>NC_141685.1:554877986-555531995 GCF_964263255.1 Lissotriton vulgaris | reverse complement strand
TAGAGTGAGGGAGTGAGGGCGGTAGAGTGAGGGAGTGAGGGTGAGGGAGTGAGGGCGGTAGAGTGAGGGAGTGAGGGCGGTAAAGTGAGGGCGGTAGAGTGAGGGAGTGAGGGCGGTAGAGTGAGGGAGTGAGGGCGGTAGAGTGAGGGCGGTAGAGTGAGGGAGTGAGGGCGGTAGAGTGAGGGCGTGATGGAGTGAGGGCGTGATGGAGTGAGGGCGTGAAGGCGGTAGAGTGAGGGCGTGAAGGCGGTAGAGTGAGGGCGTGAAGGCGGTAGAGTGAGGGAGTGAAGGCGGTAGAGTGAGGGAGTGAAGGCGGTAGAGTGAGGGAGTGAAGGCGGTAGAGTGAGGGAGTGAAGGCGGTAGAGTGAGTGAGTGAAGGCGGTAGAGTGAGGGAGTGAAGGCGGTAGAGTGAGGGAGTGAGGGCGGTAGAGTGAGGGAGTGAGGGCGGTAAAGTGAGTGAGGGCGGTAGAGTGAGTGAGTGAGGGCAGTAGAGGGAGTGAGGGCGGTAGAGTGAGGGAGTGAGGGCGGTAGAGTGAGGGAGTGAGGGCGGTAGAGTGAGGGAGTGAGGGCGGTAGAGTGAGGGAGTGAGGGCGGTAGAGTGAGGGAGTGAGGGCGGTAGAGTGAGGGAGTGAGGGCGGTAGAGTGAGGGAGTGAGGGCGGTAGAGTGAGGGCAGTAGAGTGAGGGAGTGAGGGCGGTAGAGTGAGGGCGGTAGAGTGAGGGCGGTAGAGTGAGGGCGGCAGAGCGGTAGGGCGGCAGAGCGGTAGGGGGGCAGAGCGGTAGGGGGGCAGAGCGGTAGGGGGGCAGAGCGGTAGGGGGGCAGAGTGGTAGAGTGAGGGCGGTAGAGCGGTAGAGTGAGGGCGGTAGAGCGGTAGAGTGAGGGCGGTAGAGCGGTAGAGTGAGGGCGGTAGAGCGGTAGAGTGAGGGCGGTAGAGCGGTAGAGTGAGGGCAGTAGAGCGGTAGAGTGAGGGCAGTAGAGCGGTAGAGTGAGGGCGGTAGAGCGGTAGAGTGAGGGCGGTAGAGCGGTAGAGTGAGGGCGGTAGAGTCAGGGCGGTAGAGTGGTAGAGTGAGGGTGTGAGGGCGGTAGAGTGGTAGGGCGGTAGAGTGGTAGGGCGGTAGAGTGGTAGGGCGGTAGAGTCGTAGAGTGAGGGCGGTAGAGTCGTAGAGTGAGGGCGGTCGAGTGAGGGCAGTAGAGCGGTAGAGTGAGGGCAGTAGAGCGGTAGAGTGAGGGCAGTAGAGCGGTAGAGTGAGGGCAGTAGAGCGGTAGAGCGAGGGCAGTAGAGCGAGGGCAGTAGAGCGGTAGAGTGAGGGCAGTAGAGCGAGGGCAGTAGAGCGGTAGAGTGAGGGCAGTAGAGCGGTAGAGTGAGGGCAGTAGAGCGGTAGAGTGAGGGCAGTAGAGTGAGGGCGGTAGAGTGGTGGAGTGAGGGCGGTAGAGTGAGGGCGGTAGAGCGGTAAAGTGAGGGCGGTAGAGTGGTAGAGTGGGGGCGGTGGAGTGAGGGCGTGAGGACAGTACAGTGGTAGAGTGAGGACGGTAGAGTGGTAGAGTGAGGACGGTAGAGCGGTAGAGTGAGGGCGGTAAAGTGAGGGCGGTAGAGTGGTAGAGTGGGGGCGGTGGAGTGAGGGCGTGAGGACAGTACAGTGGTAGAGTGAGGACGGTAGAGTGGTAGAGTGAGGACGGTATAATGAGGGCGGTAGAGTGAGGGCGCTAGAGCGAGGGCGCTAGAGCGGTAGAGTGAGGGCAGTAGAGCAAGGGCAGTAGAGCGGTAGAGTGAGGGCAGTAGAGCGGTAGAGTGAGGGCAGTAGAGCGGTAGAGTGAGGGCAGTAGAGTGAGGGCGGTAGAGTGGTGGAGTGAGGGCGGTAGAGTGAGGGCGGTAGAGCGGTAGAGTGAGGGCGGTAGAGTGAGGGCGGTAGAGCGGTAGAGTGAGGGCGGTAAAGTGAGGGCGGTAGAGTGGTAGAGTGGGGCCGGTGGAGTGAGGGCGTGAGGACAGTACAGTGGTAGAGTGAGGACGGTAGAGCGCTAGAGTGAGGGCGGTAGAGCGCTAGAGTGAGGGCGGTAGAGTGCTAGAGTGAGGGCGGTAGAGCGCTAGAGTGAGGGCGGTAGAGCGCTAGAGTGAGGGCGGTAGAGCGCTAGAGTGAGGGCGGTAGAGCGCTAGAGTGAGGGCGGTAGAGCGCTAGAGTGAGGGCGGTAGAGCGCTAGAGTGAGGGCGGTAGAGCGCTAGAATGAGGGCGGTAGAGTGAGGGCGGGATGGAGGTAGAGTGAGGGCGGTAGAGCGAGGGCGTGAGGGCGGTAGAGTGGTAGAGTGAGGGCGGTAGAATGGTAGAGTGCTGAGGGTGGGTGAGGGGTGTGAGGGGCTGTGGGGGTGTGAGGGTGGGTGAGGGGTGTGAGGGGGTGTGAGGGTGGGTGAGGGGTGTGAGGGTGTGTGTGAGGGCGAGGGGGGAGTGGGGGTGTGAGGGTGGGTGAGGGGGTGAGAGGGTGAGGGTGGGTGAGGGGGTGTGAGGGTGAGGGTGGGTGAGGGGGTGAGAGGGTGAGGGTGGGTGAGGGGGTGAGAGGGTGAGGGTGGGTGAGGGGGTGAGAGGGTGAGGGTGGGTGAGGGGGTGAGAGGGTGAGGGTGGGTGAGGGGGTGAGAGGGTGAGAGGGTGAGGGGGTGAGAGGGTGAGGGGGTGTGAGGGTGGGTGAGAGGGTGAGAGGGTGAGGGGGTGGGAGGGTGAGGGGGTGGGAGGGCAAGGAGGTGTGGGAGGGCGAGGAGGTGGGAGGGCGAGGAGAGGTGGGAGGGCGAGGAGAGGTGGGAGGGCGAGGAGAGGTGGGAGGGCGAGGAGAGGTGGGAGGGCGAGGAGAGGTGGGAGGGCGAGGAGAGGTGGGAGGGCGAGGAGAGGTGGGAGGGCGAGGAGAGGTGGGAGGGCGAGGAGAGGTGGGAGGGCGAGGAGAGGTGGGAGGGCGAGGAGAGGTGGGAGGGCGAGGAGAGGTGGGAGGGCGAGGAGAGGTGGGAGGGCGAGGAGAGGTGGGAGGGCGAGGAGAGGTGGGAGGGCGAGGAGGTGGGAGGGCGAGGAGGTGGGAGGGCGAGGAGAGGTGGGAGGGCGAGGAGAGGTGGGAGGGCGAGGAGAGGTGGGAGGGCGAGGAGAGGTGGGAGGGCGAGGAGAGGTGGGAGGGCGAGGAGAGGTGGGAGGGCGAGGAGAGGTGGGAGGGCGAGGAGAGGTGGGAGGGCGAGGAGAGGTGGGAGGGCGAGGAGAGGTGGGAGGGCGAGGAGAGGTGGGAGGGCGAGGAGAGGTGGGAGGGCGAGGAGAGGTGGGAGGGCGAGGAGAGGTGGGAGGGCGAGGAGAGGTGGGAGGGCGAGGAGAGGTGGGAGGGCGAGGAGAGGTGGGAGGGCGAGGAGAGGTGGGAGGGCGAGGAGAGGTGGGAGGGCGAGGAGAGGTGGGAGGGCGAGGAGAGGTGGGAGGGCGAGGAGAGGTGGGAGGGCGAGGAGAGGTGGGAGGGCGAGGAGAGGTGGGAGGGCGAGGAGAGGTGGGAGGGCGAGGAGAGGTGGGAGGGCGAGGAGAGGTGGGAGGGCGAGGAGAGGTGGGAGGGCGAGGAGAGGTGGGAGGGCGAGGAGAGGTGGGAGGGCGAGGAGAGGTGGGAGGGCGAGGAGGTGGGAGGGCGAGGAGGTGGGAGGGCGAGGAGGTGGGAGGGCGAGGAGGTGGGAGGGCGAGGAGGTGGGAGGGCGAGGAGGTGGGAGGGCGAGGAGGTGGGAGGGCGAGGAGGTGGGAGGGCGAGGAGGTGGGAGGGCGAGGAGGTGGGAGGGCGAGGAGGTGGGAGGGCGAGGAGGTGGGAGGGCGAGGAGAGGTGGGAGGGCGAGGAGAGGTGGGAGGGCGAGGAGAGGTGGGAGGGCGAGGAGAGGTGGGAGGGCGAGGAGAGGTGGGAGGGCGAGGAGAGGTGGGAGGGCGAGGAGAGGTGGGAGGGCGAGGAGAGGTGGGAGGGCGAGGAGAGGTGGGAGGGCGAGGAGAGGTGGGAGGGCGAGGAGAGGTGGGAGGGCGAGGAGAGGTGGGAGGGCGAGGAGAGGTGGGAGGGCGAGGAGAGGTGGGAGGGCGAGGAGGTGGGAGGGCGAGGAGGTGAGGAGATGTGCGAGGGGGTGAGGAGATGTGCGAGGGTGAGGAGATGTGCGAGGGTGAGGAGATGTGCGAGGGTGAGGAGATGTGCGAGGGTGAGGAGATGTGCGAGGGTGAGGAGATGTGCGAGGGTGAGGAGATGTGCGAGGGTGAGGAGATGTGCGAGGGTGAGGAGATGTGCGAGGGTGAGGAGATGTGCGAGGGTGAGGAGATGTGCGAGGGTGAGGAGATGTGCGAGGGTGAGGAGATGTGCGAGGGTGAGGAGATGTGCGAGGGTGAGGAGATGTGCGAGGGTGAGGAGATGTGCGAGGGTGAGGAGATGTGCGAGGGTGAGGAGATGTGCGAGGGTGAGGAGATGTGCGAGGGTGAGGAGATGTGCGAGGGTGAGGAGATGTGCGAGGGTGAGGAGATGTGCGAGGGTGAGGAGATGTGCGAGGGTGAGGAGATGTGCGAGGGTGAGGAGATGTGCGAGGGTGAGGAGATGTGCGAGGGTGAGGAGGTGTGAGGGTGAGGAGGTGTGAGGGTGAGGAGGTGTGAGGGTGAGGAGGTGTGAGGGTGAGGAGGTGTGAGGGTGAGGAGGTGTGAGGGTGAGGAGGTGTGAGGGTGAGGATGTGCGAGGGTGAGGAGATGTGCGAGGGTGAGGAGATGTGCGAGGGTGAGGAGATGTGCGAGGGTGAGGAGATGTGCGAGGGTGAGGAGATGTGCGAGGGTGAGGAGATGTGCGAGGGTGAGGAGATGTGCGAGGGTGAGGAGATGTGCGAGGGTGAGGAGATGTGCGAGGGTGAGGAGATGTGCGAGGGTGAGGAGATGTGCGAGGGTGAGGAGATGTGCGAGGGTGAGGAGATGTGCGAGGGTGAGGAGATGTGCGAGGGTGAGGAGATGTGCGAGGGTGAGATGTGTGAGGGTGAGGAGATATGTGAGGGTGAGGAGATGTGCGAGGGTGAGGAGGAGGGTGAGGAGATGTGAGGGTGAGGAGGTGTGAGGGTGAGGAGGGGTGAGGTGAGGAGGTGTGAGGGTGAGGAGGTGTGAGGGTGAGGAGGTGTGAGGGTGAGGAGATGTGAGGGTGAGGGTGAGGAGATGTGAGGGTGAAGGGGTGTGAGGGTGAGGGGGTGTGGGGATGTGGGGGTGTGGGGATGTGAGGGTGTGCGGATGCGAGGGGGTGAGTGTGAGGGAGGGTGAGAGGGTTGTGAGGGTGAGGGGGTGAGGAGGAGTGAGGGTGTGTGAGGGTGTGCGAGGCTGTGAGGGTGTGTGATGGTGAGAGGGTGTGTGAGGGTGAGAGGGTGTGTGAGGGTGAGGAGGTGTGAGGGTCCAAAGTAAATGGTGGCAAGGCAGACATCATAAGACAGAGAGAAGAGACTGCGTCGTGACTGCGTTGGTCAGCTTCAGAATCAGGAGGGGCAGAGTCAGCACAGTCTGCGAGGGATCAACGTGTCTAGAGGCAAAGCATAGGGGATGTAGCATTGCAGCTAGCAAGTCCCGTGTTTTCAAGCTCAGTGTCCCTAGAGAGATAGCAACACAGCAACAGCATTTGAGGAGCAAGACTACTGCAAACAAGCACGGTAGGATTTCACTTTCATCCAGAAAAAAAACGAGAAAGGTGCAGAGAACGCCAATCAAAACACGGCTTCCCCGCAAAATGGATGAAAAAAAAAACCCAAGCTTTCAGCATTGCTGTGGGGGGGGGGGGGGGGGGGGGGAGCGGCAGCCTTTGAAGTCTGATGGTGTGTGTGATTTGCCTGGCGATGTGCGTGCGCATCAGATCAAAGAAAGGGTGGGAGGGACATTGGCGAGCGAGGGGTGAGAGGGTGTGCAGTCTGGTGAGCTGAAGTGGCAGCAGAGGTGGAGCGTGCGCGCGCACGAGTGCGGTTTTGCTCACATGCACTGTGTCCGATCCGCAGTTTTGTTAGTCTTTTTAGGTCGCCTACTATAATCTCGCCAACAAGCATTGCTAAAGCAATGACTTGGGCTCGACCTAAAACGAGAAGCACACAAGACCTAAGCATCAGCGGTTCTTTCATTTAGTTGCTTCCCTATGAAATGGATCCAAAAACAGCGAGAGTTGCTTTCAATTATCGTGCCCATGTCTGGGCACGATAATTGAAACCACATGGCCTTTGGTGCACGTAACAGACACCAATAGGCCATGGGCGGAGCAATGCGCCCGCCTTTGGCCTATTGCGTGCTCTATTGCTAAAACACACGCACGCAAAGGCCAATAGGGGGGCACAAAAGGAAAAGCACACGCACGAGCGTGTGCTTTTCTAGGTCAGTGCTGAAACCCCGTTTTTCAGCTACTAAATGTCTCGCACTGCAATGCAGGCGCGAGACCTAAAAAGAAGGAAAAACAAAAGGGCCCCAATCCAGTGTCAGCACTTAAAATCAATTGTACACCCCTGGTTTAATTTTTAAAAATGTTGTTTTTTTTATATTGGAGGTGGCAACAGAGTAGTCAACAAAGTGAGAACGCAATAACGTAAGTCGATCAAAAGTGACAAATTATAAACATGCATATAAAGCCAAGATATATACAGTTGGGTGAGTTGAGAGGAGTAGAGGGCTAACACCACCCTAATATAACAGTCATACACCTATCTTAAAGGAAGATCATCAGGGCAGCTTGCAGGACACACAAGGGGTATAGATCAGCCAGTGTCAAAAGAGTGGATGGCCCAAGGAAGGTGCAGAGGAAATCATATCGTCAGCCGCTATGCAACGCATGTATTTCAGGTATGGCCCCCAAATGGGCTTGGGCCTTAGTCATGAAGTTTGCAACAAAGCATATGTTGTCAGTTTCTTTGCTACAGAAAGTTACATCCTTCATCCCGTCACATCGCTTGGGGAGTGGCCGCTTTGTCCATGCCTTGGCCACCAGGAACCAGATTAGTAATAACAGGAAGACTACCAGCCACTTCTCAGTGCCGGGTATTTCTGCAACATGATCTAGGAGCACCCCAGGGCTCAGGGAATTGAAATGTGTTATGCCAGCACCTGCGTCAGCCAAGTCCACCCAAAATACCAAATCGGGCGACAGTTCCACACCAAGTGTATAAAGCATGAGGAATCTATAAAGCATTGGGCACAGGAAGGGGACTAGGAGTGGTGAATTGGTCAATCCAATTCAAATAAAGTTAAGAGTTTTAGAATTGGCTAGTTACATTTTTTAACAAGCATTGGCATAGCCATCAGGTCACGCTTTGGGACCTTCTAGTATTTAGACCTTTTGGGGCAAGTGAGCGCTTTATAAAATCACTTCACATAACAGTCATTATTTTTGTAAACAAACTGCACTTTAAAACGTAGTAGCATATTCTGCATAAATTTTCATTTGTGGAAACAAAAAGAAGCCCTTTTTATGCTATACTAAACTAAAATAAACAATGTAATATAAAAATCTAGTTTATTTGAATTACAAGCCTATACTGTTATCACGGAGTGGCAGTCACATTAATCAATCCCTTGATGGTCTATGCGGTCAACAAAATTTCTGGATGGCAGCACAGACTTGTACATTTACACCAGGCTGACACATATTCTCTCTCGGTGCAAATTCCATATAGAAACTGCGCCATTTTCCCCGTACTTCACTGATGTCAAGCTAGACCCATGTTGGTTTTATTCATTGTATTCGTTTACATAATTAGTATCCCTCACACTGAACATAAAATACCTCTAGGCGCGCAATCAGCAAGGCAAAGACATGCAGACAGTGATTAATTGTTGAGGAGGCCTTACAGATAACAAGCTGTGATGAAAGAAATCTGATTTCATACTAGACCTAGTCTAGAGTTTTGGCGCCTTAATAGAACTAGGTGTAATAACTGCACACACATTTCTCAATAAATAAGTGCGTTGATTTCAGTAAAGGGATATATAATTATTTATTTCTATACGTCTACACCTATGTTTAATTAGCTTTGCTGGTCAAACATACTTGCATATATAGTGTGTCAAAAATACACACTAAATAATCTAAAAGCTAGAAAGTGAGTTAAAATAAACCAGAATTCGTTTTTTCAAGACTGACACACCATCCTGTCAAAAATACACACTAAATAATCTAAAAGTTAGAAAGTGAGGTAAAATAAACCAGAATTCGTTTTTCAGAACTGACACACCATCCTATCAATTCACCACCCTGCAGGAGTCCTTAGCCTTAATGTCACGACACAACACAATTGGGGCTTTGGTAAATAAAAGTTGGCAAGAAAACACCTACCACCAGACACACGCCTACAACTCCAACACCAAAACAAACTCCTAGTCTGTCTGCCCAATAGAGGAATAATAGTTGTAATACTACAAGGAGAGACTTTTCATTATCAGGAGTAAACAACACAATTGTAGCCAACAGTCTGCAGAATGTAGAAGTTCCTCCCCGGGGCACAAAAAGTAAAAAAAAATAATGAAAACAATGGCAGACCCTTCTTAATTCATCTGCACAAAGAAGCTCAAAAGCAAATGTCCCCTTGTGTGGCAACAGGTATGACTATCAGTCTTAATTCAGTCTCATTATTCCAGCATGGAAGTTGGTCGGCAACCAGAAGATGCGTGGCTAACACTTAGCGAACCGGGCGTCAAGGAACGTTTTTAAAATGTCACTCACCACACTAAGAGAGCAGATGTGACAGCGATTGCGACACGCTCTTATGGCGCTATTGGCACACAGATGAGAATGGTGAATATGATGGCAAAGGGGGTTGTGAGACAAGCAGTCCCCAGCGGCAGCACCTGCAGCAGCTCCCCACCCTGAATGCTGTTCAGACGTGTGACCTAATGGAAGTCATTGGCTCCAGGTGATCTAGTTACTGCCAGGAAAGATCAGCAGCCTAGCCCCTAATATCAATATCATCTGTCCTATAGCACTGTTATAAGGCATCATGAAAAGAGGTTATTCCTAAATAGTGACAAATCTAATTTCCCCCAGGGCATAGGTACAACCGATGTCTCCGCCTTGGATTAGATGTTTTTGTGCAAAAAATGTATATTGTGTCCTTGCCCCCTAAAGTGCATGTGCAATCATGAGACAAGCGTGTGACCCATTTAGATCGATAAACTCTGGTTGGGAAATGTCCTAATCTATACTTGTTGGACCCGGCCTCGTGGCGTGGTCCCACCCCTCCCGCATGGCGGGTCCCGGACTACCTCGACCCCTGTTCCCCGGCCAAGAGCAGCACCTTCCACCTCCCTCGAGTGCCACCCCTCCAGGCCGCGCCAGCTCTTCCCCGACAGAACTCTACCTCATCTCCTCAACCCTCTCGGCTGGCCCGGACCCCTTTCCCGGACCACCGTCTCCGGCCGAGCCGCCATCTTGGAACCTCCACGACTAGGCCTCGTGGCCTCGGCCCGACCCCAGCCTCAGGCCCAGGCCCAGCCAAGCCCCGACATCGAGGCACCACAAACCAACCAGGGGGTAAAGAGACGACTTGACAAGTCAATGGGGGAAGGAGTTTTGATGGTCCCCCATCCGCCTGGTTTCGATCGCCCCCGGCCTCCCTGGGCGCTGGCTCCACCCCCCTGCTGGGTGTCTGGACTCGCACATCCCGGACCCCCCGACCTCCAAGTGCGAGGTTCCGGACATCAAAGGGCCCCAGACCTATAACTTGGGCAGCTCCGGAGCAGGTCGGCAGTTGTATCCTGGAGTCGAGAGACACCGTGACTAACTCATCTTCCTGCGACCATCCTTGGAGTCCTGGTTGCGCTGCCGCGGCTCATCTTCGTGAACCATCCATGGAGTCCTGCTGCCGCGGCCCATATCAGAGAACCCTCCAGCTCGAGGATTGAGAGCTGTACGCCAGATATCCCTGTACCAGACCGGTACCAAGACTGTCCCGCTACCCCCTTCCCACAGAGACTAAGTTTAAAGGGATCCCAGCATCCCGTTCCTCCTGTATCGTTAATATAACCTGCCTAAGAATACCGATAAAAGTGTTGAGAACCTATCTTTGTGTGGCGTCCATCTGTAGGGGGGTGGTTGCTCGTCCGTACGATCTGAGGAGAGGGCCCTTGCCAGGAGGCCTCTCCCCCTTGCTCGGCCGACCCTCAGGTTTCCCGTCTAACAATACTCTATGTAGAAAGTGCATTTCATTTCTGGTTGTAGCTAGTCTCAATTTGGGGCTTTTTTGTTTACAGATATAATGCTCAAAATAGTTGACAGTTAAATGACTCATATTGCTGCTAACAGTGAATTGCAGATGCCCGAAGGCCTCCATAACAGCTGCAGTGCTTTGAGCATGCCAGAGATGATCCAGGCCTATATCGTTAAGTAATTTGCTTGTGTGCCACCCCCAAATGTAGCTTTCTTTGCGTTTTATAACTAATGTTTCCATGGCAAACTGGATGGGACCTTAACAAGGAAGAAAACAGGAGGCGTACCTGTCCAGCGAGCAGAGCTCAGATCCTCGAGGGGCAAGAGGCAGAGCGGGGGCCTCCTCGGTGCCGGGGAGATGTGCCTGCAAGCTACCCTCCTCCAAATGCCTTGAACTCTCTAGTTTGGTGCACGCCTGCAGGCGGACGGCTCGAAGAGTGTGCGCGGGAGCCTGGAGAAACGACTGAAGGCGGGCTGGCATTACAAATCTCTCTTAAAGCGACAAGGCACACTCAGCACTGGTAGTGGGCCCCACAAACATAATTTTAGCCTGAAATCGGCTACGGCAGCAGCAAGAAAGGGTTCAATAGTGCCGATTCAAGAGAGGAGCACCAGAGCAGCTGTTCATTCTGCCACAGCAAGGCATAACAGCAGCGCCAACTTCGCTAAAAACTGCCTGGCCGCAGCAGAGGGGGCGAGGGATTGGCAAGCACGCCAGCCAGCAGCAACATGCTTTAAACAAGTACAAGTGTGCACTGCAGCAGGGGGAGGGTGCCTGGGGGATTCCCTTGAGGGAACATGCCACCATATGGCGCTGCGGGCTCCCGCAAGGGAATCGCCAGACGTGCACGCGTTGCCATTGCAAGCAATGCAACTCGTGCCCTTCTTTGCAGAGAAAGCTGTGCCGATGGCATTAGATCTCTCAAGTTTGCAGCACATGCGCGCTACGTAGGCGAGACCTAAGAAGGAGTCTATGTTGAGGTTAGGCAAGACAGGTTTTGTTTATTCACAGAAATGAGCCCGAACATCATCAGACAGAGGGGTCCCAAAGTCTGCCCCCACCCTCCTTCAGTGTGTCCAGGGGGGTAGCATCGCACAGGGGGCGGAAAAGTTCAGTCATCCTGTACAGTCGGGAAAGCCAAGCCCTGGTATAGGCGGATACATGCATCTGTGTCATGGGTATCTCCCGCAGTTCACAGGGAAGGCCAGTTAACTGTGTCACAGTAACATGGCAAAGAAGAAAGTAGGAGAAAAACTCAAGCACATTAATCTCTCCCAAGGAGTGGAACTGCTCAAGGTAGAGCAACTGTCCCTCCTAAAACTGTTGATCCACAACGACAATCCCAAGCTGGTGCAGCATGTCGTTAACATATCTATCAGAAGTGAGAGGCAGACATAGGTTGTCCAAGATAAGTATTTTGGGGGAGTAAAGCAACGGTAATCCAGCACTCCTTGTTAGTGTCCAAATGGCCCATTGAGTACAGTACACTGATTTGATCCAACTGCCAGGGCGTGACAGCCGTATAGCATTAAGGCAGCCCTTGACAATTTGATCACGTTCAATCAAGAGATGCTGCGGTATGAGAGGCCATGGACTAAGTCTGTGCCCGTCCGCGCCGGGACCGGGCCCAGGGCCAGAACCCCTGGCCAGAGTCCCCGACAGGGATTATTAACTTACTCCAAATCTGCCTTGCTGGAACTGCGCACGATGGCTAAAACCCAATGTGTCCAACATAGCCTATATAGGGTCCTGGAAACCACAGAACTCATATGCCCTCATTGTAACATTAGGCTACACATAGCCAATGATAAGGTTAAGACGAACACCACTACAGCCGCTAACACCATAGACTTTTCTGCAGCACTCATTAATGCTCGTTCCTTGGTAAAGCACCGGCAGGAAGTATCCGAACTCATCTTGGATAACAACTTAGACTGTCTCTTTATAGCTGAGTCATGGACGGATGAGGCGTCCGATCCAGACATGGCAGTCGCGGCCCCCCCAGCCTATAAAGCCTACCATCTAGATAGAGTAGGGAAGCATGGAGGGGGGCTAGCCATCATAGCCCGCAATCACGTAAATGTGAGAATGTCACATATCCCTTCCACCTCTTGTGAAGCCCTCCAATTTGATCTTAAGCTTACTCTGTCGTTTTATTTCAAAGGTATGCTCTTATATCGACCCCCCGGCGCCCATACTGGCTTCCTCGCCAACCTAGGCTCGATACTCGAAGCATTGGCGATGGAAGACTCATTTACAGTTATGGGTGATATGAATTTCCATCTTGAGAAGTCCTCCGATAACGACACCCGTACCTTGATATCAGATATGGATACCTTGAGTCTTCGGCAATTGGTCACTATCCCCACTCACAAGGCCGGCCATACTCTGGATGGCATCTTTTCCAATATGGAAGGCCTAAAAATAATAGATACCTTGCCCATGCCTTGGACTGATCACTATGCCATCTTAATGACAATCTCAGTCAGGGCGAACAGGACTAGAAGAGACCCCGCATTGAGACCAGAACCTTTTAAGGTCTGGAAAGATATCGAACAGACTGAGTTATCTGCTCTTCTGGATAGGACCCGGCCTTGTCTGTCCACTGACCCCAACACTGCCACAGGTCAATTTCAGGAGTGGCTGGGCACTGCTACAGACACCCTAGCCCCGACTAAACAACCTTCGAGAAATAGAACAGCGGCCTCGGCCCCGTGGTTCACAGAGGAACTGCGCAAACAGAAACAACTCTGCAGAAATAGGGAAAGGCATTGGCGCAGATCCTACAGCTCAGAAAGCAAAGCTAGCTACAAGGAAGCACTAGGGCTGTATAAAGCCCTCATTGTCGAAACTAAGAAAAATTTCTTTACAGAACAGATCGATAACGCCAAAAACTCCAGTAAAAAACTGTATGAGATCACCAAGATCTTAGCGGGAAACACTCCGGACCTAGTTCCGCCACCATCCCAATCTTTCTGTGATTCAATGGCCAATTTCTTTTTTACCAAGGTAAATGACATATCAAGCATTCACCGTTAAAACGGTAATCCACTCGCCCATGCCTGACAGCATGACTCAGGATACTGAACTGCTCCAGTTCACAGACCTCGCAGAGACACAAATTAAGGACATTATTGCTACCATTAAATCTGGATCTGCATTAGATCCCTGTCCTCTCAAGGTCATCCGTCCGGTGATGGATTGTTTGGCTCCTGATATCACCTCAGTCTGTAATGCAATGTTCAGAACTGGGATATACCCGGATTCACTGAAGAATACACTGGTTAAGCCTCTTCTGAAGAAAGCCAATCTGGACAAGGAGCAATTAAAAAACTACCGCCCCATAGCTAGCCTACCTTTTTTAGCCAAGGTAGTTGAGAAAGCTATGAATATACAACTTTCGGAGTTTGTAGAGAAGCACCAATAATTGGACAACACCCAATTCGGCTTTC
Source organism: Lissotriton vulgaris (assembly GCF_964263255.1). NCBI lineage: Eukaryota > Metazoa > Chordata > Amphibia > Caudata > Salamandridae > Lissotriton > Lissotriton vulgaris. Next base: position 555,518,379 of record NC_141685.1, on the reverse strand, counting down.
GTAAGTACCATGGTACGGAGACTGCCCTAATCAAAGCGACTGAGGATATACGAGTGATCCGGTACCAGGGAGGAACAGCGGTACTGGTATTACTCGATTTATCCGCAGCCTTCGACACGGTCGACCACAAGATCTTGGTGGACCGTGTCGGAAAGATGGGCATTCGCCACCTGGCAAAGAACTTGCTTTCCTCCATTTTGGCTCGGAGAACGCAGGTGGTCACATTGGGGCATTTTCAATCAGACAAGCTGTCACTGCCGTGTGGGGTACCCCAAGGCTCATCCCTAAGTCCGACACTATTTAATATCTATGTGTCGGACCTGGCATCTGTCATCAAGGCCCATGGGATGAGCCTTACCTCCTATGCAGATGACATGCAGCTTGTGTTGGCCATTAATGGTGATGGAGAGAGGGTAGCAGAAAACTTTCAAGGGGGCATGCGGGCGATTGGAGAGTGGATGGCCTCCAATTGCCTAAAACTAAATTCCGAAAAAACTGAGGTGGTCATTTTCGGACATCTCTCACCCACTTGGTCTACTACTTGGTGGCCGCCCACGTATGGGACCCCCCCTAAACCGGTCCCTACTGTCAGAAATCTCGGAGTGACTTTTGACGAGAACCTGAATTTTATGGCCCACGCAAACAAAACAGCAGCCACTGCCCACCATAAACTTAGGCTGATTAAGAAAATTATGCCGTTCTTGCCAGCTGCAGCAGGAAAGACCCTGGTGTTGTCCTCCCTCGACTACTGCAATGGCTTATTTATCAATGCCCAGGCCAGAGTGACCAATAAACTGCAGACAATCCAGAATGCTGCAGCCCGTCTCCTGTCTGGAACCCCGAAATTCATGCCAATCTCGGAGGCCATGAAAGAACTTCACTGGCTCAAGATCCGTAATAGGATTAAATTTAAAACCCTTTGTATAGTATACAAAGCACTGCATAATCACGGCCCGCATTTCTTAAAAGCTCGTCCTAGGTTCCACTCATCCACAAGATCGCTTCGATCTAATAACCTCAATCTTCTGATGGTACCGCGAACCAAAACAGTCACTTGGGGCGATAGGCGCTTCCTGGTGGCCGCTCCCAGACTGTGGAATTCTTTGCCAGTAGCCATCAGAGAAAGCTCGTCCCTGATGCAATTTCGCAGAAAAATAAAGACCTGGCTGTTTGGTCAATAACAGCTGTTGATTTAGCCTCTGTGGGAACTTTACGCACTGTTTCTAGCGCCGAGACGCCTACGGGCATTTGTTCGCGCTCTATAAATTGTAAAAATAAATAAATAAATAAGTAAGTAAGTCAATAAATGGCATAATGTGCCCGAGCCTTTAGAAAGTAGAGTTCCAGTCCAGGACAGTAAAACCGCCCAGTTCATAGGCGCTAGAATAGTCGCTCCCAACTCTCCCTCAGATTCCTCCTGCCCCAGATAATTCTTGTCAGAAGCGTTTAGAGCTGAGCAAACAATTCTCTCACAGGAGAGATGAGAATGATTATGAACAAGTAAAGTAGCTTAGGGAGAATTAGCATCTTGATTAATGCCCCCCCCCCCCCCCCCCCCCAAGGATAAAAGAAGGGTAACCCATCTTTCAATCCAGGTCACGAGGACATCCCGTACCAGACCATAATTATCACATAGATCGTATCTTGTTGACCTCGTAATCTATATACCAAACGGAGCGTGCCAAGTTTCCATGTTAGCAATAAGTCCAGAGGCACTGCAGTAGTAACATCTGTAAGCAGAAATATTTCAGACTTATTCCAAATAATAGGCAGGCCAGCAAAATTGTTGAAGTGGATGACGCCACAGATGATGGGGCTGAGGTTAAAAACGGGATCCTGGGAAAAAAATTAAACAAGTCATCCACATAAAGGAAAAGGAGATATTGCCATGTGGGCAACTGTAGCCCCTATAAAGATGTGTCTCTCGGAGCATGGAGGCAAGCGGCTTGATAGGCAAGCTAAATAAAAGCGACAGGTGGGCCTCGCTGTTATTGGTCTCTGCCTATTGCGAGCAGTCTAGTAAACTGAATATTGACTAGAGCCCCTGTAGAGCATGTTCATGGTACCAAGGAAATAATGTCCCAGTCCTGTCCAGCAAAAGACAGCAAACAGAAAGGGCCCTTATAATGAATCTAAGCCTTAATTGGCATTAAGGAACACTGAGAGCTGCTAAAACCCTGGTATCATGGCACCTGTATAGTACATACCATAACTTCAATCAAACAAAAAAGAAAGTAGCCTAGACTAGAAATCAGTCTGTTTTCAATGTGTTTATAGAAACCCTAACGCAGGTGAAATGAAGACTCGTCCACAAAAAGGACAACTGAGGGGCAAGATGGGCAAGTTCAAGGATGCAGAGTTCAGATGAAATATTTTGTCTGCATCTACAAGGGGCTGGCCAGGAGAGAGGCTTGATTTCATAACCTATTGCCAGATATAGTTCTGAATTCCACGCATTCATGGACTATGATGATCTTACACAATAACTGAATTAGACATTCTTAATCACCTTTGTGTTGAAAGACCAAAGAAAAATCATGCATTACATAAATTTGCCCTACACAGATACTACACACTGCACGTTTTTCACATTCAGGAACAGACTTTGTTTAGATACAAATATGTATCTTTTGTTCAGGGACATTCAAACTGTTCATGCTGTTTCATATTTTGTGAGTTTATGTGCATTAAAATCCTCCTCTTTTTCCCCAGGCCACTTCTAGGACTATCAAATCATTCACTTTTAGAACTTCCTTTGGAGTGTGAAATCTTGAACAGACCATACCTGCACACAGGCATACCTTAACTTTCAATTCCAATGGAAAGTCACTTGTAATGTACTGAAGAGGATAAGTTAATAGATTATGCACGCTTATCTACAACAGCCTTAGTTTCAAGTAACGCTAACTGTGCTTCTCCTCTGCCCATCCACAACACAACCCGTTCAATAGTAATTCTATGTAATGTAAGGTCCCTACCTAACCTGTTGGGGACTCTTTGTTTCCATCCTACCAGAAATAAGCTTTTTAACAGAAACTGAGTCACAACACCTTACCAGCCTGAGGAAATAGAAATTTTTAGGTAGTCAGTGTGTCCCCCACTCGCACCCTATCCATGCACCAGTGCCCCATGTATGTCCATATTATCATGTAATTCCTTTTCCCGTGCCCGCCATGATAATACCTCTGCATTTCCGTCTAATGTTAGCACGTCAGTTAGTGAGCCCTTCATGTAAAAAGTACCAATTCCGCTTTAGGGCCCACGTTTCCAATGCATTTACATGGTGCACTTTTAAATATCGCAAAGCGCACGTTTTCCACGTTTTTCTGGCTCAGCCGAGCCAGGCCCTTAATTGAGGTCCCGAGCCTCTTCTGTCTCTGAAAGCTGCAGTTTAGGTATGCATCACTGACCTCTACCTTACTTCCTGCCCAGCCAAGCGGTGCCCGGCTCGGCCTGGCCTGCCTGCCAAGACAGTATTTTGCCTACAGTTATCTGCTCAGCCTCCGCAGAAACACATTCCAGTCTAAGTGAAATAGGTAAACATATTCCCGGCTGCAGAGCAAAGGGCCCTGCCTTCCTGTCTCCTTGCAAGTGATTTACCGAACCCGTTGCCATGGTAGGCCCACGGCCCCCGTACATTACATGAAGAACCATATGCACCCACTAGCATTCAGTATTGAACGGCCTCTGCCCGAGAGACCTTTTACTTCAGAAAACACATCCTCCAAACACAAGATACCAGATATGCTATAGGTACAGGTCGTTCTGACATCCCAGACACCAAGAATCCTCTACTAGTGCTAAAGTCAAGCCCCCCAGCTCTCCCCAGTTGCACGTCAATAACACGTCATGCTCAGTTGCGCACGCACCCATGTTAAAGGTTTCTGCTGACCCTGCAGAATTTCTCTATGCATCCACCCACCTATGACACTTCTGTGAAGTTTCCAGTACACACCTTCGTGTACGCCCCTGTACACGCCTTCTTTTACGCCCATGTGTTCTTATCACTCTCTTTTCCACTTGTTATGCCTACCGTATTCAATGTAACTGTACAGTTTTACTATATATAATGTGTGATGTTAATAAAATGTTGAATATCCCTTCCTGAACCTTAGTGGTGATGGAACCCGATGTCCAGTGTCTCGAGCCACTTAATTAAAGCCTGTATGACTCAGATACCACGGACTCTGCCTCTCATTTTTATTGAGCTATCCTTATTGTCATTTAATGTATAGAAAAATAGTCCCGGTAATTTTATTTACCACATAATCTGGCGCCCGATAGGGACCCCTCCCCTTCCCCACGCGCTGGCGATGTAACGCAGGCCCCTGACCCCTTCTACAGCCGTGACGGACTCCTGTGCACACCGGCGGGTTTTCCTGCTATCTCCCTCAGGCCCACGGAGGAGACGGAGACTGCGGTCCGGCATCCAAACGAGGCGGTGAGGAATGCGGAGAGTCCCGACCAGAGCCCAAGCCGAGAGAGCAAGGTCCGAGGTATCCGAAGGCCCACCTGTTCCGAAGCGCATGCGTAGTAGCAGCCAGACGCCGTAGCAGTCCAGTCCAGTCCAGTGTTGAGTTTCCGAGGCCTTCAGTTCTGCTTCCCGGTGAGTACCATTGTTGGGAACGCATCTAGACGGGTTCATTAATTGTGCCCGGTCAAGACGGGTCTGGGTACACAGACCCGGTCCGGACGTGTTCACTTAGGTGGATACGGTATGACGTGTCTCTTTATGGGACCGGTATGTCTGTACTGTTTTAGCAGTGCATCCAGTGATTCAGTATTCTAGTATTGTTTTTCGAGATTTTCAGAATTTATGTTTTTCTATGTACCAGGTAGTATCAGTCTGAAATGTTTTTATATGTTTAATGTCGTGGTATGAATGATTGTTTGCTATACTTTACTGTGTTCATTGTGTTCACGTTCAAGTAAGTTTAAATATGCCGCTGTTTTGGAAATTACGTCCGATAGGAACCAGGAAAGGGATACTCGAAGAAGCAGTTCCCGTCCCGCCTAGGGACACTCCCGGACATTTTATGTACCATAAACATGGCTTAGATGCCATACTGTACTTAGACTTATGGGTTGACTATACCAAGGATCTGGAAGAGAAATATAGATGGCCTGTCTCAGGGACATGGGATGCTGAATGCATCATGAGAGTAGAGGAAGCATTATGGAAAAAGAAAGCCAGACAATCCCAGAAAGATGCCATAGAATTGTGGCGTAAAGAAGCGCATAGAAGAACAGAGAAAGAAATTAGGAAAGCAGAGAAAAGTAGAGAATCATCAGAAAAAGCCAAGAAAAAGAACTACTAGAAGAAGGTGAACAAGTTAGAGCAGAACAATTAGACCGACAAAGAAATGCCCTTATGAAAGGCATGTATCCCCTTCTCGCCGAGGGCCTACCTAAGGCCACCCCGGAAGTACCTAGTAATTTGCCGCCACCACTGGTTCCAACTAAACTCCGTCATAAACAGACCGCAGCGGAAATTTTCCTTTCTTCTTACTTAGATGACACTGACCCAGAATATGCAAATACAAATCCACCTCCAAATATTCACCCTCACAACCCTGTTCATGACACGATTCCCCCCACTGTCTCTCCTGCCATTGGTCCTGGCAATCCTTTTAATCCACCTGCAACCCAGGGCCAACCTACATTACCTACACCTACTTTACCAGCTACACTACCACCAGCGACAGCACAGCCAGTAATAGTTGACGATCACACTTCAGGAGGAGCAGTAGGAGGTATCCCTATCACCCCGCCTCAAGTAAAACGAACAACACTAAGAGAAGCAGCATTACAGCGCACCCCAAAAGTAGCTACATACGCAGCCCTTAAACAGTACCTTACTGATTGCAGATATGATCCAGTACCAGGCGAAGACCAGATGATATTATATTCAATACGTCTACGACGTGTTACAAACTATTTGACTATTTTACCAGATATGAGGGAACATTTAGACAACATATATCACTTTATTAGAACGGGGGAGAGACCAGAGAGTATTCACGTGGCCATGGTACACAGGAAGGTGGAGACTCAAAATATGATCTTACAGTTTTTGATAAATTGTTTGATAAGGGAACAAGATCAGCCAGGTAAAAGCAAAGAAGAGATGAGAGTCCTGACAAAATGGAGTGACAACATAGCTGATGGTAAACATAGTAAACAAGGTTGTATAGAATCCATGTATAGAAAGATTCGTAAAGAAATTCTAGACATACACGAAAGGGAAAGAGCAGCGAGAGAAGCCGAGAAAGCGGATGATGAAGTCTCAGAAGACGATGATATAGAAACTGGGAGTGCAGGTAGAATAGCGTACGTAGGTAGGGCGAGACCCTTTGACAAACCCATACGCCTAGAATGCAAGAAACGTTTTCTTTCTCCCATACCAGAACAATGTTCTCTTGAGCATCTATTCCAAGCCACTGATAAAGTACTGAAACAACGAATAGGTTACAGTGAACTTAGTACCATGCATGAACAGGAACTAGCCCGGTCAGCAGTCCAATGGGCTGGCAATACCAGCGTATATAAAGATGACTCAGTAGCGCAAACATTTTTTAATCTTTCCCCAGACGAACAGCGATTAGCTGGTATGTACATGATCCAACACCTCATTACACTATATTAAAGTCAGCATTCTGATCCAGGTCCCCTATATAATATATTGGAAGAGTTACTACTAGGTAGATGGAGAGGCCTAGGTACCGATTTAATTAATGTCATTCTAGAACAGCGACACAAATACAGAACTTTCCTGACTCCCCATTTCGTTCCTGTTCCACCCTCAGTAAGGAAAACATTTTACATAGACAGACAGAATCCCTTACGAGAAGTTCTTCCCGTCCGGACAACAGGGGGTGAGCTTGAACGAGTATTCGTATACACACCTTTGACGAAAATGGAATTATTGGAAATGAAAAAATTAGTGCCCTGTCATGATAAAGATCCAGCAGGGTTTCACCGTGAATTAAAGGACATGCTCCGCATGGGGGAGTATACGTATCCCGATATCATTAAAATGTTAAAAGTTCTGTTGCCTGCGGGTATTTACGAAAAACTTAAAGAAAAAGAATGGGAAGTGGGAGAGAAAAAGGATTGATTGGGGAGAATTAGAACACGAAGAAAATACACGAGTCCCTGGTACTGGTCTTGGGGAAAAAGCTAAAGCGTTACCCAAATTAGTACAAGTCTTGCCGAGGTTATTGACAACTAAAAAGGAAGACTGGGATGCTATCTCAGCCTGCAAACAGAAACAAGACGAAGACACTAGTGATTTTTATTCCAGATTCGAGAAATGTTTCATTATTAATAGCGGCCTGAAAACAAGTAGTGAATCGTATCCACATCTTTTTGTGACCAAATTAGTAGAGAATTCCTTACCACAGGTTAAAAATAGAGTACTAAAGGTTGAGAGTACCTGGCAAGCAAATACCCCTTCCCAAATGTTGCAAATGTTACATTACCATCAAAACCGAATTAGAGAGGAACACGAACACGAACAAAGACGTATAAAAGACAAGAAAATGAAAGTACTAGTTGCTCAGTCTGTTCCAGCTGATGGTCAGAAGAGGGGTACGGCACCCACCAGTCAACCAGCAGCTCCTGTTAAAGGGAACTGCAATTATTGTAAACAGCCAGGTCACTATATAAACGAATGTGCCGTTCTGAGACACAATATCGCTACCGGCAAAACGAAAGAAAGACCGCGTCCACCTAGACAGGAACATGTTCCACAAAATATTCCGCAGAACACGCAACCTTCTCAGAACACGCAACAGACAGTAGCTGTACCCCAATCCCAACCCATCGCTGCCACACAACACGTTACACAGCAAATGTACCAGTATGCTCAGTCAGATTACCCCGATTATCAGCAGTATTCATGAAACAGCCTAGAGAGGGAGGTTGGCTTGCCCCTTATCGAGGTTCCTGTAGATCAAGAGGGTCCCTATGTACATAGTCGGGTATTAGGGAAAGACAGAAAATTTTTGATTGACACAGGGGCGAGCAGAACTACCATCAGTCATGACGAGGTTCCAGGGGCACCCCTCTCAGGCTCACAGAATGTTTCCCTGGGATTTTCAGGAAAGCCTATTGTTAACGAAGTGTCAAAGCCAGTTTCCCTAGAAGTTGGTCCATTGTCCCGTACTACTGACTTGTTACTTACGAAATCATGTCCAGAAAACTTGCTTGGTATAAAAACATTGAAAGCGCTAGGAGCAGTGATTTGTTGTTCTCCGGAAGGAGTGAGATTGTTTTTACGTGATTTTAAAGGACATTATGTGTTAAGAGATTTTGATCCAAGATTGCAGAATGTACCACAGCATTTATGGCCACAAGGTCCAACTGATGTAGGTTGTATGCATATTACACCATATCGTGTTACTCTCAAACAAGGAGTTGTACTGCCCCGAATCCGACAATACAAGTTACCACCTGAGGCTGTAGTGGCCTTACTGAAAATTATTGACGAGCTCATTGCTCAAGGAGTGGTTGTAGAAACTGACTCCAATGTGTGTAATTCCCCAATCATCCTGATTCTTAAACGAACTGACCCGAATGCACCACCGGTCTACAGACTGGTGATTGACCTTCGAGAATTAAACAGATGTATAATACCCCAGTACCCAGTGGTCCCAGACATTTCTTCTTTATTGACTGCCATTGACTCAGAAGCTGCGTTCTTCACTGTAATCGATCTCAAGAACGCCTTCTTTAGTGTCCCCATTCATCCGGAAAGCCAAGATCTCTTCGGATTCTGTTTAAATGGCCGAAGCTTCAAATTTGCACGTGCTCCTCAAGGGTTCACAGAAAGCCCTAGTATTTACAGTCAAGCACTGAAACGACAACTAGACTGTATTCACATGCCTTCTGACACTACCCTGCTCCAGTATGTTGATGATCTATTGATCACAGCCCGAACAGAACGAGACTGCGAACGTGCATCACTGACCGTCTTGTATTTTCTGGCCGAAAAGGGGCATAAAGTGTCCCCTTCGAAGCTACAATTCTGTGCCCAGCAAGTAGTTTACCTTGGACACTTGCTGTCCAAGAGGGGTAGACAGTTGACACCTGATCGCATTCAGTTGATTGCACATCTTCCACAGCCCAAGACACAAAAGGAAGTACGGGCCTTCATTGGCCTCACTTCATACTGCAGACAATGGATTCCTCAGTATGCATATCTAGCCAAACCACTCATACAGTTGACAACACAGGAGGCAGCGACTTCGACTGTCCTCCCTTGGACTCAGGAACATACACAAGCTTTTGATGAACTGAAGAAAGCCTTATGTCAAGCACCTGTTTTAGCGACACCATGTTACAGCAAACCTTTTACACTTTTTGTCACTGAACGCGATGGCACAGCATTATCTGTTCTTACACAAGATCAACCAGGAAAACACAAGCCTTGTGCTTATTTTTCTAGTACATTGGATCCAGTAGCCCAGGCTCTGCCTGCGTGCCTAAAATCAGTTGCAGCAACAGCTCTAGCTATCAGACAAAGCGACTCCATAGTATTAGGACATCCCCTGACAGTACAGGTTCCACACTCCGTGGAAGTTCTCCTAAACAGGACACAGACTCAGCACTTGACCATAGCACGACTGACAGGATATGAGTTTACACTGTTTCAGCCACACAGAGATCAGACGTTGCAACATACTAAACTCTGCTACACTGTTACCCTCGATCACAACAGACCCTACACCACATGACTGTGTGGACGTCATTAATACCGTAACGAAGCCAAGACAAGACTTGACAGACATTGCATTGTCCGACCCAGACCTGACACTATATGTGGATGGTTCATGTATGAGAACAAGCACAGGAGAGTTAGTGGCCGCATATGCAGTGACTACTGAAACTGAAGTCATAGAAACACATCGTATTGACACACTGACTGCTCAAGCAGCAGAGCTCATCGCTCTGACCCAAGCCTGCATACGAGCCAAGAACCTGAAAGTAAACATATACACAGATTCACAGTACGCATTCGGAGTCGTTCACGACTTCGGCGTTCTCTGGCAAGAGAGAGGTTTTCTGACCTCCCATGGAGCCAAGATACAGCATGGTCCCCTCATTCAAGCTCTGTTAGAAGCAATACACTTGCCTACAGCCATAGCCATCATGAAGTGCAAAGCACATACGAAAGTCACTGACACTATTTCCCAGGGTAAAGACCTGGCAGATCGAACAGCCAAGCTTACAGCTCAGACTCAAACAGACATACCGACTGACACGGCAAAGACCGAAGTAACACCACTGACGCATTGCATGACAGTCAGGGATCCCACACAAGATGTACTCGACATACAGACACATGCCACTCCAGACGAAATCAAGAAATAGACAGAACAAGGAGGGGTCCAGACAGATCAGGGATGGATGACGAAGGGAAAAGCCACATGGTTTCTCCCCGACTCTATGGTTCAAGTTATCATTAATACAGCACATAGTCAGGCACACTTAGGAGAAAAAGCCATGCTAGACAGCATCCAGAATATCTGGTTCAACAAACATTTACGTGCAGCAGCAAAACAGAAAGTACGTACCTGTATGATCTGTTGTCAGTTCAATCCAGGCAAAGGCATTCCCGTGGAACAAGGTGGATTTCATCCTCCTGATCACCCTTTTGAAGTCCTCCAGATGGATTATATCCAGATGGACAGATGCCGAGGATTCAAGTATGTCCTCGTAGTTGTATGTGCCCTTTCCAGATGGACAGAAGCGTACCCGGTCCCAGATTACACTGCTGTAACCACTGCCAAACAGTTGGTCCGTGAATTTTTCCCGCGATACGGCTTGCCCCGTGTCGTGTACTCAGATAATGGACAGCCATTCTCGTCCGAACTCATGAAACAGGTATCACTCCTGTTAGGATACCAGTGGAAATTCCACTGCGTACGACATCCCGAAGCAGCTGGTCTCGTCGAGAGACATAATCAGACTCTGAAAACACAGTTAGCGAAGGTCTGTGCAGAAAAAGGTGTAGATTGGATGGTAGCCCTGCCGGTTGCCCTCTTTTACATGCGTATGGTAGCTCATTCCAGAACCGGACTGTCCCCGTACGAAGTGGTCTTCGGTAGACCACCAAATATGTGGGGTACGCCTATGCCGCGTAAGATCACCGATGTTGATAGTAATATGCTGACAGATTACCTGGCTTCCTTGATGTCTGCACTACTCTCTTGTCGTTCACAGGTCGCGCCTGCCTTCCCGGACAACACCCAAGTGAAACCGCATGAAATCGTTCCAGGTGACCAGGTATGCATACCGAATTTCGACCGTTCAAGCCCTCTGGAGCCCAGGTGGAGGGAACCGAAACTGGTGTTGATGACCACGAGGACCGCAGTGAAGGTTGAGGGAAGAAAACGGTGGCTCCATTCCAGCCACATCAAGCGTTTTCATGGACTGTGTCCAGAGACATTTCCCAAGGACTGCCCCGATACTGATACCGACTCTAAACTCCCTCTGTTAGAGAAAACTCTGCAACAGGAGTATAAAGCAAAGCTAAGGTCTAGTAAGTCAGACAGCGTTTAATTGTTTAAGTCCCCCTCGGGTGAAGCGGTTAGACAGGTTTCTGACATGTATGAGATAGACCCAAATAGTGAGAGAGATAGACAGAAAGTCAAGAAAATGAAATACTGTAAAAATCTACGCAGTAGATGCATCATTACACTGCTTTTTATGTTTTTTCTGAGTATTACGATCATATGTATAAGCTGGACGTTACATGTTTTCTTTCCTCCTCTTGGTTCACATGTACATTCTTCTTTCAATGACACTGTAGATAGAGCACACTTTCAGTGACCTACCTCCACACGAATTGTCCTATCGACTAGCACTGCGCAACAACACTTTTATCCGTATGTTACACCATTCTCACCAGACCAGCAATGTCACGAATTGCTGGGTGTGTGGCCGACTCCCACCTTACCGGAAATACAAGGGAGCTCTGCCCCTCTTTCCCTATCCGTTTACACATAATGGTTCGTGCGGAGCATGGTTTACTTTAATGTCCTCATTAGACAGTAAGTCTCAAGTTTCCCAAGGCAATTGGATATGGGGAGACCTGAATACAGTCATGAATAAAGCATGTTTCCCAGATAAAGACGGCCTTCCCCAAAGGACAGGGACTGATCTAGAAAATGAAGTGTATGGATTAGGAAATTTTTCCCTTAGCCTCATGATCCTGAACGTTCAGTCCGAGACTAATTCGGACTTGCCGTTTATAACAGTTTTACCAGTGAAAGGTGAATTATGCGTCAGAAAGAATGGTTCAGTACATCTAGGACACAGTGATTGTAATACTGTGGTCGAATTCAGCGATAAAGGAAAGTCTACTTTCAAAGCTTCCCGCCATTCTTATTTTGTTTGTGGTCAGACAGCTTATGTACGTCTGCCATTAGATTGGGATGGAACATGTTATATTGCGTTCCTACTGCCACCTGTTTTTTAGCCCCATCCAATTATCATTGAGATACCTATCTTGTACATATAAGACATAAGAGGGAGATTGAGTCCCCGATTGTCGACCAGACTGAGACTACATTGGAACAATATACGGATTTCAATAAAGGTTTCTTTTTTTTCATAGGTACTATTCAAAATAGTAAATTAATACGCAGATTGACCAGAACCCTTGAAGCAGTAGTGAACGAAACTACTTCTGCCTTAGGTAACTTAACCGAAGAGCAGTCTGCTATGAGGCTTGTTGTTCTTCAAAATCGCCTTGTCCTTGACGTCATCCTGGCCGATAGGGGCGGGGCTTGTAGAGTGATCGGCTCCAGTTGTTGTGTGTTTATTCCTAATAACGCACCATCAGTATATAAAGCAATAACAAGGCTTCATAAAATAGCTCACCAGATACACCAGAATCCTGGCACCTGGACTTGGTCCGGTTGGCTCTGGAGTGAGATATCAGCCTGGGGATGGAAAGTACTGTCGTTCCTAGGACTAGTATTCCTTATAGTATTCAGTTGTTGTCTCTGTCTGCAATGTGGGCCAGCGATTTGTGGCTTGTGCGCCATAGCTTGTATTCCCCATCCACGTTCACGTTCCCGTACCCGAATAAAAAAAGATGAGCAAATGATGTTATACGAACAAATAGATAGTCTCATGAAAATAGATATATCGTAAAGGGCGCAGTGGGGGCCAAGGAGGGAATGAGGAAATAGAAATTTTTAGGAAGTCAGTGTGTCCCCCACTCGCACCCTATCCATGCACCAGTGCCCCATGTATGTCCATATTATCATGTAATTCCTTTTCCCGTGCCCGCCATGATAATACCTCTGCATTTCCGTCTAATGTTAGCACGTCAGTTAGTGAGCCCTTCATGTATAAAGTACCAATTCCGCATTAGGGCCCACGTTTCCAATGCATTTACATGGTGCACTTTTAAATATCGCAAAGCGCACGTTTTCCACGTTTTTCTGGCTCAGCCGAGCCAGGCCCTTAATTGAGGTCCCGAGCCTCTTCTGTCTCTGAAAGCTGCAGTTTAGGTATGCATCCCTGACCTCTACCTTACTTCCTGCCCAGCCAAGCGGTGCCCGGCTCGGCCTGGCCTGCCTGCCAAGACAGTATTTTGCCTACAGTTATCTGCTCAGCCTCCGCAGAAACACATTCCAGTCTAAGTGAAATAGGTAAACATATTCCCGGCTGCAGAGCAAAGGGCCCTGCCTTCCTGTCACCTTGCAAGTGATTTACTGAACCCGTTGCCATGGTAGGCCCACGGCCCCCGTACATTACATGAAGAACCATATGCACCCACTAGCATTCAGTATTGAACGGCCTCTGCCCGAGAGACCTTTTACTTCAGACAACACATCCTCCAAACACAAGATACCAGATATGCTATAGGTACAGGTCGTTCTGACATCCCAGACACCAAGACTCCTCTACTAGTGCTAAAGTCAAGCCCCCCAGCTCTCCCCAGTTGCACGTCAAGCTCAGTTGCGCACGCACCCATGTTAAAGGTTTCTGCTGACCCTGCAGAATTTCTCTATGCATCCACCCACCTATGACACTTCTGTGAAGTTTCCAGTACACACCTTCGTGTACGCCCCTGTACACGCCTTCTTTTACGCCCATGTGTTCTTATCACTCTCTTTTCCACTTGTTACGCCTACCGTATTCAATGCAACTGTACAGTTTTACTATATATAATGTGTGATGTTAATAAAATGTTGAATATCCCTTCCTGAACCTTAGTGGTGATGGAACCCGATGTCCAGTGTCTCGAGCCACTTAATTAAAGCCCGTATGACTCCGATACCACGGACTCTGCCTCTCATTTTTATTGAGCTATCCTTATTGTCATTTAATGTATAGAAAAATAGTCCCGGTAATTTTATTTACCACAAGCCATAACTATGGCTCTCTCTGACAAATATCGACTGCTGAGAATTGACAGAGTAGAAGAGCTGGGGAGGCATTGCTACCGTCTTTGAAGACACAATCAAAGTTACAATTATTGACACCCAGAATGGGGATTTGGTAGAACACTGCATTTTCTAACTGGAATTCAACTAAAGACTTTTGGAAAGGTGCTTTAGTCTATTGGCCTCCAGGTCCTAAGAAAGACTTCAGCTATTGCTTGACTGAGTACTTATTTATTTTATTTCTAGAGTTTTGTAAAGCGCGAACTCGAACCGAAGGCAAAAGAATGCAACAGAATATTAGCATAGCAATAATTATATGTGTACAGATTGAGGTAGACAGAGGCAAAATCTGCAGTACATGAGTAAAACATAAGACAGCATTATTTTCAGTTGCTGGCACCGTTTTTGAAGTAGAAAAAACATATGCAACGAAATGTATGGAGACATTGGGATCAGGAGCCAATACATTTTTGAGGTAGATACAGAGATATATATATATATATTAGCAGCCCGTCCCGACGTTGTCCGGGTATGAATTGCTGCCGGCCAGTAGTATATTGTTTTGTAGGATTTCATTTTGATAGCATTTCTTATCTGTGACAGGCCTGTGAAATGCTCCGATTCACAGTGCACTGCTGATGTACTCAAGAGTGAGCGTTCATAAGTGTGCGAAGAACTCGAGTTTCCCTACTATTATTTTTCCTTCCAATATTAAATAGCACGAACTCGACAACATGGCATGAGCACATTTTACATTACAGAAGAACACAGTCATTTGTGGTAGGCACGGGGAGACAAAGCGATTTGCCTGGAATCACAGGATGTTCAGCTGATGCCGAGATTCGAACGTAGCTCCCCAGTTCTAAAGTTCGCAATTCTAGAACTTCTGGCGGGAGGTGTGTCTAAAAGTGTATGTCGTGCTAGCCATCAATGAGAGAGACCTGTGCATTTTTCAAATGGGTGGTGAAAAAAATATGGAGTATGTTGCTAGAGATGTGGGCTGCCGTGCCACCAATGTACTTACCGGGAGAGGGTAAACACCCAATATTTCGCAACTTTCTTTCCGCATACCATGACTCCGCATACTTTCATTACGAAAGTACCATGACTCTGCAATGCCATTATAACGCATGGCATTACATTTTATATGCTTTTATCACGCATACATTTACAACAAAATACGTTGTAAATGCATGAATGGTAAAAGCATGTTTTTTTTAATGTTTGGATAAGGTAAGTATGGGTATAGGGGTATATGTTTGGGGTACTGAGGTATATGTTTTGGGGTGTTTGGGTATTTTAAGGGTTCAGATATAGTTTAAGGTTATGGGGTACAGGGGTAGTTTTAGGGTTTAAGGATAGGTTTGGGTTTTGGGGTACAGTGGTATTTTTAGGGTTCAGGGCTAAGTTGGAGTTTTGAGGTACAGGTATTTTTAGGGTTTAGGGGTAGGTTTGGGTTTTGAGGTACAGGGATATTTATAGGGTTCAGGGCTAGGTTTGGGTTTTGGGGTACAGGGGTATTTTTAGGGTATAGGGATAGGTTTGGGTTTTGGGGTACAGGGTATATTTATAGGGTTAAGATGGGTTAGTGTTTAAGGGTGTTGGGGTATTTTAAGGAGTAAGGGTGGGTTATGATTATGGGGTGCAGGGGTATTTAAAGGGAGCAGGGTGGGATTAGCACACGATATGAGACATGGCATGAAGGGCGGAACGTACCACACGCCCCCAGCGTTTGTCACGCCCCCCAGCACACGCCCACAGCACAACACAGACACGGCCACAAGGGACTACTTTGCTGGCAGGGTTCTTTTACCTTTTAAATGTATATGGTGGGCGTCTCCATAGCCTATGTCCTTCTGCTGCAACTGCCCTTTCCAACGCTGTATTGGGTGTTGTGATTGGTGCTGTGGTTCCTGAGATTACCCGCCTCAAAGGTTTGGGCTCTCTCTTTATTATATTAGTATAGATATAGATATAGATAGATATAGATACACACATACATGGGGAATTAGTGAACGTACATTGAGCCACATAATTACAAGGGGCTGCATATAGTTGAGTGGATGAGCAAGAAAGCTCAAGGGAAGCTAGGGGTGGGCCACTTGCCAGCATGGGGAGAGTGAGGCATAAGAGTTTTCGCTGGGATAATGGTGCTGAGGCCTAGTTCTTGTGACATTGTGGGTGGCAGCGCGGTCCAGCTTTAGGAGCGTGATTTTAGGTATTTGTTAAGGAGTAGTTTCATTTTGCCGTGAAATGGGGCAAGTCTTGAGGCAGTGCAATTTGGATTATGGGGGCATTTGCCAGAGAAAGAGCAGGCTCAGGATTTTTTTTTCTTTCTTGAATTTTAGGTGGGATCAGGAGAAGGCTGTTTGAACTTCGAAGTTGTCTCTTGTCTGGCTTTTGACTTTTTATTTTTAGGCGTTTCAGTGCGTAGAAGGCACATTTTGCAAAGGCCCTAATATGTTCCTTTATGCTTAGGTGACTGTCGAGTATGATTCCCAGGGATTTAATGGAGTCGGCGATGGATAGTTTTCAGTTTAGTGCAGTGTGGTTGTTGAGCCAGCTATTTATGGGAAAGGATTTTTCTTTGGGTAGGAAGAGGAGGAGTTCTATTTCGCTGGGGTGGAGTTTGAGGTGGTTTCTAGTTAGCCACGATTGAGCTGTGTATAGAGTGCTGTTTAGGTTATGGATGCCACTGACTGATGAGTTTTAAATATAAATATAGAGTTGGGTGTCATCCACATAGAGGTGATAGGTAATTCTAGCTTGCTTAAGGATCACTGCAAGAGGTTCCATATAGAGGTTAAATAGTGCAGGAGAAAGCATTTACCCTTACGGGACAACTACAGAGACTGGCGATGCCTCCGAGGTTTCACTTTTTAATTTGACTAGCTGCATGCGCTTTCTTAGGAAAGAGGCAAACCATTGGAGGACAGTTCCTTTGATGCCTACTCTCTTCGAGTAGGGGTTTAGGAGAATGTCGTGGTTGATAGTGTCGAAGGAGGCTGATAGGTCCAGGAGGACTAGGAGGAATGCCTGACCTTCACCCAGTGCTCTGCTGAGTTGATCTACGATGTTAGGCATGGCAGTTTCTGTACAGCAGCCTTGCTTGAAACCTGACTGTAAGGTGTCATGCAAGTTGTATTTTTCAATGTAGGTGTTGAGTGAGTACACAATTTTCTAAGGTATTGGCGAGGAACAGGTGGTTAGCTATGGGTCTGTAGTTATTAAGGTCGTTTGAGTCTGCATCTAGTTTTTTGATGAGGGGGGGTTACTTGTGTATGAGGGGAGCTGGCATGGAGCTGCTCGAGAAGGAGGAATTGATGATTTTGATGCATAAAGGAGAGATTATGTGACTGAACCGTTTTACAAGAGCCGCCGGGAGAGGGTCTAAGATGTGCGATATCTGCTTCATGTTCGCAAGTATTTTGCGACAACTTCTTCACTGACAGGGTTGAATTCAGACCAGGTTAATTGTTTTCAGTTGCAGGGGGTTGAGGTTGGAGAGCTGTGTTGAGGGGGGCTGTGTTGGTGGAGAGGGAGAGCATTTAAGCATTGCAGTGAAGTTCTGTATATTATTCTGATCAGGCATGCCTTCCTAACATGTTAAGGTATGCACTGTGTGACTATGAGAGATGGGGTGGGGGGGTTTAAAGAATATATTAAGTCCATTCCCTTTTGACACCTTCTTAAATGACAAAAGATGTTAGTGACGGCACATTACAGAGCAGCTTACTGACGCTCATTTTTTTCCTGCTGAAAACAAAGCACAGTTATTAGCATAGCGCTTCTTCTTGGCCAGAGAGTTCTGCACAACTATTAAAATGGATTGAGTTTAATTCTTAAGTGTACAGGGCTCAGTGGTTCATTGTAAGCTCGATGGTTGTGGTAGGAGGTGGTTGAAGTTTGCCAGGTACATTAACAGCAATTTTGTGAACTAGTTGATAACCTTAACCAGATCTTTAAGAGCGTACTGGAGCTAAACGATTAGGAAACTTTCAATAATCAATTTTAGTCAAGAAAATACTTTTTCCAATAACTGTCATTGTGGAAAGTAACACTGTGAGGATTTTGTTAATACCACTTACGTAGAGGCTTGCAGCAGTGGCTGTGAGATAAAAGAGTCTAGATGTATACTTTAATTAAAGAGTGCACAAAGGTTACCTGCAGCCCAGCTATGGAACAGCTGCAAGCAAAGAATCCAGCACTGCAAATGGTGGGAAAGTAGATTATCACTGTTTTAGGGGTTCTGTATGAGTGGCTGAAGTGATGTGCAATTTTGGATCATGTTAACCATTCAAAGATTCTGGTCACAAGTGACGGAGGGAGAAAGTAAAGTAGCATCCTTAGCATGCAAGCATTTGCAAAATCCAAACAAGATGAGGTCACAAAGGGATGTAATATGTAAACAAAACAAACACGTATGTGTATCCTATTTTGTGTGCGGATTTGAGCCTTGAGAAACAGCAGAATGCCTCCACTCACATTGAGGTTAGCCAATGGCTGAAGTAGGGTGATCCACTGCACCATGCTGTATGCTGCAGAGGCAGTGGAAATATGTGAATGCCAGCAATGTACCAATAGATGACGAAGGGTGGCTGAGGTCCCTATAAGTTTATTGAATACTTATTTTTTAGTGAAATCAATAGGTCTTGACTCACGCAAGAACTAAAAAACTATAAAGTTCATATGGCTGCCGTGTGCGACAAGTAAGGGAGATGGTGTGGCTAGCAGGGAGCACCAAGAAGCAGAGAAAAACATTATTGAATAGGTAGCAACAAAACCAGTTTAACCCTTGTCCTGCAATTATATGAAGCGAAAGCCTGTCCAACACTCAAAACCTGCAATGCTCCGACTAAAGACGACAAAGCAAACTGCTTGGGTGAACAGCCAACAAATTGCAAGAGTCACCCTCCTGGTTACATATGCAATCTGACAGTGACTTGTACCGAATAGGAGTGCAGCTAGAAATAAACAAAAGTAAACCTACAGCAACTGTTCCTTCGATGGTAACCACATCACTGACTATTCAGCGTGTGGCTTTAAACAACTATTCAGCGTGTGGCATTAAAGTAAGATGTCAATGCTATTTACACCACTTAAATGGAATAATGGAAAGTAACTGCATCATAACCCCAATATTAATGCACAAGTCATCTTTTTTTCTCTCAAATGTAATCATTTTTAACGCTGAATGTATTGTCTAAGATACATAAACTTGGCAAAAATATACAAACAAAACATAGTGTTAAAAAACACAAAGTGCCAAATAAAATTCCTACCAACTAGAACACAAAGGTCAATCACTTTATACTCTTTTATTATACTTTTAATACAAAGACATAATATACTTCAGCAGAACAGAACATAAACAACCTGCTATCAGTGATTCAGAAAGTGTAGGGGCACCAGAAAAAGTGGCGTTAAGCAAGGTAATATCATAGGCTATTTTGAAAAACAACAGTCAAATCAGCATTTGACAACATTCGAGGGTTACTAGAAAACATAAATCTAGAAGAAAGCCCAATAGAGTAAAACATCACAGTAACTTTATGATCTGTAAAATGAGCGGATAATCGTAGTGGATTTTAACTCGGTGTACATTTTGACCAGCCTAAAACTATGTTAGGGAGAAGCAGCAAACAGTCGTAACACAATGAGTAACGAGCTAGCTGGGAAGGTAAGGTGGTCATATTTTTGGGACGAAGAATGATGCCTGGAACTAAAAAAACAGCGGTGTCCCAAAGACAGAGACACCTGATAGGCTTCTGAGTCCTGTTCACCATGGTATCCTGCGATGAAGTCTGATTCCCTTTAGAGTACGCACCTTTACTCAACATAAAGACATGGCAATGACAACAAGGGCTCACCAAAGCAAGAGGGCGCCTGACGGCCATCCCCAGGTACTACTGACAGATGGAGCGACTGACGAGTCACCTGGATTTTGGGTGATTTAAAGACGAGATAACCAACCCCATCGGTACAGTGCGATCAGTTACCTCAACGCTGCCAAGTATATGCCTGAAGTCGGTGCCTGGCCCCCCTTGGCCGGGACTGAGCTGTCAACGAACCCAGGCTCCAATCGCCTTCTCAATGAGCACCACTTCCATGGCAATGGCGGCCACCGACCCACTCCTACTGACACCCTCCACCTCCCAGCTGCCGCCCCCATTGGCTGCCCTACACCACGTGACTAAACAAAACCCTCAACTCAACCCGAGCACCCTTTGTCCGCTGCGGACAGTGCTTCGCCGCTCCGACCGGGGATGCCCCCTCCTGTCTCCGGACTCCCAAGTTACGCTGGGCCAATGAGCGGACCCTGGTCTCACAGCCCGCGGGCCCCAAACAACGCGCGCCGCCATGTTAGGCGCAGCGCGTCAAGGTCTGCGCTCAGTGGCCGGACTACGGCAAGACCCTCCTCCCTACCAGAGACCCCCACCCCGGCCCTTCACAGCAGGGGTTGACAGCGCGCAGGGAGCGTCAAGGCATTACGGGCGCTCGTCCCCGGCCCCTCCCACAGGGCTCCCAGTGTCAGTGTAGTGGGCGGGACGCATCGAAAGCTCATTGAGTGACATACACACCTGCTGAGGGCCGCCATCCGGCCGGGCCGCTGACCCCAGCCTTGTTTTATTTTATTTTTAGTTTCAAATTAGCGCCGGCGTAGACAGGCTGGACGTTGGCAGCAGGACGCGCCCGTGACGTAGGCGCGCCGCTTCTAGTCAGCACGTCACTCTGTTACGTGAAGGATGGAGCGTGCGTGCCCAGACCGATAGTGTCTTCATAGAAGGAAATGTGAGCGAGCGCTCTTCCTCTTGCTCGCGGGAGACAGCGACGGCGGTCTGGGAGAGAAAGTTGTGCTCTTCGGAAGATTGTCGACTTTCACCACCTTGTACACATTTAGTGTACATCCTCACTGCATTTCACGTTCATGCCGACATGCAGTGTCTGTCCTTTTTTACGCAAACTTGTAGCTTAGGTCGCTGCTTCACCTTGGCCAGCTGTTCTGCTCTACCTCTCTGTGCCTGCTCATCTTCAAGCAGTTCATTCTCCATGCTTTGCCACGTTCGCTTTTGCGCCGATGCATCCTTAATATGGGTATTTGAAGGAATACTTCCAGTGCCAACAAACAGAACTTGGTGGAGGATAGCATAAGTCAGTATCTCTAAATTAAGACAGATTTTAAACAAGCAATGGAAATGCAATAAATCACGCGCTTGCTTGTTAGAGCCACTGGCGTAACGAAACTTGAGCCCCCCACCCCCCAACCTGCAAGGCACGGGGAGGGCTGCCCCCGTACAGTTGAAGTTGCGAGGACCTGTGTTACCTCACTGGTTCGAGCTATGGGCGTTGTAAATGGCAATGTCTTTTACCTCTGTGTTATGGAGTGTTTGTATGTGGGGTGTACTGGAATTATGTGGGTTGGATTGGATTTTTTTTAATAAAGCTAATTTCTCAGATACCACCCTTTAAAAATACAGTCTGAGGATTTCGATGGGTTGCACTGACTTAATATTTCAGCCCAGAATGGCAAACAAATGTACTTGTTCTTAGGCTGTTGATGACGCCGGATTCTTATCTGAATTTTAGACCTTCTCTTACCCCTACCCGAATCCTCTTCTCCGGATCTTTCTCGTCTTGTAAGAAGTGTAAAGGGAAGAAACTCTTTTCTCATTTGCAATTTATCATTAACGAATTCAGTCCGAATCAATAACTACCAACTACAGAATAAAGTTTAAGAATTTATTACAAAGCCAGAAACAATTGGCTATACAGACACCTCAGCGAGAGGTTCAGAAAATAAACTGGCACTAATATAAACATCCTATGCATGAGCCTCAAACGACTCAATATGATGATCAAAGTGATGTCTAAAAGCATGAGGCAAGCTACTACAGTCCCTACTTGACGAGATGACTACATCTGCCTAAAAGGAAAAAAACGCATTAATCTGTCCCTACACTAACACTAGAATGACATCCCTACGTAGCATCATTCCCAGGAAAGAGGAAAAAGGTGTCAGCAGTGAAGACCTCCTTAGAAGTACACTCACTCTGCAAAGGTAAGTAGCCTAAGCTACAGAGCTCGTTCTAAGATGCTCCTTCTTGCCCCTTCGCTCCTACTCTGTCTCTCCTCCCCGGGGAACTGTCCCAAATACAAAATCCCCAAACAGTAGGGCACGCCCTTTGCACACCCCTTCAAGCAGGTCCTCCTCCTGGATTTTTCCAACGAAATTCTGACTTCAAGAACCGTTGAGTCGACCTTGATTTCAAGAAACCATCTTCGCTTAAAACAGACTATCTGCATTCCAGTTGACTCCCATGGCGCCTGTTCCTACCATCCCTATTCTTAACAAAGAGTTATTCTGCTTAACGAGACATGTGTCCTTGCACCTGCAACTAGAAGCTGGTAAACAACTCGTTTTTGCACGCACACACGTTTCACTGTCTGCTTTTATTTAAAGAAATGAGCCTTTCCAAGGAAAAATACATTTCGAACCTACAGCTTCTGGCTAACATAAGAAATCACAAATAGGCCTTTTTCTATACTTGTATGCAGTCAGGCCTTCCTACATTTAAACACACATTTTCTAAAATCACATTATAAGCATTGCTAATTGTGGTCATCTAATACATTATTTCAGTACATGGAAGCAACCTACCTGTGCAACTTTTACATGGTGCACGTTTAATCCTAATGCATCACCTTTTCATGTGAACCAATACATTTTGCATTTCCAAAGCATCTTTACGATTAAACACTACTCTAATCTTCAGCACAATATGAATATACGTCTAGCATTTTAATATAAACTGGTTTAGCACTACATTGCTAAAGATTATACGTTAATACAGTCCTCTAAATATGCGGGTGCTGACTATCGGTGATTATGATGCACCCCTACAATTTTCAGAATAACATGGCACTCTATCACTGTCAAACTATCCCACCCCCCTTGAATCTGACCATCTTTCCTCGCTAAATAAGTGTGGGGTTTTGCCAATGCTGATCAGCATCAACAAAAAGAAAGATTGAAAAATGATTAAACAATTCTGGAAAAAAATGAAATTTAAATACCAGGGACAATGATGTTTAGGCATGCATGAGTTGTAAGAGAGTAGGACCTGCTTCTTATGTTTACCCCCACTTTTTTCTGGTGTTTCACAGTTTTTGTACTT
Organism: Lissotriton vulgaris; assembly: GCF_964263255.1. Lineage (NCBI taxonomy): Eukaryota > Metazoa > Chordata > Amphibia > Caudata > Salamandridae > Lissotriton > Lissotriton vulgaris. The sequence continues at coordinate 555,494,798 of NC_141685.1, read as the reverse complement.
TACTCTGGCTGAGGCCCTGCTGTCCAGGATCCCAGCCTAGTTGCTTCCTCTCTAAATTGATTGCAAGTACTTTAGGTACACTCCCTTTTGGTTACTGTGGTACCCTTATGAGTCCCTAGTATATTGTACCTTAGGTACCAAGGGCACTGGTACCCCAGAGGCCTACCAGGGGCTGAAGCATGTATTATGCCACCCACGGGAAGCCTTACAAAATGACAACACAGGTCTGTTACTGCAGCCTGTGTAAGGTGGTGTATGCACCCCTTACTTAGATATAGGTTCCCTATGACTACCTTGTATCACTGCACATATGAAACTATCAGTCACCCCTATGGCGGGCCTTATCAATCGTGAAGGCAGGGTGCTGGGTTTTGTGTGAGAGGGTGTTCATGCATGAGCAGGGCGCCTCTGCAGACATCGAAATCTATTCTCTGGCGCTGCTTGGTGATATTGCCAGAACATATACTCTTAAGTGCATTATAACCTTACGGTAAATGCTAACTTTGGAATGGCTGCAAGGAAACATTGTGTTTAGTGTCAAAGCGAGACCAAAGGGGATGATGGACAGAGCGTTGGCGCAAATCAAACACTCACCCCCAGTCAACTGATCTGGGTTTAATCCATCATCATTCTTTAGCTCACTCCACTACCGCAGTTCAGACATGGCCATATGCAAATCAGTCTGACCCTGGGCCTCATGGAAACAGTCCAACCTGAACTGCCAAGCCATGTCCTCTCTGGACCGGAAACAAGCATCCTGGGACCGGTTTCTGCATAATCAGCCAGGCTAGCTTGAATCCTGTGGCAAAATGAGCAAGGGACCCACGTCTGGGCATACCCTACCAACTTAGGGCAAACAAAGCGACATCAAAGGGGAAGATGGACGGAGAGTTGGAGCAAATCAAACACTCACAACAAGTCAACTGATCTGGGTTTAATCCATCATCATTTAGCTCACTCCACCACCCCAGTTCAGACATGGCCATGTGTTTGGTGTCAAACGCTTTGGAATCCTATCCCCCGCCAGTTCTGGCAGCGGGGGTAGGACAATAGGTTTCCAGTCACAGGGAGGTGTTGCTACCTCCCAGACAGTCTTTAGCATATTGGGGCTGGGTGAGTGCACTCCAAGAGTGCTTTGAAGTCTGCACTGGGGGCACATTTGGTGTTCCTGTGCATAGCCCAGTTCAAACCGGTTGCAGGGGCTACCAGCCCCTACTCTGGCGCAAAACTGGACAAAGGAAATGGGTGTAGCCACCCCTCTTTCCAAACCCTCCCATATGTGAGTCCCCAGAGTATGTCCAACCCCTTCCTTGGGTATAAGAAAGGAACCCCTGAATACAGGACTTTAGATTACCCCTGGACAAAACTCTGATACTGAAACCTGGAACTTCTATGATCTGCACAACGCTGAATGACTGTCAGTCACTAGTTTATTGTATATGATTACTTAAAATCGTTACAATTTACAATATAAACTATTTCGACATGAGAGTTGAACAATTTTTAAAATGCAAACCACTTTAATAATGCACATAATATGTTACTAACATGTTTTAACAAACTTTCAAAAGTTCATGTTATTCCGATTTTTCCAGTAGCTCTGGTAACTGCATTGTTCAAATGGATTAACCAGTTTCCGTCGAGCTAAAATGTGCCTATAAAAGATGCTGCACTTTACAATAAAATGTGATCAACTACTTTTTTCTTTTATTCAAATTATCCCTTGCTTGGTTAGGCTTTAGGTTCGCCTATTGCCTGTGCTTGAGAATTGCTGTGATGCTTAGACGAAGCCCATGCCGACCTTATTCGTGCTTTTTTGCCTTCTTCTAAATGGGCTTGCCTTAAAAGTTTCCTTACTTTTGCCAGATATTTTACAGATTATAGAGGATCCTTCCAACCAACGTATCACCACTTGCCTGCATGTGCGAATGTTTAATTTGTTAAAAATGGGTTTTAAAAGCAGGTTCCTTAAATCCTTAACTGCAGGGCAAACGCACAGCAGGTGAGTTAACGTTTCTTTACGAAAACCGCATAGGCGACAGTGTACTGCTTGTTGCTGGTTTTTCCAGGAAGGCTGTAGGTCTTTCGAATCATGCATACCCAACCGGTAATCAATAAAGTTATTTTTTAACTCAGCGCTGAAATGGGTTACTAAGTAAGCCTGAGGCTTTTGTTGACACGTAAGAATTGATCACAGTCCACCCATGCCGGCGTTTTGATACTGTTATTTTATCTTCAACGAAGGACTTCCTCTTTGCTATGTTATTTACTGATTTACCAAATACTGCCCGGTCTACCATGCTGTCCCATATCAGATGTATATCAAGTTACGCCAATGATTTTCGCAGATGGGCTCCCCATGAATTTGGGATGTCTTGATCCATCTGGGTTTTGATGTCTTTCCAGCATAGACTATTCAATGACCTCGGCTCAGATGTACGAAATTTATGGCATAGCTTCACAAATCCGTTCATGCTCCGAAACTTCTGATTCTGAAGGCCGAATTCCAGCCGAACCTGAGTTGGAGAGGCTGACTTTGGTAGGTTGAATAAGGCTTTATATACCTTCGTCTGGAGTCCATTTGATAGTTCAACCTCTTAACCGCACCAGACTACTAGGGCATACGACAATGTGGGGGGAATTTGTGCTGCCATCACTTTTAAAAGATGGACATGGTTCGGGCAGCTCAATTGTTTTTACAGTACTCTATATGCAAATGTTAGTAATTGCGTTTTTGCTTTTAAGTACATTTTATGTTCCTTATATGTTGAGCCTCGCCCCAATTTAAAATCTAGATTTTTGTAGGATGCTTGTTCTTCTACTATTTTCCCTTTTACCAACAATTTGAACTTGTTTTTTTGGGTCCACTAGAGGTACAATCTTTGTTTTCTCTTTATTTAGTTCCAACATTTCTTGGTCCAAGTATTTTACTAAGTTATTGATTGCTCTTTGTAGCCCAATAGGGGTTTGGCTCAGAACCACTATATCGTCTGCATACTGTAAGAAGGGTATTGGCTCTTTGGACAGGTTTGGTGGATGGCAATCAGCTGCTTGCATGTGTTTAATGATGTCTGCCATAAATAAGTTGAATAGGCTCGGGGCCAGGACGCAGCCTTGTTTTAGGCCTTGCTGTGTGTAAATACTGGCGGTGGTACTACGTCCATAGCCTAATTATCACTCTTGCCCAGGTTTCACTGAGTAGGGCTATTAATGCCTCCAGTAATTCACTCGCAGCCCCCAGGCTCTTAGTTTTTCCCAGAGACGATTTCTGCTTACTCTTTCGAATGCGGCCTTCAAGTCTACAAAACATGCAAACAACCGTGTTTTCTTTTTGCCGCTTTTTCAATTAAAAGTGCCAAAGTAGCCAGATTTGTTAAGGTGCCCATCCCTGGTCTAAAACCTGTTGGAAACGTGGGGATTATGCTAATTTCATCCATCCAGTCTTGCAGGTGAAGTAATAGACATGATCCATTTAATTTGGCATCTACGTCGATCAATTGTATTAATCTGTAGTTTTCAGGCTTATTATAATCTCCCTGTTTAAATATTGGATGAATGATCCCTTTCCAAGATTTGGGAACGTCGTTCTGTCTGTAGATCTGATTAAAAAACAGTGTGAGGTAGTCAGCCCAAAAATCCGGAGCATGTTTGAATAGTGCGTTGGGGAGCCCATTTGGTCCTGCTGCCCCCTCAGTTTTTAATCTTTTTATTATTCCTCTTAATTGCTTAATATTGATCAGATCATTTGGATCAATGCAACTTGCGGTTTGTTCTAGATCTTTATATTCTGCCTGGGTCATTCTGGTGTTTACCTCGTGTCTTTGATCTTGCAGTGATTCTGAGGTGACTGTCGCCATATCGTACTTCGTATTGCTGTATCTATTTTGTAAGTGCTGTGTCCAAATTTTTTCACTGATGCCTGCTACTTGTTGTAAATTGAAACCCTTTGTCAGTTTATTTATGATACCCCAGAATTCACTACTATTTGGCAATTTACTTGCCCACAGTAGTTCTGTTCAGACTTTTTCTTTATATGATGTTTTTGCTTCCCTCAGCATCTTCTTGTGTTTGTGCCAAAATTCCTTCAGTTTGCCTTTGTCTGTTTTCTTACCCGTTTTTGCCGCCGCGGCTTGAAGTCTCACCTCTCTTGCAATCCTTCTCTTTTCTTCTCGTAGTGAGAGGTTAAACCATGGCTCCTTCCTGGTGTCTATTCTTTTTTTGCTTCCGTTAATTGCCGGAAATTTTTGGATGAGGATGAGGCACAAATCTTCCCAACTTTTTAGGCCATTATCCTCTGTCGGGGGCCCTATTTGACTCATGTGTTCCATAAGTGTGTCCATTATGATCGTCATATTCAATCCTCGCCATTTTAATTTCCGCAGGTTAAACTTCTCTGTATGTTGTACCAGCATATTTATTTTTTCGGCCTGGGTGAGGGTTATGTTGATGGTTGTGATATATGGGAAATGGTCACCTTCGATACGTGGACAGACTTGAAATGAGACGATTCTTGGAACCAGATTTTTGCTGGTGATGGTAAAGTCTATTATAGATCTGTTTTTACCGCGTGAGTGTGTTACGGCCACTGGTGAATCCCCTATTGTATTGCCGTTCAGAATTGACAGACCATGGCTATCTAACTCTCGCGTTATTATTGGAATCCCCAGTCCTCCTGCCTCTTTCTTTTATTCTGTTTGTTTATTAGGTTGCTATTAAAATCACCTGAAATAATCAACGGGCAGAGTTCATGTGATTTTTGCAGCACATTGATCAAATTCATTAGTATTATGAATTTTTCCTTCTGCTTTTTTTTTTTCGGGTGAACATATACGTTAACTAGTATTAATTGCCAATCTGATTTGTTAGAATGAAGCTTTCCGGTAAGTTTTATTACCTGCAACCAGTTTACACCAGTGTTTAATTCTTCTGTTTGTCAACCAGATTTTCGTGATATGTATGTTGCTAAGCCTCCTCTCGTGTGATCAAATATTACGAACTTTTCTGCTTGGATGTGATGTTCTATATAGCCCCCCATTGATGCTGGCTTCATGTTCCACGTTTCTTGGAGTAGTATTATGTCTTGTTGTTCATAGAAAGACAGAGTTTCATGGTCATGCCCCATATTATTAAATCCATGGACATTCCATTAACAGATTTTTATCATGTCCTGGCTCTCATCCCTAAGGACTTCTATTAAATCCTGTCCATTAGTCCCAGCTCGCTGCCCCCACCTTTTGTGATTCATCTTTGATCTCAACTGTTCGTTAGGTACGCGTGTTGCTTAGTATCTTTGGCACCCAGGACCAATCCATGCTTTCACCTGTGTTGTCGAAGCTTGATTGACTCACTATTGCCTTAACCTCTTTTGCCTTGGATGGCCTCGGTGGAGTGGTAGACCGAGCTCCGCATAGGCATGTTTTGTGATATTTCCCAGATGAATATTCCCTTTTTTGCTTCGTATTATTTGTTAGGAAAGGGTGGGGGTATCTTGGGCATTTGTGGGGCCTCAGTGTGATCCCCCAGAATTCGAATGTTGATCGTGTTGCATGTATCCTGTCCACTAGTTCCTTAGAGGACCAGGTAGTCACGGTCTCTTCAATGTCTGGGTTATTAATAGTAGGGTTAAATTCTATGGCTAAAAGATGTTGCGGAGATATTCCTTCCAGTTCTGGAATTTCTTTAAACTATTGCCTTAACCTCTTTTGCCTTGGATGGCCTCGGTGGAGTGGTAGAACAAGCTCCGCGTAGGCATGTTTTGTGATATTTCCCAGATGAATATTCCCTTTTTTGCTTCTTTTTTATTCCTTCCAGTTCTGGAATTTCTGGAATTTCTTTAAACAACCTTAACCGAGTCCCTCGATGTAATATATCTTGCCTTCCCTTTGTGGAATATTCAGGCACAAATGTCAATTTCGATGTATTCTCCCTTGAGTTATTGACGTTGATCAAATTTTCCTCTTTTTCTTCCTGGACCTACGGGTGTTAGGGATTTCATCATTAATGTGTATTTCTTTTCTCCTTTGTTTTTGATGACCTTTTCCTGTGGTGTGGCCGTCATGTTTACTTCCTTTAAATCTTGCTCTAGTGTTCCAGCTTCTATATATGTTAATGACCGTTCTGGCTTGATTCACTGGTCGGTAATGGGCAACCTACATGTTCTACCTTTTCTATTTATTTTAACTTTTATTGAGTTCTGGCTACTTTGTTGTTTGTTATCGATTTAATCGTACGTCATATTACTTGGTGTTATTTCATTACTTTCAGTTTTTTCTCGTATTTTGCCCTTCTCTTTCCTATTAAGTGTTTGTATCCCGTTATCTGGACTGGTGCCTCGATCATCCCAGGGTATAGTTCTTACTTGGACCTGCAATATTTTTTCTGCCCCTTCTTCCTTTTTGGAAAATTGGATTTGTGCGAATTGCCTTTTTTCAATTCTAATGGTTTGCGCAGCTTCTGCTGTTAGCTGATGGTTAGCTTTTGTGTGCGGAGCCTGATTTATTTTCTCTTGATTAATGATGACCAAAGGGCTCAATGGAATTTGCTTTGTGTTAAATCCACCCGTTATGTGGGTTGATTGTTCTCGGCCCGTTATTGAGTCCTCCAATGCTACTTCATTCAAAGATTTATTTCCTTTCCTTTGTATATTTTGCTTTGTGAAAATTGAAAAGATTTTTTCTGATTTTGTAGTTTGTTGATTGTTATCTTTAACCCTGCCCTTTCTGGCTCGTTTTCTTTGCCTTTTTGTAGGTTTTGTCTTTTTTGTGGTGTCAATGGTGCTCTGTGTGATTTCAGTCTTATGGTCCCTTGTTTCTGGTCCTAAATTCTCTTTTTCCACTTGTTCTGCTTCTCACTTATCGATAACACCTGTCCCTTTGATTGTTTGTTTGTCTTTGTGTGGTACCTTTTTCTCTGCGTCCTTTTGCGTTTCCCTTATTTCTTTGGGCTTTGTTATTATTGAACTCCCCCTAAGATATCCCTTAGTATTTCTGGTAGGTTTACCAATTTGTCTATGATTTTCCCACAGGCACAATTGGGCTGCATTTGAGGATTGCTTGTTTGTGACTCCAGGTTTCCCCTGCACGTTAGAAGGGCAGTAATTGATTCCAGCTTGGTATTTATGCCTGCAATATGACCGGCAATTACATTTATACGGCCTATCTGGACTTCCATTTTGTCTGATTGAAAGTTCAGTACCCTAATTGCTTGTTCCAATGTGCTTAGCAGCGTATTACTCCATGGTTGAAAGTTCAGTACCCTAATTGCTTGTTCCAATGTGCTTAGCAGTGCATTACTCCATAGTGCAGTCTGCAACTCTGCGAGGGAGTTTCCCGATGCCCTAGACCCATGATCAATCCCACTTACAGAAGAAATTGTTATTGCCGAGGACAAGTTTAACGTATTTATTTTAGTTGAAAGACTTCCTTCCTCATGTATGTTCGCCTGTTGGTTGATTCTTTGGGTCTGATTTAATGGGATAGATACCACCATTACTGCACCTCCTGGTGCTTCCTTTCCAATGGCCAGTGCCGGCGCGTTCCCTTTAATTGCTTTGTTCGGGGTTTTCTGCGTTTGAGTATTGGTTTCCAATATTTATAACAGATTGACATCATTGGATAGTGAAAATGAGCTTAACCAGTCATCGTCCACTAGTACTACCTGTTCCAATAATTTATTTATTTTTCCTTCCAAGTATTTGTATTTATTGTCCTCGTTTTCACCTCTTCCAATTACTTTGTTCGTGGGATTAGTCTGGTGTACCTGGGCTATTATAGTTGCCAACCTGTTTGCCAGAGATTCTATGCTTAATTTCTGTGAAGCTGAATTTTCTTTTAGCACGTTAGGGATGTTTAGTGGTTGCTGTGTGGCAGGAGAACTTGTTTTAATGGTAATAGATGCACCCTTTTCATGTTGGTCAGTCCTTCCCTGGTTGACATGTCCTTTATTAGCCCTTGTGTCTGGTGATATTGGACTAGGCAACCGGGCTGTCTCTAAGGTTGGAGTGTAAATGACTGCCATTGGGTCCTTTAAAAAGAAGAATTTCTGGATCCCTGTGTTATTACCATGACTGAGTGAAGTTATTTCCGGTGTTTACCCTGAGACTAGCCTCTCTCCGTCTGGAGGCCTTACTTTTTTGGCTTCTTACTGGCCCTTGTTCTATGTGTTTTTTATTTTTGCTTTAGTTTTTGCCTACAGTCGCCTGACCCACTCTCCCAGATCTCTTGTTCCTTATTGCATTGTATTGGATTGTTTACTATACGGTGCTTCCCTTTGTATTAGCGTTGTTGTAGCAGTTGCTGTTACTACTGATCCTTAATTGACCCGTAACCCGCACTATAGCTAGCTCTAGTTTCTATCACTCTTGCTGCCTGAACCGCTGTACTTTATTAAGCCGGGGCTTACTTGTAGCTTGTTAGCGATTTTACAATTTGTTCAAACTGCTTTGAGAACGTGGGCTTGGTAAAGTTGCTAGCTGGTTAAGTTATGACTTTCCCGCGGATTTCGAGACCTGGGGGACTATTTGGGAAAATGCTGGCGGAATGCTGGAGGTTTAATCAATTGCTGCGAGTGACTGTGTGTTGTTTACAGCCTGCTCAAGCCCACACATTCTTCCCTATGTTCTCGCCCACTGCTCACCTCTGTTCTCTGCAAATTTATGCTCCTGCTGCATACAAAAATACCTCTCCGCCTCTGCAAATGCTCTACGGCTTCTGTCCCGTTAGTGCCACGCCTCGCGACTCCTGCCGTGTTGGAAACTGTCCCGTGGCCTCTGGAGGCTTGGTAAATGATCTGCGGCTCCTGCCATACCCCGCCAAACTCTTGCGGCTCTCCAAGCACTAGGCACGCTGGCAGCGAATAGGCGCAGCTCTTGCCGCGTTGCAAGCTGCAAATTCCGGTGGCTCCCCCGCGCTTGGCAAACAGGCCGCTGTTAGAAATGGGATCTCTGGTTGGCTAAGGCTTGCACCAAAGCCAGGCAGAGACCACCACTCTAGTCAGGGCAAGGGAGTTACACGCCAAGATAACCCCTACTCACCCCCTTGGTAGCTTGGCACAAGCAGTAAGGCTTATCCGGAGGCAATGTGTAAAGCGTTTGCGCAATCAATCAATCAAAACATTTATAATGCACGCTACTCACCCTTGAGGGTCTCAAGGCGCTGAAGGGAGGGGGGAGTGCTGCTACTGCCAGGTTTTGAGGTGTTTCCTGAAGGTGAGATGGTCCCGGGTCATTCGTAGGTGTGCTGGGAGGGAGTTCCAAGTTTTGGCTGCCAGGTAGGAGAACGATCTTCCTCCAGTGGTGGTTCTGTGGATCCGTGGGACGGTGGCGAGGGCGAGGCTGGCGGAGCGGAGTTGGCGGGTGGGAGTGTAGAACGAGAGGCGGTTGTTGAGGTATTCGGGGCCCATGTCGTGGAGCGCTTTGTGTGCGTGGGTGAGGAGCCTGAACCTGATTCTCTTGTTGATGGGGAGCCAGTGCAGGCTTCTCAGGTGGGCGGATATGTGGCTGTGGCGAGGGATGTCGAGGATGAGTCGTGCGGAGGCGTTCTGTATGCGTTGTAGTCGTTTCTGAAGTTTGGCGGTGGTTCCTGTGTATAAGGCGTTTCCGTAGTCCAGTCGGCTGGTGACGAGGGCCTGGGTGACGGTCTTTCTGGTTTCAGTGGGGATCCACTTCAAGATTTTCCGGAGCATGCGCAGGAGGAAGAGACGGCGTTGACTTGTTTGGTCATCGTGAGGGAGGAGTCCAGGATGAATCCCAGGTTGCGTGCGTGGTCCGTGGGTGTTGGTGCGGTGCCCAGCGCCGTGGGCCACCAGGAGTCGTCCTAGGCGGATGGGGATTGTCTGAGGATGAGGACCTCCGTCTTGTCTGAGTTCAACTTTAGGCGACTGAGCTTCATCCATTCTGCGACGTCTTTCATTACTTCCTGGAGGTTGGTTTTGGCGGTGGCTGGATCCTTGGTGAGGGAGAGTATCAGCTGGGTTTCGTCAGCGTAGGAGATGACGTTGATGTTGTGTTTGCATGCAATGGTAGCGAGGGGGCTCATGTAGATATTGAAGAGTGTTGGGCTGAGCGAGGAGCCTTGTGGTACGCCGCAGATCATTTCGGTGGCTGCTGAACGGAAGGGAGGGAGGCGTACTCTCTGGATTCTGTCGGAGAGGAACGAGGTGATCCAGTCCAGGGCTTTTCCTTGGATCCTAGTCTTGAAGAGGCGGGTTGTTAGGGTGCGATGGCATACGATATCAAAGGCTGCTGAGAGGTCTAGGAGGATAAGGGCGGCTGTTTCTCCATTGTCCATCAGGGTCCTGATGTCATCGGTGGCTGCGATGAGGGCAGTCTTGGTGCTGTGGTTTGCCTGAAATCCGGACTGGGAAGGGTCGAGTGTGTTGTTAGCCTCGAGGAAAGCGGTCAGCTGTTTATTGATGGTCTTCTCAATGACTTTAGCCGGGAAGGGGAGAAGAGAGATAGGGCGGAAGTTCTTGAGGTCTTTGGGGTCCGCTGTGGGTTTCTTCAGAAGGGTGTTGAACTCTGCGTGCTTCCAGTTCTCAGGGAAGGTGGCTGACGCGAAGGAGATGTTAATGACGTTCCGGAGGTGGGGTGCGATGATGGTGTCGGCTTTGTTGAAGATATGATGGGGGCATGGGTCAGAGGGGGAGCCGGAGTGGATGGAGTTCATGACGTTGGTGGTGTCTTCAGTGTTGATGGGGGTCCAGGCGCTGAGGGTGGTGGTGAGGGTCTCTGGTTCTGTGACTGGAGGCGGAGTCTGGGGTCCGAAGCTGTTGTGTATATCTGTGATCTTTCGGTGGAAGAACGTGGCGAGGGAGTTGCAGAGTTTTTGTGACGGTGTGATGTCGTTGTTGCTGGCGCTGGGGTTGGAGAGCTCTTTGACGATGTTGAAGAGTTCCCTGCTGTTGTGGGAGTTGTTGTCTAGTCGCTCTTTGAATGATGTCATTTTGGTGGTGCGGATCAGCTGGTGGTGTTGGCGGGTGGCGTTCTTGAGGGTTGTCATGTTTTCTGTAGCTCGTTCATGGCGCCAGGTTTTTTCGAGTGTTCGGCATGATTTCTTTGAGTCTTTGAGGGCGTCTGTGAACCATGGGATTTTCCTGTTGCCGGTCTTGCCTGGGTGGTTCTTCAGTGGAGCGAGCTCGTCAGCCCAGTTGGTGATCCATTGTGCGAGGTTGTGTGGCTGTGTCGTTGGTGTCAGCGGTGTCGGATGGCGGGTTCTGGCTGAGCGATGAGAGGAGTTGGTCTGTGGGGATTTTGCTCCAGCATCTTCGGGGAATTTGTTGCTTGTGGTGGTGGGATCTGATCTTTTTTAAGGTGAAGTGGATGCTTCTGTGGTCGGTCCAGTGTGGTTCGGTGGAGTGGCTGAAAGAGACGTGGTTGCTGACTGAGAAGATGGGGTCAAGCGTGTGTCCAGCGAGGTGGGTGGGGGTGTTCACCAGTTGTTTGAGTCCGAGGTTGGCAAGGTTGTCGAGTAGCGTGGTGATGGTGTTGTTTTTCTCCAGGTGGAAGTTCAGGTCTCCTAGGAGGATGTATTCGGGTGAGGCTAGGGCGTGCGGGCTGATGAAGTCAGTGATGTTTTCGCTGAATTGTGTGCGCGGGCCCGGGGGCCTGTGGATGAGCGTTCCTCTGAGGGTGGTCTTGGGATCGGTGTGAATCTGGAAGTGTAGGTGTTCGGCGGTGAGGAGTGTGTCTTCGGCGTTGGTCGTGACGTTGATGGTGTTCCTGTAGATGATGGCGATTCCTCCTCCTGTTTTGGTTGATGCGGTCCTTCCGGGTGATCTTGTAGCCGTCCGGGATGGCTATGGCGATGTCGGGGGCCGAGGAAGCATTCATCCAGGTTTCCGTGAGGAAGGCGACGTCTGGTGCTGTTGTGTCGAGGAGGTCCCAGAGTTTGGCGGTGTGCTTGTGGACGGAGCGTGTGTCGAGGAGGATGCATTTGAGGTGGTTGTCGTTGATGTTGGGTCCGGTGGGTTGTCTGCAGGTTCGGAGGCAGGTGAATTTGCAGGTTTGACAGGTGAAGGGTCCGTGGGTGCGCTTCGGGGTGGCTCAGTAGCAGGCGGGCTGTTGTCCGGTGTTGAGTGCGTTGAGGGCGGCGGGGTCGTACTTCAGCCAGGAGGATTGGCAGCGGCGGGGCAAGGGGTTCCGGCGCTAGGCGCGGTCCAAGCACAGACGGGGGCAAACGGGCTTGCCTTAGGTGCGCCAGCGGGTCGCCCGCAGCGGGCGCAGGGGACGCAGCGGCGGGGAACGAGGGTGCAACGGCGGGGAAAGAGCACCGAAACAACAGTGGGACGGGCACAGAGCGCAAAAATGATAAGAAAAATGAATACAAAAACACAGCAATACAGTACAATGCAGCAGCAACAGCGAGTACAAAAAAGAAAGTAAGGAGGCAAAGCTTACGAACATTGGACCACCAGGGATCGAACCGGCGGCAGTAGCGAGGCACATGGGCACAGGGACACAGCACCAGCAGGTCGTGCTAACCGGTAAGGGGAGCGACCTGGCCTGAAACCAGGGTCAAGGGTCGCTCCCTTAGTGCGCAGCGGCCTGCATTATGTAGGGGTCGAGGGAGGGAGGAGCAGCTGGGAGGGGGGAGCGGGGGCCAATCGGGTCAGGGGGCGGGCCGCAGGGGACGCATTGGCGGGGAACGAGGGTGCAACGGTGGGGGAAGAGCACCGAAACAACAGTGAGACAGGCACAGAGCGCAAAAAGGATAAGAAAAATGAATACAAAAACACGGCAATACAATACAATGCAGCAGCAACAGTGGGTACAAAAAAGAAAGTAAGGAGGCAAAGCTTAAGAACACTGGACCTCCAGGGATCGAACCGGCGGCAGCAGCGAGGCACAGGGACACAGCACCAGCAGGTCGTGCTAACGCAGTGGGGGAGCGACCTGGCCTGAAACCAGGGTCAAGGGTCGCAACACACACACACTGCAGCAAAACACTAGGCACACCACAAAAAGGCACTCCACACAAGGTTATATATAAAAATAGCCTTTGTATTACCATAACACATTAGATCATAATCACACATATACACTGTGCCAAGTGGCACAGGGCAGTATTTACAGGGGTTTATTTACACAAGACAGGGCCATGTGGGACACTGTCAGAATCAGCACTTAGTAGAAATAGTAGATGTAGAACACAGAGTAACTGTAGCACAAAATAACAATTGTAGAACACAACCAGTAACCACTGGTAAAAGGTAGGAACACTACGCAATACTAATCACCCTAGGCATAGATCACGCAGTGAAACATAAACTGACTGTCATAAACTATACTAGGCAAAACAACCTCCTAGTCATAAAAACACAGTTAGGGGTATCACAGGCATAACGGCATTGCACATTACGCATAAATCACAGGCAATTATCATCAAAAGCACAGTAGGCAATCACCATGCGCAAGAATAACAGAAGTTACTGACCCCATGCCAACTGGCCTTCAATGGGGCTCAAATGCCCTCTGTCCAAATAGTCAGGCTGCGCTGCAAAGGCAGGCAAAGCAAAGATGCGAAAGAGTTTAGCCTAAACGTGGCAACTGCCCACTACTTGCTGGGCAGATGGGAAATGAATGGGGCGAAGGAGGGCGCCTCACTCCTGAGTCCAAAGAACATGTCCCCTCAAAATGAAGAACCTAAATGGTGCAGCTGTAAAATTCAAATGAAGGGCACGGGCACTTTGGTGCCCTCAGGACTCCACACTTGGGCTCTCTAAACCATTCTGCGCCACGTGGCAGCTGCCTGCACTCTTGCAGGGCAGCTTGCCTTAGCACCACCCAACACTGGCACTCTGGGACTAAAGAAACGTGCTATGCCCCAAACGAAGTAGGTACAGCAGGAGGGGAAGGGGCAGGCACCTGCAATGTGCCCCGACGCCTCCTCTACCACAATGACCCCATAAGCCCTCAAGTAAATCTGTGCGGGCACCACTGTGCATGTGAGCCCCACTCAGGAGATTCTTCAGCAATTAATCTGCCCCCAACGTCGGAGCTTGCCTGTGCTCAAGCAGGGCAACTGGCAAAAATGGGCAAAGGGTGTTGGGCACTCCTGGCGCCTCTTGAGCCACCACTGGGGCTTCTTAACCAAAGATCTGCCCCCAAGGCCCCCCTGGGACTTCAAAAAACCAGGTGGCCTCACAAGACGTTAGTACGGGCCGGAGGGGTGGCAACGGCACGGTGCCCCGACGCCCCTTCCAACCACGGCACCAATGAACCCTACTCACCGGGCTCTTCTCGCTGCCCTCGGTCTCCTCTCTTTGGTGCATCAGGCCTCCTTCAATCTACAGAAGCGCGGGGCCGGTATGCGGCCGGGACAGGCACCGACAATGTGCCTCGGGCCCCCTCCGCCTCATTTCCAGATGGCTGCAGCACGTCTCTTCTCACTGCGGCGGGGGCAGGCACCGACAATGTGCCTCGACCGGGACTTTGTTATGGAGCCCGCAAGGCTCCGGGTCATTTCCGCCTTGTCCCGCAGCAGATTCAGGCGAGCCTCCCTGTTGACAGAGATGCGCTAGAGGCTGGGACCAATCCTGGCGCAGCTCTGGCTGCGACGTGGCACGGCTTCTAGGCCTACGGCGCGGATTGGCCAATGCACCCAGCAGCACGGGTGATTGGTTCACGGACTCCGGGGCCTCGGCGGTGATTCTTCTCTGCGGTAGTAATGAGGGGTGGGCTACCTCTTCTTGAAGCACAAAAGCCCCTGGCGGGGTGGGCACCCGCTAGGGGTACTCACAACCCAAAGTCCCTGGCGTGGTGGGCACCCGCCACGGGATTTAATAAAAAAAAACTCAGTAAAGTCCCTGGCGGGGTGGGCACCCGCTAGGGATATAAAAAAAACGGAAAATATGCGGGGTGGGCACCCGTGCCGAGAATACAGATGCAGGGGGAACTCCACGGTGCAGCTACTCGCTGCAGTTGAAAACAGAAGCGCTGCTCCTCTTGGCAGCACAACAAAGCGTTCCTTATGGAAGTAGAAATATAGCGCTTCCCAGGCGCTTCAGCCCAAAGTCTCCAGGGAAAAGACCTTCAGAATGCAGGGGGGGCGGCGAAGGCTGGGCCCAGGGGCCAGCTCACAGAGCCATCCAGCAGGGAGGCAGTCCCCAGTAGGGGTTCCTCCTGGCGCCCAGCAGCAGGCCCCCCTCAAGCCAGGATCAAGCGAGAACATTTTACATCGGGTCACAGCCCATTTTTATACACAAATTCCCTTTGTCTCAAGGGTGCAGGGCAAGGGGCAAACCAAATGCAACTGGTTCTGGATCACTTTGTTGTGCTCAGCCCCTCTCCCTATTCACAGGATGGGCCAGGGACATCAGACGCACCACTGGGGTGGAGCCAGCATTGTGGAGGGAAGGCCCAGCCCTATTCAGGTCCCAGGTGCAACTCCTCCCTCCTATCTACATGCAGATCTCCCTATTCACCACCGGGCAGACCCATCCTGACTCCTGGAGCCAGGCACACCAGCCAGCCCCTGTCACTCACAAGCCAGACAGTCAATTCACATTCACTGCACACAGAAATGCCAACTTCTAAAAGTGGCACTTCTACACTAATCACATTCAATCTGCGCACATCATTGCACAGCATTTATTCTCACGAATTCACACCTGCACTCCTCTCACACCAGAAATTACCATGGACACACATATCCCCATGCATTGCTATGGGAGGGCGCACGCACCTCACACTGGGACACAGTGCTAAAGTGCGCAGAAGCCCAAAACAAGTAACATCAGGTCACATTTAAAGGCAAAAAGTTTAGGGGTGATCCTGCCAAAAGGGCCAAGTCCAACAGCCACAAATAGATGCTGCGCACCAAAAACTGCCCCTCGGGCGGCCTGGTAAAGTGATCTATTTCTCCCGCCACTCACCATAGGTCCCCGCGGCTCCCGCCGGGAAACAGGCAGCAAGACAATCCGCGGCTCACGCCGCTCCCCCACAGGCTCCCGCCGGGCCAACCGGCAGCAAAACAGCGGCTGAGTGATCCGCGGCTCCTGCCTCGCTCCATAGGCCCCCACGGCCCCCGCCAACAGGCAGACAGCACGGTGCGCCATGCACCGCCTCTCGCCCAGGTACCTGTTCAGGTGAGGGAAAGTGGGGGGCTGAGTGGGCAGACTGAGGCTCTCTTGCTTCCCGCTTTCTGTTTTGCGCGGCTCCGGCAGCTTTCGGTATTCTCGCTCATCCCCGCTCTGCTCCTCGCTAGCTGGATGACTGAAGAATCTCTCTTGGAGTAAACGAGTTACACCTCTGCTTGGCAGGCACCAAAGACGCATCTGACCGTTCTGCATCTCCAAAGCTCCGGACAGACTCCGAAGTAATTGCAGCCCAGGAGGTGGATTTCCAGACTTCTCCGAGGCCGACCTGAACCCCCAGCAAAGCTGAGACCCGCAGCCCTTGTGAGTAGCATGGAACCGGAACCCCTGGACACAGTGCACATTTGCAAGTGCTTATGCTTCTTGGCGATCCTTGAGGCTGTGCTTTAGTTTACTTGTAGTCCAGACCCCGTGCAGCATTTCCACCGAAGATTGTTGGCCTACACTCCACGAGTGTTCCGTGAGCCGACTTCTTGTGATTTCTCTTGAGGTACCTTCGCGATCCCTGGTTCGTTGACTGGTGGGTCCCTGAGAAGGCAACTCTGACTTTCCTTGGGCTTCCCTGGTTGCTCAAGGCGTGCTCTGACTCTCCACCACTTGGTGAGCCCCCCGGACCTTGCTCGTCCACACCGAAGCATCTTTTCTCTTTTTGCTTTGGTTGCTGATGCCAAGGCTTGTTGGGTCCAATCCGGTCACGATGCTGCAGCACGCAACATCCTTCGTGGAACAGCTCGAATCCAGCTCCTGGTTGTCCTCGACGCGTCCAGGTCCTCGTGGCTGCAGAGTCAAGCTTCACGTCTTCACACCTGAATCACCTGACATCGGTGGGCATTCGTCTATCGTGCCCCTGGTCACTGGCAAGTGACCCAGACTCTGTCCCCTCTGCTCTCAGGTTCTTCTCATCTTCAATCCAGGCTTGGATCACACCGGACACTTTCCAATTTGACGGAAGCAGCACTTTGCAACAGATCGCCATTGAAATCAATGACGATTCCTGACACCTATGCACCCGGCTTCCCTGGGTGAGGTAACTCGAGTTCTTTGGTGCTCCTGTGGTTGTTAGCCCTAGAACCCCTTAAGTCTAAAGGGGTTTGCTCGAAGTCCTCTCCTAAGTGTCCTTAATCTTTAAATTTCCAACTGCGACTTTCCCCATAGAAGCTAACGGCGTCTCGCAGCTGTGTTTTCACACTGCACGCGTCCCCCGTGGGTCCTCTGTGTCGCTACCTTGGGTGGTTCTTGTGGTCCCAGCGATTCTACAGGCTCTAGGCCTTGTGTCTAGTCAAGTCGTGGTTCTTATACCACTTTCTTAATATATGGTTTGATACGCCCCTAGGACTTAACGTGTATTGTGCTATTTACTGAAGTTCTACTGCATTGAAATTATGTACTTTGCTCTGTAATGTCATAAAGAGATTATTAGAGAGTGTTTCGAAATAAATACATATATTTGCTATATATACCTTGTGTGGTTCTCCTTTCATTTAGACATTCAATAGGTTATATTCTGGTAAACCAAGGCTGTTCTCCATAGCTACCATTAGGATAGCTTTCGTTAAAGGTTGTCTTAGACATTAAAATATACGCTTTGCATTAAGTAAACACAGGATGTGGCGAAGGGAAGAAAATGACACAGCCGCAGGTCGTGGGGGAGCGATGCCAAGATGAAGGTCAAGTGGAAAGAGGACGGGGAAGGAATTTAGAGAAAAGTACATGGGAGGGCAGATGGAAAAGCTGATGGGTAAGAGCAGTGCTAGTGAACAGATGGCACATACTGAAGCAGGTAAAGCAGATACAGTGAAAAGGGCACATGTGGAGGTTGGTGACTATGTGTCCAGGGAGGGCTCATGAGAGCCCAAACTGAGGCTGTTGGAGGAGAGAACCAGTGGGTAAGTGAAAGGCATAGAAGTCTGTGTGTGATTAGGAAGTGGAGGCACCAATCACTTAGTGGATAAGTAAACAACAGAATATCTTGCAAGACTGTGTCAGGTGTCCGCACAGGATAAATAAAAGTGAAAAAGAAGAATGGGGAAAGTGGAAAGAATGGCCAGTGGAAGAGAAAAGAAAAGGTTAATAAGAATGTGCATGACATAAATTCACAGCAGAGGTAACGATTTTTACATGGATGCCTCGAAGCAGAACTTTTGCACACACAAAGCTTTAATTCAACATTCACGAAGGTTGCAAAAAAAAACAAGCATTTACAATGCAACGGTTTCGCCTTTGGAAAAGTTAGAGCTATTGGCATTTTAAATGACAACATTTGTATTTATGTGTTGGTTTTGAAAACAGATAAATAAATGGCATTGTCAGTCAGTCAGTATAGCTTTATTCGATTTTGGTTAAAAATCATAAAAGCGTACAATTGATAACGGTTATAAATAAGAACATACATACAATAACATAATATCTGAAGTTAAAAAAAAAACTTTTGCCCAACCTGTGGGGATAATATATTAATTATGGCGTACTTTTCACAGGTTAAAATTAAATCAAACAATAATTAATAGGGGTTCCAATTCTTAGGTGTATAAAACAATGATTCCTGTCTGGTATAGGTGGGAAAGCTACGGCCGCTCGATACATGGGGTCCACTGCTCATTAAGATGTTGCAGCCTGCCTTTAGGCTAGATGTGGGGGATGTACGGCTTTCTAGGGTAAAAATCATGCAAGTCCCAGACGGAAATTTGGCCGTTTCCCACTAGGGGTGGACAGGTACGCAGGTATGGGACAATGTGTCTCTGCCTAAATCTAACGAGAACTAGGTCACCATTGATGTCTTTTGGGAGGGAACCCAGCCAACCCACCCTTCTGACACTCAGTATTGTACCCTCGAGGTTAGGTGGCAGGGGTCTATTTTTTGCCAGCCAAAATTTTGCCTTGTTTAGCAGATCCTGTTGTCTCTCGGTTTTCCCAGGTGTAAGTGATGGTCCTCCTGCGAGGACACATACAAAAGGAGCTGCCTCCGGTGGGAGTTAAATAGGGGTATCTTTATTATGCTGTGCTCTAGAAGAAGTAATGAGCGGCAAAACTGGTTTAAAAGAAGTTTTGCGGGCTATTGGGGCTAGTGCGTTAGGGACTATTGATTAGGATGAAGCCCTTCTGTCTTGCGTAATTGGCTTAGGGTCTTTGGGAGTAGAAGGGGGTTGGGAACATTTAGGTGTTATAGAGCATTTATTGGCTATCAAGTTCGACTTGATGGTTTCCTCCATTCCAGTCAGCCTGTCCCCTAGTATGTTTATTTTTTCTATTAGTGGTGATATAATGGAACTGACCAGTTGTTCAATAAGGGATAATAGATCCAGCCGTGTAGGAGATGCTGGAACGACTAATTTCTCAGCAGCCTCAGAAGTCGAGGGAGAATTACTGACTGTCACTGTGTGGCTTGAGCACAATTTTTGGACTTTTGATTCGTTCCCAGTTTGATTAACCCCACTTCGTCTCCTTTTAGCAGATGAGAACTGGGGAGATGCAATCCTTTTGGTGTTTTTAATGTTGGCTTTTTTGGGTGATAAAAGGGGTTGCAGGGGGCTAACAGTATCAGGTAAAATACGGGAGCTTTCGGTGGGAAGCGGTGATTCCACTAAGACATGTTTAGTTTTACACAGGGTGTTTAAGTCATGTAACCAGTCAAAAGCGTGCTCTGTGTCTACTATTTGTGTGGGCTGGGGAGATACGCCCTTATCGACTTCTCGAACAATGGACAATGTTGTGCTGTTAATATTATCCCCCTTGCGAGTCATAGTGTAATTTGAGTGTAGCAATATAGCTTAGCCCCGGGCCAGGTCCCGCGCGCGTCCCGGGTTTTATGAGCGGGATTAAATAACCACTGGTGAGGGGGCGGGGACACCGAGGGAAGAGGCAGCAGCTGGGTGACAGAGAGCCTGCTGGACCTCGCGGTCCCTCGGCGTCGAAAGTTTTCAAGGAGCTCTCCCCCTTTCAAAGAACACACGGGGCTGCCTGCACCAACAGTTTCCTAGGAATCCCACGTCGTCCCCTGCACTCGACCAGCAGGAGTCACAGTCGGCAACTCCCACAAACAGTATGTACTGTAAATATGTGCTCGGTCCGTGAGAGATCAAAAATATGCCAAGCTGTGATCCAGATCATGAAGGATGCTGGGACCTGTAGTTCTACCCACACTGCGGTCGCTGCCTAGTGTCCAGAAAGGCTTGCGACAGTGGGGTGTTCAGATAACATTTAATTTGGTCTGGGAGGTGCAGGTAAGATGTAGCGTTTTTCGTAAGCAGGAAAATAACCAGCCAACTCAAGCATTTAAGTTATTTGGTCCAAAACGCCTCCATGATCCTGCTCCGTAAACCTGCCCCGCCTAACGCTGCCACACGGACTGTCACAGCTACGGGAACGGAGACCAACCAACAAAGAGCTCACACCCCGGCAGAACAAAGCAAGACAGTCCCACCATTGGGAAGTTCAATCAGCTCATGCCAGCGCGAAATTCGGCGGCCGCATGAAAAGAGTCAGCAGAATCCACCAGCACGCCGTTACAATGTTGCCGCCATCAGCCTCATGGAAGAGGGGAGGAGTCACCAACCTGGGAGTCATTTACATTGCCAATAGCTTCATCTCTCGCAAATGTGAGACCTATTGTACCCTACGGACGAGCTCAGCAGACAGCAACTGTGGTTCTGGGCTTTTCTACATTGCGATAATTCGATTTACGTATTGAAATAACATGTATTATCATGGAACCCACCCGAGACGGAAAGCATGTGCTTTATATCTCTACAATACTACCCCCAATGTCAAGTGTATGCAATTTTTTTCTTTGCAAGTTTGCATTTTATAGAGCGTTTCTGTTCACAATAACATCGCCCAGGTAAAGAATTGTCAGGTTTCTGTCGCGCCTCGCTATGGACAAAAGGAACGGAAGGTGAACAAACTACAAATCCCAGACTGCTAAGCGGTATAAGAGGCGGGGTATAAATAAGACGTCACTTCCTTCATCTGGTGTTGGATATTTTGGATTGCAACCGCCATCGTTCTTGACGTCTCTACGTTTGGGCAAGTGCAAGTGTGTTCATAGTATTGGGGTTCTCCTTGGTCCTCCGTTGGCTAGCCTTATCACCGGCTATTGCGGAGGACAGACTTCCGTGTTCCTTGTTTGCGCTGTATTTTCTTTTCGCATGTCTCCGTTGGCGAGCCTTCTTGCTTCGGCTCTTGTGGAGGACACAATTTCTTAACCTCAGATCAGGGTTCATCCTGATTCCGATTTCCTCCGTTGGCGAGCCTTCTTTCAACGGCTATTGCAGAGGAAATCCCTTTTGTTTGTGTTAGTAAACTCCTTCCTTGTAATCCTCCGTTGGCGAGCCTTCTTGCATCTGCTCTTGCGGAGGATTACTCCTACAGGTCCCAGGCAGGGACGAAGTATTACGATTTCTTAAAGGTACCGAACAACTTTCCAGGTAACCTTTTCTTGCCTTACTTTTGGGTTAAGTAACCCTTATTTTGTGTTCAGGGAGAGACTGTGTTGTTTTCACTATCGGCATAGAACATGGGCTCCTCATCTTTATTCCCCATGGGTAGAGAGAATAGGGTATGTATTACTCTTTTGTGATACCTATCGTTCTGTTAGAAATCAGGTCCTGGGGGTTGTTATGACAGTGAGGATTTGTGTTTGCAGGGGAAGACAGACACATGCTGAAGTTATATGTTCTCAGTAGAAGAGAAGTATCTCCTGAGTTATCGCAGGCTGCTTTCAAGTTACAGGTAGAGAACTGTTATATACTGTCAGTATCTAGGGTTAGGAGCGCCTTCAGTAGAACTGGTACCAATCATTGTGTTTTCTGTTTTCACAGCTCTCCCTCCCCGCAGTCCCCTTCCTTTCCTTCCTGTTTTGCCCTCACCGGATCCTTCTCTAGCCCACGGCTATAACAGTAATCGGGGCTTGGATAGATCTGGAGGTGGCCTATCTAAACCACACGCTGATCCTGAGGACGGAGAGGATAACAGAATATCCGACCCACGAAAATTAGTCCTCCTGATCAGAGGAAGGGTTATGGCCACTCTAGATGAGGTGATGGCTGCTTTGGTTGTGGTGCAATCTGAATTGATTGCATCCAGGCAAGAAAGCACTGAATTAAGGACTCGATTGGATAATATCCAGAGAAACCCCTTTAGTGCAGGGACTTCAGGGTCTGGCGCTGCCAGTCCTGTAGTAGTGGAAATACCCCCTAGCATTCCATTAGCAAACCCAGAACGATTTAACGGGGATGCTGGGTCAGTACATGTATTCTTGACGCAAGCAATGATGCATTTTTCTTGCAAACCCCGATCATTTCCCACCAATCAGGCAAAGGTAGCCTTCGTCATTTCATATTTAGTGGGGGACGCGGCTCAATGGGCCGTTCCGTTTGTTAAAAGAAATGACCCATTGTTACATGATTGGGATGCGTTTCTGGCCGAGTTCACGAAAGTGTTCGACAGAAGGGCAGACACGTACACGGCTGATAAAGAGCTGCTAGAACTGCGTCAAGGGAATCAAGACCTTGTGACCTATTTGAACAACTTCAGAAGGCTAGTTACCGAAACAAAGTGGCCAGAGGCTAAGCAAGCATCACTGTTCCATCAGGGTTTAACTGAGGAAATGAAGGACATCATAGCCCAAATTGATCCCCAGCCGGTGTCGTGTGAAGATTTGATTAATCTGGTCTTACGCTTGGATCATAGGATGAAGAATCGTAAGGGTGACAGTAGATCCAAGAATAGGACTATTCCCTCTTCAGTACCGGTTAAGACCAATGACAGTTCGGTACCTCCCAGCCCCGAACCCATGGAAATTGGGGCTGTCCGAGCAGCCTTAACAGCTACAGAAAAGGAACAGAGGCGCAAAAATGGGCTTTGTTTATATTGCGGCAAAAGAGGCCATTTCGTTAGGGAATGCCCTGTCAAACCCAAGTTTTCCAAATTCCGTTTAAATCGAGGGGTTTCAGCAGCTATGGAGAAACCGGCGGAAAACTAAGAGACTCTGGGGTTGATGAGGGGGTTCCCTGGAGTCGTGTTAGTATCCCTTCTATGTTAAATACTGTTGTGGGAGCACAACATTTATTCATCAATATCGTGTTAATGATTGGCATGATGGAGGTGAGCACGCAGGCCATGGTGGATTCAGGGGCTACTGGCTTCTTCATGGACATGACGGAAGCTGAGAGAGTAGGCATACATCTGGTCCCTAAAGAAGCCTGTAACGATGTGTTTGCGGTAGATGGCAGGAAATTGGATACGGGGCCCATCAGTTATCAGACGGCCAAGACAGAGATGAGGTTTGGGTGTCACAGAGAATGGGTTTCTTTCAGCATTATTAAGGCGCCACAATATGGGGTGATTCTAGGCATACCCTGGCTGAAAAAACACAACCCCGATATTAATTGGGAAACGGACACTATCGTAATGAATTCCAGACATTGTGAGGAGCATTGTTTTCGATATGCTCAGAGTCCTTCGTTTGCTTTGGCCTGTGGTGAATGTGTAGCCACAGCAGCCGAGAAGGCGGTAACACTACCAGAAGTATATCGTGAATACAAAGGGGTATTCGATTAAGTATTGGCCGAAGAACTGCCTCCACACAGGCCATACGATTGCCAGATTGAATTAATTCCTGGGGCAGTGATTCCCAAGGGTAGACTATATGCTTTGACGGAACCAGAAAACGCATACTTGAGAACGTACCTAGATAAACTGTTGAAAGTGGGGTTTATCCGCCCATCACGATCACCGGCAGCCTTCCCTTTATTTTTCATCCCCAAGGCCAATGGGGAATTAAGAGCCTGTGTAGACTTTCGAGCCCTCAACGCGGTAACGGTGAAAAATAGATACCCCTTGCCATTGATTAACGTGCTCTTGGAACAGGTGAAAAAAGCCACAATTTTCACCAAATTAGATCTGAAAGGAGCTTATCATCTAGTAAGAATGAGAGCCGGGGACGAATGGAAGACCGCTTTCAAGACCAGGTATGGGTTATTCGAATACCTGGTCATGCCCTTCGGGCTTTGTAATGCCCCTGCGGCGTTCCAGTTTTTCTTAAACGATGTGCTAAGGGAAATACTGGATCGTCATGTCATAGTGTATATCGATGACATTCTCATCTACTCCGAGTCAGAAGAGATGCACGTACATCATGTCAAATCTGTACTAAGAATCTTACAACAACACAGCTTGTACTGCAAATTGTCCAAGTGTGACTTCCATGTCACCACAGTGGAGTTTTTAGGTGTTATGCTCACCCCTCAAGGGCAGGAAATGGCTGAACGAAAGATCCAGGCTGTTCGTGATTGGCCTATTCCCCGAAACATCAAGGATGTTCAATGTTTCCTAGGATTTGCCAATTTCTACAGGCGCTTTATCAACCAGTTCTCAAAGGTGGTGGCTCCCATAACAAGACTGCTGAAAAAAGATCAGGCTTTTGGGTGGGATGAGAAGGCACAAGAAGCGTTTGTGACCCTGAAAGAAGCGTTTGCCACTGCTCCAGTTTTGACTCAACCTAATCCAGACATCCCGTATATAGTTGAGGCAGACGCTTCGGAGGTTGCTATAGGAGCTATACTATCGCAAAGACATGAGAACACAGGGCAATTACATCCAGTGGCCTTTATGTCACGGAAACTCACAGGGGCGGAACTTAATTACTGTTTTGCAGAAAAAGAACTTCTGGCGATCAAGAACGCCTTCACAGAATGGAGACATTTTCTCATGGGGGCCAAGCACGTGGTGACGGTTTATACCGATCACCGAAACCTCCAATTCATGTCGGCTGCTAGACATCTCACCCCTAGACAGCTTAGGTGGATGCTCTTCTTTTCGGAGTTCCATTTTATCATAACTTTCAGGCCAGGAGCTGACAATCGAAAGGCTGATGCCTTAACCCGTCAATCATCCATGAAAACACCTGATAAAGGGTTGGAAATCCCTATTGTGGACCCTGTCAAGGTGGTCTGTGTTATCCAACCTGATGCCTTTTTGCAGGGCATAAGGTATGGGGTTAGATTGGAGTTTTGGAAAAGATGGTTGCAGACACATCCTGAATGGCAAATGCGACATGGATTTCCGGTTAACAACGGGAGATTGTTGATTCCTACAGAATCCTTGCGGAAACAGATGTTCTTATGGTGTCACACTTCTCCCAGTGCTGTACACGTTGGAGGGGATAAGACATTAGACCTAATCAAGCGCAGATGTTGGTGGCCAACGATAAGAGACGATGTAAAGAGATGGGTGTCAGAGTGTGATGTTTGTGCCCGAGCTAAGTCAGATCACCCTCGTCCTGCGGGGCTTCTGCAGCCTATGCCTACCCCATCGACTCCTTGGGAACGTATCTCTTTGGATTTTGTGGTGGGTCTGCCCAGAGATCAGGGCTGTACAGCAGTGTTGGTAGTCATTGACTATTTGACCAAGATGGGACACTTTATTGCCTGTCCTCAAGTGCCCACGGCGGGTCAATTGGCACAACTTCTCATGATCCATATTGTGCGTCTGCATGGTTTACCGACCGTCATTGTGTCAGATAGGGGCTCCCAATTCACAGCGAGATTTTGGAAAGCGTGGTGCTCATCCCTTCATATAGAAACGGCCTTGTCCACAAGCTTCCATCCCCAGACTGATGGACAAACCGAGCGCCTCAACCAGACGTTGAAGCAATTCCTGTGGTGCTATGTGTCCCAGGGTATGAATAACTGGGTGGAGCATCTATGGCTGGCGGAGGTGGCGTACAACAATGCGACACATTCTGCCACAAAGGTATCACCTTTCTATAGTACATATGGGCATCATCCCCGGTTTCTTCCTTTCGTGCAACCCTTCATAGAGGAGAAAGTGCCTGAAGCTGCCAGGAGGGTTTCCCGACTCAAGAGACTATTGGAACAAGTACAGGACTCTCTGAGAACTTCCAAGGTGGCATATACGAATACGGCGGACAAGAGACGACGCCCGGGTCCTTTGTATCAGGTCGGGGACTGGGTGTGGTTGTCCACTCGGAACTTCAGGTTCAGGCGATACAGTGTGTTTAATCCTCGCTTCATCGGTCCTTATCGAGTGGTGAAGCCCATCAACCAGGTGGCTGTGAAGCTGCAGCTGCCTATGCATTTGCGTATTTATCCTGTTTTCCACGTGTCCCTACTCAAGCCTGCGGCTGCGGTGGTGCGGCGCCTTCCTCCCCCTTTGGTGGTTCCTGATGGTATGGAGTACGAGGTGGAGGGGATACTGGATTCAAGGTGGCAGGGTCGTGGCCTTCGTTATCTGGTGGCATGGAAGGGCTACGGTCCCGAAGAGAACTCGTGGGAACCGGCGTCTGGGGTCCATGCTCCTCGCCTGGTGGCTGCTTATCATCGTCGGTGTCCTGAGCGTCCTGGCCCCCTTCGGCGCTCTAGGTGAGGGGGGATGTACTGTCAGGTTTCTGTCGCGCCTCGCTATGGACAAAAGGAACGGAAGGTGAACAAACTACAAATCCCAGACTGCTAAGCGGTATAAGAGGCGGGGTATAAATAAGACGTCACTTCCTTCATCTGGTGTCGGATATTTTGGATTGCGACCGCCATCGTTCTTGACGTCTCTACGTTTGGGCAAGTGCAAGTGTGTTCATAGTATTGGGGTTCTCCTTGGTGCTCCGTTGGCTAGCCTTATCACCGGCTATTGCGGAGGACAGACTTCCGTGTTCCTTGTTTGCGCTGTATTTTCTTTTCGCGTGTCTCCGTTGGCGAGCCTTCTTGCTTCGGCTCTTGCGGAGGACACGATTTCTTAACCTCAGATCAGGGTTCATCCTGATTCCGATTTCCTCTGTTGGCGAGCCTTCTTTCAACGGCTATTGCGGAGGAAATCCCTTTTGTTTGTGTTAGTAAACTCCTTCCTTGTAATCCTCCGTTGGCGAGCCTTCTTGCATCGGCTCTTGCGGAGGATTACTCCTACAGGTCCCAGGCAGGGACGAAGTATTACGATTCCTTAAAGGTACCGAACAACTTTCCAGGTAACCTTTTCTTGCCTTACTTTTGGGTGACGTAACCCTTATTTTGTGTTCAGGGAGAGACTGTGTTGTTTTCACTATCGGCATAGAACATGGACACCTCATCTTTATTCCCCACGGGTAGAGAGAATAGGGTATGTATTACTCTTTTGTGATACCTATCGTTCTGTTAGAAATCAGGTCCTGGGGGTTGTTATGACAGTGAGGATTTGTGTTTGCAGGGGAAGACAGACACATGCTGAAGTTATATGTTCTCAGTAGAAGAGAAGTATCTCCTGAGTTATCGCAGGCTGCTTTCAAGTTACAGGTAGAGAACTGTTATATACTGTCAGTATCTAGGGTTAGGAGCGCCTTCAGTAGAACTGGTACCAATCATTGTGTTTTCTGTTTTCACAGCTCTCCCTCCCCGCAGTCCCCTTCCTTTCCTTCCTGTTTTGCCCTCACCTGATCCTTCTCTAGCCCACGGCTATAACAGCAATCGGGGCTTGGATAGATCTGGAGGTGGCCTATCTAAACCACACGCTGATCCTGAGGACGGAGAGGATAACAAGATTACAATTTTGTTAATTAGTCCTCCTAAGTAAAAGTATGTGCGAATGAGACAAAGAAAAATAGTACACAAAGTTTGTGAAGACAAAAAAAAAACAAGACCACCTTTGCACACCAAGGGGTGACATTTGACTTCTTAGCCAAGAGCACTTTAAATGCCTGTAGCTAGTCTCCTGTGCATCAAGTAATTGATCAGTGCATGCAGGCCATACACTACACACTATGGAATGCGCAAGACATAGAGGCTGCAATGCTAAAGGTAGCAACACCACCATTAAATGAGGTAGTGGTTCCATTTCTGCCAGTTTCTATTACAGACTAATGCATTCTGGGAGATGTAGTCTGTGTTCTGTTCAAGAAAGGTTAAAGTAAAAGCCGACAATAAAAGAGAAGACCCGGGCTGAAAAGGGTGGCCCCAGTGATATGGCTTCATACAGTCATCTCATTAAAAAGCCATGCGGGTGCCTGTCCCCGGCCCGCCCTGCAGGTGTTGTTTGATTCTTTAGCGCTCCAATAAGTGTAACCCGGCACCCGGCCCTCGCCCTGCCGTTCTCGGCCTCGGAATAAGTTAGGCCACAACAGCTGCTGCTTCCAGCTCTTTTGCTGTCTCAGGAACTCTGACAGGGCAGCGGGAGAGCTGCCGCTTCTAAATTTAACCCCCCTGCTCCGTCTCTCTGTTCGTCCTATTTTCCTCCCCTCATTTTGCCCCCACCCTCTTCCTTGCCATTGCAGAGGACCGGACTCGCCAGGGAGAGAAGCCGGGGGGGGTCACCAGAGTAAGCCCCGCATAAACCGGGAAGGGGGTAACCGTCCAGGGCAGAAGAAATATAAGGAGGGACACAAAAGAGGGGAACAAGTGGAAGTGTAGGACCGTAACCACCAGCCGGAGGAGGCAAGGACTGCGCCCAACGCCAACATGGGGTTGAACCCCGTAGATGATGGGTCGCTTCAGGGGAAACAGAAGGAACAAGAGTGGAGTCGGCCCCAGCACTTCCCAAGACAACAGCTGAGGAGCACAGAGAGGAGCGCTTGCTATCATATGACCCTGAGGGCTCTGGCTAATAGTGGACGGTGGTGAGACTGCGGCGGGAGGGAGGAGGCACGGAGAGTGGGCGGGCAGGAGGGAGGAGGCACGGACAGTGGGCGGGCGGGCGGGAGGGAGAAGGCACGGACAACGGGGGGAGGGCGGGGGATAAACAAGACGAGGTAGGCTCGGATGAACTTAAGAGTTCATAGATAGGTTGGACAGCATTGAACACGGACAGTGGGCGGGCGGGAGAAAGGAGGCACGGACAGTGGGCGGGCGGGAGGGAGAACTTTCTGAATGCACGAACAACGGGACGGCAAGTGGGAGGGTGTGGGGGGCGGGACTTAAAAAAAAAGAAGAATCATAAAAGTCAAACAATTACATACAGACATAGTTAGGAATTCATTTTTAAAAGACAGTTTTACAATTATACACTAAACTAATAAGGTACATTGGTTAAAATGATCACAGTTAAAACCCGTAACTTTTGCTTTCAATCGAATTAGGATAATTCATAGATTCTTCATACCGGGGTATACATTAAAGGGCATGGAAAAAGAGAGTCTCGATACAACAATATACATGGGCAAAGAGACAGGTTTTTTGGGGCCAATTTAACCATACCGTTTTCTAATCATGAGTGACACTCGTATAAAGTTTAACATCGCACAACAGACACTAGATGAGGACAAAGATAACAAATGGTCGTAACCCTCTTTATAATGACATGGTTGCTTTTCCTTAAGGATCGGCTTAATAAACCTAATTCTCGGATCCTTATATAGGGAACAGAAAAGAACAACATGCATCGTGCTTTGGCTGTCTTTGTTATTATAAGGACAGGGGGGCAGTCTCTCACACCAACCCCCCTGTTTAGGAAACGCAAAAAGAAAGTGCAAGATGTGTAACCTAAACCTTGTCAAGTAGAATCGCCATTGCACGTGATTTGTAAAGGTTAAATAAAACTGATGCTGTAAAGTAACCTTAGGAACGTGAGGGCTGACCAGGGAATGTACAAATGAGGATTTCCAGTAACTTGATTTAATAACAGCTTTAACATCTCCCTGTATGTTTTCGGGGTTGTCAAAAATGTCACCCAGACCTAATTTATGGAGCATTTCATTGACATAAGATAGCCAGGGGATCTGTTTCATGTTTGCCATTTTTAAACAGTCCCGGAGGATATCTCTGGAAAGCTGTAAGTCCTCTGATAGCCATATTTTGCCCCATAATAATAAGGGGGAAAGGCGAATGGTGTCACTCACGTAACTCAGACCTATCTCATCGTGGGCAAATCTATTTGAAGAACTTGATGGGATAGCCAATACACGCTTTAGAAATTTGTTCTCCATGATTTGTATCATGTCAGGTCTTTCGGTCCCCCAAACCCCTGCCCCATAGGTAGCTACCGACAAGCATTTTGCTTTGTACAGGGTTTTTAGATGTGTAACAGGTTTTTGACCTAGTTTGCCACAGAAACGAAACAGACCTTCAATGAAGCGACTAGCACTCAGGACTCGAGTCTTCATTAACGGGGCCCAGCTTAATTTGTTGTTGAAAAGGTTTCCCAAATAGTTAAAGTTTTCAACCTTTTCAATGGTGGAGTTATTTACTACAAACTTTCTGGTTTTGGTGCCCTTTGGGCCACAGACCATAGCAAAGGATTTGGTGAAATTTACCTTCAGGTCTAGGTCCAACATGAAATTGTGGAAGGCATCAAGACAGTGCTGCATACTGTTTCCTGTGAGTGTCATTAGTACCGTGGCTGGTACTCGAACTAACTAACACCAGAAACATGGCAGAGCCTGAGGCAGTGGATCATGATGTCGTAATTGCGACCCTGTCCCTGGAACACAAACGTGGCTGCTCACCACACTCACCCACACAAGTACCTGAGAAAAGAACGAAATGCACAACACTCCCTGTCCTGCAAATATAAAGGAAACTAATGTAGCTGGGAGTGTAACCGCTCATAGAATAAAGGAAACTCGCGGGTAAAAATGCCAATGGCGTCTGAAACATGAAGCGCAGCGTCGTGAAGGAGGCGTCGTGCTGATACAGGAGCTGAGGCAAAAAAAGAAATACAAAAATAGTGCACCCAAAGGCACCAAAATAAACAAGGAAGGGGTCTGGGAGAGGCATAGAAGATGACGTCACACAAAAGGAAGGTACAAATGGAGGTGGCGGCAGGGTGGAAAGGGCAGAGAATGAATCTAGAGAACAATTAAAGGCAAGGTTGGCTGAGGCGAGGATAATTAAAAAGGAGAGACAGGTGGGCTACTAGAAAGGGGAGGGGACACACAAGAAGCTGAGAAGACAGATGGCTAAAAGCAAGTGCGATGGGAGTTAGAGAGAGATAAGAGTGGGGTGGGAGGGAGGGAGTCTAGAAGCGGAGGGTAACAGAGAAGGGTGGGAAAAAGGCAGAGAGAAGTAGGTAGCGCAGTAGTCTGAGCGGAAAGCAGCAGTAGATGGCGAAAAGCACGAGAGGTCCGCAGGGTAAGAGGGGCGACCGCAGGAAAGAGGTACGGGAGGAGAGAGGTAAGCGTGGGAGTGAAGAAGATGAGGCTGAGAGAGTGGAGGGCCTAGGAGGGAAACCGGGGACGGGAGGAGATGGGGTCAGAGATGGACAGTGGGGCACGGGACGCAGATACGGTTTAATAATTTAGTAATTCCTCAGAGGGAATGTATTCCTCATTCTGCAACATTGGAGCACAAGGGCGGTGGAGCCGAAGAGGCCAGGGTCAAACTGTGCATCTGAATGAAAAGCTGTGTCCGTGTGGGCGTGCAGGGTATAGAGCGAGGCAATGAGAGGGTGGGGAGGTGGTACAGAGGAAGGGGGCACAGAGACAATGGGACGGACAGACTCTGGATGCTTAACGTCAACTAGCTGGGACTTGTGATTTTAAAAAAGTGCTTGTTGTATATTGTTTTGAGGTTCAAATCATCGAAATGAGCTTACAATAATGACGCGTGCTGATGCTCGGAATCCAGTCATTATTTAGTGGTAGTCCACAGTACGTTTCCTCGTTTGGTGCTCATCTAAAGCACTCCAACACCTCTGGGTAAAGTTTGCGCTATGTAAAAGTACAACAAAAACATATCTTCTGATAGCTTGAGTAAAGCGTATTAACTGGATAAATAACTCACTTAGCCGCCCAGTGGTGTCATGAGCAGAGCAGGAGGAAGGGAAGGCTACGAAAACAAGCTGGGTCAAGGAAGGGAGAGAAAAGGAGCGCTGGGACGTGGAAAGACATGGAGTGAGGTATGAGAGATGGGGGTCAGAAAGAAGATAGAGAGCACACAAGATACGGCATGAGCCGTGCGCAAGCAAAAGAAAACTCACATATCCGCTCCTGCCTTTCATGTGCGTTTTCCCCAGCCTCCGCCGGCCGTCCCCGAATCTGTAGCTTCCGGCCAGGATCACGGCACCGGGCCGTACCTTGAGAATGGCTGTGACCGCGCACTTTAGGAGACACGCGCTTTGAAAGTGAAAGTGTTGGAGGGCGCGAGAAGAGACGCGAGCGTTCACAGCACGTGTCTACGAAAGTGCGCGCGTTCACCGCCCGTGTCTGCTAAAGTGCGCGGTCACTGCCATTGGCTGCATTGGGTTTATTGAGCTCGTGCACATTTGATGTTCCTCCGCGCAGTCTACACAGCGGCAATAAGTCTCGTTTCGCGAGCAGCGCACAGTGCATAGCGCTGAATTGCTAGGCGAGACCTAAAAAAGAACACACGTAACAAGGGCAGTCTCCTGGGTGGGTCCGAAACACCAAAAGGCGGGACCAATAAAGCATGCTGACCAAACAAAAGCAGGCATTTATGAAGGGCACAAACAGGAATGAATGGAAAAGATGGTAGGTGCTTCAAGCTAAATGTAATATCACTATAAGGGTTCTAGGGGGAGGAATTTTTACCACCCACAATACCACTCCATATGATCTGAACTCACAAAAGGTAACCAGATGGTGTACCCAAGCCACTCACCAAAAAATCTAAGTGAGGGGGAAATGGTGGGGACAGATGCACACATGTGTTAAGACGAGACCCATCACTCACCCTAAGGCAGAGGTCTTCAAACTTTTTGATGCCGGGACCCCCTTGTAAAACCTTTTTAGGCGTAAGGACCCCCTTCCGACAAAAGTTTCTAGAAACTGGTACTCCTCATCATCAACTTTTGACAACCATAAATGCGCCTGTTAGGCCTCATCACATCCCTCCATCATTCATCCACCCACACTTTCACACATCCATCCATCCATCCACCTTTCATCCTTCCATCCATACATCCATCCTTCATCCATCCACCCTTCCATCCATACATCCTTTACTCATCCACCCTTCCTTCCATCCACCCATCATTCATCCACCCACCTTTTCACACATCCATCCATCATTCATCCATGCAACCTTTTATCCATTCCTACATCCATCCACCCTTTCATCTTCCCATCCATACATCCATCATCCATCCACCCTTTCATCTTCCCATCCATACATCCATCCTTCATCCATCCACTCTTTCATCCTCCCATCCATCATCCATCCACCCTTTTATCAATACATCCACCCACCCGCCCTTTCATCCATCCATCTACCCATCATTCATCCCCCACCTTTTCACACATCCATCCATACATCCTTCCTCCGTCCACCCTTTCATCCTTCCATCCATACATCTATCCTTCACCAATCTATCCTTCATCCATCCACCCTTTCATCCTTCCATCCATACATCCATCATTCATCCATCCACCCTTTCATCCATCTATTCACCCTTCATTCATCCACCCATCTTTTTACACATCCATCCATCCATCATTCATCCATCCACCCTTTCATCCATCCATCCTTCATCCGTCCACCCTTTCATTCTTCCATCCATACATCCATCCTTCACCAATCTATCCTTCATCCATCCACCCTTTCATCCTTCCATCCATACATCCATCATTCATCCATCCACCCTTTCATTCATCCATCCACTCATCATTCATCCACCCACCTTTTCACACATCCATCCATCCTTCAGCCTTACATCCATCCATCCACCCAGCATTCATCCACCCACCTTTTCACACATCCATCCATCCATCCTTCAGCCTTTCATCCATCCACATCCATCCATCCTTCAGCCTTACATCCATCCACATCCATCCATTCTTCAGCCTTACATCCATCCATCCACCCATCATTCATCCACCCACCTTTTCTGTGCCTCTCTCATGGGGGGGGGGGGGGATCAGTATCTCTCTGCGTCGTCGTCCTTCTTCTTTCCCGCTCACAGGAGGGCATCTCTGTGCCTCCCTGCTTGGGGCGGGGGACGTGTCATGGGACCCACAGCTCCAGGTGCACAACATCCATTGAACTCAAAGGGCTAAACTACAGCCACTCCCCCAGCCCCCACCCCCCCAGCTCCCCCCAGCTCGTGTATGTGAGCCAGGCTGAAACAGCTTCAGGGACACACACACAGTCACACCCAAATACTTGAAAGGTCTTTAAAAGACCTTTTACTTGTTAATGAGGCGTTGATGTTTTTCACACCTCGGTGTGAATTAGGCCTCCGCCGTGAGCACCCTCAATCAGCCCAATGCCAGGAACTGCACTCTGCAGAATCTGCGACCCCCTTCCCAGGACTCCACGACCCCCCTGGGGGTCGGGCCCCACAGATTGAAGACCGCTGCCCTAAGGTGACATGCTCCATCATTGGGCTCCCTCTTGCACACTGGGACCAAAAGGTACCCAGTGTGGGCTACAACTCCCCCAAAGGAGAGAAGCGTGAGGTGTTTTATATCATCTAATATAGGGCAGAGTGAGGGGCCGAATGCACAAATTAAATGTGAATTAAAACTATCTCCTGGTTGACAGGGCCATCCTGGACCATCGCTGTGAAGTCCGAATAGAGTGAGATCGATGACCCCTGCCAACTGAGAGGCCCCCCTCTCTCGTCAGTCGGAGTGCCTTGTCTCTGTCCCAAAAATTGAGGAGCTGGGCAATTAGCGGTCGAGTGGGACATCCTGGGTTCGGCCGTGGCCCCAGAGTTCGATTTGCCCTCTCCACCATGAATGCAGGAGTAACGAATTCATAGCCCAACAACTCATTCAGAAGTTGCTCCACAAATCCATCAAGTCGTCCTGTGTTTGTGGATTCTGGAATACCCAGTACGAAGATGTTATTTTGTCTACTCCTAG
This sequence comes from Lissotriton vulgaris, assembly GCF_964263255.1. Lineage (NCBI taxonomy): Eukaryota > Metazoa > Chordata > Amphibia > Caudata > Salamandridae > Lissotriton > Lissotriton vulgaris. The sequence continues at coordinate 555,459,973 of NC_141685.1, read as the reverse complement.
CCTCCAAATCCTTGTTTTTCATGGCCACCATCTATAGGACTTTTTCCATGCATTCCAATCTTTTGGTCGTCTGGGCCGATCCGTCCTCTATGTCCAAAATCATACCCTCCACCCTGTCAAGCCGTCCCTCGTGCCGATCCAGGCATGCCCCATTGTGTCTAGGCATTTATCCAATGAGTCAAAACGGGTATCTAGTGCCTTGAAACCCGCTCTAAGTTCCACCATGAGGGCCTCCGCCCCAGTCGGGGCAACTGTATTGGTGTCAGACAGGTGTGGTATTTCCCACCTTGTTCCCCCCCGCCCGGCGTCTCCGCATGTAATGGAGCTGCTCGCGGTGACATCACTTAGAATGTCACCGCGACCAGCGTTCCAAGGTGAGCGCCGGCGGGCAGTGTGAAGCTGCCACCTGTTGTGGCCATTGCTGTGGCTGGGGTCGCTGTTTACCCTTTGGCATATCGAACCTTAATAAATGCCTTTTTGACTCTTCAACTATTCGTGTCTGCTCTTATGATGAATATCACACTGGCGACGAGGATGGGATTCGGGGACAGCAACCTCAACACGCCCATGAGGTCAAGAAGCGCTGCGAAGCTGAAGAAGAATAACGTGAAGTGCTCCTGAAGCAGACTGAAGTGCTGTGATCGACATATGGTGAGGAGCGGCAGCGAGTTGGCATCAGAGCGGTGTGCGAGGTGTGTAAAGAACCTGATCCAGCTCGAGATAAGGAAAGGATGTTACGTAGTGGAGTGTCAGCCGAATGAAGAGGCACTGTGCCGGTATCTGTGAGAAGTTGGCCTGATATATAATGTTCACTATTCTAGTGAGCACTTTGTATCAGTCCAAACAACCCTTATTGATGATTGGTTGTAAGCCAACCTTATAGACCAGCTATCCTAGTAGCGTGGATACGAGCAGTCTTCGGGCTAAACTCTAGAGGGCGTGTTAAGCCAGCTGTTATACCATCACATATACCCCTTGAACACCAAGTGAAAGGACACCACACACGTGTTATGAAAATTTATTTATTTAGATCACAACAGCCCTGTACTCTTTATGAGGACAGGGTACTAAGCACACAACAAAACTCTTATGAAAATACTTTAAGTTGCACAATTTACACAAATGCCCGAGGGGCACGAAAAACCATATACTCTGAAAGTGGAATGCGAAATTACTAGCAGGTAAGGACTGTACTAATAGGCTTTGGAATCGCTAGGACTATGTTACTGAACCTTCAGATTACTAGTAGGAGGCCTAGGGGACTCGGGTGCCGAGTGTGCACTCTCACGCGGGATGCGGGACAAAGTCTATGGAGGCTAGTAAAGACAAAGTTAGTGTTCTCGGGCGAACCCGATAAGGTAGGTCGAAAACTACAGTGGATCTGGACCCTTAGATAGTGAGGCTATGCTGCGGCACCGAAATGCCGAAGTTACCTAGCCCAGGGGCTGCAGCTGCATAGGTCTGAAAAGACGTCGGGAATCCTCGTTGACGAACCAGGAGCCTGAAGAAAGAAGTTGCTGGCAGGCGACCAGTGAAGATAGTTCGAGTGATCCAAGCCTGGATCGAAGATGGATGACACCTGAAAGCAGAGGGGACCAAGTTCTTAATCACTAGCCAGTGATTGTGTGGGCACCAGGATGGCACCGGGCGAAGTCACCTCGACTAGGTGAGTGGGCGACGCTGGGCTCTGCAGTCTCACGGACCAGGAGGCGTTGTCGGCGACCAGGATGGAGGTGCGAGCTGTCCCACGATGGTTGATGCTGTCGACGTCGCTGGACCCAGGATTGGGGCAACAAGTCTTGGCAAATTCAAGCCCACGCGGTGGACCTAAAATGGCGTCTGGAGTGGACCAGGAGGGTCCGGGGTGCTCCTCTTTTGGAAGGGAGCAAGGGCCAGTCTGGAGCAACCAGACCAGCAGTGTTGTCGTCGTTGATCGTCGTCGGAAAGGCCACAAGCCAGCGGGCTAGTAGCCAGACAACGCGGTGAGCAGCAAAAAGCAGAAGGGCCCCACGCAGATCGTGGAGATACTGGGGGGCTGGACTTCGGTGCTGGAGCTGCTCAGGGTCGGGGCTTCTCGGACCCCAAAGCACTCACCAGAGGATCCCTCGGCGGTCGTTCTGGATAGAAGTCGTGCAGTTCTGATGATGGCCGGTCCCTCGAGGTCTCGTCGCACCTACGGTTCTCAGCTTAGCTGTAGAGGTAGGTAGAGGTCAGAGGTGCCAGGGAAGCCGGGTCTCGTCGAGCTGGTCAGTCGGATTCCAGAGGAAGGACGTGCAGCAAACCGCAGAGTTCTTAGATGGTGCCTGCGGATGCAGGGTGACTACTCCTTAGTCACAAGGGAGAAATCTTGAGAAGAGTCGAGAGTTCCTTTCGTGGAAAGTAGTTTCTTGATTCAAAGATGATCTAATTTGGAAGGGTCCCCGCTCCTGCCTTTATCCTAAAGAAAGGGGTGGGTACGCGACTAGGTCCTGCCCTAGGGGTGGGACTAGGAAGGGGGGTGGTTACACCCCTCTCCCATGCCGGACTTTCCCCAGGCCAGGGGCTGGTGTGCCCCTGGAACTGGTTCTAGCAGGCAGATGCGTAGTGAGCACCGGGGTGCCACTTGCAGTCACCTTCCTGTAAAGCCCTGCCTACCCAGGATACACAAAACCCTGTCTGGGATGGTGCTAGCACCGCCCCTGACAGGAAACCCTTTGTCCAAGCTCTCCTCGCTGGAAGGACTCCCAGCAGCAGGAGGTCAGACTCGTGTCTGTGGTGGCAGCATCCATTTTGTGGAGCTGAGGCTTCAGTTAACTTTAACCGGGGTTCACAGTTACATACATGTCGTGTCCCTCTAGAAGGGTGGAATGCTAACCCCGTCGCCAGAATTGGCGACGGGTTAGTATTCCAATTCGTATGACACCTTACTCGACATGTTTTGATAAAGCGATACCAGAGATAGCATTTAACCGCTAGGATTATAATGCACTTAAAAGTATATGGTATGCGTTATCATGGAACAGCTATTAGGACTTGGTTCCTCAAGCTGCAAACGGGCTCAGCTCATGCCAGAGCACCATTTCACACGATTCCAAGCACTCTGCCTTCAGGATTGTCAAGGCCTGCCATAGGAGTGACTGATAGGAGTCTGTGTGTCCATTTTTAGGGTTAGATATAGGTATACTATATCTAAAGCAAAGGGTGATTACACCACCTTGCCCCAGCTGTCGTGCAGGGAGTTGTGTCAGATTTAGATGGCCATCCAGGGGTGGCATAATACATGCTTCAGCCCCTGGTAGGCCCTGGGTACACCTATGCCCTGAGTTACAGGGTCTGATAAGGTGGCCCAGTACCAATTGGAGAATGCACCTAAGGTACACATGTCAATTTAGTGAGAGAACAGCTAGGCTGTGGGTCTGATTGGCAGGCCCACAGCCAGAGAAAGTCGTAAACCAGTGAAACAAAACCAAAAAATCTGGGTGATCATAGGATTGCAGACCCTACTCTCCTACAGTATCTACGAAGAAGAATAACGCGAAATGCTCCTGAAGCAGACTGAAGTGCTGTGATCGACATATGGTGAGGGGCGGCAGCGAGTTGGCATCAGAGGGGAGTGCGAGGTGTGATAAGAACCGGCTCGAGATAAGGAAAGAATATTATGAAGTGGAGTGTCAGCTGTATGAAGAGGCACTGTGCCGGTATCTGCGAGTGAAGGGCGCACGGAGCGTAAATTTGTGGCGGATGTCACGGAAGTGTGTGGAGCGGCTGTGGAGATAAATGGACGTTGGACATCTTCTCGATTTAGGAGCACCAGCTGGGACCATCAGACTGGAGGAGGCGGACTGAATTGCCTGAGGTGTCCGCGGAGAGCATGGCGTGCTACTAAGATTAGAGGCTGTAGGAAGTGCTGGCGGCGGGTGGCGGTGTGACTTTTGCCTGATAGATTGTCACACCTGCACCACCCTTTGCGTTTGTCACTTGCCTGATCCCGTCAGCGTGAAGAGACGCAGGCCCAAGTTTTAACGCCCTGACTGGATTTGTTGTACTTGAGGTGACGGGCGGTGCGAGCAGCGTGCCACTCGTCGGTGCATCTTGGGATCTGAAACACATGGAGCCTAGCCTTCACGATTTTGATATCAACTGCATAGACAACACCACTCTTTGGGCAACCTCTAGCCTTACTTGTGCTTTTCCCACATATCGTTCGTCATCTACTCTCAGGAGATTGGTCCTTGCTGAGAATCACCGTCGTGGGTAGGAAGTGTAACAGTGGGTTATTCCCCTCAGACTGGTAATGTCCTCTGCATGAACAACAACAGGGCGAATTTCAAGTTTGTAACTCACCTTAGTGTGAACAGATCGTACGCCACAGTGCCACCCACTGGTTCAAAAAGTTTTGACAATACTATCTGTAAGGTTACAGTATTATGCGATCCTGTGCGAAAATCTCCTGGGAAAGGTGCATTTATTTTGCTTCATTACCGTCTAGAGTCTTACCATTTTTGCTTATACCCCGTAGTCCCTGTACTTAATCTGCCCCATTTACTCTTAGGAGGGCTTTCAGTGACATTGCTAGCTTGCAGAGTGTAACACCCCCACCCTTCTTCTTGACTAACCCCGGGGAACCTACTACTCTGTGGAAAAAGTGGAAAAAAGTGTTCTTAAATTATGTTACTGTGTGTGGCCCAAATCTTGGGCTAGAAAGGAAGGTAGCATTATTGGCATATTACCTAGGAGCGGAAGGGGAAGAGGTTTTAGATCAACTCCCAGATCTAGGGGCACAGGAAGCAAGAGGTCTAAATGAGCTAGAAGTAAGCTTGAAGAAATTAGACTTGCACTATCTCCCAAAGACTAGCACCATAATGGAAAGATATCATTTTGGGAAAAGAGTACAGAAGGAGGAGGAATCTATTGAAGATTTTGTCTCTGAACTAAGAAGACTGGCTGCAACATGCAAGTTTGGTGGTGCAAGTGAGTAAAGGATCAGGGACCAGTTTGTGCTAGCTTGCAGGATGGAGCGTGTGCGGGAGGAGTTGTGGCTGAAGGATGACCCACCCCTGAGGGAGGTTTTAATAGTAGCCAAACAAGTAGAACACATGTTACTGTGTGTCAGTGAAATAAAGCAGGACACTAGTGAGAAAAGAAGCGAAGACAAACCCAAAGTAAGCGAAGTTGTGACTGAATGTGAGGCTGTGTCTGTGATCAAGGGCCAGAAAATAGTGAGTAAAGAGCAGAAAGAGAACAAATCGGGATGGTCATTCAAGGGTACCTGTTATAGATGTGGTAAGCAAGGGCACATGGCCAATGACAAAGAGTGTCCTGCCCTCAAGTTCACGTGCAACAAGTGCGGAAAGAAAGGTCATTTCAGGCAGTATTGCAAAAGTGGACAGGGATTCAGCAGACAGGGTAAAGACAGGACCAACACAGTATGTGACGAAATAGTTGTGCCAGTGAGCAAAGGGCAGAGCTGCAGCCTTGAAGACACTACATGTGAAGAAATAGTCGTGCAAGTTGGAGAAGGTCAGGTCTGCAGCCCTAAAGACACTATAAAAGTAAGGGGCACAGATTTGGAAGCATTGTTTGATTCCTGTTCAAGAATAACAATCATCAGTGCGAAAGTATTTTCCCGTGTGTCCAAGGGCAGGATAATCTTGAAGAAAATGGATGTGAGGCCCGGGGGGGTATGCTGGTCGCCCCATCTCAATGAAAGGTTACTTCTGGGACAAAATTGAATACAAGGACAGGACAACAGTGGCTAAGGTGTATGTGTCTACAGTTGGTGATAACATTTTGGGTTGGCAGGCGCAGAAGGAGTTGGGGGTCTATCTTAATCCCAATAGCAATCCCCAAATCTTAATACAGGAGATACAAGAGCCAAAGAAAGATTTAGTGACAGAGTTCAAGGAAGTATTCAGCGAAGAGCTTGGATGTTTGAAGAACTACTGCCACAAGATCAAATTGAAAGAAAACACGAAGCCAGTGGTGGCCAAGGTCAGGAAGCTACCCATTGTCATCCAAGAAGCGGTGAAGCCGGAACTCGAGAAACTGTGCAAAGCAGGAGTCATCGAACCGGTGGAAGCGACGGAATGGCTGGCGCCTATCGTGGTCGCCCAGAAAAAGGATGGGTCGGTTCGGCTATGCATTGATCTCAGGGCTCTGAACAAAGAGGTCGTGGTCGACCGATTCCCACTGCCCAACATCACCCAGATGATGAGCATGCTGGAGGGTGCAAGAGTATTCTCCACACTTGACCTTACCTCAGCTTACTTTCAGATCAAGCTGCACGAAGAGTCACAAGAACCCACAGCGTTTGTGACACCCATGGGCGCGTACAAGTTCAAGAGGATGCCCTTCGGGTTGGTCTCTGCGGCAGCCGTGTTCCAGAGGCTCATGGGAAATATCCTGAAAGTACGTCCCTGCAACGCGTAATTTTGTAGCAGATTGTTTGTCGAGGCTTGTGAAAGAAAATGAGGCAAATGAAGCGCATGAGAAGGTGGATGATGAAATTGAAGACCATCAAATGGAAAATGTGTGTGCCATCCAGAAGGCGATAGGTGAAGAAACATGGAAAAGTGCACAAAAGAAAGACGAAGTCTTGGAGGAGGTGTGCAAAAGAGTAAAAGACAGATGGAAACATGAAGATAAACGAGATGAGGCTATGCGGCCGTTCTGGACTATCGAAGATGAACTGTCCTTAGTCGATGAATGCCTGTTCAGGGGGACGAGATTGGTACCTCCCACGACAGTGAGAGAGAATCTGATAGATATGGCTCACGATGGCCACCTGGGCATCACCAAGACAAAACAAAGGTTGAGAGAAGACTACTGGTGGCCGGGCATGGATCTCGCAATTGAAAGAAAAGTAAGAGACTGTGTTCCGTGTAGCATCAGCGTTAAAGTACTGAGACAACTGACACCCCCAATGGTGTGCAGGCCACCACCTTCTGGACCCTGGGAAGAGTTGGCGTTAGACATCGTTGGTCCATTGACGGGAGAAGTGCACACGCCATACATTCTAGTGCTCATGGATCTATACTCCAGGTGGCCGGAAGTGAAGTTGGTGAGTGAAGTCACAACTAAGGTCGTCATTGAGTTCCTGCAAGGGTTGTTTATTAGGGAAGGATTACCCAGCAGCCTACTCACGGACAATGAGGTGCAACTGTGTTCGAAAGAGATGCAAGACTTCCTTGAGGAGAGAGGAATCACACACAAGCGGTGTTCTCTGTATCACCCGGAGACCAATGGCATGGTTGAGCGCTTTAACAAGACCCTCAAGGGGAGTATCCAGTTAGCAAAGGCCTGTGGCATGAACTGGAAGGAAGAAGTATGGAGGCGGATTGAAGCATACAGGTTCACCCCGCACCAAACGACGGGAGTCACCCCATTCGAGTTGCTCCGAGCAAGAATACCCAACACCAAACTATCCCCAGGGTGGATGGGGTGGAATAAGGCATGGTCAGATCACTCCAAAGAAGTGAAAGGATTAGTTAGGCAGGAAGGAGTTATGGTGGGGAGGAAAGAAAGATTAGACAGGCTCAACTCTACACAGGAGGCCGGGTTTAAGGTAGGAGATGACATTAAGATAAGGACACCTACGGGCAGGGCAAGATGGTCAGGGTACAGTCGGCCCACCAAGATCACTACATTGTTCAGGAATGCTGTGAAGACCCAGGAAGGAAAGATCTGGAACCTGGGAAGAGTAGTGAGATTTCACCCACCCGGGCAGGATTCTTGTAGAGAATATGAGGGTAATGGTGATTCCAAGGGAAAAATGGGTCCCACTCCCAGGAAACAGTGGCCGGTCCCCCACCCGGGTGAAAGGACTAGCCGGAGAATGACCAGACCACCCAGACATTTAGAACAGTATGTGATGATGTAATGTTCGGTTGTACCATTGGTTCTCTTGTTGAAATCTGATGTTTCATTCTGCAGGGAAGGGGGATGTGTGGTATTTCTCACCTTGTTTCCCCCCCCCGGCGTCTCCGCATGTAATGGAGCTGCTCGCGGTGACATCACTTAGAATGTCACCACGACCAGCGTTCCAAGGCGAGCGCCGGCGGGCAGTGTGAAGCTGCCACCTGTTGTGGCCATTGCTGTGGCTGGGGTCGCTGTTTACCCTTTGGCATATCAAACCTTAATAAATGCCTTTTTGACTCTTCAACTATTCGTGTCTGCTCTTATGACGAATATCACAACAGGTTTCCACCCTTTTGCGATTTCTGAGCCCAGTACTTCCACAGCACCCTTGGCTTTATCTAAATTCAGCCTGTGCTATTTTAGGTCAACCAGGGGGAGTGCCTTGTCCAATCAGTAGTTCATCCATCTGAGGTCGATAAAGTAAGTACCATTGAATTGGGTAACAATAAACATCTGTTATTCAGTGCAAAGATAGCCCATAAGGGTGAACGTGCAGCTTTACAAATACACATGTTATGTTCTATAGCAGATCAGTCATATAAGCCTTAACCTGAATAAGCAATAGAAACATCGAAAAATCCACTATCATGGAAGTTGGAAAATAAGGACCAGGTACTGAGAGTGCTATAGAGTTTTTGTTCAAGGTAGCAGAGTTTAATTGGTAGCATAACTTAAGACTGATTACCTAACAGCATAGATTAAAAAGGTAGAAAGAATTTCAATTTACCAAAAGTATGCATAAGTAAAGAGAAATGCATACATGGTGGTGAAAAATACAGGGTTACAGCAATATGGAGTACGAGTCTAGCGTCATGGAGAATAAATCAATTAATAACAGAGTTAGAATACAGCATATTAGTCATGGGGCCATTACCACGAGTGAGCAACAGAGACCTTGGAATACTCAATATTATATGACAAAGGAGAAGAGAATGACACGAAGAAGGGCCGGATGTTGGTAGTTAAAAGCAGGGTGTTTTTTGATCTGAAGAGGGATGACATTCCATATTCTGATCATGATGCTAAAGAAAGATGTGCAAAGTATTGTACTGATATTTACCAATTTAAGTGCACAAAACCAGAGAGGTAGAGAAGTTCAGTCAGGTTTGTTTGTGAGGAGAAGGCGCTCATTCTTCAATACATTACATTTGAAGTGCTTTTGCTCCTTCCGTTTGTGTATACTCTTAAGTGAAGATTTTACTTTTGGAGCCAAATCAGCAGCCCAGCTTGAGGTATGATGGAGCAAGGTTTCGCATGGAAAGAAACGTGCTTGGATTCAACCCTCTCAAAATAACACATAATGCACTAATAAACATGTTTCGTATTACTAATAATGCACCACACAACATTTCTAGTATCTAGGGAAAGCTTTCCTATGTGCCTTTACTAACAGTAACTTGAGTGATCTAAAATGGCCGTCGCAATGTGGGAACTTTTCTGCGCATGCGTCTGTCACACTCACGTGATATGACGTATTCTCTGCTTTGGTGGGAAATCTTTGCTTCTGCGCACTAGAACTAAGGATGGCTGCTCTATGTTTCACATGCTGATGCTTGCACTGCTGCTCGTACTAAACCCTGTTCGTTCTGCCTAATCATTACCGATATAGTTAAAATAAAGTAAGGGGAATAGAGTAGAGATAAGTGGTATACAATACATTCATTTATTCTTTGTTCTAAAATTGTTTCTCTTTCACTTTGTTATAAGCTTGTATTTGGGCCTGATGTGTCATTGCTGAAATCCATTTTGAGACTCTCAACACGCATGTGCTGAATTCCCTCGAGTCCACAAGCCATGGCATTGAAACGGTGCCAGTGACAGTCTTGCCTGCAATGCGCCTGGAGAAATGAACTTTTGCCCTCAAAAAGGAAGACAACTTACAAATCTTTGTATACATTGTATTTGTTATTGAAACATTCATTGTTGGGTGGAATAAAAGTGCCTGGGAAAATAAAATCCTGGGAGGGAACATTCATTTGAATATATGAATGAAATGATCTCATAACGGGTATGGTGTGATGACTTCTCCTCGCTTTTGACCAATCAAATTAAGGGAATACATGAACTTGCAACATTGGAGGTGGTACACTGCCCTGGAAAATGGTATATCTAAGGTAGGCTTAGCTAGTTAGATTGTCCGACTTGTCCAAATAACTGACATGTCACTGACCTGACGTACTCAATAGACGATCGAGAGCAGAGGTGCTGGAGGAGCACTTTGTCAGACGATTCGATAACCCAATCGGGGTTCTGGGAAGGAGGTCGATAACCCAATCAGGTCTGACTGTTAGTTGCAGAGAGGGTGTGATGCTGGCGTTACACTTTAGCTGGGGGTGCCGGTCCTGACCTGCGGTGGTCCTGTCCCGATCCACTTTGGGCCGTACTTGTCCTGATTCTGGTCTCCACCTTTTCTGTCCTGTTCTCCCCTGAACTATCGGGAGTCCTGTCCTTTGCCCCAGCCCGTGGCCAGGGTTGGTTTTCACACCATTCTAGGTAAATATAAATTTGCGTGGGTATGCCTTGGTACTGTTTCCAATTTCTTATCCTTCCCATGTTTCAATGCTTAAAGAAAGTCACGTAATATTTACACATCATCTTGCTTTAATTATATTCTTCTTAATTGAACAAGCTACAATTGAATTGGTTTGGACTATGACATTCAAGAATTTACATAGATAAAGTGTTTAAACCGTTCCTGAGTTTGTGGTTATTTTATGAATGCAAATGTTTATTTTCTACCTATTATGCTAACTCCCTTGATCCCTTAGGACTCTAGGTACCGGTGACTAGGATTGGTATAGGTCCTAAAAGGTTAAATTTAATCTTATTAGTGTAGGTTTACCTGTTCAAAGTGTGTATTATTTATGGGCCCAGGTGAGTATGGTAAACTAGCAGGTGAGCCCGCGCTCTATCAGGTAGACCTGGGTTCTTCTGTGTATTGATGGAACAAGACGCCTAGGTCTGTCAGTAGTTCATAGAATTGTTTCAGCTAAAAAACATATGCATTTTTATTGATACGTTATTAAAATATCAAATAGTAAAAAAAAAAATTAATAGAAAATAATCCACAACCAGGGCCCTCATGTCGATTGAAACGCTTGAGAAAACCCTATTTTTCTACAAATGCATTTATGAAAATATTAGACGTTCATATTAAAAAATCAATTTAAGGTTTCAAAACATTCCTAGTATGCTTCCAGGCTGAGGAAATGTACCCTGGTACAGAGGGTAAAATGTGTGGCGTATCAGTTCTGTTGCAGTGGGCCATTGCTTCCTTGATGGTCGGTGGCTCAAAGTTCTTGAACAAAGGGACCAAAATAAGTTTCTGTGGGAAGGTAGGCTTTGTGGAGAAAAGAAAACATTCATTGGCAAAGCCAATAGGTCTCACTCATGTGAGAGCTTTTGGCTTTACCATTTTTTTTTAGCCATGTTGTATTAACAGCGTGGGTGCTGTTCAGCATGTCTAAAAGTTAGTGGAGTAACTTAGAGGACAGTGTAGTGGAGTGACGTAGAGGAGAGGGGAGTGGAGTGGTAAGGAGTAGAGTGGGGGTGGCATGGCTTAGAGTGGTGAAGCATGGCAAAGAGAAGAGTGGTACGGACATCCGTGAGATACTGAATATGACAGGGGTACTGTTATATTAGTCATCAAAAAGCAGCAGAATCCCAATGGTACACCAGTGAGATTACAATTTATCAATTGGCGTAATAAAGTTAAATAATAATTACAACAACCAGCCTCCGTCTCAAACGGTCCACCTTACCTCATAGGAGAAGTGGGATCATGACTGTAGTGGTCACAGCCAAAGCTACTACTGTTGTTTCGCCATGATTTTTAGGTCAAGCCTGGGCAGCACATGCGCTGCTCTGTGAGACATGCTGTATTGAAGTACGTCATTGAATCACTGCCCACTCTCCACCCATATTTGTTATTGGCTTGTGTCATTGGCCTTCATAAATGCTGGCTTCTGATTGGTTACTAGGCTTGTTAGTCCCTCGTTAGTGCTGCCTCGTCTTCATTTGTAACCTCCCATGAGGACTGACCCTTTTACCTTTGTTGATACAGGGTACGTCTTATTTAGTCTGTAAGCGCTATTTTATTTAATGTGTTTCTCCTGCTGCAGGCAGGGCATGCTTTCCTGCAACATTCAGCGTGCCATGCACTTTACAGGCCGTCCCAAGCACAAGTTTTATATACACAGGTTCCGCTCCATGTTACAGTACGGTGCCTGCTCTGATGTTTTTTTAAATGTAATTAGTCTGGAGCCCTCTTGACGCTGCGCGCCAAGCGCTTTACAGACCATCACTCACAAAAGTTTTATATTCACGAACACCGCTCCTTGTTTCAGTACGTCTCCCGCTTTCATATTTTTTAACATGTAATTACTATGGCGCCTGCTTCACGTACATTGTGTGTTTAGGCAAAACGTGTTCTAGCGCCATAGAATTGCACCTGGTTCAATAAGTACCGGCCCCAGTGGGCGTGACTGCTCCTGCAGACTTCTGGTACAAGTAGTGCAATTTAAAATGTTCCTCTTGTGAGGTGGCGTCAGTTCAGTTCTTTAAAAGGAATTAAAACCCCCAGTGGGTCGCTCGCCGCACGATGCAAATCCTTGTGTATGCGTGAGCAGACTCCATAAGCAGCACCTCGTCCCAAATACCGATCCCGGAATTGGTTTCGCTCGGGTCCACAACAGCAGCGGGGCTCTCATCGCGGCTAGGCAAGCCGCTCAATATATAAACACACAGAGTCGCCTCACAGATGGAGCCCACGCGGGTGAAATCTTCTGCATAAATTTAATGGAGACTGTACACAGAGGATTGCTCCGCCAGCAGCACAAAGTTCATCTATGTCAAACGCCGACGCGTTTCGGGCTCCTGCCCTTCGTCTCAGGCTGACAAACAAACGTGTTCTAGCGCCATAGAATTGCACCTGGTTCAATAAGTACCGGCCCCAGTGGGCCTGACTGCTCCTGCAGACTTCTGGTACAAGTAGTGCAATTTAAAGTGTTCCTCTTGTGAGGTGGCGTCAGTTCAGTTCTTTAAAAGGAATTAAAACCCCCAGTGGGTCGCTCGCCGCACGATGCAAATCCTTGTGTATGCGTGAGCAGACTCCATAAGCAGCACCTCGTCTATATATATATATATATAGAGTCTCCAAGTCTCCCTCTAACGCAGAGCCGGGCTGTCTGTGACTGCTGCCCTTTTTAAAGCTGGAAAACACCTCCCAGCCTCCTCCTCCTCTGCCTTTTCCTTCCCTCCCCACGCTCCTTCCTGCCCTCCTCCCTTTGCCTGAGGATGTCACGAGAGCCTCCTCCAGGAGCCGGCTGAGGTGGAAAGAAATGTAGAACTGCAGACCTCTCCTGCTGGCACACGAACCAAGTCACCTTCCACGCTTTTCAGTACATGAGCCATATTTTTCGGGGACTAGCCAGAGTTATTAAAGTTGGGCTACATGTACCGTTAAACCAAGGCAGATGGTGACCTATTGGTATTGAAAATGACAATACCTTTTACTATTGCAAGTTTTCTAAACACATAAATAAGTCGATGAATGCCTGTTCAGGGGGACGAGATTGGTACCTCCCACGACAGTGAGAGAGAATCTGATAGATATGGCTCACGATGGCCACCTGGGCATCACCAAGACAAAACAAAGGTTGAGAGAAGACTACTGGTGGCCGGGCATGGATCTCGCAATTGAAAGAAAAGTAAGAGACTGTGTTCCGTGTAGCATCAGCGTTAAAGTACTGAGACAACTGACACCCCCAATGGTGTGCAGGCCACCACCTTCTGGACCCTGGGAAGAGTTGGCGTTAGACATCGTTGGTCCATTGACGGGAGAAGTGCACACGCCATACATTCTAGTGCTCATGGATCTATACTCCAGGTGGCCGGAAGTGAAGTTGGTGAGTGAAGTCACAACTAAGGTCGTCATTGAGTTCCTGCAAGGGTTGTTTATTAGGGAAGGATTACCCAGCAGCCTACTCACGGACAATGAGGTGCAACTGTGTTCGAAAGAGATGCAAGACTTCCTTGAGGAGAGAGGAATCACACACAAGCGGTGTTCTCTGTATCACCCGGAGACCAATGGCATGGTTGAGCGCTTTAACAAGACCCTCAAGGGGAGTATCCAGTTAGCAAAGGCCTGTGGCATGAACTGGAAGGAAGAAGTATGGAGGCGGATTGAAGCATACAGGTTCACCCCGCACCAAACGACGGGAGTCACCCCATTCGAGTTGCTCCGAGCAAGAATACCCAACACCAAACTATCCCCAGGGTGGATGGGGTGGAATAAGGCATGGTCAGATCACTCCAAAGAAGTGAAAGGATTAGTTAGGCAGGAAGGAGTTATGGTGGGGAGGAAAGAAAGATTAGACAGGCTCAACTCTACACAGGAGGCCGGGTTTAAGGTAGGAGATGACATTAAGATAAGGACACCTACGGGCAGGGCAAGATGGTCAGGGTACAGTCGGCCCACCAAGATCACTACATTGTTCAGGAATGCTGTGAAGACCCAGGAAGGAAAGATCTGGAACCTGGGAAGAGTAGTGAGATTTCACCCACCCGGGCAGGATTCTTGTAGAGAATATGAGGGTAATGGTGATTCCAAGGGAAAAATGGGTCCCACTCCCAGGAAACAGTGGCCGGTCCCCCACCCGGGTGAAAGGACTAGCCGGAGAATGACCAGACCACCCAGACATTTAGAACAGTATGTGATGATGTAATGTTCGGTTGTACCATTGGTTCTCTTGTTGAAATCTGATGTTTCATTCTGCAGGGAAGGGGGATGTGTGGTATTTCTCACCTTGTTTCCCCCCCCCCGGCGTCTCCGCATGTAATGGAGCTGCTCGCGGTGACATCACTTAGAATGTCACCACGACCAGCGTTCCAAGGCGAGCGCCGGCGGGCAGTGTGAAGCTGCCACCTGTTGTGGCCATTGCTGTGGCTGGGGTCGCTGTTTACCCTTTGGCATATCAAACCTTAATAAATGCCTTTTTGACTCTTCAACTATTCGTGTCTGCTCTTATGACGAATATCACAACAGGTTTCCACCCTTTTGTGATTTCTGAGCCCAGTACTTCCACAGCACCCTTGGCTTTATCTAAATTCAGCCTGTGCTATTTTAGGTCAACCAGGGGGAGTGCCTTGTCCAATCAGTAGTTCATCCATCTGAGGTCGATAAAGTAAGTACCATTGAATTGGGTAACAATAAACATCTGTTATTCAGTGCAAAGATAGCCCATAAGGGTGAACGTGCAGCTTTACAAATACACATGTTATGTTCTATAGCAGATCAGTCATATAAGCCTTAACCTGAATAAGCAATAGAAACATCGAAAAATCCACTATCATGGAAGTTGGAAAATAAGGACCAGGTACTGAGAGTGCTATAGAGTTTTTGTTCAAGGTAGCAGAGTTTAATTGGTAGCATAACTTAAGACTGATTACCTAACAGCATAGATTAAAAAGGTAGAAAGAATTTCAATTTACCAAAAGTATGCATAAGTAAAGAGAAATGCATACATGGTGGTGAAAAATACAGGGTTACAGCAATATGGAGTACGAGTCTAGCGTCATGGAGAATAAATCAATTAATAACAGAGTTAGAATACAGCATATTAGTCATGGGGCCATTACCACGAGTGAGCAACAGAGACCTTGGAATACTCAATATTATATGACAAAGGAGAAGAGAATGACACGAAGAAGGGCCGGATGTTGGTAGTTAAAAGCAGGGTGTTTTTTGATCTGAAGAGGGATGACATTCCATATTCTGATCATGATGCTAAAGAAAGATGTGCAAAGTATTGTACTGATATTTACCAATTTAAGTGCACAAAACCAGAGAGGTAGAGAAGTTCAGTCAGGTTTGTTTGTGAGGAGAAGGCGCTCATTCTTCAATACATTACATTTGAAGTGCTTTTGCTCCTTCCGTTTGTGTATACTCTTAAGTGAAGATTTTACTTTTGGAGCCAAATCAGCAGCCCAGCTTGAGGTATGATGGAGCAAGGTTTCGCATGGAAAGAAACGTGCTTGGATTCAACCCTCTCAAAATAACACATAATGCACTAATAAACATGTTTCGTATTACTAATAATGCACCACACAACATTTCTAGTATCTAGGGGAAGCTTTCCTATGTGCCTTTACTAACAGTAACTTGAGTGATCTAAAATGGCCGTCGCAATGTGGGAACTTTTCTGCGCATGCGTCTGTCACACTCACGTGATATGACGTATTCTCTGCTTTGGTGGGAAATCTTTGCTTCTGCGCACTAGAACTAAGGATGGCTGCTCTATGTTTCACATGCTGATGCTTGCACTGCTGCTCGTACTAAACCCTGTTCGTTCTGCCTAATCATTACCGATATAGTTAAAATAAAGTAAGGGGAATAGAGTAGAGATAAGTGGTATACAATACATTCATTTATTCTTTGTTCTAAAATTGTTTCTCTTTCACTTTGTTATAAGCTTGTATTTGGGCCTGATGTGTCATTGCTGAAATCCATTTTGAGACTCTCAACACGCATGTGCTGAATTCCCTCGAGTCCACAAGCCATGGCATTGAAACGGTGCCAGTGACAGTCTTGCCTGCAATGCGCCTGGAGAAATGAACTTTTGCCCTCAAAAAGGAAGACAACTTACAAATCTTTGTATACATTGTATTTGTTATTGAAACATTCATTGTTGGGTGGAATAAAAGTGCCTGGGAAAATAAAATCCTGGGAGGGAACATTCATTTGAATATATGAATGAAATGATCTCATAACGGGTATGGTGTGATTACTTCTCCTCGCTTTTGACCAATCAAATTAAGGGAATACATGAACTTGCAACATTGGAGGTGGTACACTGCCCTGGAAAATGGTATATCTAAGGTAGGCTTAGCTAGTTAGATTGTCCGACTTGTCCAAAAACCTGACATGTCACTGACCCGACGTACTCAATAGACGATCGAGAGCAGAGGTGCTGGAGGAGCACTTTGTCAGACGATTCGATAACCCAATCGGGGTTCTGGGAAGGAGGTCGATAACCCAATCAGGTCTGACTGTTAGTTGCAGAGAGGGTGTGACGCTGGCGTTACACTTTAGCTGGGGGTGCCGGTCCTGACCTGCGGTGGTCCTGTCCCGATCCACTTTGGGCCGTACTTGTCCTGATTCTGGTCTCCACCTTTTCTGTCCTGTTCTCCCCTGAACTATCGGGAGTCCTGTCCTTTGCCCCAGCCCGTGGCCAGGGTTGGTTTTCACACCATTCTAGGTAAATATAAATTTGCGTGGGTATGCCTTGGTACTGTTTCTAATTTCTTATCCTTCCCATGTTTCAATGCTTAAAGAAAGTCACGTAATATTTACACATCATCTTGCTTTAATTATATTCTTCTTAATTGAACAAGCTACAATTGAATTGGTTTGGACTATGACATTCAAGAATTTACATAGATAAAGTGTTTAAACCGTTCCTGAGTTTGTGGTTATTTTATGAATGCAAATGTTTATTTTCTACCTATTATGCTAACTCCCTTGATCCCTTAGGACTCTAGGTACCGGTGACTAGGATTGGTATAGGTCCTAAAAGGTTAAATTTAATCTTATTAGTGTAGGTTTACCTGTTCAAAGTGTGTATTATTTATGGGCCCAGGTGAGTATGGTAAACTAGCAGGTGAGCCCGCGCTCTATCAGGTAGACCTGGGTTCTTCTGTGTATTGATGGAACAAGACGCCTAGGTCTGTCAGTAGTTCATAGAATTGTTTTAGCTAAAAAACATATGCATTTTTATTGATACGTTATTAAAATATCAAATAGTAAAAAAAAAAATTAATAGAAAATAATCCACAACCAGGGCCCTCATGTCGATTGAAACGCTTGAGAAAACCCTATTTTTCTACAAATGCATTTATGAAAATATTAGACGTTCATATTAAAAAATCAATTTAAGGTTTCAAAACATTCCTAGTATGCTTCCAGGCTGAGGAAATGTACCCTGGTACAGAGGGTAAAATGTGTGGCGTATCAGTTCTGTTGCAGTGGGCCATTGCTTCCTTGATGGTTGGTGGCTCAAAGTTCTTGAACAAAGGGACCAAAATAAGTTTCTGTGGGAAGGTAGGCTTTGTGGAGAAAAGAAAACATTCATTGGCAAAGCCAATAGGTCTCACTCATGTGAGAGCTTTTGGCTTTACCATTTTTTTTAGCCATGTTGTATTAACAGCGTGGGTGCTGTTCAGCATGTCTAAAAGTTAGTGGAGTAACTTAGAGGACAGTGTAGTGGAGTGACGTAGAGGAGAGGGGAGTGGAGTGGTAAGGAGTAGAGTGGGGGTGGCATGGCTTAGAGTGGTGAAGCATGGCAAAGAGAAGAGTGGTACGGACATCCGTGAGATACTGAATATGACAGGGGTACTGTTAAATTAGTCATCAAAAAGCAGCAGAATCCCAATGGTACACCAGTGAGATTACAATTTATCAATTGGCGTAATAAAGTTAAATAATAATTACAACAACCAGCCTCCGTCTCAAACGGTCCACCTTACCTCATAGGAGAAGTGGGATCATGACTGTAGTGGTCACAGCCAAAGCTACTACTGTTGTTTCGCCATGATTTTTAGGTCAAGCCTGGGCAGCACATGCGCTGCTCTGTGAGACATGCTGTATTGAAGTACGTCATTGAATCACTGCCCACTCTCCACCCATATTTGTTATTGGCTTGTGTCATTGGCCTTCATAAATGCTGGCTTCTGATTGGTTACTAGGCTTGTTAGTCCCTCGTTAGTGCTGCCTCGTCTTCATTTGTAACCTCCCATGAGGACTGACCCTTTTACCTTTGTTGATACAGGGTACGTCTTATTTAGTCTGTAAGCGCTATTTTATTTAATGTGTTTCTCCTGCTGCAGGCAGGGCATGCTTTCCTGCAACATTCAGCGTGCCATGCACTTTACAGGCCGTCCCAAGCACAAGTTTTATATACACAGGTTCCGCTCCATGTTACAGTACGGTGCCTGCTCTGATGTTTTTTTAAATGTAATTAGTCTGGAGCCCTCTTGACGCTGCGCGCCAAGCGCTTTACAGACCATCACTCACAAAAGTTTTATATTCACGAACACCGCTCCTTGTTTCAGTACGTCTCCCGCTTTCATATTTTTTAACATGTAATTACTATGGCGCCTGCTTCACGTACATTGTGTGTTTAGGCAAAACGTGTTCTAGCGCCATAGAATTGCACCTGGTTCAATAAGTACCGGCCCCAGTGGGCGTGACTGCTCCTGCAGACTTCTGGTACAAGTAGTGCAATTTAAAATGTTCCTCTTGTGAGGTGGCGTCAGTTCAGTTCTTTAAAAGGAATTAAAACCCCCAGTGGGTCGCTCGCCGCACGATGCAAATCCTTGTGTATGCGTGAGCAGACTCCATAAGCAGCACCTCGTCCCAAATAACGATCCCGGAATTGGTTTCGCTCGGGTCCACAACAGCAGCGGGGCTCTCATCGCGGCTAGGCAAGCCGCTCAATATATAAACACACAGAGTCGCCTCACAGATGGAGCCCACGCGGGTGAAATCTTCTGCATAAATTTAATGGAGACTGTACACAGAGGATTGCTCCGCCAGCAGCACAAAGTTCATCTATGTCAAATGCCGACGCGTTTCGGGCTCCTGCCCTTCGTCTCAGGCTGACAAACAAACGTGTTCTAGCGCCATAGAATTGCACCTGGTTCAATAAGTACCGGCCCCAGTGGGCCTGACTGCTCCTGCAGACTTCTGGTACAAGTAGTGCAATTTAAAGTGTTCCTCTTGTGAGGTGGCGTCAGTTCAGTTCTTTAAAAGGAATTAAAACCCCCAGTGGGTCGCTCGCCGCACGATGCAAATCCTTGTGTATGCGTGAGCAGACTCCATAAGCAGCACCTCGTCTATATATATATATATAGAGTCTCCAAGTCTCCCTCTAACGCAGAGCCGGGCTGTCTGTGACTGCTGCCCTTTTTAAAGCTGGAAAACACCTCCCAGCCTCCTCCTCCTCTGCCTTTTCCTTCCCTCCCCACGCTCCTTCCTGCCCTCCTCCCTTTGCCTGAGGATGTCACGAGAGCCTCCTCCAGGAGCCGGCTGAGGTGGAAAGAAATGTAGAACTGCAGACCTCTCCTGCTGGCACACGAACCAAGTCACCTTCCACGCTTTTCAGTACATGAGCCATATTTTTCGGGGACTAGCCAGAGTTATTAAAGTTGGGCTACATGTACCGTTAAACCAAGGCAGATGGTGACCTATTGGTATTGAAAATGACAATACCTTTTACTATTGCAAGTTTTCTAAACACATAAATAAAAGGCATTGTCATTTAAAATGTCAATAGGTCAAAATCTCGCAATTGAGAAGCCTACTGCATTGCAAATGCTTGTTATTCTTTGTTTCTTGCCCGCCTACCTGCTTGTTATGCAATGCTTGTGGCATCCGGCCTCTCGGCTTACAGCTCTTCTTGGTGGGATTCAATGGTGGTGCAGTGTGGCCCAGCTTGAGTTGACTCTTCTATGAAGACGCAAGCTACACAGGGTTCTGCATTCCCACTGAGCAAACTGTCAGCCCCCATACCTGAATTTCCATGCTGCTGCTGAGAAGCCAATGCTATTGCCTGCTCTCGGGTGAAGGATGTCGGGAACACCAAAGGTCACACCTAAGTCAGCCGTGGACAAGGCACTCCAGACACCTCCAGTCCCAATTCGGAGCATCGGAGGCACAAGATCACTGGACCTCTAGAGCCATAGGCAGGGGCAGGGGCGTTAGAGCACAGGGAACACAAACAGGAAGTCCAGATCGGAGGCTTGAGTACATCCGGCCACTTCTGCACTCTCACATGAAATCACTGCAGGACAGTTCCCTAGAAGCAAATCCTGTTTTTCAAAGTGTCAAGTAGAGTTTGATGGTCAACTAGTGTTCAACAACTGAATGTGCCAGATTTTTCTCAATATGTAATTCCCTATGATGCAGAAATTAGTTCCAAGCAGTAGGGGGAACAGTATTTTGTTTAGAATGGTGAATAAGAAGTAACATTTAGACTTGACTTTTTTTTTGTACATCTCTCTTTAATTGGGAATAAGTGAAGTGAATTTTAGATCACCTCTTCTGCTGACGGTTAACCAGACAAGCCTTTGAATTCTAGAAGACATAGCAGTGGGTGTTTTCGGTTTGTTTAGCATGTCACTGCTTTCATATTTTTAAATGGTACTGCAATATTTCCTTTTGAAGATATTTATTATAAAATCCGGAGGCCTTAAAATCTGTTTCTCGTACAAAGTGCAAATGCTATTGACACAACACAGTGTGTAGGTAACTGAGTAAATAATTATCTTAATGTGAGGTTCCAAAGATAAATTGGAATTCATGAAGTTGGGACTTTTTGATTAAAGGGATGCCCCAGCGAAAGCTGATGGTGAGAAATTAAGGGAGATATGTTCACTTTGTCTTATAAATGCTTTGAGGAGCTTCATCAGAGGTGAAAGTTAATCTGAGCCATTCTAAGAAGATGATGTAACTGTCAGGTCCCAAAGTCCTCAGGATGGTACGATGCCAATAAGGGTTCCACCTCTCGATAACCTCTGGGTCTGATAATAACAGACTCACAGTGGGGATCAAGTGAGGGATAACAGGAACAGCAGGGCAGGAACTGGGGGGCGGAGAAGCTGAAATGAGAACAAGACAAACAATCACACTCTGTCCTAGGTCCTAGAGAACCTGTCTTCTATAGCTTCTCTAATCTAAACACCTATGAATCGCTTCTCTTTACCTGGAGGGTAAGATAAGGTTGGCTTTGCCTGGCCTTCAGATGTTAAACAGTAACAGCACAATCCTGAAAACACAAGATACCTTTGGTTAACACTAGCACCATTATACATTAATATGTTCCCTAGGGTAACTTGTACATACCAGTGATGTTAACAGTAAGGGCTTCAACAGAGGGCAGAATGGTAAACAGCCAGCCAGGCGAAGCACATTATACCCCTGTTGTAAATAAATAAAATAAACAGCAAATAACAGATTTCTGCTTTAGTAATTGTCACACTGAAGAGACTAATGGGTTACGTCACCCACAGCCTCACAATCTTTTACACCTGATGGTAATGTCCTGCACCAGCGAGTAAACAGTACAAGTAATGTTCTTTCATTAGAAAAGCAGACTTCCAGATAGAAGGAACCAAGTCCTTTCAATCACCCTTCACACAGATAAAATGTCTCTGCAGACGGTGATTCACGAAATACCTCTAGCGCCACCAAGCGCGAGCCAAGAAATCACTAAAGAGTCAAAGCGTAGTGATTCAATCCGATAACTCCTCGAACTAACTACACCATAGCCCAGAGCCTCACTAGGAAGAGGCGAAATCCGAGTGAGCAGAACGACTGACCTCTGCACATAAGGCCAAGGTAAATGGCTCAGAACACCGCCAAGAGGAACCTCCTCCGAGCGGAACGAGCAACTCAAGAAACAGCACCAAACACGAAGAAAAACGTAAAGGCACCAAAAAGGATACGCAGCCAAACTCCAGCGCTGGGGATCCTACCGTCAGAGTCCTGGAACCAGAATATACGGCGCTGCCAAGCAGGATTCACTCCGTCTTGAACTTCCTGAGTCTGACGTCATCGCCAGACGCGTCGCTCTCCCCCGGGAATCATGGGAAGTGTAGTCTTTCCCACAATCTCGGATCTGGTCAGTGTTCATAGCGTCCCACCTCCGTGGGTCGTGACAGTAACCTTGAGTGTCCCTTAGAATTTCTCTGATCCACACCAAAAAGGCCGAAATTTCATGCAAATAAAGCTAAATCTTACAAGTTGATTCACTTCGCTATTGACTATAAAAGTCCACGGGAATTCTTCACAACGCCTTTCCAACCGTTTATCCTTCCACTCTCGGCGGGCACTAACTACTCTGGATTCTGTGTGCTTAATCTTTGTGGCTTGTTCTGGGCTTTGTGAACTCTCTTATGTACCAATCCTGCGGTCTTCAGAAGCCGTGACCTGTTCCTAAGGAACCCTGTAATGCTTCTGGTCGCTACCTAACTACCTTGACTCCATGAGGGGCTTGGCATCTTGTGCTCTTGGCCTTGTGTACTCAGCACCATGTGATGTTCTTAAGAAAGGTAACTTTGAGGGGTTGGGAGGTTCTTTTCTTGCACAAAGGTCTGCATTAAAACTTCTGTCCTGCCATGCCTACAGCCCCTGGTATTTTAGCCCACCTGTTCTCATCGTGTCCTGTCGGAGCACCTTAGGTCTGCTGCCGTTACCAAGTTTGCCACCCTGTTCATCCCTGTGGTACTGGGGTGGTCACGTGATCGGAAGTAAGCTTCTGATCAGTTTCTGCCTTGTAACAGACAGTGGAGGGTATGTTATTATTTCTGATCCATTAATTCCTCCAATATTGATATCTGGGGCTTAGTAAAGGAGTAATTAATTTCGAGAGGCTACCCTTATGCTTTGATTTGCAAGAGCACCACATTAACAAATCATTTCGATGCGATATTTTGTTTATTGCTTTTTCCCCAGTAGATGGCAGTGTTGCCTCATTTACTATTAATTCTTTTTTTATAATTGAGGATCTGCGCCATCCTCACGCGGTCCCTCCTTTTAATTATTTTTCTTAACCCTATTACCACCAGGGCACATTTTACTTCATTTTCTATTCTTTTATATGTGTGTGTGTATGTGTATATGTGTGTATGTGTGTGAATATATATATATGGAAGGTGTCATCAGTGAAGCCGTTTGAGATGCCAAGAGTGATGTCACTGATCATGTCATGAGTGATGTAATATGTGAGTTCATAAGCAGTGCATTGTGGGGGCATAACTTATAGATTTATTTATTTATATCACTTATAAAGCGCACTGTCACCTTGCAGGCATCCTGACGCTGACATTCAGATGTGCACAGTTTATGGATATGCCCCGAGAGCTGACAGCAAATCTAGACTTTGGGGAATAGCCAGGTTTTTAATCTCTTTCTAAAAGGGAAAAGATCCCTAACTTCCCTCAATTCCAGTGGAAGCTCATTCCATAATCGGGCAGCTGATACACCAAAGGCTCTGCCCCCTGTTTTTAGGTCTAGCTGAACCAATGCGTAAGCATTGTTCGGCGAGATTATAGTAAGAGGCTTTCAAAAGTCTACCCACTGCGGATTAGGTGCAGTTCATGTGAGCCGGGTGCATGCACACCACCAGCAACATCGCACATCGCACACCATACACCATTTGTCTGAGCCTCGGCATCAGACTTCAAAGGAAGCCGCTCCAAAGCCGCTCCCCCGCCCCCCCCATCAGACTCCCCCGCCCCACGACAGCAATGCCGAGAGCTTGTTTTCTTTGTAATTGACATGACATACTTGAGAGCATTTCAGTGAGGCGCATCTGGTAGAAATTATCCCGATCGCAACTCCAGTGTGATTTGAACATTTTTTTTCTCATAAATGTTTACTTTGTCGTGGGTTGTTTTCTCTTTCCCATGGCAGGGACGTGCATCTGGTAGCAATTATTTATTATTTTTACCACTCGTCGCTGCTTGTTCGGAACAGCTGCTCTTCGCTCTCTCTTGGGCTGCAGCTGCTCCCTCCTCCCTTCTGCTTGTTGGGCTCTTTTCTTCGGGGAGCCTGCATGGCACTGCTTATTCCCCTCTCCTTGTTGGGCTTTGTTTTCACTTTCTTATCACAGGGTCCTGCATCTGTTAACAATCTTCCCAATCATCCCGACATCTGAGGAAATACAAGGTTACTTTTCAATGTATCACTTCTCTTCCCTTTACCGTGTTTGGGATTTTTTTTCTACATTTCTTCCGTCGGTGTTTACTGTATATTTACGCTTTTTTCCTATGCACTTACTGTCGCAGAACACTGAGCACATTTTACATTATTGCTGTGACATAGGCACTAACTGCAGTTGGTTTTTACTCTGTATTTACGCTTCTTCACTCGGTAAAATTATGTATTTGCCATGCACAAAACGTTACATTAATAGTATACTAAAAGATTGTGCGTCATCTTTGGCACTAACATGCTGTGTTTCCGATGCCAAACACATTTTGCGACCACAAATGCTGTTTATCACTTTTAGCGCCTAATAAATATCTTCTCTTTCATCTACATATCGTCACATAAGTTAAAGCACATCACATAAAGAAAACAGGCTTAGTGCTTTAAGTAGGCCGGGTCTGGACTGGTGCTCCGCACCAGCAGTCTTTAAAAGCAGGTCCCGAGACATGTCCCTTTTGGGCTCTCCATTTTTATCCTCAGGGTGAAAAAAATAAAATAAAACTTAACTCTGCAATACTGTTTTTTGATGTAAGTTAAAGTAATAATTCATTTTCTCTTTTGATATAGTCCAAACTTGAAGCGTTTTTAGTGCCCATGTCAGGCTCGAACCTACTTTTTCTGCTCCAAACGCGGCAGCTTTAGCCTTACGCGTGAAGCAAGAGCTTATGTAGGCATTTCAGAAATGCTTCAAAAAAGCGGACCGCACATAGTTCATGTACAACGGGCGCGCGCTCACCATTTGGCAGCCTGCGGCCACTGACAACAGGAAAGCGCTTTGATCTATATCACTCTCCTCTCCCACTCCCTCCTCCCACTTGCTCCTGCTGAGCCTCACAAAGTGGTTGCACCTCAGCCACAGACTTCCTGGCTCACACGCATCACGTTAAAAAACATTTTACATTCACACAGAGCCTTTCCTATGCAATTTCAAAGGTTTCCTACTGCGCTGTCACACAAACACTGCACTGCCTCACACACACACTGCCTTTCCTCTCACACACACTGCACTGCCTCACACACACACTGCGCTGCCTCACACCCACAATGTGCTGCCTCACACACTGCGCTGCCTCACACACACTGTGCTGCCTCACACACTGTGCTGCCTCACACACACTGCCCTGTCACACACTATGTAGTTACACACTGCTGTGTGTCACTCACACTGTCCTATCACACACACACTGCGCTGTTACACACAAACTGCACTGTGAGATACCCCTACACTGCCTTACACACACACTGCGCTGCATCACACACACACTGCCCTGCCTCACACACACACTGTGCTGTTACAAACTGCACTGTGAGACACACACTGCACTGCCTCACACACACACTACTACATCACACACACACTGCGCTGCCTCACACACACACTGTGCTGCCTCACACACTACACTGCCTCACACACACACTGCGCTGCCCCACACACACACTGCGCTGCCTCACACACACGCTGTGCTGCCTCACACACACTGCGCTGTCACACACACAGCAATGTCTCACACTACGCAGTCACACACTGCTGTGTGTCACTCACACTGTCCTATCACACACACACTGTGCTGCATCACACACACTGCCCTGCCTCACACACACTGCACTGCATCACACATACTACACTGCCTCACACACACACTGCGCTGCATCACATACATACTGCGCTGCCTCACACACACACTGCGCTGCCTCACACACACACACTGTGCTGCCTCACACACACACTGCACTGCCTCACACACACATTGCACTGCCTCACACACACTACGCTGTCACACACACAGTAATGTCTCACGCTACGCAGTCACACACTGCTGTGTCACTCACACTGTCCTATCACACACACACTGCGCTGCCTCACACACTGCACTGCCTCACACACACTGCGCTGTCACACACACTGCGCTGTCTCACATACATATATATACTCTGTATTACAATATAAATACAAATATAAATGCATGCATACATATATGCATACATATGCATCTTATGTACATAACGGTTTGAAAACACATAACACTCATTGCCATACAATTACACGCCTCATACCTACACTCTACTCAATGCAACATAAATACACTACATATAATCACACACAGTTCCACATAATTATATGCTACATAATTACAGTGATCTCAATGCAATATGCACTCCAAATCCAACATACACTACAAATAATACCACTCAGTGCCACATAATTACACACCTCATGTTTACACACAACTCAATGCAACATGAATAGACTCCACATCATACCACACAGTGCCACATAATTATATGCTACATCATACCACTGCACTCAATATTCCATGCAAACCAAACAACACTCAGTGCCACATAATTACACGCCACATAATTATATACTACTAAATACAACACACACTCCACACAATACCACTCAGTGCAACATATGTATATGCTACATAATTACACTACAATCAATGCAACATACACTCCAAATAATACCACTCAATGCCACATTATTACATGCCACATAATTACACTCTACTGAATCCAACACACACTCCACACAATACCACTCAGTGCCACATAATGATATGCTTCATAATTACACTTCAATCAATGCAACAGAAATGCACTTCACATATTACCACTCAGTGCCACATAATTGCATACCACATATTTACACTCTACTCAATAAAAATTAATACACTCTGTACCACATAATTACACATCACAGATTTACTGTACTCTATAAAACATACATACACTCCACATACCTGTCACATTTGCAAAAGTTTAGGCTCTTGGCATTATAAATGCCTATGCTATTAATTTATCTATTTTCTAAGACAACACATAAATAAAAAAAATCAATTAACAATTCCAATAGCTCACACTTTCCTGATGCGAGACCTATTGCATTGCAAATGCTTGTTACTTTCTTGAATCTCTGTATTTTCACCAGTCTGGCTGAAGAGGAGCACAGGTTTCTCCCTGGTATGTACCATTCAAACTTTCTCTGTACTACTAGCGCTCGGACGTGAGAGGGTAGCAGGGGAAAAATCTTCTGCCAAGTTTTAATAACAGCGAAACAGCTTCCCACCATTTTGTTAACCTGAGCCTCCAATGTTAGTTATTAAACATAACGCCCAGGTTCCGAACCTTCCCCACCGACCTCATTGCAGTCGGTGTATCTAAGGGCCAGAAATTTCCAGGGCGCACAGAAGGAACCTTCCCCACTAAACAATAGAGGACCTCGGTCTTTCCAGCATTGAATTGCAATGAGTTTTCCCTCAACCAATGAGCCGTAGCCCGCAGGCAGCCATGAAACACTTCCAGAGATGTCAACTGATTTCCCTCTAAGGAGAGAATCAGTTGCGTGTCGTCTGCATAATTTACGATGTTAATGTTATGTGCCCTTATAACCACAATATGGGGTTTCATGTAAATATTAAATAAAATTGGGCTAATTGCAGAGCCCTGAGGTACGCCATGCATGATGTTGGTAAAGGCAGATTGGTAAGGAGGGAGGGCCACAGCTTGTCTCCTTCCTGAAAGAAAGGATTGAAACCAGCTCAAAGCAAGACCGGTCACCCCTACCGCTCTCAGCCTCCTCAGCAGGATGGCATGGTTGACCATGTTGAATGCGGCAGACAGGTCCAGCAAAATAAGAACTGCTGCTTGACCTCTGTCTGCCCGTATCCTTCGCTCATCCATTACGGTCACCAAAGCCGTCTCAGTGCCATGCGCAGGCCGGAAGCCAAATTGTACTTCGTCTAAGATTTTATTCATTTCCAGATGTTTTGAAAGAGAGCTTTCAACCACTCTTTCTACCATTTTGGCAGGAAAAGGCAAAAGGGAAATAGGCCTATAGTTGTTGGGGCTGGCAGGGTCCAGCGAGGGCTTCTTTAAAAGGGGTGTCACCAGTGCCTGTTTCCACTGGAACTGGACCACTCCTCTAAGAAGGGACTGATTGCAAATTAGCCGAAGTGTAGGGAACAGCTCTGCTTCAAACTCTTTCCAAATTTTCTGTGGAAGTGGATCCAGGGGTGATCCTGGAAGAAATACCTAGAGCCACCCTACCAAAATCCTCTAGGATTTTGGTAGGTAGGTAGGTAGGTAGGTAGCTCAGGTAACTATAACTGCAGAATTTATATAGTTTAGTGTATGCATAATTTGAGCCTAACTATAACATCCTTGTAACCTATATTTTTTCAGTGAATTTCTAAGGATTTTTAAAATTCTATTTCCTAACTATAATGTCCTTGTAACCTTTGGGTTTTTCAGTGAATTTCTAGTATTTTTTTAACATATGTGAGTCACAGTATGGGTGGGAGACTGGATGTGTTGCTGGACATATTGATCTGTAAGTGCGTGTATAAGTCACTGAAACTTCAAAGTACATATCTCGCCTTTTAAGCACATAGCACCCTGCCTTGTGGCGCACCTATGGCCTTCCTTAGGGGTTACTTATACGTAGAAAATGGGGAGTTTGAGGCTTGCCAAGGGAATTTAAATACCAAGTTGACCTGGCAGTAAAACTTCACCTGCAGGCTCTGCAGTAGAAGGCCCAAGACATGTGTCAGTGTATCAGTTCCTCTCTGGCTTCTGAGCAAATTACTTGGCCACAGAAAATATAGCAGTCTTGAAGTATTTATTAGATAAATATGTTGTTCGCATAAGTCATTTTTATATGCACCTTTTATTGACTTTTTTACAGCATTTGATTCAGTAGACAGACCAACATTTTGACTGAAGTTGTTTGAGTTGGGGATTCCAAGAGGCTTACTTTGATTATTAGTGTCTCTTTAGTCCTTTACATGGTGTAAAATGCTTTTGGGAGGGGTTAAAGGTCTGTCTAATCCCATTCCCACTTTAAATGGGTTAAAACAGGGTTGTGTGCTGGCACACATACTATTTTCACTTTACCTCTCCGATTTCCCAAGCCATCTGCAGGATGGAAAAAATTATCCCCCGAAAGTTGGCTCTAAACAGCTGCATACATTCTTTTATATAGATGACATCATTATATTTGATGAGACACCTATAGGTCTCCAAAACAATTCTTAAAGAGATGCAAAGTTATGTGAAGAAGCATCCTAAAGGTTAATATAACAACTTCAAATATTATGGTTTTCAGGGGCAAGAAAAGAGCCTCGACATTTAATTGGTATCTGGGGAATGAAAGATTGGAAGCAGTTAATAAATACACCTATGTAGGTACAAACGTTTTCAGCAAGCTAAAGGATAAGTTGCATTTTACAAATCTGAGCAATAAAGCAGAAGCACATGCAGATTCTCTGCAGCGTTTATATAATTCTATGGGGAGAAGACATTTTGATTATCTAATTCAGATTTACAGAAACAAGATTCCCCCCTTGTAGGAGTCTGACTTAGTTTATGGTCCACACTCTGGGGTGATGCACCTTACACTAATCCAAGCAACCCTTATGGAGATTTAGAGGCTGGTATTAATGGGCGAAGGGGGCGTTGCCCTCCCAGCTTCAGAGCGGAGACAAAACAAATGGAGAAAACGAATTAACACCATGGCATTGGAGCAGCTTTAAATGCTCACTGATCCACTACAATATCTTTTTTTTTGTGAGGTGACGTCGGACACTCGGACAAGAGAGTCCTCCTATGCATGTGCTTAACTGGGCGAAGATAATTCCTCGCCCTCGAGGCACATGCGAGGAGAGTGACATCAGCCTAAGAGGAGTGGCTGAACCAAGCAGCAGTGAATAGGCTGCAGGTGGGGCGCTTCTGACGAAGCCCAGGGCGGGGTCAGCAGAGCCTCATTCACATTATGGGAAAGGGGTGGGGCTCGCCGACAGTAACACAGCACAACTATTGCAGCACTCTCTCCTTTTGCCTTCGCACTAGGCTTGTTCATTGTCACTTGGCAGGACTGTGGATAATAATATAAACTGGGGGCGTGGGGTTTTAGTGCAGTTCTATCGAGATGACGCCAGGATTTTTATCTGCATGTGTACGTCACTTAATGGCGCGCAACGGACACCATCAAGCTGGAAAAAGAAAACCGCCTGCAGCCAAGGTAAAGTGACGATTCCCTCCCCCCATGTATGGAGCTACAGGACTACGCCAGCCCCCGAGATGTAGGAGCTGCTGCTTCCCAGGGCAGGACGTTTACAATCTATCTGCACACACAAGCAACCGTGATTCACTTTCTCTTTCTTTTTCTGACTCACTATGTATGCGATAATGATTATCTATACTACTATTATAAAGAGAGAACTTGCACCTTTAGGCAAGGTAAACTCGGGAACCACAGCGCCAATCTACACACCTGATACACCGTTGAAATCGGCAGGGTGTGTAGATGGTCATAGGCTTTAAAAATGTAAAAAATAAACGTTATATAAAAAGTTACATTTTTACAAAAAGTAGTTCCCCCAAAGTAGCGCCGGCCGCGACTGTGCGTCGTCACGTCAGGAGCAGGGGAGGAGCAGCGTCCCAGGAGCGGCGGACATGGCGCGCAGGGGAGGAGCGGTGAAGTGAGGCCAGCGGCGGAGCGGAGAGGCGGATATGGCGCGGGGAGGAGCGGCGGCGGACAGGTGGTGAGTGGCAGAGCGGCGGTGCGGAGAAATATGGACCGGCGGTGTGAGCAGCAGAGGCAAGGTAAGAATCCGGGGCAGCCAGGGTCGGGCGGGCGGGGCACGCGCTGCTGGGGAATGTCAGGGCAGGCGGGGGTAGGGGAAGCCAGCATTTCAGGTTTGCGTGCTCTCCCGCCCCGGCCCCCGCCCGCCACAACATTGTCCGGGACACAATGTCGTGGCGGACGGGGGCCTGGGCGGGAGAGCACGCAAACCTGAAATGCAGCCCCCAGCCCCCTTCTACCCCAGGCAACGCTGGGGCGGGCTGCTAGTATGAATATAAGTTGCAGAGTTCCTGACATCGTGTGCATGAATCGGGATGCGAGTCTTTAGTTCTGGAAGGCGGCTTGTAACACGTAATATTGACGTGGGTCATAAAAGCATGCAGTGTTACATGTAGTGAGACGTATACGGCCAGTACCAGAGAACATCAAGTTAATTGAGAAAACACTGTAGAAACATTGAAATGATCATTGATAACCCTGTCAAATTTGGTGTAAACTACTAATTGAGGTAGAAATAATACCTGTTATTTCTTCTTAGCCTTTGACTGGATGCCTGACGGTATTGACTTCAACATATTATTAATAAGCATGCCTGTATAGCCCAGTAGGATTTTATTTTATACATTGATTACCAGGCAATATTTCCATTTGAATATGAAAAAAAACCAGTTCATTATCTGAAATAGGAATCTAGGGCACTAACTACAAAGTTTATTTCCCTTGATTGTCTCAATCCGGAAAATTCGGGAGCCAGTCATACATAAGTTGGGAGTAATGGTCTGCTGTTTGGTTTGGTGCATCTTTCTTAAGGTAGCAGGAACACGATTCTCAGTCACGGCAAAACAAATAAAATTGCGAGTGCATACTTTGTTTATCTTTATGTGGCGTGGGTAGCAGCACTATAGCTTTTTTTAACAGTATGTCTTGGAATTGCAACCTTCCCTCTATTAGAGGCCCGATGCTTCATTCCAGGCTGTGATGCTCGGATCCTTGGGCCTACGTTTCCCTGGTGCAATACCACTAGGGCCCACTGTCATGGGGGTGCCCAGTTTTGCCCCCTGCAACCTTTTTGTGGCATTAGGCCCGGAGCACTGGTCTGATGTCATCGGGTACTTGATCCTGCCCCCCATAAATGATATTTATCTCTTTAAAACCTACGCCAGTGACTTCACCATCTCTCAGGCAGGTAAGATTATGAAATGAAGTGTTGGGATCGGTGCCGCAGCCACTCCATCCACAGCCACTTTTACGCCCCGCCACTTTCAAAAGTCACCATCCGCCCCTGGATTTTAGTGGTCTTTGATAACCATGGAGAGCTCTCATACTAGTAGCTGTGGAGAGCAGCCTTCAGGCTTATCTTTAAGGGGTGTAAAGCAGCTTGTTTTACCATATTTATTCGACAGTGTAGATTAGATGAAAAAGGGACCACACAGTGTTTTATCAAAATAAATATATTTATCACACAACACAATCACTAACACATTGGTATATCTCTTACCTGCAGATATCATCAATAGACAGAAAATAGTTCAAAATAACCAGGTAAGTAGCACAAGCGTACACTGATCTCCAGGGGGAGAACAAAACCATATACTAACAAAGTGGAATGCGAACTGCAAAGGAGAGCAGGACTTTGACCAGAAAATTCAGAGGAACTTGGTTAACCAGGAACCACCCAAAGTAAGTTCTCAGGAACCCCATGAAGGCTGTGTGCAGAGTGGAAGCACTGCCACATCCTCAATGGAAGTCAATAGAGAAGTTGCAGTTGCAGTTTTAAAGTAGAAGGACCCTTCCCAGAGGACCTCAAAGAAACCCTTTGGAAAAGGAAGGTTGGATAACCCCCATACCTGTGGATGCCCCAGGAACCAGGTTACCTGCACCAGGGAAGATAGGTGCATAGGGGTGCAGTGATGTCAGAATCTGCCGTAGATAACAATGGAAGACTTCGAAGAAGATGCCTCTGGAGAAGCCTGTGATGGAGCCTGGTGGAATCCAAGAGTGGATTCTGGCAAATGAGAACCTGCAAGCAGAGGGGACAGAGTCTATGCCACTTGGAGGTGACCAAGAGGCACGGAACCACAATTACCACCAATGTTGGGAGGTTCAGGAGTGAAGATGGTGACCTTGTCGCTGCAGCTGTGATGACCAGGTTTCAGAGTGAGTCTTGTTCCATGATGAATCTGAGGACCCACCCACAGGGAGCCTTTAAGTACCCTAGGGAAAGGATTCAAACAACTCAGGGGTCTCTCCCAGAGGAGAGGCAGGAGAGAGGGGGATACTCCCCTGTCCTTTGTCAAGCCTCACGCCAGAGCGGGAACCAAGTGCTCCTGAACTGGCTCAAATGGGAGTATGCAAGGAGGGCACCAGATGTGCCCTTCAATGCAGTCTGGTGGTGCAGCAAAGTGCCCCTACCCCAGCCCAATGCCCTATGTCCTGTCTCGGAGGTACTCACACCTCCTTGTGACAGGAAACCTAATGTCTACCTTCCCCTGCTCAAACTCAGCTCAGCAGCAGGAGGGCAGAATCGTGTTTGTGGTCAGCAGCAGCACTCGCTGGCTGGCAGACCCTGAAAGGCTGTTACTGGGAGTACAGGGGGTCCCCTAAGGAGTCCCAGTACATGGGATCATACTTCCAGCACCAGAGTCGGTGTTGAGGTATGATTCAAACATGTTTGATACCAAACATGACCAGGTTCGGTGCAGCCATTATATAGTACAACATCTTGTAATGACCGATGTCCACTGTATATCCTTAAATGGCTGACTGCACTTACATAGCCTGGAGAATCGACTCCCGGGTTTGTAGGGGTGTCCTGTTCATGCAGGGGCACCCTTACATTTATAACCAAGCACCCTGCCCTCAGGACTGAAGGGCCTACTATTGGAGTGACGTCTATGTTTTAAGTTTAGGGACTTCATATAAAGGAAACGTATATCTGTTGTGAGGGGTGCAAGCCCAATTTCACATAGGCTGTAATGGCAGGCCTGTAGTCTGAGTTTAAGTGGACTCACATGGGTGGCACAATACATTCTGCAGCTGATGGAGACCCCTTGTGTACCTTTGCCCTTGGTACCTTAGTACCATATACTAGAGACCTATAAGGTTACACCAGTAGTCAAATGTGGAAATGCCACAGTACTTACCAGAGACAATTTAGGGGCGATAGCACAGTTGTTGGGGCCCTGATTAGCAGGATCCCAGCAAAACACACTGACACCAGGCAAAAAGCAGGTATAACCATAAAAAGAGATCCTACTTTGCTACACCCCTACACTATTATATGCCTTACAGCATACTCCAATTGAGTCTTGGTCATTCTTAAATATCTGTAAAGGAAATATCCTCAAAAAATGTTTGTTTTTTTACTTAATCACTCCTGGTACAATTGCTTAGACTGGAACTTGGCATAGTTGGTGCATTTGTGCATGCTCTAACAAGCATTATTAGTTGGAGATATAAATTGCTTCATGCCTTTAATCCCTCTCTGAGGTCTCTTCTTAAGATGGAAGTCTTCCAATACTCAACAGATCACTCAGTCTACAAACAGAGACTTCAATCGAGTCTTGGAGTATTTTCAATGTAACATGAGATTGCTAAGAGGATGGTTTCCAGGCCAACTATGTCTTTTCCTAGGATCCCTGTTCTTGCAACTTAGGAATACACTGAATATGGGCCATTGTGTTTCCCTGAAATCCTATAGTACATTGGATATTGGTACATTCTAATGGTTTCGCCCAACCATAACTCTCCTATAGAAGACATCTTATTTTATCCCACAAAGCACAAACATACACCTCGTTCTAGATAGAAGAAATGGAAAGAAGAAACAAGTTGGTCAGTGTGCCTAACTGATGCAGGATTTTCCTTTTCAAAGACACATTTCTTCACCCGCCAGAGGTAGGACAAGTCATCATAAGGAACATCCTCACACTGTGATGCCTAGTCTCGTGTGGGCTACAACCTCCTCACTAGAGGGAGGAGCTCAGGGATGTTTTCAGAGCTGTGATAAATACCTTTTTTAATGAGCATGGAGTGGTGAAGGAAGCAGAGTGCGAACAAAAAAGGTGAAAAATAAAACTGGCTCTAAGGTACGCAACACATTTTATTCATGCATCCCTGGGTCAGGATTAAAACAAGCAAAACCAGTCGGGTATATTTATACCTGCTGGATATTTTAAAAAAGTAGGTTGACATGTTTCTGCCTATGACCCTCAACAGAGGTGTTACGACATTCTTCAGCACCTATATTATGGATACTTTTTCTAAAGTTCTCAAAGTGAAAACATATTACGTGTTACAATACAAAACCAATGGTCCAATTATAAGTCCAAAGTTGGGATCCACTGGCTGCTTTCTGAAAGACATAGCATGCATAATGTTAGCAATACAAAGCAACATAGAGTTAGTAGAAAGACCAAATCACAGAGACAACCCTGTAAAAACGCACTGGAATATGGTGGGAATCGTACTTATATTTCACCCATGGAACAAGCATCTGTGCCCTTGTGGAAATATAAAGGATCAGGCCAGTTTAACACGGGATAGAAGAGGTTTACCCTCTAACGTTGGATATAGGTGCCTCTACTCAGGCCCTGGCATGAGACTCAGTGAACAGTACCCCTTATATTGCATCATAGGGAAGAGAAAGAAAAAGAGAACAAGTAGCCAGAGATAAGAGCAATTAAGAGGTCTGTTGTAAGTTCAAGGTTATATATTAAAACATTAAAAGATCAGCTCCACTTTAAAAGCCAAGCGTGGATCTCACTACATGTGTCGGGTGTGGACTGTACTGTATAGTCATGTACCCAGCAACCCACTTAGCACCATCTTGCCAAATACCTTTATCATTCAGATGTAATCCCTGTATAGACTGACGGCTTTATTATTCAGATTTATCATGTGGTAAATGGGGCATCATTATATAGTCATGTAGCCAGCAACCCACTTAGCACCGCCTTAAAAGATACCAATATCATTCAGATTTGTTGTGTGGATAGTCATTTGTAATTCAGATTTATTGTGTGGTAATTATGCCATCCCATTTGTAAACCCCTTCTTACAACTGCAGGTTATCGATGTATGGTGACTAGTGTTATTCCAGCCAGAATACAATGTCCAATTCTACTGCCCTCCATCATTATGAAAACTTTACATAAAAGCCGCATTCAGCAGAACCCTTATAACCATAGTGATTAAGTACACCACAGCCACATCATTACAGAAACACCAAATTAACTGTGACCCGCGAATCACAATCAGTAGTGCTAGACTTTCAATTAATGTGGTGGAACGAGAAGAAACACAGCCACACTCCATGGCGGGAGTTGGAGCAACACATAGAGAACAGAGAGCACCCACCTGCACCGATGCCACAGGACACTGGCCCCACGCTATGTCTAGTTTTAAGGAGCCAGTGTCCGAATTGATTCACGTCCTTGGCTGGAAGGACGCGGATGTAGAGAGATGCGATTGGGGGAGTCCCATACCTCATGGAACACGTAGTTTATGTACTGATAGGGTGTTCGGACAGCACAAAGCAAACAAGCATTTGCAATGCAATCGGTCTTGCATTTGTGAAGGTTAGAGCTATTGGCGATGGAAATGGTAATGTATTCCTGTTTGCAGTGGAGTGGATGTACATTTTTAGGTACACTTTAGTTCATGCTGTTATGAGCAGCAATTTTGCAAGGGACTACACTATTGTCAAAATGCAATTACATTAGGTACGGAAACTAAAGCACAAGACGTTTGCCCAGAATGTCAGAGTGTGTGTCAGTAGAACACGCGTTAAAAGTTTACCTTTATGAACAGGGAAAATCAGGGAAGAGCACTATATTAAAAATAGTTCTTCACTTTGTTGCTGTTATAATCATATTCAACATTACATTATCTTGTTGGATTGTGGAAAGTGAGCTGGATCCCAGATGATGATCCTTGCAAGAAAGTAGGTACATGGACGCTGTGCTGCTAAAATAAAAGCCATGTGAACTCAGCAAACATAAATAAATATTCTGCTTCTAAACTTAAGGTTCTAATACAGAAATAGATAGCATGCACTGTATGTGTTAGACTCACAGTAGTTTAACAAATGACCCCCGGTTTCTGGTTTTTAGGAAATTCCTGCATTATCGTTCTAAGGTGTGCTGCTTTGTCTCATTATCAACGTATCAACATTACAGTGAGTCAGTACAATATTAGATCGTAGAGTGATTTTATATTCTTTCTGTTTCTATCAGAGAGTTAGAGCCACGAACATCACAAACAGGTATGTCGTGAGATTTGAATATGCATTAACAACAACAGCTCTGTCGCATGCAACGAGGCATTTTTAAACATCATATGTTACATACGTTTTTTCCAGTTCTACAGTAACAATGAATGTGAACAATTGGGTAAGACATAAGAAAATTTGGTAGCACACGTTTATAATACCCTGAGGCTTTATAAAGAAGTATCTCATTAGGAAACCCTTGTTTTCAGATTTCCACAGATTACAGATAACACAATTTCATACAGGTATGAAACTTTAATCTTTTGAGAACCACAACACACATTTAACAGATACATAGCAAAGGCAACCATGGGCATTTAAAATCACGTTTCATTTAAGTATTCATTTGTTTATTTTTTCAGACTGGCCCCTGAAGAAGGTACCGGGCTGGTACCGAAATGCATGGGCATGCTAAATAAATGCGATCAATTGATGTTGTACAGTTTATATTGATAAAATTGTATAATTCGGTTTGTAATGAGTTGTAAAACAATCACAAAGTATACAAACAAATGTAATGATTTCACATTTTGGATTGTCATGAAAAAAAGATAATGACAGATAAAGTATCAGTTTATACAATGATAAAATTGTGGTAAAAAAAAATTTCAGTAGGCATAGGTATGTTCACAACACGGAGTAAACAGTGCGCGACTGCACAAGTTTCTTTACTTGTTTAACTGTAGATGAGATTCCTAGGGGTTGGCAACCCTTTACAGTCGCTGCACCAATTGAGATAATTTAAACAATAGTTCAAAAGTGAAAAGAGGAGTGCGCCCCAAAACCCTATACCCTCCCTGCTAAAATAAAAGCCATGTGAACTCAGCAAACATAAATAAATATTCTGCTTCTAAACTTAAGGTTCTAATAAATAGAGAAATAGATAGCATGCACTGTATATGTTAGACTCACAACGTGCCTGTACAACCACAAATTGGTATTTAATGAGTCTGTAGAGTCGATTAAAACGTAATTTGCAGGTTTGCTGAGCTGAATCAGTCTGGGTAAGATTGCACACTTTCTCAGCAGCCTGTTACACAGTTCTAAATGTACCTCACAGGTGATAGTTGTATTTGGCAGCAGGGTCCACAGAGGCATTCATCCTTCA
The DNA here is from genome assembly GCF_964263255.1 of Lissotriton vulgaris. Taxonomy (NCBI): domain Eukaryota; kingdom Metazoa; phylum Chordata; class Amphibia; order Caudata; family Salamandridae; genus Lissotriton; species Lissotriton vulgaris. The sequence continues at coordinate 555,421,341 of NC_141685.1, read as the reverse complement.
GGGGGTGATACAGTAGATACTATTGTGTAGAGCAATTATCAAGTTCCTTGAGTACCACACATTATGGTGAAGGCGGTGACCCACAAAGAAAAGCACTGTGCCTGCCAAGCAGTGTACCATAGGCAGAAAAATAGGTTATAAAGTTCCTTGAGTATCCCACATTATGGTGAAGGCGGCGACCCACAAAGGAAAGCACTGTGCCTGCCAAGCAGTGTACCATAGGCAGAAAAATAGGTTATAAAGTTCCTTAAGTACTGCACATTATGGTGAAGGCGGCGACCCACAAAGGAAAGCACTGTTTGTGCCAAGCAGTGTACCAAAGGCAGAAGAATAGGCGGCTTCCAGAGCTGCATAGGTGCAGGCTGCTGTCCTGTGCCCGCACATACATCACCAGAGCCCAGGCCTGAAGTAAACCAGAGATAGAACGGCCCTGCTCTGCAAAAATGCTGTGTGTTTGTTTACTACTCCGACAAAGGGAGAAGAGAAACTGGAAACCTAAAAATTGCCAACACTATAGCCACACAAGAAAAATATTTGTCTCTCTAGACTGCATCCATCCACATACAGATAAAATAGGCCAGTGAACAATAAAAAAAATGTGTCAGCGATCACCGCGTCATTGTGTTGTTTTTTTAAAAACCAAAAGAAAAAGTAACGCTGGGTGGGAGTGGGAGTGGGAGTGGCAAGAGTGACGAGCAAATAGGAAAGCTCAAATACAATTGATATAGGATGTTTTTCATTATGCATTTAATTAACAGATCATTTGATCAATCCAGGCTTGTTTTTGATTTGGAGGCTTCAATCTAAAATGCTATTTGAGTAAGCACATCAGATTGGGCATCGTGTGTACATTTGAAATCTCCATAGCTGCACCGTTTACATAGGTAAATTAAACAGCGGGTCGGCTGCATGACATTTGATGAATGGAACGATCGGAGGACAAACACTATATGAAACCGAAGGCCAACGCCCCTGCACAAAGTCAGCCCTGTAGGTCTGGTGTGTCCACGGGCGAGATTCTTTAGCATAACCAATGAGCATGCCATTCTCGCAACTCGAAGGCAAGCAAAAGATGGAGCTTTTTTTTTAGGCGGAGTGGAATCGGCACCTATCACTGCAGCTGCTTCTACAAGCCATGGCCCGTCCGAATGATAAAATCTGCTGTGCTAGAGCCCAGGAATGAGGTGAAGACTATAGGGTGTTTTAGGTTACAGCGCATCACCCTATTGTCTACACATCATTCCTGAGCTCTAGCACAGTGGGGGGCGGAGTCAAGATGGCGGGTTGAGGCAGCATGGAGTAGCTCCCCTACCGCTATGACACAGCGAGGAAAAGCGTTTGGGTAGCGTTTTCAATCTCATGAAACTGGAGTAACCAAGAGGAAAGTGACACAGAAACCTAGTGTATGCTTCGTGAAAAGTTTGTCACGGGAGAAAAATTTTGAGAGGAGAAATTCTATCCTGTTATTTCTTCAAAAGCTGTCACTTATCTTAATCGGTGTTGATGCTGCAGTTTGTCTGCCGTTTGAGCAGAAGGATCCTGCCGGTGTGGAGACTCCGAAGGTCCTGCCCGCTTCGAGGTCGGGCGTTCAGCGGGGCGTGTTGTGTTCTTGATGTGGGTAGTGGCAGCCTTAGGGGTAACAACTTGGGGCCTACACTCAGGGGCATCTAGTGCTAACTAGGCCTGACACGTGGCCCTAGAAATAACTGAGACGGACACTGGGAATAACTTCTTGGCTCTCCGTCCGCGCGTCTAACTGCGTACGTGCGTGCGGGGCCCCTCTGTATTATAGCAAGTCACATGACTCAACGCTGCACGCTCCAGGCGTCATGGGCGTGCCAGATCCCGGAACATAACATTCCTCCTAAAACATGAGGAAAACAACAACAACATAAACAAGCATTGTCAAACAGTCTGTCATGATATATCTCTTTGGCACACTCTGCTCGCAATGTTCTTCCAAACTTGTGGGGCATGATTACTGACATCACTCTCACTTTTATGAACAGTCTTACGTGAAATAGTCGCGTAGCCGACAGGAGGGTGTGGGATTTCTTCTCAGTCCGTGTTGCGACTCCCTCTGACTCGGGATGCTCTTCTCCGTGACTGGGTCAGTCATCGGCGCCTCCCTGTCTGCCGCCTCCGGATGTCGCATGTCTTCCAGGGTCCCAGAACTTGTAGTCGGCTCCTCACTGTCTGCCGCTCTCGCACTGCTTCTCTGTGTGACTTCATGACTGGGTGCTGCTTCCTGGTGTGAAGAGCTGATTGCGGTCTCAGTCCTATCGGTGAACATTGGGGGATCGGGTAATGTTGGTTCAGGGTGGAACCGTTTGAAATGGGATACATTTCTTGTTACTGTTTCCCGTCCCCGGGCTGCTATGATGCGGGTGCCTTTCACGCCAATCACTCGCCATGGTCCCTTTTCATAGTTCAACCTGAACTTTCCACTGGTCACCCTGTTTCGAAGCAGCACTAAATCACCTCAGTTGAAATTGCCATTACAGCCCTTCTTTTCTTGCTGATTTGGTCAAAAGTGGCTTTTCTTTTCTGTGCAATTCGATCTTCATTTGTCCCCTCGGGTGTCCACCTTGGATGGTGAGGGATGGAGTCAGTCATCACCCGCCCCAGGAGGACATGTGCTGGAGCTACCCCTGTGGTTGAGTGTGGGGTCTGTCGGTAGCTGCGGAGGAACGTGAAGATGGCCATCTCCACTGATTGGCCTTTGTCATGGGCAATACGAATGACCTTGTTTAGGGTTCTCATAAATCGCTCTGCCTCCCCATTGGCCTGGGGCCAGCGAGGGGTGATGCGCCGATGTCGGGTGCCGAGGGAGGACAGATAAGTAGCCAGTTCTTGTCCTTGAAACGGGGGCCCATTGTCTGTACGGAGTTCACGCATTGCTCCGTGAGTGAGTTAGACCAATTTTCTCTATTTTGGGGATGACGTTCTCGGCGTTTGTGCTGCTTATTATTTCTACTTCCGGGTATTTGGAATGGTCATCGATCATTACTAAAGTGTGTCTCCCGTCCGGGAGACTACCAAAATCCATACTGACTCATTCCCATGGCTGTTGTGGCCGGGGTTCCACTATGATCGGGGCTTCACGAGGGGCATCTCCAGTAACTTGGCAGGCTGTGCATGATCTCACCGCCTTCTCCACCATCTCGTCCATTAGGGGAAACCACACTTTTGTTCTTAGACATGCTTTAGTTTTGACCATTCCCTGGTGACCTACATGTGCCAGTTGTACCACCTGGTCAGTCAACGCAGCGGGTATTACCAGACGATGTCCTCTCAGCAGGCATCCAGTGGCGTCCTCATTTAGCTCTTCCCTGACATGATGCAGGCTCTCCATAACCTTCTGGGCTTCTGATGTGAGCGCCTTCCAGCTCTCCTTGGCCCGGTGCCAGTTTGCTGTTCGGAGAGCCTCTTTGGCCCTTTGCAAGCACGCATCCTGCGCCGTGGCATTCGCAACGTCAGCTACGGAGAGGGGTCGCGGACATGACCGCGCGATCACCCATTTGACATAGGCTTCCGTTTCTTCTGCCTCCTCCATTTCTTCCGGAGTGGCTGGCCTAGGATGACGTGAAAGGTAGTCCGCCGGGTTCTTTGCCCCTGGCTGGTATTCAATGTTGCAGTTGTACTCCTGCAGTTGAAGCATCCATTTCTCGATGCGGGGCGGCGGTTTTGTTGAGGTCCCCGAGAACAGGGCCACTAATGGTTTGTGGTCAGTCACCACCGTGAACGGCTTGCCATACACGTATAGATGAAAGTGCCGGCACCCCCAGTGGATGGCAATGGCTTCTTTTTCGATTTGGGAGTACCGCTGCTCCGTGTCTGTAAGGGAACGACTTGCAAAGGCAATCGGCACCCAGTTCATTTCGTCCCTTTGCTTCTGCATGAGGACGGCTTCAAGTCCGGCCGGGCCAGCATCTACCGCTATGAGGGTGGAGTTTCTGGGGTCAAAGAATGCGAGTGTTGTGTTGCTCGAGAGGGACGCCTTGATGTCTTGGAAGGCCTTTTCCTGTGCCGATCCCCAGGTCCATGGTGTAGAGTCTTTTGTGAGATTGGCAAGATCCCTGATGAACCTCCCACAATAATTGACCATGCCAAGGAAACGGCACTGGGTATGAAACCACTGAAGGTAGTGCACGCAGCCTCCTGCCGCGGGTGGGCGATCGTGACGATGCGCTCTGCAGGATGGCGCCAAGCAGCACGGCTCACCTGTGATCCCCCAGGGATCGAAGTCTTCACCCCAAGCGCACACTGCGGGGGCGTGTGATGCCGTGAGGCACGAGCACCACGAGCCGAAGGACGGGCTCGCGGCCGCCGCACGGGACAGCAGGCACACACGCACCCCAGGCGAGGATTCGGCAGCCACCCTCGTCGCCAATTGTTGTGTTCTTGATGTGGGTAGAACAGCCTTAGGGGTAACAACTTGGGGCCTACACTCAGGGGCATCTAGTGCTAACTAGGCCTGACACGTGGCCTTAGAAATAACTGAGACGGACACTGGGAATAACTTCTTGGCTCTCCGTCCGCGCGTCTAACTGCGTACATGCGTGCGGGCCCCTCTTTATTATAGCAAGTCACATGACTCAACGTTGCACGCTCCAGGCGTCATGGGCGTGCCAGATCCCGGAACATAACAGGGCGGTCAGCGGTGGGGTCTCGGCTTGCTCTCCGCTCAGCTGTGCTCAGGGTCGGACGAAGACCGGATGTTGTGCCTGACTACAGAGTCGAAGCTCACCACTGGATCGATGGCAACGAAACAGAATACACGCTTCACTCGGGCTGGAAAGACTGGAAAGACGGCAAAAACGGACATTCCAGGTACGGCATCTGCTAACAATGTAAAATTGACAACGGGGGAGTCTCTATCAAACATGAAAGCTAAGGCGGTCACGGGCGCCGGAGTTAAATGTTATGTTATGTTATGTTAAAAAGCTTATACCGCGCACGTACACCGAAACGGTTTCTTGGCGCTCATAACAGACATAGCGGACCAGGGCAGGTGGTTTACTCAAAGGCAACTTTGAAAAGATAAGTTTTTAAAGTCTTTCGGAAAAGCTCATAAGAGGGGCAGTGACGAAAGGAGGAAGGGAGAGAGTTCCAAAAGGAGGGACCAAGAAAAGAGAAGCGCAGGCCGCCATGTTTCTTACGGCGGTTGGATGGAATGCACAGAAGATTGTCAGCAGAGGAGCGGAGATTACGGGTTGGTAGATACCGCTTAAGCTTGGAGGAGATGAAAGAGGGTGCACGATTATGAAGAGATTTAAAAATAGTGCATCCGAGTTTGAAGGAACACCGTTTGGCCACTGGAAGCCAGTGAAGGCTCCTCAAAAGGGGGGAAACATGCTGGTGTTTGGGTTGGTGGTACACCAAGCGTGCGGCCTGGTTCTGGATTAGTTGGAGTCTTTGGAGCTGGTAGGCAGGAATCCCCACATATAGGATGTTTGCAAAGTCAACCCTGGAGATGACCAAAGCCAGGATGACTAAAATGAGTGCCTCTCTGGTAAGAAATCGACAGATCTTACGGATCCTGCGCAGCTGAAAGAAGCAGGAAGATGTTACAGCCGAGATCTGCGATTTCATAGATAGATCATCAGAGATGACCACTCCAAGGCTTTTCACAGAGCTGACCGGGCGAGGGGGGATGCCAAGAGAGGGGGGCCAGTAATTATCATCCCAAGGATTGGTCGGGCCACCCACCAGAACAAGTTCCGTCTTAGACGGATTCAGCTTGAGCTGACTGTGAGCCATCCAATCGGAGATGTATAGCATAATGGTTTGGAAATTAGAGCGGGAAGAAGGTGAGGTATCCAAAGGAAAGATCAATTGCAGATCGTCTGCGTAATTATAGATAGTGGCAGGGGAGTGACGGAGAGAAACCATAAGGGGTTGCATGTATAAATTAAAAAGAAGGGGGGATAGAGCCGAGCCCTGAGGGACACCACAGGAGAGGGGGGAAAGAGGAGCAGAAAAAGTGGAGAGGTGAACTGCCTGGGAGCGGCCGTGAAGGAAAGATCGAACTCAGTCAAGGGCTACGCCCTGAATGCCGGCGTTGGTGACACGGTCGATCAGTATGGTGTGATCGACCGTGTCAAAAGCCGCCGACAGGTCCAACAGTACAAGGGCTTGGGGAGTGTTGTTGTCAGCTCCTGTTCTTAAAGTGTCCATGACTGCCGCGATCACCGCCTCGGTGGAATGGAGGGGGCGGAAACCAGCCTGTTGGGGGTCCAAGAAAGATGAATTCTCAATGAAAGTGCTCAGACACCGAGTAACATAGGTCTCTAAGATCTTTCCCAGAAAAGGGAGAAGAGAGATGGGTCTATAGTTGCTCAAAACTAGTGGGTCTGCGTTGGGCTTTTTCAAAATGGGTAGCACCACGGCCTGCTTGAAGGAGTCTGGGACTACTCCAGTGGCTAAGGAGGTATTGAGAAGAGCCAAGGCAGGATCAGGGCAGGTCAGAAAGATTTCTTTAAGAATGTGGGGGGGGGGGGCAGCAGTCTTTTGGAGACCCGGAACTAACTTTGTGCAGAAGACTGTGGAATTCGGTGATGGAGATGGGAGGAAAAGTATTAAATTGCTGGGGGTTTTCAGAGGGGAGAGGGAATGTTTGGGAGGGAGAGGGTGGGGAGATATTGTTTTTGATTGTAGAGATTTTATCCTGGAAGAAGGCATTGAGCTAGTCACACAAGGCCTGGGTGGGCATAGGGGGGAGAGTTATGCGGTCGGGGAGGGAGAGCTCATTGACAATCGAAAAAATGTCTTTGGCTTTGGAGGCCGACTCCAAGATTTTGCGGGAGAAGTAGGATGTTTTTGCCTCTAATATAGAAGATTTATATTTATTCAGTAAAGTCGTGAATTCTGTTTTAAGTAAGGGATCATACTTATGGCACCAGCGGCGTTCGGCTTGGCGGAGGGCCAATTTGTCGAGTTTTAACTGGTCGGTAAACCATCGCTGGGCGTCGTGGGTGTGAGAAGGTGGCCTGATATGCAGTGCTCACTATTCTAGTGAACACTATGTATCGGTCCAGCAACCCTTATTGATGATTGGTTGTAAGTCAACCTTATAGACCAGCTATCCTAGTAGCGTGGATACAAGCAGTCTAAGGCTAAAGACTCAAGAGGGCGTGTTAAGCCAGCTGTTATACCACATATACCCCTTGAACACCAAGTGAAAGGACACCACACAAGTGTTATGAAAATAAACAGTTATTTATTAAGAATCACAACAGCCCTGTACTCTTTATGAGGACAGGGTACTAAGCACAAACCAAAACTCTTACAAAAATACTTAAGTTAGCACAGTATATACAAATGCCCGAGGGGCACGAAAAACCATATACTTGAAAAGTGGAATGCGAAATTACTAGCAGGTAAGTACAGTACTACTAGGCTTTGGAATCGCTAGGACTTGACTATAGAATCGTTAGATTACTTCTAGGAGACCCAGGGGACTCGGGTGCAGTGTGTGCACTCTCACGCGAGATGCGGGACAAAGTCTATGGTAGCTAGGAATTGCAAAGTTAGTGTTCTCGGGCGAACCCGACCTGGTAGGAAGAAAACGAAAGTGAATTCTGACCCTTGGATACTGAGGCTATGCTGGGGCACCGAAATGCCGAAGTTACCTAGCCCAGGGGCTGCAGCTGCGTAGGACTCAAAGGATGTCGATAATCCTCGTTGACGGACCAGGAGCCTGGAAGAAAGAAGTTGCTGGCAGGCGACCAGTGAAGAAAGTTCGGTGGATCCAAGCCTGGATCGATGGAAGATGACACCTGAAAGCAGAGGGGACCAAGTTCGAGACTACTAGCCAGTAGTCAGTGGGCACCAGGAGGGCACCGGATGGTAGCCACCTCGACTAGGCGAGTGGGTGACGCTGTGCTCGAAGATCTCACGGACCAGGAGGCGTTGTCGGCGACCAGGAAGGAGGATCGAGCTGTCCCACGAAGATAGAAGCTGTCGGCGTCGCTGGACCCAGGATTGGGCAACAAAGCCTTGGCAAATTCAAGCCCACGCGGTGGACCTAAAATGGCGTCTGGAGTGGACCAGGAGGGTCCGGGGTGCCTCTCTTAAGGAAGAAAGCAAGGGCCAGTCTGGAGCAACCAGACCAGCAGCAGTGATGTCGTCGGGCGTCGTTCAGAAGGCCACAAGCCAGCCGGCTAGTAGCCAAACAACGCGGTGCACAGCAAACAGCAGAAGGGCCCCACGCAGATCGTGGAGATGCAGGGGGGCTGATCTTGGGTGCTGGAGCTGCGCAGGGTTGGGGCTTCTCGGACCCTAAAGCACTCACCAGTGGGAGACTCGGTGGGCTTGTTACAAAGAAGTCGTGCAGTCTTGGCGATCGTCGGTCCCTCGAGGTCTCGTCGCACTCACGGTTCTCAGCTTTGCTGTAGAGGTGAGTAGAGGTCAGAGGTGCCAGGGAAGCCGGGTCTCGTCGAGCTGGGTCGTCGGATTCGTGAAGAAGGACTTGCAGCAGACCGCAGTGTTCTTAGGATGGTGCCCGCTTGATGCAGGGTGACTACTCCTTAGCCACAAGGGAGAATCTTGAGGAAGAAATCTTGAAGTCCTTTCGCAGAAAGTCGTGTCTTGATTCCAAAGATGATCTAATTTGAACAGGGGGCCCGCTCCCATCTTTATACTAAAAAAGGGGGCTGACCCGGTGACTAGGTCCTGCCTATGGGTGGGACTAGGAGGGGGGTGGTTACACCCCTCTGCCATGCCGGACTTCCCCAGGCCAGGGGCTGGTGTGCCCCTGGAACTGGTTCAGACCGGCCTATGCGTAGTGAGCACCGGGGTGCCACTCAGCAGTCACCTTCCTGAAAAGCCCTGCCTACCCAGGATACACAAAACCATGTCTGGGACGGTGCTAGCACCGTCCCGGACAGGAAACCCTTTGTCCAGGCCTCCCTCGCTGGAAGGACTCCCAGCAGCAGGAGGTCAGACTCGTGTCTGTGGTGGCAGCATCCATTTTGTGGAGCTGAGGCTTCAGTTAACTTTAACCGGGGTTCACAGTTACATACATGTCATGTCCCTCTAGAAGGGTGGAATGCTAACCCCGTCGCCAGAATTGGCGAGGGGTTAGTATTCCAATTCGTATGACACCTTACTCGACATGTTTTGATAAAGCAATACCAAAGTTAGCATTTAACCGCAAGGATTATAATGCACTTAAGAGTATATGGTATGCGATATCATGGAACAGCTATTAGGACTTGGTTCCGCAAGCTGCAGACAGGCTCGGCTCATGCCAGAGCACCATCTCACACGATTCCAAGCACTCTGCCTTCAGGATTGTCAAGGCCTGCCATAGGAGTGACTGATAGGAATCTGTGTGTCCATTTTAGGGTTAGGTATAGGTATACTACACCTACAGCAAAGGGTGATTACACGACTTTGCCCCAGCTGTCAGGCAGCCAGTTGTGTCAAATTTAGGAGGCCAGCCAGGGGTGGCATAATACATGCTGCAGCCCCTGGCAGCCCTGGGTACACCTATGCCCTGAGTTACAGGGTCTGATAAGGTGGCCCAGTACCAATTGGTAAATGCACCTAGGGTACATGTCGTAATTTAGAAAGAGAACAGCCAGGCTGTGGGTCTGATTGGCAGGCCCACAGCCAGAGAAAGTCGTAAACCAGTGAAACAAAAGCAAAAAATCTGGGTGATCATAGGATTGCAGACCCTACTCTCCTACATGACCCCCCCCAAACTTTGGGACAATAAGCTAACCTTGACCAGGTGAGTCTTCTTGTTCTAAGTGGAAATATCTGGAGAGCCCATCGGCATTGCCATGATCAGTACCAGGTCTATGTTCCACTGTAAAGTCCATCCCCTGTAGGGAAATGGACCACCTAAGCAGTTTGGGGTTTTCGCCCTTCATCTGATTTAGCCACAAGAGGGGCTTATGGTTGGTCTGAATCTTGAAGTGAGTGCCAAACAAGTATGGCCTCAGCTTCTTCAGGGCCCAAACCACAGCAAAGGCCTCCCTCTCAATAGCTGACCAATTCCTCTCTCTGGGGGTCAGCCTTCTGCTTATAAAAGCAATGGGCTGGTCTTGACCATCAAAATTCAGTTGAGAAAGAACAGCTCCCACACCCAACTCAGAAGCATCTGTTTGGACAATGAATGGTTTGGAGTAGTTTGGACTCTTAAGGATAGGTGCTGTGCACATGGCCTGCTTTAGGTCATCGAATGCTTTTTGACAGCCTGCTGTCCACTGAACCTTTTTTGGCATTTTCTTACTTGTCAGTTCATTTAATGGTGTCACAATTGAACCATAGTTCCTGACAAACTTTCTGTAGTATCCAGTCAGGCCCAAGAAAGCTCGAACCTGAGTCTGGGTGGTTGGAGGAGCCCAGTCCCTGATTGACTGTATTTTGCTCTCCAGTGGCTGAACCTGGCCTCCACCTACAAGGTGGCCCAGGTATACAACCTGTGTCTGCCCTATCTGGCACTTGGTGGCCTTGATAGTGAGGCCTGCTGCTTGCAGAGCCTCTAACACTTTCCTCAGGTGGACCAGGTGATCCTCCCAGGTGGAGCTAAAGACAGCAATATCATCTAGATATGCTGCACAGAAGTCATCCAGCCCAGTAAGGACTTGATTCACCAACCTTTGGAAGGTGGCAGGTGCATTTTTCAGACCAAAGGGCATTACCACAAATTGATAATGCCCACCAGGGGTTGAAAATGCTGTCTTGGGCTTGGCATCCTCAGCTAACCTGATCTGCCAATACCCAGCTGTTAAGTCAAATGTACTTAAGTAGTTGGCAGAAGCCAATCTATCTATAAGTTCATCTGCCCTTGGTATTGGGTGGGCATCAGTCTTAGTGACTGCATTGAGACCCCTGTAGTCTACGCAAAACCTCATCTCTCTCTTACCACCCTGGGTGTGAGGCTTTGGCACTAGAACTACTGGACTAGCCCAAGGGCTATCTGAGGGTTCAATGACTCCCAACTCCAACATTTTCTGCACTTCAGTTTTTATGCAGTCTCTAACATGATCAGGCTGCCTGTAGATTTTACTCTTAACTGGCAGACTGTCACCAGTGTCAACCTCATGGGTACACCAATTGGTCTGACTGGGTGTCAGAGAAAACATATGTCTGAAAGACTGAAGAACCTGTTTACAGTCTTTCTGTTGATGCTCAGAGAGGCTGCCACAAAAGACAACACCATCTACTGACCCATCATCAGGATTCTGAGTGAGCAGGTCTGGGAGAGGGTCACTCTCTTCCTCCTGTCCCTCATCTATGGCCATGAGCAAGCTCATGTCCTTCCTGTCGACATATGCTTTGAGCCTGTTGACATGGAGCACCCTGTGGGGGCTCCTGGGAGTTCCAAGGTCCACCAGGTAGGTGACCTCTCCCTTTTGCTCAAGAATTGTGTGGGGCCCAGACCATTTGTCTTTGAGTGCTGCTGGGGCCACTGGCTCCAACACCCACACCTTCTGTCCAGGCTGATAAACAGTCAGGACAGCCTTTTGGTCATGCCAAGCTTTTTGAAGTTCTTGACTGGCCTTAAGGTTTTCTGATGCCTTCTCCATATACTCAGCCATCCTGGAGCGGAGACCAAGTACATAGTCCACTATGCTGGTTGCAGGCTTTTTGAGAGGTCTCTCCCATCCTTCCTTCACCAAACACAGGGGGCCTCTCACAGGATGCCCATACAAAAGTTCAAAAGGGCTGTAGCCAACCCCCTTTTGTGGGACCTCTCTGTAAGCAAACAGAAGGCAGGGAATCAGGACATCCCATCTACGCCTGAGCTTTTCAGGTAGTCCATGAATCATCCCTTTTAGGGTCCTGTTGAACCTTTCAACAAGCCCATTGCATTGTGGATGATAGGGTGTAGTGAATTTGTAATTGACACCACACTCCTTCCACATAGCAGTTAAGTAGCTTGACATGAAGTTTTCACCTCTGTCAGAGACAACCTCCTTAGGGAAGCCCACTCTGGAGAACACTCCAACTAGGGCCCTTGCCACCACAGGTGCTGTGGTGGTCCTAAGTGGAATAGCTTCAGGATACCTGGTGGCATGATCCACTACCACCAGTATAAACTTGTGCCCTGATGCTGTCTGGGGTTCCATTGGACCAACAATGTCAATCCCCACTCTTTCAAAGGGCACCCCCACCACAGGCATTGGTATAAGGGGGGCCTTTGTTGTGCCACCTGACTTACCACTGGCTTGGCAAGTGACACAGGAGCGACAAAACTCCTTGGTATCCTCATTCATGTGAGGCCAGTGAAAGTGTGAGACAAGCCTGTCCCAAGTCTTTGTCTGGCCTAAGTGACCTGCTAAGGGAATCTCATGGGCCAAGGTAAGTAGGAAACCTCTCTGAGACAAGGGTACAACCAGGCTCCTGGTCATGCCAGGCTTGGGGTCTCTTGACTCAGTGTACAGGAGTCCATCTTCCCAGTATACCTTGTGGGTACCTGTGGCGTTCCCAGCAGCCTCAGCAGCAGCCTGCTGTCTGAGGGGTTCAAGAGAAGGGCAGCTTAACTGGTCCTTCCCCAGGTCTTCCCTTGAGGGTCCCCCTGAACCCAAGAATTCAACTTGATCAAGTTCAAACTCTCTGGGCTCAGTTTCCCTCAATTCCTGTAGGTCAGCCTCCTCTGAGACTTGATCCTCAACCTGGGGCAAGGGGGAAGGCACAGCCTTAACCCTACTGCTCTTCTTCTTGGGAGGTGTCTGGTCCATTGTTCCAGGATCCAGCACCTGTTCAGTGGGGCATTTCCTGACCTGTGACCTGGTCACAGCAAACACATGTGCTGGCAAGCCTAACATTTCCATGTGAGTCCTCTGCTCCACTTCTGACCATTGTGATGACTCCAAATCATTGCCCAACAAACAATCCACTGGGAGGTCTGAACTAACTACAACCTTCTTTTGGCCAGTTACCCCTCCCCAGGAGAAAGCTACAATTGCCATACTGTGATTGGTAGTGACATTGCTTGCATTGGTCACCAGGAATTCTGTACCTGGCATGATCTGTCCAGGGTCCACAAAGTTAGGTGTCACCATTGTGACACTGGCACAAGTGTCCCTATAGGCCTGAGCCATTTTTCCATTAATGAAAGGTGTCTGTCTGTATTTGCCCAAAGTATTGGGACTTATGTCAGGGGACATATCCATATCCCCTGTACTGACAAGGACAGCCTGAGTGAGTGTACCAACTAAGTTGTCACACCCCTCAGAACCCAGGGTTAACCCTACTAAACCCTTGGGAGGTGCACTACCACTGCTGGCTGTACTAGGGGGCACAGGTGCCTTAGGGGCTGCAGTGGCAGGAGTCTGCCCTCCTCCTTACTTGGTGCACTCACTAAACCAGTGAGTTTTACTTTTGCAGTATTGGCACCACCTTTTAGATTGGCCTTCTGTCTTCTTTTGGGGAGCCTGACCCCCACCCTCTTTGGGTTGTTGGGGACCTGTCGAAGACTTCTGGTCATTTTGTTCCCCCTTAGAATCTTTACCCTTCTGGTCTGCTTTCTTCTGACCACCTTGATTCTGGCCCTGGTTCTGTTTAACTCTTGTTCTAACCCATCTGTCTGCCTTCTTTCCCAATTCTTGGGGAGAGGTCAGATCTGAGTCAACAAGATGCTGATGCAACAACTGGTTCTGACAATTGTTTAAAATTTGTTCTCTCATCATCAAATTATACAATCCTTTATAATCAGTAACCTTACTGCCCAGCAACCAGCCCTCAAAAGCCTTAGTGGCACAATCTACAAAGTCAGACCAATCTTGAGACTGAGTTTTCTGGGTATCCCTGAACAGCACCCTGTACTGCTCAGTGGTTAGGCCAAACCCTTCAACCAGTGTATTCTTCAGGATTTGGTAATTGTTAGCATCCTCTACCCTTGTGGTGAGGAGCTTGTCTCTTCCTTTACCTTTAAAGGAGAGCCACAAGATAGCTGCCCACTGAGTCTGGGGAACACCTTGCACAGTGCAGGCCCTCTCCAAAGCAGTAATCCATTTGTGGATGTCATCCCCTTGTTTAAAGGGGGGCACTATCTTACCAAGGTGCTTTGTATCAAAACTCCTTTCCCTATTGCTAGGTACAATGCTGCCACCAGTGGGGACTACCCCACTTAACTGTTGCTCTCTAGCAAAGGCAAGCCTCTCTTTGGCTAGGGCAAGTTCTTCCCTTTCAATCCTCAGATTGGCTGCCCTTTCTTTAGCTTCATACACTCTCCTCTGAGGGGATGTCATCCCTCTTTGAGAAGAGTTGTGAGAGCCATTGGTTTGAAGGGATCTGCCAGAGCCTCTTGACAGAGATCTGGCTCGTCCATTCCCAATGTTAAGCTGACCTGATAGTGGCCCCAGGGGTCCCCCAGTACCACTGTCATGTTTGCTTAAGTTGGACCTGGTTAGTCTAACAACTTCTACCTGTCCCTTGTCTGCCTCATCCCCAGAGGGATCCTCATCTTCATCCTCCTCCCCATCTTCATTCTCAGTGGAGAGGTGGATTAGGTCAGGGTCACCTCTGGTTCCCTCAAGGGGAGGCATGCCTCCTTCTGGATTAGAAGGGCTAAGAAGTCCCTCAGCCTTTCTGGCATCATAAGTCTCTAGAGACCAATCAGAAAGGAGGTGGTGGGGTTAGCCCCTTGCTTAATCTTCCTAGAGGTACATACTTGTCGTAACTCATGGAAGCTAAGCACAGTATATCTTGAAGGGATGACCTGTGGAGGGTCAACTGACACAAGGGGAGACTCAGTGTTTCCTCCTTTGTCCGACATACTGTTCCTAGTGTGGTGTAAGTGATGCACCTACCTACACTATGTGTTTACCTACTGATCCCTTGCTAAGAGTTGCAGCCAAGGTGTGCTAAGCCTTGAGGAGCTGCAACAGCTGGTTCAGTAGAACTCAGAGTATTCTAAGCTTGGTTATATGTACTAACAGTACTTATGTGATCTTTCAACAAGATATTCTTAGGATACGTGTGGTAAAACAACAGCAAGCTCAAATCCCAACCGCTGCTCACCAATGTGAGAAGGTGGCCTGATATGCAGTGCTCACTATTCTAGTGAACACTATGTATCAGTCCAGCAACCCTTATTGATGATTGGTTGTAAGTCAACCTTATAGACCAGCTATCCTAGTAGCGTGGATACGAGCAGTCTAAGGCTAAAGACTCGAGAGGGCGTGTTAAGCCAGCTGTTATACCACATATACCCCTTGAACACCAAGTGAAAGGACACCACACAAGTGTTATGAAAATAAACAGTTATTTATTAAGAATCACAACAGCCCTGTACTCTTTATGAGGACAGGGTACTAAGCACAAACCAAAACTCTTACAAAAATACTTAGGTTAGCACAGTATATACAAATGCCCGAGGGGCACGAAAAACCATATACTTGAAAAGTGGAATGCGAAATTACTAGCAGGTAAGTACAGTACTACTAGGCTTTGGAATCGCTAGGACTTGACTATAGAATCGTTAGATTACTTCTAGGAGACCCAGGGGACTCGGGTGCAGTGTGTGCACTCTCACGCGAGATGCGGGACAAAGTCTATGGTAGCTAGGAATTGCAAAGTTAGTGTTCTCGGGCGAACCCGACCTGGTAGGAAGAAAACGAAAGTGGATTCTGACCCTTGGATACTGAGGCTATGCTGGGGCACCGAAATGCCGAAGTTACCTAGCCCAGGGGCTGCAGCTGCATAGGACTCAAAGGACGTCGGGAATCCTCGTTGACGGACCAGGAGCCTGGAAGAAAGAAGTTGCTGGCAGGCGACCAGTGAAGAAAGTTCGGTGGATCCAAGCCTGGATCGATGGAAGATGACACCTGAAAGCAGAGGGGACCAAGTTCGAGACTACTAGCCAGTAGTCAGTGGGCACCAGGAGGGCACCGGATGGTAGCCACCTCGACTAGGCGAGTGGGTGACGCTGTGCTCGAAGATCTCACGGACCAGGAGGCGTTGTCGGCGACCAGGAAGGAGGATCGAGCTGTCCCACGAAGATAGAAGCTGTCGGCGTCGCTGGACCCAGGATTGGGCAACAAAGCCTTGGCAAATTCAAGCCCACGCGGTGGACCTACAATGGCGTCTGTAGTGGACCAGGAGGTGCCTCTCTTAAGGAAGGAAGCAAGGGCCATTCTGGAGCAACCAGACCAGCAGCAGTGATGTCGTCGGGCGTCGTTCAGAAGGCCACAAGCCAGCCGGCTAGTAGCCAAACAACGCGGTGCACAGCAAACAGCAGAAGGGCCCCACGCAGATCGTGGAGATGCAGGGGGGCTGATCTTGGGTGCCGGAGCTGCGCAGGGTTGGGGCTTCTCGGACCCCAAAGCACTCACCAGTGGGAGACTCGGTGGGCTTGTTACAAAGAAGTCGTGCAGTCTTGGCGATCGTCGGTCCCTCGAGGTCTCGTCGCACTCACGGTTCTCAGCTTTGCTGTAGAGGTGAGTAGAGGTCAGAAGTGCCAGGGAAGCCGGGTCTCGTCGAGCTGGGTCGTCGGATTCGTGAAGAAGGACTTGCAGCAGACCGCAGTGTTCTTAGGATGGTGCCCGCTTGATGCAGGGTGACTACTCCTTAGCCACAAGGGAGAATCTTGAGGAAGAAATCTTGAAGTCCTTTCGCAGAAAGTCGTGTCTTGATTCCAAAGATGATCTAATTTGAACAGGGGACCCGCTCCCATCTTTATACTAAAAAAGGGGGCTGACCCGGTGACTAGGTCCTGCCTATGGGTGGGACTAGGAGGGGGGTGGTTACACCCCTCTGCCATGCCGGACTTCCCCAGGCCAGGGGCTGGTGTGCCCCTGGAACTGGTTCAGACCGGCCTATGCGTAGTGAGCACCGGGGTGCCACTCAGCAGTCACCTTCCTGAAAAGCCCTGCCTACCCAGGATACACAAAACCATGTCTGGGACGGTGCTAGCACCGCCCCGGACAGGAAACCCTTTGTCCAGGCCTCCCTCGCTGGAAGGACTCCCAGCAGCAGGAGGTCAGACTCGTGTCTGTGGTGGCAGCATCCATTTTGTGGAGCTGAGGCTTCAGTTAACTTTAACCGGGGTTCACAGTTACATACATGTCGTGTCCCTCTAGAAGGGTGGAATGCTAACCCCGTCGCCAGAATTGGCGAGGGGTTAGTATTCCAATTCGTATGACACCTTACTCGACATGTTTTGATAAAGCAATACCAAAGTTAGCATTTAACCGCGAGGATTATAATGCACTTAAGAGTATATGGTATGCGATATCATGGAACAGCTATTAGGACTTGGTTCCGCAAGCTGCAGACAGGCTCGGCTCATGCCAGAGCACCATCTCACACGATTCCAAGCACTCTGCCTTCAGGATTGTCAAGGCCTGCCATAGGAGTGACTGATAGGAATCTGTGTGTCCATTTTAGGGTTAGGTATAGGTATACTACACCTACAGCAAAGGGTGATTACACGACTTTGCCCCAGCTGTCAGGCAGCCAGTTGTGTCAAATTTAGGAGGCCAGCCAGGGGTGGCATAATACATGCTGCAGCCCCTGGCAGCCCTGGGTACACCTATGCCCTGAGTTACAGGGTCTGATAAGGTGGCCCAGTACCAATTGGTAAATGCACCTAGGGTACATGTCGTAATTTAGAAAGAGAACAGCCAGGCTGTGGGTCTGATTGGCAGGCCCACAGCCAGAGAAAGTCGTAAACCAGTGAAACAAAAGCAAAAAATCTGGGTGATCATAGGATTGCAGACCCTACTCTCCTACAGTGGGGACGCAAAGCTTTTATAGTTTTTAGAGGAGCTACAAAGTCGGAGGCTGCCATCAACCAGTGCTCAAGAGTAGAGGCTTGGTGAGAGACTGATCCAGAAGTTGATGGAACTGAGGCTGCCAGAAGGGAGTGTATTTCAGTTAAATTGGCATTCTTCCAATTGCGAGCTGTGATGTTGGCAGGGAGCGGGGGGCGGTGGAAGATGGAAAGATCAACTGAAAAGGAGATAAAATAGTGGTCTGACCAAGTACAGGGGGTGATCAGTGGAGGCGAGATGTCTAAATTAGCCGTCCAGACCTGATCTAGTATGTGGCCCTTGCAGTGGGTAGGAGTTGAGATCAGTTGCTGACAGTTCATGCTGGTTAAAGTTTCTGAGAACTGCTCGGACAGTCGGCTTTCTCGAGGGTCGGTAGGCCAATAATTAAAGTCGCCCAAAATGATGACTTTGGCATGGTTAATAAGAAGCTGGGAGACAAGGTCCCCAGCTAGTTGTGGGAAAGAGGGCATGTAGATAGGGGGTCTGTACATGAGAACACAGATAAGGGAGGTCCTGGTCGAGCGAAGTTGGATGACAAGAGTTTGAGTGTTAGGGATGGGAGTGCAGTCTAAGATGGAAAAGACGTGTTCTTTGCGAATAATGGCTGCTACTCCACACCAACTTGTCCCCCAGGGCGGTTAACTTGTAAAATATAGTAACCGTTGGGAGTAGCGGCCAGGATATCGGGTACAGAGTCATCTGTCAGCCAGGTCTCAGAAAGGAAAAGGATATCTACATTGCTGTGATCAAGTAAGCGGTGGATTTCTAATTGGTGTTTCACCATAGAACGAGTGTTGAGGTAAAGGATGGTAAGAGAGCGGGTCTCTGGTTTAGGAGAGGTGGAGAGCAGGAGTCTGGGAGTAGGAGCAGGTTCTTGCAAAGAGGGAGTAACCGTGCATGGAGAGGTCGAAATACCGCACTCCTGGGCCATCCTAATGGCGTGGGGTGGTAAAGGAACTACATATTGCAGAGTACGTAACTCAGCCGGCGAGTACGTGAAGGTTTGGGCAGGGTGTAGGGCCGCAGGTCGCGGCTGGTCGCGGACGGGCGCAGACGTGCTGGACTTAGGCGCAACTTCGGCGCGAAGTCGGCGCTCCTGCTGCGCTCGTCTGCTGCGCTTCCGCCATATCGTCATTTTATGGAGATCTGCGTTTAACCACTAGACCGCTAACCTGCGCTGGGTAAGGCAGGGCGGAAGTGGTGACGAGAGGGCGGGGAATGGCGCTCTGCAGTTCGACCCTCCGCACAAACTCAGCCGGGGCGGAACGGGGCCTGGAGCGTGAATAATGCAGGTGAGATCTCTCACTGACAATAATAACAATTGCAACAATTGCAGTTAAAAAATTGCAGTTTTTAAAATAACACAACAGTAAATGTGGAAATCCGCGTTAAAAAGCTTTTAGTCAGCTTAGCAGCGTTCGAGGAGAGATAAAGCATAACAACACATCTGCGGCCTAGATCGCCGCGTCTGTCAACTGTTACCCTCGTTAGCGCGATAGATATACTTCCTGGTCAAAAGCCACTAGACCACTAACCTGCGCTGGGTAAGGCAGGGCGGAAGTGGTGACGAGAGGGCGGGGAATGGCGCTCTGCAGTTCGACCCTCCGCACAAACGGCACTCAGCCGGGGCGGAACGGGGCCTGGAGCGTGAATAATGCAGGTGAGATCTCTCACTGACAATAATAACAATTGCAACAATTGCAGTTAAAAAATTGCAGTTTTTAAAATAACACAACAGTAAATGCGGAAATCCGCGTTAAAAAGCTTTTAGTCAGCCTAGCAACGTTCGAGGAGAGATAAAGCATAACAACACATCTGCGGCCTAGATCGCCACGTCTGTCAACTGTTACCCTCGTTAGCGCGATAGATATACTTCCTGGTCAAAAGCCACTAGACCACTAACCTGCGCTGGGTAAGGCAGGGCAGAAGTGGTGACGAGAGGGCGGGGAATGGCGCTCTGCAGTTCGACCCTCCGCACAAACGGCACTCAGCCGGGGCGGAACGGGGCCTGGAGCGTGAATAATGCAGGTGAGATCTCTCACTGACAATAATAACAATTGCAACAATTGCAGTTAAAAAATTGCAGTTTTTAAAATAACACAACAGTAAATGCGGAAATCCGCGTTAAAAAGCTTTTAGTCAGCTTAGCAGCGTTCGAGGAGAGATAAAGCATAACAACACATCTGCGGCCTAGATCGCCGCGTCTGTTAAAGGAGCAAAGATCCCGGTTGCTAAACAAATGCTCCACCTGGCTGTGTTTGAGATAGGCACCGGCAATAATACTGATCGTATGGCCAGCTGTGATGAAACTTTGAATTATTCTAGTTTACTCTCTCCAGGTGAATTAGAAGGAACAGTCAATAAGGAACCGGACGCTGCGGTCTCTAAAAATGCAAACTCAGAACCTTTAACTGAACACAACGGGGCAGTCAATTTAGTCAAAGAGGTATTAAAGGACATGGACAATGCTGAGTTACACACAGAGGATGAATCTGCCCACATGACTGTTCGTACAAGTGAAAGTAGTAGTGATATAACGCTAGATAGGGAGACTTCCGAAGGGAACGTCCACGAGTTCAATCATTCAATTACAGTACCAGTAGAAATTCATGCTCTCGCAAACACTGGAGTTGACGCTACCGGTCACATTGACGCAGCACAAGCAACTCAGATGACAACAGATTCATATACAGTTGGATTAATAGCAGAGAAACAACTGGCTAATACCATATCGGGAAATAATGTAAAAGAATGCTTATCGACCGACGAGGCAGAGATAGTAGAGGAGAACTCAAACCCGGATTATGAAGAGATGCCTGATGAGAACGAAAGTGACACAGAAGCCCCATATAACATTTCTAATGTTAGTAAACTACCTGGCTCAAGAAAAACAAAATTGAAAGCCAAAACTAAATCGAAGACAGCTGTCCGTAAATCACTGATTAAAGACCCCTCCACCTCCAAAACGGGGCGTGAGGTTAATGTTGACGACAGCCCGCTGAGAAAATGTATCCAATCCAAGGGGGTGTAAAGAACATGGCCTTGAGGCTATCTGGAGTAAGCCCCGACGAAGATTTCCACTCAAGGGACAAAAAAGCAACTTCTAGATTGGAGACTCTAAGAACACCAGCACTAGTAAACGTGGACGCAATAACCTCACCAATCTCGCTGATGAATCCTGGGTTTAATCACTTAGATACAGCTACGTTCACACAGCTTAGCACTCTTGCCCCAATTCCCTCTGTGGATTCAACCAGTAATTTAGCTACCAGTACTTCCATTAGCTCACAAATAGCTCGACACGCACAAGATCAGGCTTAATGCCAACGGGAACAGGAACTGAAAATAGTCTTTTTGGTTTATTAAACACCGATAAAGAGAAGGTTAATGTAGGCTGAAGTTCTTCCGCGGCCAGCACGCAGGCCTCAATTTCGGACCATAATGTCCAATCAAGTCCTTTGCAGGTACAATCATTGTTGCAGGAGAAAATAGGAGACCACGTAAACATCGCCTCCACTGATTTAATTATGCAAACTCTCCTGGCACAAAGACAAGAAGGCCAACAAAATTTCCTGCAGCTAAGAGAGTACAACACTAAAATGCAGGCATTCATGAGTGAAGTGTGCCAAAAGCTCGAAGGAGTCACGCAAGAGATGGAAGATTTTAAACAGCGAGTTGTGGAATTAGAAGAAGGCGCAACTCGATCCGAATCACTAACCAGATCTCACTCAATACGTATATCTAAACTGGAAGCCAAGGTGGAGGACATGGAGAACAGGGCACGTAGACACAACCTTAGACTTTTTGGTATTCCCGAGGGTGCGGAGGGGGCCGACCCCAGATCTTATGTTGTGAATCTGTATCAAAAGTCCTTTGGCGATCTATCAGACTGGGATTGGGACTCCCAACTGCAGCGAGTTCATAGATTTCCCCTTTTTCAAAAGAATAAAGACAATAAATTCCCTAAACCGTTTCTGATTTACTTTGGAAACTTCCTGCTGAGGCAAGCAGTGTCTCTCAAAGCCAAACCCAACAGCCCGGTCACTATTGATAACATTACTTTTTTTGTGCGCTCGGACTTGAGTAAGGGCACAATGGACCGACGTTGGGAGCTCCGCAAGTTGATCGACTCTTTTAAGGCTATAGGTTGTACGGTTTATTTACAAGAGCCTCCCCGCCTTAATGTGATTCGAAATGGTCAGTCATTCTTCTTTACTGAACAAGAAGAGGCGGTCCAGGCTCTAGAAAAATTCACAACTGAGAGAGGCAATTGAAATGGCTACAGTAGGATACGTTCTTGATTTCTTGAGCTTTACTACTTGAATTTGTAGCGTTAAAAGGAAGTACAATAGGACGTTTTGGGATTAACTTTTTTCACACTCTACATATCTTCTTATGTTCTTCTTCACCTCTCTACTCCTTCCTTTTTTTCTTCTTCTTATTTATCTTTCTTCTCTCTCTCTCTTTCCTCCTATCACTTTTTCTCTCTGACGAATTGAAGATTTTTTTAAAAAAAATTGGAAGCAGTTGGGGGTTGCCTTCATGCTCACCACTTCACTGAGCTGCCACATCAGCGGCAGCAAGGGATAGATGGGTGCTCCCCCCTTAGGGACTTGAGGGTGAGAGGGTGGGGAAGGGTAGTGGGTAAGGGTGGGCTAAATAAAAGGGGGAACAAATGTATTGCAAGAAAGAATTATAGCTCAGATAAAAGCAAGTCATGTTTGTTTAATAAAGACTATATTCAGAGGAGAATCAAAGATACTAATACAAGATATGTTTCAGTTAAGACTATTAGTTTGGAATGTGGCAGGCCTCAACAGTAAGCATAAGAGGAGATTAGTACAAGAGGAGGTTGACATGTATAAACCCCATTTTGCGCTCTTATCAGAAACTCACATTAGCTATCAGGATAGAAAGCTACTGTCCCAAATGGGGTACGTGCTGGTGGTATGCTCAACTTTGGGAGCTTCAATCCGGGGGGTGGCCATTCTAAAACAAAAACGATCAGGGATCGAAATTCTTAAGACTGCATCAGACGCACGGGGAAGGTGGGCAATCGCTCAAGTCCAATTTGAATGCAAAAAATGTGTTTTGTGCTTGGTGTACGGGCCTAATATAGACGCCCCTAGCTATACGAACAGCTAAGCATAGAGCTATTATAGTGGGAGAGGGAGGTTTTGGTCATGGGGGATTTTAACTGTGTTATCAACTACAAAATAGATTCCACTGGACAGGGTTCTTTAAATAGGATGCGTAAGGTTAGGTCTGCAATTCTGGAACTTGGTAGATTGCATAACTTGAAGGATGTATGGCGCTCTAAATATCCTCATATAGCGGGACATACTAACTACTCGGCGCCCCATAGATCCTGTTCCAGAATAGACATGGTCTGGGGAACGGACCAAATAGCAGGCAACTGCAATATGGAACTATGTCAGAGGAGCACATCCAACCATAATCCGATATTATTCGAATTTGAAATTAGGGATCAGTGGCGGGAGATACGACATTTTACATTCCCAAGATACTTACTTATAGACTCTCGCTTCGTCGCATCACTAAAAGAGCACATCAAAGAATTCATAGAGCTGAACATTAATTCAGCTAAGATCAACATAGTTTGGGAATCTTGCAAATGTAGTATAAGAGGGTTCGCTCAGCAATATAGTTTGAGGTCAAATGCCGAGAATCGTCGAGCCACCAAGTTAATTACCTCTAATATATTGCAAGTAGAACAGCAACTTGCCGAAGCTACTACACAAGCAAAATTAAACATCAATGAGCTCAGAATAGAGCTGTGTAAATTACAATCATCTATCAAAAAGACTCTTAGAGAGAGATACAGTGCCAAAATTCATAAGTATAAAATGGCTCAATATGAAGGTGGAGATAGAATCGGCAAAGTGCTGGCATACAAGGCAGCTGACAAGAAAGCGAGAACTAAGATTAAAATAATCAAAGGTCCTGATTCATGTGAATATGAACAGGCAGACCAGATCTTAGACCAGTTCGTCAGATACTATCGAAATTTGTACACCCCAGACAATTCTCCCACTAAGGCTGCAATACTGCAATACCTTAACAAATATTTATCCATACAAAGAGACATTGATATAGAAGCCTTCCAACAACTCAGCTCAAAAATAACACTAACTGAAGTAAACACAGCTATCTTAGCTCTACCCCTGGGAAAAGCTGCTGGAGAGGATTGCCTACCCATGGAAGTGTATAACATTTGCGCACAGGAATTACTGCCTCTTTTAGAATCAGTCATTAACTCTATAGCTAAGTCTGGGAAGGCTCCAATATCTTGGAAATTAGTGAAAACAATTCTTTTTCTCCAGAGGAATGTGGCTCTTACCGGCCGATCTCTTTGCTTAACTCAGATGCAAAAATCTTTTCTAAAATCTTGGCAAATCGCCTGGCCCCCATTATGCCGGACTTGGTCAATGTGCAGCAGCACGGGTTCGTGATGGGGAGAGACACCACGGCCCATGTGAATACTGCAATTACAGCTTTCGAAGTAGCCTCAACTACTCTCACCCCACTCGGAATGGTCATGCTAGATGCAGAAAAGGCATTTGACCGAGTGGGATGGGAGTATTTTTGGGCGGTGTTAAAGAAGTTGGGCATTCAGGGCCAGTATCTCGATTGGGTATGTTCACTCTATAATTAACTCAAAAAGAGGCTAGCTGAGGTGAGGGGGAAGGGGGTTGTTTAAACAGTATTCTAGTTTAAAGGTATTCGTGACTCAATTTTGTTTTGTCAAATGGTTGTGGCACCTGGTAGGTGTGCTCATGAAGCCCTCACCCACCAACCTAGTTGGTGGCATGCTTCATCATCGGGCCCACCCAGTGACACCTAACGTGTCCCGGGTGTGCTACGACGCCTGGTGACAGCGGAGCAGGTATATCACTGTGTGTGCGGTGAAGAATGTTTTGAATGTGAGTTTAAAACGGCTTGGCGGGGGTCCCAGTACCCGAAGGTAGGACAGACTTTAATACCTGGGCCTCCGTCAGCGGTTAAAAATAAGGCAGGTGGACGTTAGAGGCGAGTTACGACCTCCCACGTCCTTGGTACGTCAACATGTTTCAGCCAGTGATTGCTGTGGACCGTTAGTGCCTTCTTCGCAGGACCGGTTCTGCGAAGAAGGCACTACAGGTCCACAGCAAGCTCTGGTCAGTAATCCTGATCAACTACTTTGCCTCTTCAAATAACCTTGAAGAATCAATCCTTAAAACTAGCGTGGTCTTGAGAAGGGAATCCCCCCTCTCACACATAGATACACTTTAGGGCGTGTAGACACATAGTCTGTATCACACGTCCACTAGTTTTAATTACACACACTTTTTTCGTCCTGAAGAAAGCCAGCATATCCATAAGGCACTGGCTGAAACATGTTGACGTACCAAGGACGTGGGAGGTCGTAACTCGCCTCTAACGTCCACCTGCCTTATTTTTAACCGCTGACGGAGGCCCGAGTATTAAAGTCTGTCCTACCTTCGGGTACTGGGACCCCCGCCAAGCCACTTTAAACTCACATTCAAAACATTCTTCACCGCACACACAGTGATATACCTGCTCCGCTGTCACCAGGCGTCGTAGCACACCCGGGACACGTTAGGTGTCACTGGGTGGGCCCGATGATGAAGCATGCCACCAACTAGGTTGGTGGGTGAGGGCTTCATGAGCACACCTACCAGGTGCCACAACCGTTTGACAAAACAAAATTGAGTCACGAATACCTTTAAACTAGAATACTGTTTAAACAACCCCTTTCCCCCTCACCTCAGCTAGCCTCTTTTTGATTAAATTATATATAATACGGGGATACGGGCTAGCTATCTGGTCCTCTCTCTCCCTCTTGATACACGACTATGTTCACTCTATGACAATCCGTTGGCCAAGATTGGCTATGGGGGAAGGGAATCAGCGAACTTCCTGATAGGGAGGGGAATAAGGCAAGGCTGCCATTTGTCCCCTCTGCTCTTCGCTCTGTCTTTAGAACCATTTTTAAACGCACTGTCTGTACAAGCTAATATTATTCCAATTCATCATGGCAGGGCGAGCTTAAAAATAACTGCTTTCGCAGACGACATCGCGATATATACTACAGACTTAGTTAGAGCCATCCCTGAAATTGTAAAAGAAGCCGCACAGTTTGGCAATGTGTCAGGATATAAACTAAATGTAAGCAAGACACAGGCCATCACTAATTACAAACCAGCGGAACCGATTCCTGGCACATGTCAAAGTGCGACGTACTTAGGAATCAAGATTGCAGCTAATATTGATAAGATAACAACAATGAATTACGACTCTCTACTAAAGGAAATTGCTCTAACTTTTAAAAAATGGCACAAGATCCCGCTCAGCTTAGTGGGGCGAATCAACCTTGTAAAAATGAAGATTCTACCCAAACTACTATATCTATTTAGGGCAATACCTTTACAACCTAGCAAACTCTTTTTTTAAAAAACTGGAAGGTATTTGTAGAAGCTGCTTATGGGGCTACAAAAAAGCGCGCAGGGCTATGAAATTCCTGGAGCTACCAATTGAAAAGGGGGGAATAGCTTTCCCCGACTTTAGGCTATACTTTCTCGCAACTTTTTTTCGTCGTATACGAAGTCTGATGAAAAACGAGAGCTCGCTATTCTACCATCAGTACATGCTGGGACCTGATTGCAACCAATTCCTATTTCGTTTACATGATCCTAATTACTTCAAACGAGTACAGTTTTAGACAGCTAGACATACTAAAGAAATTTGGGACCAAATCATGATCATTGATAAGATCTCTTTTTATAATGCTGAGCTCAGACTATGGGGTAATCCAGGCCTACCGGACTTTTTCTCAGACGGGGCAGGAAACCTTTGGGCAAAAACACGCCATTAACACTCTGGGGGATTTATATGGCCCAAATGGTCTCTTGGACTTTGACACACTAAAACTCACATTCGAACTAAGCGACAATATGTATTTTAAATATATCCAAATAAGAGACTACCTGCTCCGAAAGATGAAAATTTCTGAAGTGGCCCAATCGGACACATTCGGATGTCTATACTCTGACAAAATAAAATCACTTATTAGCTTGGGTTATGGACACTTAATTCGTGGCAAAACTGATGATAGCATCAAAATTGCATCTAAATGGTCTTCTAGACTGGGAATGAATATCAATCCCACACAGATTGTAGCCTCACTATGTCACATAAATTCAATAGTCCATTCCTCTAATCTAAGGCTACAGCTATACATAACCATTACACAGCTATATTACCCTCCGCAAAGAATATCTAGCAGGGCGCAGGGGAATCAAGTAAATGATAGAACAAAATGTCCGAAATGTGACATGGAAACAGCTGGCATAGAGCATATGCGTTTTTCTTGCCCGGGGTTACTTTCATTTTGGAAGGGGATAACGGATGTCTTAAATAGTAAACAAATCACTACCCCATTACTTACATCACATCTGGTTTTACTGGATATCCAAGATGTTAATTGTCAGCATAAAGACTTAATAACCATAATATTCGCCTGCGCCAGGCTAGTTATTGCAAGATCATGGATTTCAAAAGAACCTCCAAATATATTTGAATGGTGGACCTTGATCAACGAAATAAATGTAATGGAACTCTCGCTAGCAAGACATAGAGGTCCTAAGGCATTGAAAAAGAAGGAAAAAATGTGGCTAACTTTTTTTTGAGCTCTAAACTATGAACCTCTTTGCTACTATGATCGAAGATGCCAAGCTTACGGTGAACTTTGTTAAAAACTACATTTGTTTTCTGAAAATGTACTAGTTTTTCCTCTGTTTTTTATATTAATTGACTTGCTTACTTTTCTTTTGTTTGCATATCTTATGTCATGTAACTTAGTTGTCTTTCTTGCAATAATAAAAAAAAAAGGAACGATCGGAGGACAAACACTATATGAAACCGGAGGCCAACGCCCCTGCACAAAGTCAGCCCTGTAGTTCTGGTGTGTCCACGGGCAAGATTCGTTAGCATAACCAATGAGCATGCCATTCTCGCAACTCGAAGGCAAGCAAACGATGGAGCTTTTTTTTTTTAGGCGGAGTGGAATCGGCACCTATCACTGCAGCTGCTTCTACAAGCCATGCCCCCGTCTGAATTATAAAATCTGCTGTGCTAGAGCCCAGGAATGAGGTGCAGACTATAGGGCAGGGGTCTTCAAACTGTGGGGCGCGACCCCCAGGGGGGTCGTGGAATGATGCAAAGGGGGTCGCGCCTTCACAGTGTCACTTCTACCTCCAGGGCTTCAGGCCCCCTCCTCCCCCATCCTGTCTCTCAGCCCGGGCTGCTGCAGTGCAGCTCACGCTCCTGGGGCCTCGGCTGGGCAGTGTCTGGAGTCTTATTTCCGGCCTGAGTTTTCACAGGTCTTCAAAGACCATTAGCATATTTACATGCCTTTGTTAACCGATTACCAAAGATTCGTTTTTATATGGTTCCAGTACCCCCTGGGCCCCCACTCTGCCTATTTCTTACATTTGCATTTTTACACTTACTGCTGCAGTGTGAGAATGCATTTAATGAAAATAAATATAAAGTTGGGTTGCCAAAAGAAACATGCCTGCTATGTGTTGTTTAAGGATCCTGCAGAGGCCTACTCTTGACACTAAATTGAGTTATAAATAAAAAGTATGTATTAATTAGGTATGTGACTTTTCTGTCTTTATTCTCTTTAATTATTAGTCATGGATCATTAAGGCATCCATAGAACACAATTAAAAGTGCTTTCTATTTATATTTGCTGTTCTAAGTATTCACAGATAAGTGCAAAAAATACACCTGTAGGTGACTGCTTATTTCTGGGCCATCAAAATAATGAGCTGGTAACCCTAATCATTAGACTGGAAGTTTGTTGCAGGATCAGCACATTATTTATTTCCTCCACCCTCGAACCCTGATTAATGCCATTATAGCAATAATTTAACTAATATATGAAACCCTACGCTTCAAGTTTTTGGGAATGCACCCTGCTTTCAGACTACTCACTTCTCATTCTCACCTTCACTTTCATGCTCACCCTGCACTCCCAGCGATCACAATGCACTCGCACTGATCACCATGCACTCGCACTGATCACCATGCACTCACACTGATCACCATGCACTCACGCTGATCACCATGCACTCACGCTGATCACCATGCACTCACGCTGATCACCATGCACTCACGCTGATCACCATGCACTCACACTGATCACCATGCACTCACACTGATCACTATGCACTCACACTGATCACCATGCACTCACAGCAATCACCATGCACTCACAGCAATCACCATGCAATCACCATGCACTCACACTATTCACCCGCTCACCCTGCACTCACACTATTCACCCACTCACCCTGCACTCACACTGATCACCATGCACTCACACTGATCAACCTGCACTCACCCTTGCTGCTCCTGGCCATGGCCAGGTGAGCTTCTAATGTGGCAGCGCGTATTCCTGCGGATTGGGAGGCCCTTCACAGAGGTTGACTAGACATCTTTCTGATGTTAATTGCTGTATTTTGGTTATAAACTGGTACTGATGGGGTGAAATCTTTCCTCAGTATTACTGTGTTTAAAAAAAATCTAAATAATAAAGCAATGCTACCCCAAAATACGCAGCATCACAGAACATTATTAACATTTTCTACTCACACACTTTAGTCAAGCCTGTCGCATAATTTGGTCCTCACCTTCCTCATAACCTAGAGGTTTAGAAATTTTTGTCAGGAGGGGGTCCTTACGCTTGAAAATGTTGACAGGACGGTCTCGGCATCCAAAAGTTTGAAGACCTCTGCTATAGGGTGTTTTAGGTTACAGCGCATCACCCTATTGTCTACACATCATTCCTGAGCTCTAGCACAGCAGATTGTATAGTACAGGGAGGGCCATGACTTATAGAAGCTGCAGTGATATGTGACCGATCCCACTCTGCATCAGAATAAATTCATTATGTAACGTGCTTTAAATGTATCTCACAATGCAGCGATATGAAGGAGGACTGCTGTGTTTGTGATCGGAGGCTGGGGGATGGCATATAAGCGACGGTGGGAAGTAATCAATTTAAACGGCAGAAAGCGGTAAACAATGAAAACAGGGACGGGCTAAGAAAACACGGCGTAGGGAATGGGAGGGGGTACAACAAACAATAAATACAGGGATAGGCCCGCGCTTGAAATGAAAGCAGCGTTTACTTGCAGTGCGGCATCTATGAAGCGGCCTCTGTTCTGGTACATGAGCAGAGGCATAGCAAACAAGCATTTGCAATGTAATAGGACTCGCATTTACATGAAACCTATTGCATTGCAAACGGCTGTGTGGGTGGGCAGGGGCAGGGGGGTGAGAAGGCATGAACAACAGGATTGCCGTGGGTGGTGGAGCTAGAAAGCACGGACTGCGGGGCAGTAAGGGAACCTCATTCAAGAAAATAGTGCTCACAATGTAAATAACACATACTCTGCAACACTCGAAGTAAAAGTGCCAGTAGCCATATAGGATACAAGGACGACAGGCTGTCATAAGGAGGGACTAACAAGCCTAAAAACCAATCAAAAGGCAGCATTTATGAAGGGCAAAGACACAAGCCAAGGAAAAAGATGGGCGGGGAGTGGGTGGGGCTTCTCTCACGTAGTAAATTACCACAGATCAACCCAGAGCAGCACTTGCGCACTGGCTCAGAGCTTGACCTAAAAAGGCTCATGGGAACTGTAGTTATCTTACTACAGCACCGGGAAAAGCCCCAAAGGAGAAGCAGTTCATGTTATAATACAATGTTTAGAATCACATGGCTATTGGTGCTCATAGGAACTGTAGTGAACTTAATATAGCGTCAGGGTAGATCTATTCAGTGATTAATCAATGACATACCAGCGTCATTTTAAAACAATCTTGTGTTGCATTATAGATAAGGGGGGCATTTCCTCCCTCACATTGCAAGGCGCAGAGCGCTCATAGACAGTAAGTGTGGGTATCTACTGATATGTATGGACCCGAATTGCATACCAGGGTGGATGCAAATGACCAGTTCATTGGGTGTGGAAATATCATAATGTGTGTGTATTTTCATCATTGCTATAATGCCCCAAAAAATAAAAAAAACATTGTTATAATGATGAAATCATGGGATAGAAGTCCAAGGGGTCTCTTCATTAAGGCTGTGGATGTGACAGCGTAACCTAAAAACCCCTTTTTGTTCCCTGGCAAACAAGTACTGAGAAACATTTGTGTGTGAGGGGTATATATGGCTTGTCCAAAACAGTCCATCTCAAGCCATCAGCCGAGTGACCTTTTTCAATAAAGTGGTTCGTCATCTTAGTTGTTTGTCTTGTGCATTAGATTCTGCTCTTGTATACTGTGATACGTATCCTAATTTTGGGTGTCGTCATCCCCACGTATTGTAAACCTCAAGGACATGAGATTCAGTAAACCCATCTCTCACCATTGCAGTTCCTGTGATGTCTCTGCTCCCAGGGTATGTTCAAGTCAATGTTTAACTGAGTGGAGTGTGAAGTCTGGCACATACTCCACACGAACCACAGAGGAAGTGTCCATGCGTTGGTGCTAACCCCCTAAGATTGTCTTGCCTATTACTGCTAGCTATCCCTGGTCTGGTGTATACCAATTTACCCTTGAGATTGCTACTCCTTTTGAATGCAAACAGAGGGCATGGCATGGAACATGGTCCCTTTGTTCACAATATGCCAATTCTTGCATATTGCTTTCTTTATTAGCCCAGAGAAACTGCTGAAAGCCTTCCGGTTGGAAGTTTCTGTGTATTGAAGTCAAGGAGAGCCTCATGATTATTGTTCTTGGCTCTTTTGGCTGATGGGCGTATGAAAGATATTGTCTGTCTAGCAAATTTGCTTGAAAGGGTACAAGCATGGTCTCTGTATTTCTGGACAGAAGAACAATTGTGTCGGACAACCAAAAACTGACCACAGGGCAGATTGTCTCTGAGCACCTTTAGATAGTAGCTCTCATAAGACAGCAGGGCAATGGATGCCATAGGTTTTTTCTATAGTTCTGTTTCAAGAGTATGAGTATGTCCAGAAAGGCGAATCTCTCCTTACGGAATCCACCCTTAAACACAGAAAAGGGTTACGAGAATTCAGCCACTGGTGAAAAGAAGTAATGGAGGAAGCATCTCCATGGAAGATAACAAAAATGTTATCTATGTACTGCTTCCACATGCCCAAATGGGAACGGTATGGATTTTCAGAATTTAGAACATGCTCCGTTTCAAAAGAATGCATATACAGATGCACCAGCTAGAAGCAAAAGTTCTTCCCCCAGAAGTCCCTTATGTCTGCAAGTAAAGGCAGTCCTCAAAATGAAAGAAGTTTTCTCTCATCACCAAACTGGCACATTTCGTGATGAATGCCACAGGTGTGAGAACGTCAGGATTTGTTTCCTGAAGCAGGGATACAGTTAGCAGATTCTGTCCTTGTGGGATGCAGGTGTGTAAGGACTTGACATCAAAGAAGACCAGATAATCAGTTTCTGTATTAAATTCCACGTCTGTCGAGAGACGGAGGATATCTTTGGTGTCCGCAAGTACGTGGGCATCTTGTGTACCAATGGTCTAAAAAAGAAATCCATGACTTGGGACAGAGGTTCAAAAATAGATACAATCCCTGAAATTATAGGGCCATATTATCAAGCAAGGGCGATACATTATCGCCGCTTTTATCGGCAGGAAACTGCCGCTATAGCGGCGATAATGGGCTTGATAATATGCCCTTGTGAATTCCCATATAGGCCCAGGTTAACACCAGAACCTGAGCTTCTATGGGAATTCATAAGGGCATATTATCAAGCCCATTATCGCCGCTTTAGCGGCAGTTTCCTGCTGATAAAAGCGGCGATAATGTATCGCCCTTGCTTGATAATATGGCCCATAGGTCTGCCTATGCGCAACCTTTGGAGTTTATGGATTTTGGGAAGGATGTAAAAGTAGGGGGTGACCGGATCCATGGCTACAAGAAACTCAGCCTCTTTGTCCATCAACCAACTATTGTCATTGGTTTTCTCAACCATTGATTTAATAATAGTGAGCAGTCTCTTTGTGGGATAATGTTTGAGTGGTTTCTAGGATGTACTCAAATTGAGTTGTTCAAGTCATTCCAATCTATATGTAGTTGTGTCCAGGATAACGTGGCCACACCCTCATCAGCCTGCTTAATAATGATGGAACTATCCATACTAAGGGCCTTCAGGACCAGTTGCTCTTGTTTGAACATATGGATGCCAGGTAATCTCTGACTTTTCCGAAGATTCCAGTACTTCTGACTTACTTACATGCTGAATATGGGACACTGTTCTTCTGTGAAATCACATAGTACACTTGATGTTGATACTTCTAATATTTTCACCCAACCATGTCTCTCCTATAGAATTCCTTGCAGTATCAGACATCTTATGTCCCTTCTTCTAGAAAATGCGCCTCTAAACAATATAACGCAACCTGGAATAGAAACTCCCGAAAATGCTCTCTTTGTAACCTTTGCCGTACAGGAATTCAAAATATGTTCCATATTTTTCCCTTGTGCACCTCACCTTAAAGAGACTTGAACCTTGCCTTTTTTCACTCTGGCAACCTCACAAAGAACTGGTCATCCACCTAGTGGTCTTTGGTATGATCGATGTAGAAACTAAATGCTGTTGTAAAAGTCCAACCTGTGTAGTATGTCTGATCTTCTTTAGGAGTTCGGCCAGGAGTGGTATCAGTGGACAGGTATACAAGAGTTCAGAGTCCCATGCAAGGCAGAACGCGTCTCCAAGTGAGAGATGTCTTAGAAATTCCAACGTGCAGAAGCACTGACAGTGTGCGTTCTCAGCTGTGGCAAACAGATTAAACCAAGGTTCTCCCAATTTGTGGAAGCCACCTTGCACCACCTTTGGGTGTAGCTGCCACTCATGCTCCACCAGGTGCAGATGGCTGAGTTTGTCCTCCCTGGTGTTCAATGAGCCTGCTGGGTGGTTTTCCACCAGAAAGATCCCTGGGCAGGTCAGCCATTTTCAGAGGCACAAGACCTCCTCGCACAGGGTCCATGACCTCAACCCGCACCTCCCTGTTTGTTGCAGGACCGCATGGTAGTGGTGTTGTCAATAAACACCTTCACCAGTCTCCTCTCAATGGATGGCAGGAAGGCCTTCTGCACAAGCAAATGGCCCTCAGCTCCAAAAGGTTGATTTGAAGCTGAGTCTCCACTGGTGACCAGAGGCCTATGATCTTCACCTCTCCCAAGTAGCCACCCCAGCCCTTAAGTGACGCATCTATCACCACTGTCAGCGCTGGGAGGGGAAGAGAGAGGAGTCTGCTGCTGACCCAATCGCAGTCGAGTAACCATCATCTGCGGATCTTTCGCAA
Organism: Lissotriton vulgaris; assembly: GCF_964263255.1. Lineage (NCBI taxonomy): Eukaryota > Metazoa > Chordata > Amphibia > Caudata > Salamandridae > Lissotriton > Lissotriton vulgaris. The sequence continues at coordinate 555,387,210 of NC_141685.1, read as the reverse complement.
ACTCTACTGAAATCTGAACTTGGTCGGAGTGATCCACTTGATGTTGGACCCACTGGGACATCAGATCCCACTGTAGAGTCCCCATTTGCCACCAGGCATGCTCAACCAGTAGAAGGCAGGAGACCATCAGTGCCAGCAGTATCAGATTCGGCCTCACTGCAATGCAGGACTAAGGCTGAAAGATTGGAATCATAGCTCGAATGTCCTGTATGCTGTTTCCCAGGAAAAGGGCACAAAACCAGACTGTATCCAGAATGGTTCAGATGAAAGGGATGTCTGAGAAGGAGTCATGTGTGACATCTGCACATTGAGAGTGAACCCCAAAGATGATAGGAAGTTCACCGTTGTCTGAAGTGGTTGGCCACTGCCTGGGGCAAGCCTTCCTTTAACAGCCAGTCATTGAGGTAGGGGAAGACTGACACCCCTGACCTACAAAGGTGTGCTGCCCCACTGCCATCACTTTCGTGAACAATCGAGTGGCGCTGGTGAGACCAAAGGGGAGCACAACTAACTCAAAGTACTAGTGTCCCACCACAAACTACGGGCATCGCGGATGTGCCGGCAGGCCAGGTATGTGAAAATAAGCATACTGTAGATCTAACACCACCATTCAGTCTTCAGGGTCGAGGGCAGACAAGACCTTGGTGAGGGTGAGCATTTCGAATTTATCTTTCCAGCGGAAGCCTTTGAGAGGGCACAGATCAAGAATAGGCTGAAGACTTCTATCTTGGGCACAAGAAAGCAGGGGAAATAACAACCACGCTCTACTTCTTCTGCATGCTGCGGCAACAAATGATGGAAGGAATGCTGAATAAATCAAACATTCACCCCCAGTCAAGAGATCTGGATTAAATCTGTCGTTCTTTTGCTCACTACGCTTCCCAGTTTGGACCCATCTTGGGCACAAAAAGCAGGTGAAATAATAACAAAACTCCTCTGGTGCTGCATGCTGCGGCAACAAATGATGGAAGGAATGATGAATAAATAAAACATTCACCCCCAGTCAAGAGTTCTGGCTTAAATCCCTCTTTCTTATGCTCAGTACACCCCCCCCCCATTTTTACCCCAGCCATATGCAAATCAGTCTTAACCCTGCTCCTCATGGGAACAGTCCAGCCCAAACTGCCAAGCCGGGACCTCTCTGGACCAGAAACAAGCATCCTGGGATCAGTATCAGGGTATCGCCCTTCATCAGCCAGGCTAGCTTAAATCCAGTGGCACAGCGAACAAGGGACCCACATCAGGGCATACCCATCTCACTTAGGGTGGAAAAAGGCTGAGGCAAGAAATGATGGACGTAATGCTGAAAAAATCAACAACATATATACCTTTACCGCCAGGACTGCATTCACTCTAAAATGGTGACTGCCCTCACACTAATCACCATTTGGGATGCATGCAGCATCTTTCAATCAAAACCTTACAAGATTAGCACTGAGGCAATTAGCCCTCAGCCCACCATAGCACATTTTGTGACTAATTCCCGCATATTAGTCCTCTTTTATTGATATGTCCCATTCTCGATTGTGGAAGCCACCCAACAAATACGAAAGCTGCTTTTCCTTTTTTCCAACCACCCCCCTCTACTTTTAATTCCTTCTCCTGCCTTCATCGCCACAAGAAAGCGACGGGGCTGATACGGGTACTGCTCTTGATGGAGGATGATTCTTTGCGAATAATCATGCTTGAGCAAGTCTGCTCATAAGTATGTTATTAATAAATATAACTAATAGTGTTAAAATTATTAACAAAAGAAACTTTGAAAAGTACTACATGAAAATGTGCAAGAAAGACATTTAATAATCAGAAGCTGCAATGTTTAACTTGCAGAAAGCATGGAAAAATATGAGATTTCTTTTATGAGAACTAAAGTGACATGAGAGAGAGAAAACTTGATAAATGTGCTAAAACAAACCTATAAGTAAAAACTTTGGAAATAATAAATTGAAAGATTTAATTTTAATATATATTTTTATTAGTTTTGTACAATCAGTATAATCGTTGTTTGGTTCACTTACAGTTCCATATTTCCTTGTTATTTGATACATACCTATGCATCAGGGTGCTTTACATTCCAACATTTTGCCCCATCTTCCGTGGGATAGCTTATACATCAATAATTATTCACTACAAACGTTCCCGTTTCTATTACTAAATATTTCTCTTCCCCCCCCCCATCCCCTTACCCGGCTCAGCTCCATAGACCTCTTGTCCTATTATTGCTAATATCTCGTGAAAATCTTCATATTATCACCAGTGTATCTATCTTGTTTTGTTTATTAATTTCCTTCCACATCTGTGCAGTGTTATTATTATGGGGAGTACCTGATAGGTGTTAATGTTGTTGTGTGCTTACTCTTAAAGTCTGCCACTATTACCGTCCATGCACTCAAGTCATCTTCCAGTTTTGCATCTGGCTTAACCTTTTTCAACCATACTGCTTCTCCTGTCGCCCATTCGCATTGGTCTCGCAGCCACATTTTTCTGCGGGGTGGGTTTGGGCTTTTCCAAGATATTGCAATCCACCTTTTTGCCAATATAAGCCCCAACATTACTAATTTCCTTTTTATTTTTGGGGGATGCTAGTAGTCCTAGCAATACTGTTTTGATTTCTTTAGAGACTGTCCATTCCATGATCTCTTCTAGTATATCTATGGCTTCAGTTCAGTCCAGTAGGAGGCTATAACCGGACATTGCCTTACCACATGTAAACAATCTGCCATTCAGGTGTCCAAACTGTAAACATTTTACTTAATGTTCTGGGGGAAAGATATGTTTGATGTATATGTATATAATTATATTGAACTAACTTAAACCTTCGGTTGGAGTTCACTTTCTTAGCCCCCTCATGCACTTTAATCCATTCTTGTTCTGATAATGATCCTCCCAAGGCCTCCTCCCAAAGATGCCTGGACTGGTAGGGTCAGGGCTTTCAAGTCCTCCCTAAATGCTCGATACAAATGTGAGATTAGGCGCCCACCCTGTGCCATATAGAGCATTGCCTGGAGCACATTTGTTACTAGTGGTTTCCTCTGGGAATGATGCCCATAACTCGCTAGTCACATGTGGTATCTTTCTGGATTGCAGAAATTGCTCTCGTCCTAGCTCATACACTTCCACCCCTCCTCACGGGAGATGAATTGTTTATTTGAAAAAAGGTCTCCCATTGTTAGGCATCTGCTTTCTTTCCATTTATGGATGGAGATAGTGTCCGTTATTTTCACATAGGGCTGTATCACCCACAGCGGCATGTCTAGCACATAAGGGGCGTTGCCTATCACTTTCTTAACTACCCATCCCATACTCATGCCACGTGTTGGATGATGTATGGGTAAGCTCGCGATACCCCTGCTCTTCTCATTAAGTGTTCGGCAAGTGACTCTCCCTTGTATGTTCCGGCTAGCAGTGTCTTCTCCCAATTATCTTTATCATCTAGCCAGTGAATTGCATGTTGAAGCTGTGCGTCATATAGGTCAATATTGGGAACCTCTAGCCCTCCATATTGCCCTGGTATTTGCATAGTCTTTAAGCTCACTCTCTTGCATTTTGATCCCCACAACAACTCTATCAATATTTTATCTAATGTTTTAAAGTAGTGCTTGGGGATCTCATAAAATGAATGTTGAATCACATATAGACATCTCAGCAGGATGATCATATTTGTAATTGTGATTTTACCCATGAGGGACAATGGTGGCCCTTGCCAAAATTGCACAGAACCCTTCACCCCGTACACTACTCTCCCTATGTTTAATTCCATATGCCTTTCTAGTGTATTTGCCAGCCTAATTCCCAGGTATTTGGGATCAGCTTTAAACATGGGCAATGAAATCTGCTCCGCTAGCGGAGGTTGCGGAGATTTATTACCTATGCATTACATTGAAAACACGGAATTCATGCAAAAATCCCAACTCCCCCATGTAGCGGAGTTGGCTACCTCACCCACAACCCTTTGATAAAACAATTTTACAGTTACATGCTAAAAAGCATATAATCACTCACAAAGGTAAGCTTTGAAAAATATCAGGCAATGACAGACATTATGATTTTGCGGTCCCCCCTAACCTAGGGTGAGGACCAAGCAGATGCCTTGAACACAAAGAGCATAATAAAACAATGTTACCTTTAATGCTAAAAAGCATATTCTCAATTCACAAAAGTGAGCTTTAAAAAATATCAGGCAATGACAGACGTGACAATTACCCCCCCCCCCCCAACCTAGGGGGAGGACCAAGCAGATGCCTTGAACACAAAGAGTATTTCATGCTCAACGATTGTGGTGGTCCCATCCTCCTAGGACCACCCCAAGCAAAGTTATGGGCAAAAATACAATGCCAACTAAAGGCCCAGCAAAGCATTATGGGGTGAGAGTCTAGAATGGAGTGAATATTATTATTAGAAGGTCTATTTCCTTAACAGTAGTGTTTTCTTATTCTACAGAAAAGGGACGATTTATGCTTTTTCCTATGAAGGCCTCAAGCCCTGCTAGAGTTATTTTTCTTTTAAGTAGGCCTCAAAAGAATGTATTTTGTCCTTCATTACTTCTGAAAATCCGGACTTTACTTGTTTAGCTGTGTACAGCATATCACTAGAATTTCCTATCTATGGTTAGTGTATTTCTTTCTATGAATAAATATTATGACTATGTTGCAAGCTGATGTGGAAGCTATCGCGAGGACATGGAGAAGTTTCAATTTCCTTTCCTGCTTCCGTGGAATGATGATGACATCAAATTTAACAATGAACTGAATTATAAAATTCCGGATGAACTAGCCTGGAGAATGATCACCTCATGGACTTAATCAATAGAATTGTGTAGAACATTTAGGGGTTGGAACTGTGAATATCACGGAGTATAATTATTTCTGAGCGAAAAAAACATGGTAGTAGCTGTTTCTATGAGAAGAGAGCCTTTTGCTGCTGTATTTCTCTCTATGCTACTCTGACTGGCTATAATCCTTGCAAAATACTGAGCATCACATGCTGTCAGTTAAAACCTGATTTCTCTTTGAACTGAACTATCCTGATTGCCATGCACTTCATCGGCTGGTGAAGTTGATCAAGCTATACCTTTCTGGCTGAAGGGTCAGCTACTTCTTACTATTGCACGCTGTGCATTCAATCAATCAATCAATCAATCAATCAATCAATCAGAACATTTGTAGAGCGCACTACTCACCCATGAGGGTCTCAAGGCGCTGGGGGGAATGCTGCTAATGCTTGAACAGCCAGGTCTTGAGTAGTCTTCTGAAGGATGGGGAGGAAGTTCCAGGTCTAGGCGGCTAGGTGGGAGAACAATCTGCCACAGGCGGTCTTTCTTCGGATGCGGGGGACGGTAGCGAGGGCGAGGTCGGTGGACCGGAGCTGGTGGGTGGGGGTGTAGATGGTGAGTCATCTGTTGAGGTATGCCGGTCCGGTGTTGTGGAGTGCCTTGTGTGTGTGGGTGAGGAGCTTGAAGGTGATCCTTTTGTTGACGGGAAGCCAGTGCAGGTCTCTCAGGTGGGGTGTGATGTGGCTGCGGCAAGGGATGTCGAGGATCAAGCGTGCAGAGGCGTTCTGTATGCGTTGTAGTCTTTTCAGGAGTTTGGCCGAGGCTCCTGCGTAGAGGGCGTTTCCGTAGTCCAGCCTGCTGATGACGAGGCCCTGGGTGACCATTCTTCTTGTTTCAGTGGGGATCCACTTGTAGATCTTGCCACCTGTAGCTCATTGATCTTGAGTTCGTATAAATCCTGAATTGCTCATTGATATTACTACTATTTTCTTCTTCTCTCTCTCCTCTCATTCCTTGTTATTGATTTATGATGTATTTGCCATGAACTGTATTTCTTTATTGTGAATTTGCCTGTAACATTGAAATAATATAGAATTTACATTACTAATGTATTTTATGTATTGACCATTCATATATTTAAAGAGAAAAAACTTTTTATTAAGAAAAACAAATAAAATAATATCACACACATCAACACAAATACAAAAAGCAGTCGTGAACATATACAATAAGAATAAAATCCAATGTGGCCAATAACTAATCATAAACAGTACAAAAGAGGCATGTTTTACAAGAGCTTAATCCAGGTGTCTCTGTTAGGACTGTGGTCAAAGAGCACAAGATTACAGTGATTTATTGTCAACAGCGAGCTGAGAGGTTTCCCCAAAGGGGGTGCGCAACCAACCTCTACTTTCATTCCATGGGGCCCAAATTGTTGTCCACTGACTCGGGCAACCCTTGCTTTCATACACCGCTCTCTCAGCCTGCATGCACCAGTCCATATCAGACTCCCAATCCGAGCATTTCAATTCAGTTCCACCTTTCCACGTTCTGGCGATGTTACGTTTAGCCACCATGCACCCAAGGGAGACCCACAATTGCTCGGGCCTAGTCAGATCAGTGGCCTCCCAAATATTCAAGAGACAGAATCTCAGAGTAGGTTTAATATAGCAGACCTGGGATAAAGCCGAGATAATCTACCTCTAAAGAGTGGGTTAGTCCCACCATTGACGCAGTTTATTTATTTATTTATTTATTTTGAAAGTTTTATATAGCGCGGACAAGATTCTTGCAGATATCAGAGCGCTTTACAAAGAGAAGTACATGAGGGAGCATGGTTAGACAGATAAATCAATATGTCAAATAGTACAAATAGGTGGCAACAAAGCCATACATGAGTACAAAATAGTACAAATAGGTGGCTACAAATCCAAACATGTGAGTAATAAGACAGTTAATACAAATAATCAAAAGGGCCAAACATGTAGTATAGATCGGTGCAGAGTACTAACAGTGTTCGAGATAGTAGTTCAGGTGTATTTAGCCATGAGGATAGCTTTTACTTCATTTTTAAAGAGTGTGGTGGAAGAGATAAGCCTGGTTTCCGGCGGGAGAGAGTTCCAGATCCTAGGCGCCATTCCTGAGAAGGAGCGCTTATATGTTTTTTCCTTCCGGAATCTTCGAGGTTTCAACAGAAGATTGTTTGTGCCTCTGGTGTTTCTAGCTCCTCCGGAGATTGTCAGTTTCTGAGCGAGGTATCCGGGTGAGTTTAGATTTACCGCCTTGTGTATCATGCAGGCGATTTTCAGATGTATTCTAGCTTCAAAAGGCAGCCAATTCAGGGATTTCAAGTCAGGGGTAATATGGGAGTGTTTTTTTGACCCAGTGATGAGTCTCGCTGCCGCGTTTAGAGAAGCTCTTAGGGGTGCGGTTGTAGTTAGGGGGAGTCCACAGAGGGCGATGCTGCCGTATTCAATTCGTAGAATGACTAGTGCTTGTACTGCGGTTTGGAAGTCTTTGGCTGGGAGGTAGTGTTTAAGTTTCCTCAGAGTGTTGATCTGGAAGTTTGCTCCCTTTGTTGCCTTGCTGATATGTTGCTGCATGTTCAGATTGGTGTCTAGTGTTATGCCTAGGGATTTTGCTGAGTCCACGATGGTGGGTTTGACATTGAGTGCGGTTAGGTCTTTAAGCCAAATTTGAGTGGTGGAGACCTTCGCTGGAGGTGAGATCAGAAGGAACTCTGTTTTCAGGGCATTGAGTTTGAGATGATTATCGGCAAGCCAGGATTGGGTGCATCTGATCGTTGAGTTCAGGAGCAAGATGTCCTTGGGGGACTGTAATTTGAGATAAAGTTGGGTGTCATCTGCGTACATGTGAAAGTGTACATTGGATGCTTGTAGCAAGGTGGTGAGAGGTTCCATGACTAGGTTGAACAGAGTTGGGGATAGAGAGGATCCTTGGGGGACACCTAGCGTTACGGGTATTGGCGTGGACATCAGGTTGTTGCTCTTGAATTTCTGCGACCTGTTGTGAAGAAAGGAGGTGAACCACTTGAGAACAGTTCCAGATAAACCCATTCTTGTGTTTAGAAGCTCTAGTAAATTCTCATGTTTAACGGTATCGAATGCTGAAGAGAGATCAAGGAGGCTGAGGAGGCAGGTGTCATTTTGGTCTAGCATTTGAAGTGCGTCGTCAATTATGTGAGTCATAGCAGTTTCTGTACTGTGCCCTGCTCGGAAGCCTGACTGGTGAGGGTTGAGGAGATCAAATTGTTCCATGTGTTTAGTCAATTGTAGTTGTGCGCATTTTTCCAGCAGTTTGGCGAGAGTGGGAATATTGGTAATGGGACGGTAATTGTTGAGATCAGAGGGGTCGGCTGTAGGTTTCTTTAGAAGAGGTGTGATCTGACCAACTTTGAGGGAGTTCCTTGTTGGAGGGAGCTGTTGATAATTTTAGTCCAGAGAGGGATAAGCAAGGGGGTAAAGTCTTTTACTGCCTCAGCAGGAAGGGGGTCCGAGAGGTGATTGGATGGTTTCAGGGTGCTGAGCAGTTTGCCAATTTCCTCTTCTGAGTATGTGCCAAAGGTTGACCATGTGGCATTGTTTTTTGGTTCAATGGCTGCTAGGCACTGGGGTTTGGAGTAGAGGCTTGCGTCAATGAGGAGATCGCTCTTTATGTTGTCAGTTTTTTGGGTAAAGAAAGCAGCGAAGTCTTCACAGGAGGGTGCCTCACGCGCAGTGTTGAGTGGTTGGGGTTGATCCTTGGATTGTGATTTGATTAGCTCAAACAATTTTCTCGGGCGGTTTTTTGCTTGGTCGAGCTGGAGGCTGAAGAAGTCTGATTTTGAGCATTTTATTTTCCTGAAGTAGGCATTTCTCTTTTTCTTCAGATCTTTTAGGTGCATTGCAGAGGGAGCTGATCTCCAGGTACGCTCTGCCATTCGCATGTCTCGTCTATCTTCATTGAATCTCCCATCGTACCATGGATTGGAGACTTTAGTAGAGGCTCTTTTTAGCTGCATAGGAGCAGTCTCATTAATTATGGAGGTCATTGCGTTGAGATAGTGATCAGTCAGTGTTTGAACGTCCGTATCGCCTGTCGGTGGCAGTAGGAGATTGCACCTGTTAGGGGGCAAAGAGCCTGGGTTGAGTTTTTTCATGTCTCTTTTCCAGACTTTGGGCTTGGATAATTGAGCCGGGTTAACTTTAACTTTTTCATTGATAAAGAATGTGACAGTATGATGATCTGACCAGTCGCAGGGTTGGATGGACTCGAGTTGGATAGACTCCTCTTTGGAGATGATCAGGTCGAGGATAGAACCTTTCTCGTGGGTCGGGCTGTTGCATATTTGGGTGAGGTTGAGGGCATCGAGGAAGTTTTTAAGACTATTTACCACCGCGTCCTTGCAATCGTTCCAGTGGAGGTTGAAGTCACCAAGGTATATTTGGGTGAGCTGCCGACCGGAATTGGTTGAGATCATATCCATGATTTGTTGGGAAAAGGTGAAGTTGTCCCTGGGTGGGTGGTAGATGCTGTGAAGAGAGCATATCGGTTTGCCCTCACTGAAGGTGTCAAGGCAGATGTATTCCCAGGATGTTGGGGATGGTAGGGAGGTAGAATTGACTTTCTGAACAGAGAGGTTATTCCTGTAGATGCATGCGATTCCACCACCTAATTTGCCTGCTCTGTCTAGCCTGATAATGTGGTAGTTGGGAGGAACCAGAATGTCCATTATAGGTGTTGAAGATTCAGTTAGCCAGGTTTCGGTCAGGATGATTAGGTCAAGGTCCATTGATAAGAGGAGATCAGCAATAGCGGCAGAATGTTTCGAGGCCGATCTGCAGTTGAGGAGAGTGCATTTGAGACGGGGTGTGATGAGGGTGGTAGAAGGTTCTAGAGAGAGAGGGGGACTTTTTAAAGGTTATTGGGGATGGAGAATCTGCTGTTTAGTGTGGGGGGTCTAAGGGGATTTGAGTGTATCGTGGGAATGTTGAGGTGTGGGGTGGTTGTGTGATTTTGGGGGGCTGGGTGAGGTTGACATCCACAACAGCTTCGACAACCGACCCGAAGACCAACCCACCCAATCTTCTGCAGGACCCTCACCCCCCCTGAACATCCTTAATGACTGGAACCCAATCTCCACTGAGGACACCATCCGCCTGATGAACTCCATCCACTCAGGATCCCCAACTGACCCATGCCCTCACCACATCTTCAACAAAGCAGACTCCATCATAGCACCACACCTCCGAGATGTCATCAACTGCTCCCTCAACTCCGCCACCTTCCCGGAAAGCTGGAAACATGCAGAACTCAGCGCCCTTCTGAAAAAACCCACAGCTGACCCCACAGAACTCAAAAACTACCGCCCCATCTCGCTTCTTCCGTTCCCGGCCAAAGTCATTGAGAAAGCTGTCAACAACCAGCTCGCCGCCTTCCTCGAAACCAACAAATCCCTTGACTCCTCACAGTCCGGCTTCCGAGCCAAACACAGCACTGAGACCGCCCTCATCGCAGCAACAGACGACATTCGAACTCTACTGGACAATGGAGACACAGTCGCCCTCATCCTCCTCGACCTCTCCGCTGCCTTCGACACAGTCTGTCACAGCACCCTTCTACAGCGCCTCAGAGACGTAGGAATCCAAGGAAAAGTACCGGAATGGATCACCTCGTTCCTCACCGGAAGAACACAGAGAGTCCGCCTCCCACCATTCAAGTCAAAGGCCTCTGAAGTCATCTGCGGCGTGCCACAAGGATCGTCACTCAGCCCCACCCTCTTCAACGTATACATGAACCCCCTTGCGGCCATCGCTCGCCAACACAATCTCAACATCATCTCCTACGCGGATGACACTCAACTGATCCTATCACTCACCAAAGACCCTAACACCGCCAAAACCAACTTACACGAAGGAATGTAAGAAGTAGCCAAGTGGATGAAGCACAGCCGTCTGAAACTGAACTCAGACAAAACAGAAGTCCTCATCTTAGGCACCTCCCCCTCCGCCTGGGATGACTCTTGGTGGCCAGAAGCCCTTGGAAAAGCCCCCATCCCGGCGGACCACGCACGGAACCTGGGCGTCATCCTGGACTCCTCACTCTCGATGACCAGACAAGTCAACGCCGTTTCATCATCTTGCTTCAACATTCTTCGCATGCTCAAAAAAACATTTCGCTGGATCCCCACCGAAACTAGAAGAACGGTCACCCACGCACTGGTCACGAGCCACCTGGACTACGGAAACACACTATACGCCGGTACCACCGCAAAACTCCAGAATAAACTCCAACGCATCCAGAACGCTTCAGCCAGGCTCATACTAGACATCCCGCGTAAAGAACACATCTCTGGTCACCTGAAAAACCTCCACTGGCTCCCCGTAAATAAGAGGATTCCTTTCCGCCTCCTAACCCACGCACACAAAGCACTTTACGAACTTGGGCCCGAATGCCTCAACACACGATTGTCCTTCTACACCCCCTCCCGTCAGCTGCGATCCTCCAACCAAGCCCTTGCCACGGTACCTCGCATCAACAAAACCACTATGGGAGGTAGATCCTTCTCCTACCTGGCAGCTAAAACCTGGAACTCACTTCCCACTCACCTTCGCCTTACTCAGAACCACCTAGCATTCAGAAAGCAACTTAAAACTTGGATATTCGACAAATAATTTCCCACCCTCCCTCTAGCGCCTTGAGACCCTATGGGTATGTAGCGCGCTATATAAATTTCTTGACTTGACTTGACTTGACTTGGGTCATAGGAGCGGAGAAGGGTGAGTGTGTCGTGGTCAGAGGTAGAGTTGTGGGTGCGACGAGGGCGGTTGTTGCGATTGCTAGCTGGGAGTGAGGTCAGGTTGGGGGAGAGTTGAGTGAGAGGGTTAGTCGGAAGGGTGGGGGACCCATTGGGCGGGGAGGTGTAGTTGTGTGATGGGTTGTAGGGACGACGAGGGGGACGAGGGCAGTTGCTGCTGCGCCTATGAGCAGGGATTGACGCCCGGTTTGGGGCGTGTTGAGTGAGGGAGTCAGCTGGAGGGGTAGGGGACAAGTTGGGAGGGGAGGTGGGTGAGGGGTGTATGGGGTGGGTGGCGAGTAGTTCCTTGATGTTGTGTATGTCTTCTTTGATCTGATTGAGGGTGGCCATGATGATGTCCATCGTGGGGTAGGTGGTGGAGGTGGGGGCGGCAGTCAGAGGTGAATGGCTGACCAGGGAATTCGTGTGCAGGTGGGAGCGTGGACTGGAGTTCGAGGAGGTATGCGTTGTGTTGGTGTACGGGAAGGTGTTAGGGAGGAGAGAGGCTTTGGGCGGGAGGGGTGTGGATGAGGTAGGAAGGGTGTTGGTGGTATGAGTGAGGGCATTGGTGGTAGGCGGGGGGGTCAGTGTGTAGGCTGGGAGACTGATAGTCGTGGTGGGGGAGCAGGAAGGGTAATGGGGGCTGGGAGTCGGAGGGGAACTGGGATAGGGGATGGTCCTGTTGTGGGGAGGGGGAGTTAAATTAAGGGAGGAGGTGTTTTCTGCGTGGTTGGTTAGAGGGTAATGGGGACTGAGAATGGGGGGGATGAAGGGGGGCATTTGTCGAAGTGCGTGTTGTTCTGGTGCTGGACTAGGTTAGGTGTGTTGTGGGTGAGAGCTGTGCTGTCAGGGGTGAGCGGAGTGTTGATGCCCGCTGTAGGTGTGAGAGGAGTGTTGATGGTATGTGTGGAGGTCTGGGGGTTGGTAGAGGGGATGGGGGTGTGAGTGGTGTATGAGGGGGAGCGATCTGTGTCTGTGTTTGAGGCGTGTGTTACAACTGCATGGTGCTGAACTGGGATAGAGGGGTTGTGGGTGGGAGATGGGCGATCAGGGGTGGTAGGTGTGTCCCTGATTGAGGAGTATGTAGCTGTGAGGTCATGGTTGGTGGGACTGGAGGGGATATGAGTGTTGGACCGCGAATGGGCGAGGTGCTCTTTGAAGGTGGGGAACAGGTTGTCTAGCAGTTCCAGGTTCCTGTCTGTGGATTGAGCTAGGACAATCCCGTTATTGTAAATGGTGATGGTGGCTCTGCCTGGAAAGAATTGGGATGGTGTGATGGAGAAAGTTAGGCTGTGAGCGGATTTCCTGGTGGAGGAGACAGTGAGTAGGGTGAGGAATGCTTTTCTCCATTGAGCTCTGCGAGTGGTGTGGAATATGATATCAGTGTTCAGGGATCCATTGACCGGTGAGAAGTAGGTGTCAGCAAAGGGGGTTTCAGGGTGTGACCTAAGGAAGTTGTGTTTAAAGCGTTTAGCGGATTTTTTGGTGAGTGACGGTGGGTAGTTGATTTTATATGTGTGATTGCCGATAGGATCCATGTTGCGATGATGGTTTAGGAGGGAATGGGGGAAAGTAGTATAGTGGTACACATGTGCAGGAAAAACAAATACATACAGTAGGTTACACGGTGCAAGAGTAGTACTAGTGATCAATCAGCATAGCCCAAATGTAAGAGTGTGCAGGGAAACATATACATACAGTAAGTTATAGAGTACAAAAGAGGTACTAGTGTTCAATCAGCATAACCAGGATATGCGAGTGTGTAGTATAGCAAATACTTACGGTATTACAAGGTAGAGCAAATATATACGGGCGGTATTACAAAGTAGAGCAAATATATAAGGCATTGCAAACTACAAAAGTGAAGTATAATAGTGGGAAAGGATACAGATGCAAATATCAAGTTACATGGATCAAAAGTTAACCCAAGGGGCTGAAGTGACACTAGTGATCAACCAGAGATATATGGATCAAGAGTGGCCCTACACTCGTGTGCAACCAGAGATATATGGGGTAGTAGTCGGTGCCTTAGAAAGAAGAGTGAAAATGGATGCAGGTTGTATAACTGTGCATCATAGTGCAGAATACATTAGAAGTATATTAAGTATGAGGTAGCAGTCTGTGCATGACAGGAGAGAGAAAGTAGGAATACAAGTGCAAGTATAATACTGATAGAATATAGAGACAGGATACAGATAAAGTAGGAATGGGAGTAGGTTACATTAGGAGTATATTAAGTAAGAGGTAGCAGTCTGTGCATAACAGGATAGAGAAGGTAGGAATGGGAGTAGGTTACGGAAATGTGCAGAGTAGTGCAGAATAAAGTGCAAGTATAATACTGATAGAATATCGAGACAGGATACAGATAAAGTAGGAATGGGAGTAGGTTACATTAGGAGTATATTAAGTAAGAGGTAGCAGTCTGTGCATAACAGGATAGAGAAGGTAGGAATGGGAGTAGGTTACAGAAATGTGCAGAGCAGTGCAGAATACAAGTGCAAGTATAATACTGATAGAATATAGAGACAGGATACAGATACAACAACTTACGTGAGTCAAAACTCAAGAATCAAAAATGACATTAGTTGTCAAACCAAAAAATATGAGGTAGCAATCTGTGCATTTACAAACGTTCAAAATACAGGTAGAAGTGGCACTAGTGAGGGGCTAAAATATATGAGGTAGTAATCTGTGCATTAGAGATGATCAAAATACAGGTATAGGTATAATACTGCAATGATAGGCAAACACTCTTTCATATATAAGGTAGCAGTCTGTGCATTACAAATGTTCAAAATAAAGCTAGGAGTGTAATACTGCAATGATAGGCAAACACTCTTTCATATATGAGGTAGCAATCTGTGCATTACAAATGTTCAAAATAAAGCTAAGAGTGTAATATTGCAATAATAGGCAGACATTCTTTCATATATGAGGTAGCAATCTGTGCAATACAGTTCAAAATAAAGCTAAGAGTGTAATATTGCAATAATAGGCAGACATTCTTTCATATATGAGGTAGCAATCTGTGCAATACAAATGTTCAGAAAATAGGTAGAAGTATAATACTACAATAATAGGCAGACATTCTTTCACGCTAGTCTAAATACTATAGTCCAATAGAGACTAGTCTAAAATGGCCGCCAAATAGTTGAGATCGAGACAGTAGTCCTCTGTTTGTTGCTGTTGCTTAGGTAGCAGGGGAGAGCAGTTTCCCTTCACAATCATGCAGGCAAGGGGAGATAGAGATATTAGTCCTCTGTCTGCTGCTATTACTTTAAGCACAGGGGAAGGGATTACACTTTCTGTTTAAGCAGGCAAAGCTCAAGGCTAGCTGGGAGGAATTCTTATCTCTGTGTGGGGGAGTTAAGCTGAGGGGCCTCGTGGACAACAGAGGTACGGGGGGATTTATTGCTACAGTTTTATGGCCCCAGCCATTTTGAACAAAGGAGTTCGTTTTTAAAAAGAAAGCAGGCGGGTGGGAGAAGTAAATACCTTAAGTTTCTGTGTGCCTGTTAATTTTGCCAGTAGAGTTTTACAGTAGCAGTGCTTTAGTCCATGATTGGCTCAGTCCCTTCCGCTCCGTCGATATATCACTTCCCTCACTCCTATAAAAGTTCTTTTTTGTAGTTAAGCTGTGCTTAGTTCTCGCGGGTCCGCTGCGAGAGATGTGACACCACTGTGTTTGCCAGCAACCAGCGTCCCAGGCCCCTCTCAGCCCTCCAGTCCGTTAGGATTCCTCTGCTGCGGAGCGGGCGGGAGGGGGGGGTTGCATTGTCGTCGTGTCCCGGTGCTGCTATCACTGTCCTTTGCTGCCGTCGGAAGGGGGTCCCTGCTTCAGGTCGTGAGTGAGTGGGGGAGGGGTCCGGTGCTCCTCCCGCTTTGGACCTGGTGTCAGCTGTCCGCTATGATTCCTCTGCTGCGGTGGGGGAGCGGGGAGGGAGGGGTTCCGTTGTCATCGTGGCTTGCTCCTGCTGATCCCGGTGATCCTCCCGCTGATCCCGGTGCTGCGACCAGGGGGAGGAGGTGTCCGGTGTTCCTCCCGCTTTGGTCCTGGTGCCAGCTATCCGCTAGGATTCCTCTGCTGCGGCGGGAGGTGGTGGGGGGGGGAGGGGTTCCGTTGTCGTCGTGGCTTGCTCCCGCTGATCCCGGTGATCCTCCCGCTGATCCCGGTGCTGCAACCAGCGTCCTCTGCTGCAGTCGGGAGGGTGTTCCGATGTTGTTGCCTCGACCCCTTCGGTCCCAGAGTACCAGCTGAAATGCGACCCCCTAGCTCCCGATCTCAGCATCTGCCTCTGTTCGGGGGTGGGGGAGGGGTCCGGTGTGCGTTCCGCTTTGTCCTCGGTGCTGGCTGTGGAGGATATCGGGTGGCGATTACCAACTTCCCGAGCCTCTCTCAGCCCTCCAATGTCACTTGGGCTCCTCTGCTGTGATGCGGGCCGTTCACAATGTTGATCCGCGTCCCAAGCCTTTCTCAGCTCTCCGTCGCTGTAGGGACTCCTCTGTTGTGGAGCTGGCGGGTCACAGCGGTGTTGCACCAAACATTCCAAAAACGTTGCTCCTGTTACTCTTATTACAGAAAACGGTCGCTGGCTGCCGCTAACAGAGATATACCCGGTTAAGGGATCCCAAGCACAGGGAGCTCCTTCGGGAGGCTCCTACCAGGCGGCCATCTTGAAGTGACTATCTGGCCACAACCATTTATATTTTTGATGATTTAAATAAAATTGACTTAATAAGTTCAGAGTTTGTCTTTATTTGTGAAATATTTGACATTGATGTATAATGTGACTATTGTGGTTGTTTAGGCTTTTTCTTCATTATAGGTCCTCATGAAGGAAAGAGCATCTGTCTTTCATTATTTGAGTCCCTATTTGCTCCTCCAAAGATCTATCTATCTATACGTGGTTACTGAGTGTCTATGGGCCCAAACTCTTGGATGTAATAAAGTTTCTTTTCATGATATATTAGAGTTATTGTGAATGAGTATAAAATGTACACCGCTTCTGCTGGATCACTCTCATGCAGGTTTTATCATAAGACACCTTTTTTTCTTTTCATGAATATTTCTAAGAACGATCTAACATTTATTCTCAAGTGAAAAGCAACTCAGTCCTTTGCACCCCATCTTGATGTAGATCCCCCTCTTGTTATGCGTGACCAACATAAAAGTGACGTTTTCAAACTATCACATAAACATGATGCAATAGCACCACACCAACACATCCACCTGAGGACAGAATGCAGAAAGGGATTTGTCCCGGGACCAGGTAAGAGACTGCCCAATTCTAAGGCCCAAAACAGCTGTGCTTAATCCACTTCCGTTATATTACAATTTATTGGGGCATCTCACATCACCAGGTGCACTCCAACACCATGGAGTGCACAGCAATTCATCCCTCAGCGCCCTTCGCTGAGATTAAAACTGAACTCAGTGCCCGTCACGAACCTGAACTAGAAAAGGGTAGCTCACCGGACTATCCCATTTTACCCAGGTGCACTCCAGTACCATGCTCCCTATCGTCCCCTGTTAAAAATGAGTGCTTAAGGCAATCAACATTTTAAAAGAGGTCACAATCTGGAAATATGTGTAAGGTTTTAGCATTGAAGAGTCTGTGGGACACTGTATTACTCAGACCAATGACCGTTTTTAAATAATCTCCAATGTTGTTTACCTTGATTTGAGGCTGGGGATTATGTATTGCAAGGGCCACCATATAACATTTGAATATATGTATTTGTATAATCTGATGAACGTTGGCTACCTTCAAAGCCATGCATCAGATGCTCCCTCTGATGAGTATGTGCTGCTTCAAAGTTATGCATTAGATGCTCCACATAACATGTATCACTCATTTACTGTTTAAGTGGATGCAACTGTTTTCTGGTACTTTATGGATCCTTTCATAATCTCTGACATTTATGTTTGACATAACGCATTTGGAACAGGTGAGCAGGATGTCTTTCACTGATATGGTCTGTAGGAAAGTAGGATCTGCTTCTATGGTTACCCCCGCTTTTTCTCCTGGTGCTAAGCTGTTATTGACTAGTCTGACTTGGATCCTGCTAATCAGGACCCCAGTCTACCCTCTTTCTCCCTAAATTATCATGTTCAGTACTGGGATATTGGGGTATCCTTATAAGTCCCAGGGCATTGGTACCCCTGAGGTCTCCTTTGGGTTGAAGTATGCATTATGCCACCCATGGGGGACCATTCAAAATGGAACTACAGGCCTGACATTTCAGGCTGTGTAAGCGGGTGCTAGCACCACTTACTAAAGATATAGGTTTCCTATATTTAGGGTCACTGCACTTAAAACCTATACATCACCCCTTGGCAATCTTTAAGGCAGGGTGCTTGGCAGGGTACTTGGTTCTAAGTGAGAGGGTGCCCCTGAATGAACAGGACACCCCTGCAGCCTACGGAGTCCATTCTCCCAGGTTGTCAGTGAAGCAGCCATCTACCAATTAGACGGGCACCGCGTAATTACGCGATGACCATCTCGAAAACGGCTGCAACAAATCCTATCATGTTTGGTATGAAACATGTTGGAATCATACCCCTACACCGTAAACGGTGTGGGGGTTATGATTTCAAGCACTGGAAGAGTCCTCCGTTAGGTTCTCAGCGCTCCCTGTACCAGCCTTCTGGACCTGGACAGCACAAAGTGCTTCCTGCAGACCAGAGACACTAATCTGCCCTACTGCTGCTGAGCCAAGCTCGAGCAGGGAAGGCAGAACAATTGGGATCCTGTCGCAGGGAGGTGTGACCACCTACCAAACAGGATTGAGTGTATTGGGGTAGGGTGGGTGCACTTGCCAATGCCACTCAGTCTGCATGATGGGCACATTTGGTGTCCCCATTCATAGTCCAGTTCAAGCCAGTTCTGGGAGCTATTGACACCCGCTCTGGAGCACAACTGGACAAAGGACATGGAAGTAACTCCCCATTGTCCATGCCCTCCCCTGGGAGGGTCCCTTGAATTGCCCCAACCCTTTCCTTAGGGCTTACCTGTGGGTGGGTCCCTAGATTTGTCATGGGATAAGGTTCAGATCAGACACCACTTCTTCTTCTACCGTCTGGGCACTCTGGACTTCACAGGACTTCGTTTGGGCTCGACTTCGTCCCCCTTCCAGTATGCTGCATCGTCTGTGCCTGTGCACCATACAGGAACCTTCCAAGGCCTGTGGGCATCAAAGACAACTGAAGGAATCTCCCTTGGAGTGAAGGAGTCGCTCCCCTGCATTTGCAGGCATCGAAACTAAGTCCAGTGGTCTGCCGATCCTGAGCTCCTCTGGACTCTAACAGGTTCTGCAATGCAGGTAGTGGTTTTCCACAGCTCCCGGGGCCTTCCCTGCACTCTCACCAAGTTTGAGGCCAGTATCCCTCATGGAGCTTGCAATAACCGAACCCCTGTGCACTGCATCAACTTGCAGTTGCAAAGGCTTGTTGGCTTCCTTCCAAGAAGATCTTCGGGATTCAAGTAGCCCCAACCTTGCCCAGCCAGAGAGACCAGAATCTTCAGCCACAATGCATTGTTGTGCATCGTGGCCTGCAACTTTTGGTGAACTGCTTGAGGTCCTCTCGCGACTCCAGTGCCTCCAACCCGTTGGTCCATTTGAGGGTCACACTTGTTTCTTTTGGGCACCCCTGATTGTTCTGGCCTGCTCTAACTCCCCTGCTTTAGTGAGTCCTGGACCTTGCTTGTCTCGACCTTGCTTCTTCTATAATTCCTGCATTGGTTACATTTGCCAAGGCTTGTTGGTGCTCCTGCCTGACCCATAAGTACTCGACATCCTTCATGGGACAGCTCGTGCATGGCTCCTGGTCCTTATCTGCATCGCCTGGTCCTCACAGCTGCAGAGTCAAGGTCCTCGCCATCCATCCTGCAACACCCAACATCGGAGGGCATTCGTCTTTCAAGTCTGCTGGTCACTCCTGAGTGAAATAGACTCTGTCCCCTCTGCTTGCAGGTACCTCTCATATAGAATCCATCTTCGGATTCCACTGGACACTTTCTCCTCTTCCAGCAGTGGCACTTTCCTTAAGTTCTCCATTGGGTTCGAAAGCAGTTTCCGACATCAATTTACACATATGAACCTGGCTTCCCTGGTGCAGGTAGTGTGGGTACTAGGGTATCCATGGGTGGGGTGGCTCTCCAACCTTCTGTCTTACATGGGGTTTCTTCAGGGTCCACTGGGAAGGGTCCTTAATCTTTAAAAATCCAACTGCGACTTTCACATAGAATTGTACGGGGCATGCAGTTGTGTTCCCACACTGCACACACTCTCCGTGGGGTCCCCATCTACTCACCTTTGGTGGTTCCCTGGTTCCCCAGCACTTCTATATCTTCTCGACATTGTCTTGACCCGTGGTTCTTATACCACTTTCTTAGTATATGGTTTGGTCCTCCCTTGGGGTCCACTGTGCATTCTGTGCTATTTACAGCGTTACTATCTTCGCTAAGTATTGTGTGCATTGTGTTTATCTCCAGGTAGGAGATATCTAAACTTGTTAAAAAGTATATTATAATAAATACATATTTTTATAAATACCTTCTGTGGCTCTTTTTCACTTAATCTATACTATAAGATTGCATACTGGTAAAACAAGCTGCTTTACACTCCTTTTGGACTAAGCCTGAAGGCTGCTCTCCACAGCTACCACTTAGAAAGCATTCCAAGGTTCACTTAGACCTCTTAAATCACCATAAGGGTTGTCTGAACTGGTGTAAGGTGCCCACTTACATTAATGGACATCATGTACTAGGCCAGCTTCTAACATGGCCTGTTCCTTTTGTGCTGTAGATATGTGTATATGAACTAACTGTTCAGCCATAGGCTAATAATTACTGTAAAATTAAAAACTCATGGGGAGACGTAATGTGGCACTTTCAGAATATGAGTTTCTTTGTTTTGAGGTCTGATTAGTGCAAAATGGATTTCTGTTTAGATATACTTAGACCAGGCATACACTAAGAAGATGTGATTGGATTTGTTATCTTTTTAGGTATGTTATCATGGCTATGCAAATGTAATGGCAAGCAACTATGTCTCTGTTATGACATCCACACACCTTAAGTACTAACCAAAAAGACTTTGATCAGAATATTAATTAACACTATCATGATTATGCCACATCCCTGCACAAGACCTCTTTCCTTTCCCATTTCCCTTCCCTCCTCTCACTCCCCCCTTTCGCTAAGGCCTGACGATTTACAACACTTTGCCCTGTCAACACCAAGTCAAACACCCACCTCTCTTTGGATTATTTGGAAGTTCATAGTAGTAAAAAAGGTTTAGGATGAGTCAGAAAGTGGAGGTAGGGGATATTTTGGAATAGGATGAGTCATAGAGTGGTCATTTAGGGGAGAATAATTAACGTATTTTCTCTGCAGTGGGAGCAACATGTATACATTTGTATGTACATAACCACACATAAGAGGTATACATACATCGGAATTTTAACATGATAGGCATATGGAAACTAATCAGGAGGTATACAATTGTATTAGATAAACTCCCATTTGTTCGCTCATTGATAAATATTTACAAACTCAGGCTTCCCATTTTTGCTTTAAATAAATAATTTGTTTTACATTTTATACTTTTTTTATGTTTATATCCCCCCAATTTTTCAATATTGAAGCACATATAGATATAATTGCTATAATCATATTACACATTGTGTAATATATGTGTTTTTTTAGGAAAATAAAGCCATAAGCAAATACTCAACACCTTATATGTTATTGAACATATATGTATGCAAGTATATAATTGTTATGTATAAAAATATAGAAATACAGCCCCATATTATTGTTTGTTTTTTACGTTAATTAATTAGTATTATTTGTTTTTATTGTTTAGTTATTCTTGATTCATGTATTTATGACTTTTTTTAAGTAATACGTGTATTGAATATTTAATCTTTACACAGGCTTTCTTTATAATCATGTTTATATGTTATGAAATGAGTGAGCATAATAAATATAGACCCATAATCAGGTTGTCAATTATTTATGTTATTTATGTAATGAACCACATACATGTTAAGCATAAATACATGGAGTGTCTGGAAATACTAAACAATCCTGTTCATTTATGTATCTGTTCATATGTATCTTTGCTCCATGAAGTCTACACCTACACTTTTTTTTTGTACAGAAATTTGCATTAAATATACTTTATCATACATAAACACATTAGAAAAAATAACACAGAATTAGTAAGAATGAAATACAATGTAATTACAAGGAAATATAAAGCATCCGTTAGCATTCAAATATATTATATCAATAAATACTGAATAACAAACAATAAAATAAGAAGAGCTACATTGAAAGTTTACGAACTAATGAGAACTGTAATACATATTTTTAAATTGAGGAACAAGTAGTAATATATGAATCTAGACTAGACCGCACGCATGTTCAAACTGGAAGAATATGAGTCAACATGAGCATGCAAAACGGAGGAGTGCCCAAGTCTTTAAAAAAAATCCATTCCCACCAAGCATTGACTGAAAGCAACTTAGCATCTTTCCAATTAGAAGTTATAGATTTCTGTGTAGTAGAAATAAGGAAATCCAAAAGTTTACAATCCATAGGAGATAATAAAGGTTTAAGGGAGAAAGACTTAAAGGGTAAAATAGAGAAGGATAAAGGTGTTTGGATATTAAGAATCTGAGTTATAATATTCAATCAGACCAAAACTGAGAAATAACAGGATATTTGTAAAATAAATGATGTAAAACTCAAGTCTTGGTATTACAATGTCAACAAGTTGGAGTATTTAAAAGATTGATATAGTAAATAAGTATTAGTTTGTATGATGGTAGCCGGGAGATAACTAGCAGTGTTGGACTTTCAAGTATCCTTCAATGTCACACTTGAAAACTAGGGGGCTTATTTACAAGCCCCTTGCCCCTCTTTTGTGTCATTTTTAACACGGGAAAAGTGATGTATGGGTGGCGCAAGGGGCTTGTAAATAAGACCCTGAATATTTATGTATGGTGACCATTTCTGGGTAAAATGTATAAAGGGAGAAATAGGAGCAGAATGCTTTTTATATACTTTAGAGGCTATGTGTCCTGTATGACTAAACATGTCCATACAAGAAAGTTGAGTGATAGGTAACAGTTGAGGATACGCATTAAGAATGGTATTACATAGTAAGGTATATTTTCGAAATTCAGACAAAGGTAAATTATATTTGGTTTTAAGATCATCAAATGAATAAAACATATCTCATTGACATATATCAATATTAAAGAAAATACAAGCAACAAACCATAAATTCAAAAAAGAAATATGTTAATGGTACTGGATTTTGGGATGGAACCAAAGAGAAAATTTCTTGGTAGATGCAATGGCTATAGACAAATTTTCATCAAATGATAAGGGGGCAGTCTTAGAAGCCGCAATAGCGGGTGATTGTTTGTCAGCTGTACTATTGGCCTTGGTAAGGAATGCAAGTAATGGATATGGTGCCAGTATATTCTCCTCCAGATTAACCCCTTCGCTGCGGGGGTTAATCCCCCGCTGTGCTGGTGGGAGGGGGGCGCGCACAGCACTCCCATGCTCATGACGAGCTGAGCTCGTCATGAGCTACGGCGCTCCTGTGCTCATGACGAGCTCAGCTCGTCACAGGTGTATTGCCGCCCATGGAAAGCTCAGCACAGCGGGGGAATTCTCCCCGCACCTGAGCGTTCCACGGGCCATGACAAGCTGAGCTCGTCATGAGCACCGGAGCGCCGTGGCTCATGACGAGCTCAGCTCGTCATGAGCATCCAAGGAGTTAAGCCATTTAGGTGAGCTAGAAGGATAAGTATTATGGAACCATAAAGAACATTATGCCACAAGAAATGATACATAGTATCTTTTAAAATCTGGAAGACCAACCCCTCCCTCACATTTGAACATTTGCAAAGTTTTGAAACTAATGCGTGCAGGCTTATTATTCCAGATAAACGTAGTAAATAATTTATAAGGTTTACACAAAAAGTGGATGGACTAGACAGCGGTAACATGGACGGCAAATAAAGAATTTGTGGAGTTATAGACATTTAAATTCCCTCACTACGTCCCCACCAATTTAAATGAAGGTTGGACCATCTTTCCAGTTTCTCTTTAGTACTGGTTAGTAATGTAGAACAACTGGTTTCAACTGTACTTTTAATTTGATCAGTAATGTTAGGCCTAGATATTTGAGTGATTTTGGAGACCATATTATATCAGTGTTTGCCAACATTGCAGAATTACAAAGAGCAGTTAAGGAAAAAAACTCTGTCTTGTTAATATTCAAGGAGTATTCAGAAACTGCAGCATAACTATAGATAGTATTGAGGATAATAGGTAAGGAAACAAGAGAATCATTAACGTACAATAACACATCCTCAGCAATGCAGAAACTTTAATATTAGTACTCTTCAAAGCGACACCAGTATATTTGTCACTAACACTGAGAGAACACAAAAGGGGTTCTATGGCAATAAGAAATAACAAAGGGGAAAGTGGGCATCCTTGACATGTGCCTCTTTATAAATGAAACGGTTAGGAATAAGCACCGTTAATATAAATAGAAGCAGTGGGTGCCGTGTACAATGCTTTAATCATGTTGAGAAATGTTGGCCCAAACTGGAAAACTTCCAATGTATTGAATAAAAATTGCCAGTTTACTTTACCAAATGCCTTCTCCGCATTCAAGGCCAATACTCCAACTGAGCAATTGATGTCTTTACCGAGAGATAGGACATGATAAAGCAAGCAAGTATTATGGGCTGACAACCTACTCTTCATAAAGGCAGTCTGGTCAGGCTGAATTATTGAGGGGAAGAGGGATGATAATCTATTTGCTAAAATGTTGGCATATATTTTACAATCCTGATTAATTGGAGATATGGGATGATAGTTTGGAACTAACTTGTTTGGTTTAGGGAGGACAATGATAGTGGCTTCATTAGAAGAGCCACACACCATGGAAATGTGTTGAAAATCTGTAAATAAAGATAGCAAGATAAAAGATAGTTGGTCTTGAAAGCATTTGTAAAATTCAGCCGGAATACCATTTGGACCAGGTGTTTTATTGGGGTTTAATGTTTTAATAAGTGACTATTTCTTGAATATCAGTAGGCTTTTCAAAAGCCATTCTATCAGAGTCAGAATTTGAGGTAATTGACAAGTGTTAAGGAAATCAATGATGACTTTATTTTGCAGGGGGAGAGGTTAATGGTATACGGAGGAATAAAAGGATGAAAACTCTCTTAAAATGTCCTCAATATCTGTCAGTAGAGTACCATTACTTTTTTCATGATAGGAATTTGAATTTTATCACGTTTAATGTGTGTATAATTAGCCAACAGTCAGTCAGATTTGTTTGAGTTAAAAAGAACATTTTATTTTTCTTTTGAGATAAGTAATCCTGCTCTTTTACTAAGCATACAATTGTATTCATATCTATATTTCTGAAGTTGGCACTGATATTGCAGATCACGAGATGAAATGAAGAGTCTTTTCAAAGTTGCTACGCCTTTTTCTTATTTGGAAAGTAAGCATAAAACGATTTCTTTTCATGAGCTGTAATAAAAATTGTAACTCCTCAAATATGAGACTTGAAGGCATCCCAGTGGACAATTTTGGAGGTATCCCATGGATTATTCTGCAAAAAATACTCACTAATGACTAAGGCAAGTTTTTTAGAATTAGTTGGATTAAGAACTACATCAGAGATCATTCTCCATCTTTAATTGGGAATCGGATGATCAGAATGAAATAAGGAAAAGGAGATTAAGGCATGATCAGAAATTGTAATAGGGTGAATAACCGATTAAATAATCATTTGGCATAGTTTCAAGTTTGTTTTTATTAGCGTAGTTACTTAAAACCATTGCTACAAAATATATCGATAAAAACTTTCACTATGAATTAAGACTTTAAAAAAGAAATTGGTAAAAAATAGTTAATGTCATATCAAATACGATTTATAGTAAACAATTCAATTGCTTAGTGACTTTTGTCTACCTTGCTTTTAGGCAGTGGTGCCGCTCTGCTCAATGTTAGCGCTGGGATGTTCCTTTTCTTCTCCACCTGCCTCAAGAACTTCAACAGGTGACAGTTCAGCTGCGGATCCTCTGGTGCAAAGTAAGCCAGCACCGCTTGTCTTCGTGTGTGAATGCCTCTATGATTAAAAAGTGGTTTTAAAAGTTGTTTTCTTTTTTGTGTCAGTTCTTTACAAATACAGAGTAGGTGCAGCATATCTTCCTGCGCTGTTTCACACAAACGGCAGGTGGGTTCGAGTTGGATTTTCAGCTAGTGCGGAAAGTGCTTTGTGCATGGTAGCAGGCCAAATCGGTACTTTAGAAATCGAATTTTGGTTGATCTAGCAAACCCCAAAGCTAGATATCTTTGAGCAGCGGGGGTAGAATAGGTGCTCAGAGTCATCCAGCCATGTGTCCTTTTAGATAAGGCTGCTTTGTCCTCAGTCCAGGATAGGCGCTTTACAGTTTTTCACAGTTTTTTTTTTAAGTCAGGGGTTGGTGGGTATTTCCCAGAGCTCGGTTAACCCCAGGGTGGTCAGACTTGCTTGTAGATATATTGCAGTGGGTGATGACATTTTGTATTGTAACTCTAACCACAAGGACCAATTAAGAGTTCCTGGTTTTGATTTCCATATTTTGTCCCAGAAGATAGCAATAGCTTCTTGTCTTGCAAGTGTTTGCTTTTGGGCGCCAAACTCCAGCCTGATCTGCGCAGGAGAGACATATTTTGGCAAGCCAAAGATTATTCTATACGCTAATGCAACCGTGCCATCTAGGAGCTTGGAGTCTCTACCTCTATTACTTCAGCTGGTGGGGTGAGGGAAGGGCCCTTCAATTTGGAATTGAGGTTTCTTATTGAGACTGCCAGGGCTATTCCCTTTCTTCTAACTGAGTCCCTTTGAGTTGTAAAGTGTCTGCCTTTGTCAATGATCACTCCTAAATATTTATATTCTGATACTGAGTCTATACGAGTGTGTCCCCAGAACCAGGTCAATGTTTTCTTAGAGTTCTTTTTAATTGTCATGGCCTTGGTTTTCTCATATGGCATATGTAACGTGAAGTCACTAGGTAGTCAATCCTAGAAAAAGAAGAATGGGCATTAGAATAAAAAGTACATTCTTTATCAGTAGGATGTTCTAATCTCTAGAAACCAACCAAGTTAGTAACAGAGAACAATGATTTCAAAGCAAAAAAGGTTGTGTTGGGTCGATATTTAAATGTAGAGGAACGGTCCAGCAAAGGATCTCTGATGAGATTAAAATCACCACCCACAATAATGGACGAGTTATCCAATTTTAGTATTTCAGTAGAAACTTATGACCAGAAAGAAGGATCATCTGATGTAGGGGCATATATGTTGACAAGATTTCAAATATGTTTGTGAATTTTGACTTGAGCTTAAACAAATCTACCATCTGAGTCATGATGGTAAGACATTAGTTGTATTTGTGCTTTAAGGGAGAAAAGTATAGCTACCCCATTTTTACGGTTTGCAGCAGGAGATGAAACTGTATTTCAAACCAATCCCTTAGACATAGTATGTAACAATTTATCATTGACATGCGTTTCTTACAACAACAAAAAAACTACATTAAACTTCTTTTTAATATTCTTACATTTTTCGTCTTTTAACATGATGCCTCAACCCCTTAACATTGACAGAAACAACAACTAACTTATGTGGTGTAACCATAACAAGTTGTAAAAGAGAGAAAAATAGATAGAGAAAAGAGAGAAAAAGGAAAGTAGCCCATATAAAAAAGACAAAACAAGCCATACAATTTATAAAGAGGTCGACCTCCAGGACCTCATATCAAATAGAGCAGTAGATACTGAAGTACAAAGCAAGAGTGGCCACATTGTGTGCACCTGCTTTAATGATCAGAATAACATCCTTTAATAAGGGAAGACACATTAGCCTGCAGATCCAGAGGGTTGAGAGTCCATGGGAATAGGGTCATCCTGATCCAGAAATCATATCAAATCTGAAGGTGATGAGAAAGACTTGGAGACATCATTTTGACGTTGAATTTGAACTGTCTTTTTTACAAAGTCCTGATGTATAAACACTTTATTTCCTTCTATCAAAAGAGTTGGGATCTCTTGTGCAGCTATTATTATAAGAAGTAGGTGATGATGTCTCCTAACTTTAAATATGATTTGTTGCAGTTTAACCTGATGGGGGTTCGAATAGAGAGGATTCTATGAGTTTTATCAATTTCAAACTGTTCTGGAAAATTGATGTTTATAATCTTGGGCAATACATTTTCTAAGAATAGATGACAACTTTGTCCCTAAACTCCCTCGGGGACATTAAATATGCGTAAATTATACTGACTATTTTTATTTTCCAAATGCAATAATGATTGTTAGAGAGAAGCAACCTGAGGAATAAGTGGAGCCATACGTGTAATAGCATTCGTATTGTCACTGATTAGCCTGCAGATCCGGAGTGTTGAGGGTCCATGGGAATAGGGTCATCCTGGTCCAGAAATCGAATCAAATATGAAGGTGACAAGAAAGACTTGGAGACATCATTCTGATGTTGAATTTGAACTGTCTTTTCTGCAAAGTCCTGATGTATAAACACTTTATTTCCTTCTATCAAAGGAGTTGGGATCTCTCATGCAGCTATTCTTATAAGAAGTAGGTGATGATGTCTCTAAACTTTAAATATGATTTGTTGCAGTTTAACCTGTTGGGCTTTCCGAATAGAGGGGATTTTATGAGCTTTATCAATTTCAAACTGTTCTGGAATTTTGATGTTTATAAGGTTGGGCAATACATTTTCTAAGACGAGAAAACAACTTTGTCCCTCAACTCCCTCTGGGACATTAAATATGCGTAAATTGTACTGCCTATTTCTGTTTTCCAAATCCAATAAAGATCGTTGGAGAGAAGCAACCTGAGGAATAAGTGGAGCAATATTTGTAATAGCATTAGTATTGTCACTGATCTTAATCTCATTGTCTGCTACTTTCATAGATAGGGAGGCAATGTCTCTCTGGATATTTTCAATATCTGAGCCTATGGTGTCAGTATTTGAATGAATAGCTTGAATTTCCTCCAATATTTTTGATAACGAGGTGTCTTGTGAGTCTACACCTTTAGATTTTGCAGGAGGTGGTGAAACAGCTTGCTTCTGTTTTTTGAGTGGTTGGACACCGATTTGGAATCCATGTTGTAATACAGAGAGATATTAAATAGTAGTAAATTAATAAAAATTTGGAAATGGCAGACAATACTCTAAACCTTGAAGTAAATATAGCTATTTTGGTGATATATCAAGTTTATCTAAAGAAATACAAAGCAAAAAGAGCGTGAATAAAGTTTCGATGTTGAAATATGGAAAAAAGAAAACAAAATCCCCTTTAAACTCAAGAAGCCTCGACAGCACTTCACAAAGAGCCGAGCAGATGGAAGGAACCCCTTCTTAGGCGACAAATAGCCTACCGCGCTGCGCATGTTCTTTGGAATTTCCCCAAATGACTCCTGCAGCTTGCCCAAAGAACAAAATAGGCCTGTTACTCCAGACAGTTCGCCTAAGACTCCCCCATAGGCTGAAAGAATTTGTCAGGAAATCAGGTGAGCACGGAACTCAGGCTGCGGTGGCCATCTTGCATCGCACAGACAGCCATCCCCCTACACTTACACTTTTGATGTTAGTTTCATACGCTCGCTTCAAATGAACATTAAAAAGATGGTGGAAACTAAAGTAATTATGCCAATGGGGCATTTTATGGCCTACATGATGTCAGGCAGAGCAGCAGGTGGTGCCGTGATTGAGCCGGTTGCCCCTAGGAGCGTGGGAGAGCTGTCACAAAATATCCGGTCCTGCTGATGCATGAGGATTTTCGAAAGGTGAGGAATCTGCAGGCAGATACTGTATGCACCAGAAAAAGTGTTACCATAGTTAAATAACTTGCTCTTCTACCCACCACTCTTTATCCCTTTAATTTTCAGGTGCTCGTGGTTCCTTTTTCATTTCAGGCTTCCCACTTGTAAACTACGGCATGCAAATTATTGTAGTCATTTTGGGGGACTTTCGAAGTAAAAGGGTAAGGTGTCCTAACATGCTGAAGGGCACTCAAAAGCATGATAGTGTTGTGGGTCCTGGCAATGCCCACAGATACAGTTAGAAATTATGTCAGCCGAAACAGCCTTTGATAGCATGTCAGTCACAGATTTTTCCAGCAATGGGCTCCTGTGATGCCAGATACACTTCCTTTCTTTAGCATACAATCCTCCACTGCTTTGATATAGTACTCAAAATATAGTAGATGTTTCTCTTTTCCACCATGGAGCAGGAGGTATATCTGCTAAAACAGCATAGAAATTCTACTACTGAAATTCCAATTCTGGCCATTAGATGTTTGGAAACAAATGATCTCTTTCAGAATTTGAGTTGCTGAATTTCCACCCATCATTGTCAAAGGGATGGCTCAGATTTCCATTTTCTACAGGGCTTTATGTGCTGTTGCAATTGTCCATTTTTGGAGGAAATCTCCAGTGCAAAATCCACCAATGTTTGTTTCTGAAGGCGTGATTTGTGGCTGTATGTGTTGAAAATGTATTTGCAAGGTCTGGCAATGTTGCAAGTGTCCACATGCCTAGTCTCAGAACACGATGGGAGAGTTTGCTGGCAAGTGGAGCATACCTATGATGACGTTTCGTTGTAAGGTCACTAACATCTCATGCCAGTCTTTTATGGCAGTGTGAGCGGTTAGTCTGCATAATTTCTGGTGGAGTTGCTTCATCACCATGGCGGATTGGATGCGGGTCACACTGGAACTGGAGAAGGCTCGATCAAATGAATATTTGCTGGCGATGAAACTCAGAATGAATTGGCAGTTTAATTTACCAACTTAGTGTAATGATAAATCTGCTAGTTATTGAACGATCTAGTGTTGCTACTGGCCTCTACATCAGGTGCTAAGCCTTCACACCAGCAGGCTAATTGATTCTGACTCTAAAACCGAGTACTGTGTGTCTACAATCAAGTAAATGCAGTGATTTTGTCCTATTGTTTTGCTGAGCCAGCAAGAAGAATCACTTTAAGCATTATTTTCAATTTCTCCATTAAGCCCCACAGTTGGTAAAATAAACACTGAATTATAAATAGCTGTTTAACTGTGAACATATGATTCTGTAAAAACACAAGTGTCAACCAAGAAAAACTCTTGAAGTCCCTCTGGGGAAGTTCAACCTTTACCACAGACCTGGAGAAATCCTCCAAAAGCGCTTATCATTTCGCTACTTCCTTACATTCACTCTGACCTCAGTAGTACTTTCACTCACTTCTTTTAGCATCCCGACCTTGACCATTTGTTGAACCTTTGCTTTTGCTCACCCTTTCTGAGTGAATGCTTAGCCCGCCTTTGTTGGCTGCTGCCGGCTTGGAGGCTGATCGAAAATCGGTGGCTCAGACTGAGGAACCACAACCTTCTTGTTAATTAATGTTCAGCAGAGTTATTTTTTAAATTTTATTTATT
This sequence comes from Lissotriton vulgaris, assembly GCF_964263255.1. NCBI lineage: Eukaryota > Metazoa > Chordata > Amphibia > Caudata > Salamandridae > Lissotriton > Lissotriton vulgaris. Next base: position 555,356,113 of record NC_141685.1, on the reverse strand, counting down.
TACTAGCTTACCCGTCGCCCGTTGCTGTGATCTCAGAAGAAAGGAAATTCAAGGAAACTCGTTATGATAACATTAAATTTACATTGTGTCATTGTTATTGAAACTTATTCATTTTATTTTTGAAAACATTTCTAAGTGTGGCTTGAGCAGTGCGTCCTCGACTGGCTTCCAATCTTGATTCTGGTTGCCTCTCCTGTTTCATTCGAGCGGGCTTGAGCAGTGCGTAATTGATCGTTTTCCAATCTTGATTCTCGTTGCTCTCCTGTTTCATTCGTGCGGGCTTGAGCAGTGCGTAACCGATCTGTTTCCAATCTTGATTCTCATTGCTTGTTCGTTTGAGAAGAACAGGCTTGAGCAGTGCATACTCGATCGGCTTCCAATCTTGATTCTCGTTGCTCGTTCGTTTGAGAATTAAGGGCTTGAGCAGTTTGTATTCAAACAGCTTCTAATCTTGCTTCCTGTTGCTCGTCTGTTTGTGAAGCTCGTAATGCCTTTTTTCTTTTGTGCTTCTGATGTAGATTGACCAATCGATTTCCGCTTGTGGGCCATAACTGTCGACGATGCTCGAAAATTCGCTGTCTGTGTCAGTATTCGAAAGATTATGGACAGAAACCTTCGTGGGAGTGTACTCAACAACTTCACAAAGTTTCATGGCGATCGGACAAATGGACAGACAGACATACTTTCGTTTTTATATATATAGACTTTGAAGGTTTTATATAGCGCTAGCTCCACCCGAGGGTATCAGAGCACTTTACATCAGCAATGGAAATAAACAAGAAAACCAATCATAGCAATTTAACTAAACAAGCTATACACGTGATCGGACAAAATAAAAGGAACAATTTAGGGTACATAGTGAGCAGAGTGCATAAAGGATAAACAGTAAACCAATTGAAAGAACCAGAATGTTGTTATAAATAGTAATATGGACATAGTAAGGTGTGGGGGGTATAATGAGGGTGAGGGGGTGAGGAGGGTGTCAAGAGGGGGGTGGGTGAGCGAGGGGGGTAGGTGGAGTTGCCCAAGGAAGGAGGAGGGAAAGTATTCAGAAAGGAGATCAGGGATTTAATTTCCCCAAAATTTAGTGAGAAAATGAATCTTAAGGTTTCTTTTGCAGCTGGCATAGGAGGGGTTGCATCAAATGTCTTTGGGGAGGGCGTTCCAAATGGTTGGGGCCTTCCCAGAGAAGGAGCGGGACTTCGAGGCGGTTTTTTGAGTAGGGGGTATGAGAAAAAGAGTGTTGGTGCTTCTCAGAGTTTGGGCACAGCCAGCTATTTTAAGTTTAGTTGTGAGGTAGGTTGGAGTCTTCTGATAGAGGGCTTTGTGTGTAATGCAGGCAATTTTATAGGAGGATCTGCCTTCGATGGGGAGCCATTTGAGGGTCTTGAGAGCAGGGGAGATTCAGTCAAAACGTTTACAGTTTGTTGTTAGTCTGGCGGCGAGGTTGAGGACGGATTTGATGGGGGCAAGGTGGATTTTGGGAGTACCAGAGAGAAGGGCATTTCCGTAGTCGATTTTGGATAGGACAAGAGATTGGATAATTCATTTGAAGTCCTCAGCTGGAATAAAAGGTTTGATTTTTTTGAGATGAGAGTGCACTTTTTGCTGAGTTCTTTGCATGGGAATTTAATGTGAGTTTATTGTTGATGGTGATGCCGAGTGATTTAACAGATTCGGCGAGGAAATGAGAGCAGTTTAGGGCATTAGGGTCAGTGATCCATTATGATGGGGAGAGGGTTGTTTTTGGGAGCAAAGAGGATGATCTCAGTTTTGTTAGGGTTGAGTTTAAGATGGTTATTGTGGAACCAGGTTTGGATCTTGGTTAGTGCAGTGTTAAGGTGCAGGATATCGGCGTGGGATTTTATTTTATAGTACAGTTGGGTGTCGTCAGTGTACAGGCGATAGTTGATTTTTGCTTGTTTAAGTATAAGGGTAAGGGGTTCCATAAAGAGGTTGACAAGGGCAGGACAGAGGATGGATCCTTGAGGGACACCAAGGGAGACAGAAGTAGGGCCAGAGAGGCAGTTTTGAATTTTAATTTGTTGGGTTCTATGTTGGTACGAGGTGTACCAGTTAAGGACAGTGCCAAGGAGGCAGAAGCGATTTTTGAGTGTATTGAGTAAGGTTGGGTGGTAAACTGTGTCAAATGCTGCGGAGAGGTCAAAAAGGATGAGTAGGTAGGTCTTGCCCTTGTCCATGGCTAAGTGAATATCATCGACTAGGTTGAGCAGTGAGGTTTCAGTGCTGCAACCTTTGCGGAAGCCAGATTGAAAGGGGTCTAGAAAGCTGAATGTGTCAATGTGTTTGTCCAGTTGGAGTAGGGCTCACTTTTCAAGGGCTTTGGAGAGGAGGGGGAGGTTGGAGATAGGGAGGAGATTGTTAGGGTCAATGGGGTCAGCCTTGGGATTTTTGGGGATGGGAGTGATTTGTCCGAGGTGAAGGGAGATGGGAACACTCCCTGTTGAGAGGGAGGCGTTAATGATGTTGGTCCAGTAGGGGACAATGACATGTTTGAGATCTTAGACGAGTGCGGAGGGGAGAGGGTCTTTAGTGTGGAAGGAAGGTTTGAGTTTGGCTAGGATGTTGAAGACTTCCCGATCAGAGACGGAGTGGAAATTATGCCATGAGGCGTTATTTTTAAGCGATTGGATAGTGGGGAGGGGTTCAGGAGGGGTGTGTGATGGGAGGAGGAGTGATGGAGTCAGGGGGCTTTTCAAGGGGAGGGGAGGATAAGGTGTGGCATCCAGGGGAAGTTGAGGGCTGTGCGAGGGTTGAGTAACGAGGAAAGCACGGTCGATTTTTGCGATTTATTTCACAGAAAAAGTTGGCAATTTCTTCACATTTGTTAATGGATGCCACCGGGTTAAGGGGTGCAGAGGAGGTTTGATTTCTAATAATGTTGAACAGTTCTCTAGGTCTGTTTTTGGCACAAGAGAGTTGTAGACAAAATAATGAAGCTTTTTCCAAAAAGATGTGTTTTTTGTAAGATGATCTTGCAATTCTAAGGAGATGGGATAGGGAAGGGTATTGTCTCCATGTTCTTTCTGCCAGTCTCAGTGAGCGTCTTTCTTTATTATGGTCTAGTGTGAACCATGATTTAGAGGGGGCATTTTTTAATGTTTTAATTTTCAGAGGGGCAAGTTGGTCTAAAACCTCAGAGACAGACAAATGATCAGTGAGTTCATTTGCATTTGAAGAGGGGTGGGTGAGACTAAGTTGCGATTGGAGTTTCTGTTCCAGTGCGCCGGGGTGATTTGCTCAAGATTTCAGGTCACATTGTAGTTTTATTAATTTTTATAGGGGCGGGTGGGGCTGGAGGGAAGATCGTGAACAAAATGAGATGGTGGTCAGACCAGTTGATAGGGATGATGTTGGATAAGGATGTCAGATCAGGGTTGGAGATGATGGCATCTAGAATAGCTCCTTTGGCGTGGATAGGGGAGTGGCAAAGTTGCTTGAAGTCGATAATCTCAAGAAGGTTATTGAGGAGGTTGATTGCAGGGTCATCAGTTTCATTTCAGTGAAGGTTACGATCTCCTAGAAAGAGATTTTCGGAGTTGGAAAGTAGCGATTCAGTTAGAAGGTCAGACATTTCTTCAGCAAAGGGAAGGGGTTTACCAGGAGGGTGGTAGATGTTATGAAGTTGTATTGGGGGGGCTTTTCATTTTAAGTTTGGCTTCTAAGTATTCAAAGGTTGTGTAGTCAGTGTTATTAATTGGAGAGAGTTACAGTTCTTCTTTAAAAATGATTGCTAGACCACCCCCTATTTTTTCAGGTCTGTCTCTTCTGAGATTAGAGTATCCAGGGGGGGGCAGAAGGTCAATGATGGGTGTAGAGTGGTTTTTGAGCCAGGTTTCAGTGAGGAAGGCTATGTTGGTACCTTCGTTAAGAATGGTTTCTGGGATTTTGGTCGCATGCCGGACAGCCGAGCGGCAGTTCACGAGCATGCAGGTAAGGGGTTTGAGGTTGGTGATAGGGATGGGGAGTAATTGAATGCTGGTGAGTTGAGGGGGGTTGTGGGGGAGCTAGGAGACCCGGGAATTCTGCTGGTCCCGCAGATAACAGGGATGTTGGAGTGAGAGGGGAAAGATCTTTAGGTGGGGGATTGTTATGGTAGGCGTTGCAGAGGACAGGGAGATCGGGGCTGAGTAGGTATTCGAGGTTCGAAGGGGTCTGTGAGAGCGGGTGAGGAGAGGCGTTGTTAACCAATGTTTGGGATATGAGTGTTTTCTAAGGCTAGCACATGGGGAGAGGGCCAAGAGGGGTGGGCTATGGGTTTGTAGGATTTGAACTGATTGAAATCTTTTCTGAGTAGGGTAAGTTCAGTAGCAAGGGTAGAGAGATTGTAGTCCAAGTTATGAAGTGTCTGGCTGAGGTTGGAGACAAGGAAAGTTGAAATGGCTGGAATGAGGAGGAGTTAGAAACGAAGTGGCTAGGGAGAGAAAGTTGACAGCTTGGAGTGTGCGGTTCGTCAGGCGGGGATAATGTGGGTAGATCTATGTTTGAAGGAGGAGTGGGGGGCCAGGGGAGGGGAGGTGAGTGTGGCCTGGTGTGGCCCGGTGTTGGGAGGGAGGGATGGGTGTTATGTGTGATGGCCTAGAGGGGAGTGAGGGGGAAAGGAGGAGTGGTAGGGGAGAATATGAGATGCGAGAGGGGATGTGGTAACGATGTAATGGGTGGAAGTGTAGTTTGTGGAGGAAGGGGCAAGGACATGAGGGGTTACGGACGTTATGGGATGGTTTAGAAGGGGAGGAGGGGTTCTAGGGAGGTGATAGGGTGTTGGCGGTGGACAGTCATTTGTGGACATAGGAATTTGGAGGAGTGTATTAGAGGAGTAGGGGGAATGGGTCCAGAGAGGTGGGTAGAATAGGAGTTAAGGAGAGGGATGTGTCATTACGGGTAGGAGTGTCATGGGGTGAGGAGTTTGTCTCTGTGAGGCGGAGGAGAGTTGGGAGTGGGTGGGGGAGGGAGCTGGTGTGGGGAGAGGAGATAGGATTGCGGTAGGGGAGAGTTCAAGTGAGGGTGACAGAGTAGGAGTTGTTGTGGGGGGCCTTTCATTACGGAGAGGGTTAGGGGTAGCGGCGGCTGTGGGGAGCTCAGAGAGGTTTGGGGACTGAGAGGGTGTTGGGGGAAGAGTAGGTATTGACAGCTGGTTAGAAAGAGTGCTGAAGAGGAATTCAAAAATTGTGAGGTGCTGCTCTGAGGATTCAATCAGGGTGTTTCCAGTTTTGTAGATGGAAATGGTTATTTCACCAGGGAAAAGAGAGGTAGGAGAAGTGGCAAGTTTGTAACCATGGGGGATTTTAATTGCGTTAGATACTGGGAGGTGGTGTAAAAAGGTGCTCTTCCATTTGGAGGGGCATTTGGTGTAGAAAACATAGTTAGTTTTAATGCGGAACGTGAGGCTGTGGTAGTTGTCTTCAATTGGGGTTTCAGGATTTCGGATTAGAAATTTATGTTTAAGATTCTTCCTGGCATTTTCCAAAATGCTGGGAGCATATGGAATGGTCTAAGAGTTGGGTCCATGTTTGGTGAGGGTGGGGTGTTTGTTGGTCAGGGTATGAGGGTGGTGGTGTGTGGGTGGTGTTGAGGAGGGACATGGTGGTGAGGTTTGGCTGGGGGAGTTAGGGCAAGGGTTGGACGGGGGATATTAAGATTTAGAAGGTTGCCAATATAGAGCGGGCAGAGGTAGGTGCTCAGGCTAGTGTTCGGAGCTAGTAAGATAGGGGGACAGTGGGCTGGAGTAACGGTTAAGAGGAGGGTTGAAGGAGGGTTAGAGTGATGATTAGATTCAGAGTTCGAGTAGGCAGTGGTGTTTCACTGTGGGTGAAGAATGAAGAAGACTTTGTTAAGCAGAGAGGAGTATTGAATGAATAGGGAGGTGTGTGGAAGTGCAGGTAGTGAAAAACAACAATAATATTAAACATAGGAACGATAAAGGCAGTTATGGCGCATACCTAGTCCGATGAAATGACGAATGACTAGGAGAGTATGAGTGAGATTTGTGAAAGACACAAAAGGATCAGAGTGTCATAGAATTTAGTCGGTCCTAAAACCATTACAGGTGGGGTTATGGTGCATATGTCTATGGATCAGATTAGACCGTGAGGTGAATTGAGTGACAGGGAGTGCAGGGAAAAAGACAACAGTTTATAGGCTATAGGATCAATACATTCAGTTTAAGGTACATGTGGATTTGATATAAGAAGCAATGAGGAGGAATAAGGAGGAAGAGAGCATATAGGGGAAGAAGAGGAAAATGAGAGTGAAAGGTGGAGGATCTCCTGGGGGAAAATTCAGAGCAAGTAGGTAAAGTGCATGTGAGCGGGGTTAGATGGGGGGGAGGGGGGCAATTAATGGCTGAGAGTGATAAAGAGAGACAGGAAGAAATAAAAGGCTAGGGCAAGAGCATAATAGCAATGTGAAGATATGTAGGAGAGAACTAAACTGGACGCAAATGTATAAAATGGTACTACGGTATGAAGGAAATTGAATAGTGATTAAAGGGATGAGTTAGGAATTAACATCAAGAGTTGGGGTCGCAAGAGCCTTCCTGGCACGAGGCGTGCGTGGCCTTCCTGGTTCTACCAAGCCAAAGGCGAGGCCCACCCCCCTCCCTCCCTCCCGGATATTATTATACCCCCGGTCACGCCAATGTTTCTATTTAGCCTACTCATCCATTTTGTGCAGCCCCCCTACTCAATAACGCCCCCCCCTTTGGGGTAGCCATCTTCCCTTCCTCTCGGCCACCACACACCTCGTTGCTCTCCTACAACAGAGTCAAGTAACCCTGTCTCAAGTATAAGCCTGGAGCTCCACCTTGTCGCCTAAATAAGAATCTGCCACTACCTTGTAGTCTTGATTGATCTTTTCTACACGAGCATGGAGCTACACTGCCTGTCTTGTTTCGGGCTGTAAGAAAGTTCTACTGCATTTATGTCTCTGCATAATCATTCGGTCTTTGTTCAATATCCCTTCTTTTCAGAAGAACGGAGAACGGAGTCTTGGTCCTTGCTGAACACCCCAGCTTTTTCTTCCTCATTTGAATTTTTTTCTGTCCTCCTCAGGATAATTAGTCAGTAATTTACCCTCTGTGTATTTAGCCCTGTGTCTGACTGAGGGCCTATTACTTGCATTCTCGCTAGCTATTGTCATATTAATGACTTCAAAAGGAAATCTCTTACTCCTCAATCTGTCTGCCTTGTTCTCTAGTAGTAGTTTTACCTCCACTCTTCAATCATACCATACAGCCTCTGCTACAGCCTAAACAGTCCACTTCTTACTGCACGTCACTCTTTTTTTCACTCCTTCACCACTCCGGGCTCTAGCCTTTAATGCTCTCCCGTACGTCACTTAAAAACTGTTAACCTGCCACAAGAATGTCGCTTAAAATGCTAGCCCACAAACCTCTCGACACAACATTGGTTAGATATGGCCCTAACTCATGGACTATTGACTACCCTATGAATATATCTCCAAGAATGCGAAAAAGAATCTCAAACACAAACTAATGAATCAGCACCCAGAGACTCTAATTGCTGATACCAACCATAATGTGACAAATGGCCCCAAGAAAACTTATTTTGTCTTCTATTCCAAATGCCTGGCTAAATGGAAAAACATCTTCCTTCTCCTCCTTCAGGTGTCCAAGTCTATCAAGATAACCTATGGAACAAAACTAACGACGTCCCCCTCTTCATCTTTCAGAGGTGACATTGATATATCTATTTTCAAGACAGGAAACATTCTTTTACGAATGGTCGACCCTCCCCTCTCCCTGTTCAATCAACACTTTCTGTCATTTTTCAATCCTCTCACTATTCAGAGCAATCTGTCCCTAACGCCATCATCCCCCGACTTCTGACACTCACCACAGAACCATCCCAACCCCCCCCCCTCTAATTCACATTCCTGCTCGGAGCAAGCGATTACCGGTGGGACCTCTACTGTGCGCACCCTAATCATCAGTCTCTTGGTCTCTAATTGCAATGGTGGTCCCAACAAACCTAGCTACCCAAGCCCCATCGCTAGTCCAGCTTCACCTGAACTCACAGCAGACACACCCCTCCCTATAAATAATGACCCTAGTTAACCCCCCTGGACAATCCATAAATATAGTCCCAATATTAAGCAGCCCTTGTAGTGAGTTCTTCAAGTAAATAAATCCAAAGCAAGCAGGAAATGTTATGATTAATGTGTCATTTAATCCAAGAGTAAATAACCCACGACCAGTACCTAGAGAGTACAGGCTCAGAATGAGAATAACATATCATCATACAATTCTAAGAACACCAAATGGAACATAAGTAAGACATTCCTTAAAGCAACCTAGTTATAACTAAATAATACAATACATGCATACTACACATCCTTCCCCTAATAAAATAAAGGGAAAGAAAAGAAGGAAGAAGAAATAAATAAAAGGAAAGACAAAATAAAGTGAGAGATTAGTTCAAGACATAGTCACGAAATCTAACGGGTACAGATCTAACCCTACGAGCAACACCTACACCATCCCCTTTGCCATCAGTATTTAAAGCGGGTTGAGGCAAAGGGAGAGGCACATTTCTGGCAGAATCGCCACCAGCCAAGACAGAATCAGAAGAAATACTCACAGGAGTATTAAAAGGAACACGTGAAGCTATTGAAGTTTCACCAACACCAAACCAATCAGAATCCAAATTGTCAGAGAAACTTGAATCCTGTTTGTTGGAACAAATGATTTTGGCTTGTTCATCAGTAACTTTAATAAGAGCATTCTTGTTCCACCAACCTCTTTCATGCAAAAGGGCTGCTGCTCGAGAAACTTTTACAACTTTAACAGGAGCAGAAAACTTTGATTGACCTTTAGCAATTTTTACAGGTTTTTTGATAATAACCCAATCACCTGCACTTAGCGATTTTTCAGCAACATGCATACGTTTGTCATAGTTATTTTTGTAACACTCTTGTTTCATTTTAACACGATCACGTACTTTAGATAAGTCAAGATTGACTTGAGAGTTTTTCATCAGCCAAGAGGGATTAAGTTTAGAAATTGGATTACGACCACGAAATAAAACAAAAGGAGAAACCCCTGTAGTATTATGTGGGGTACAATTATAGTTCTAAACTTTCTTACAAAGAAATTCAGAAATATCCAATTTGTTTGCACAAGCAGTTTGCACAGCTTCTTTCAACAAACGGTTTGCTCTTTCAACCAAACCATTTGATGAAGGACTATAGAGGGGAACTACCGTATGCTTGACATCTGAGTTGTTGAAAAACACATTCAATTCTTTTGAAACAAAATGTGAACCGTTGTCGGTTACAATTTCATGAGGTGTACCATCAATGAAAAATAAACTTTTCAAAAACAAAATCACAGAAATGGAATAAGGATTTTTAACAAAAGAAAAATAAATCCATTTAGAGAAATAATCAATTGCAACAATTAAATATTTTTTTTCAAAATTAAAAATAGCAAAAGGACCAGAGAAATCCAGGCCAATTTTTTCCCAAGGTGCCTCAGGCCATTCCACAGGTATTAATGGTGAAGTGGACAACTTCCAATGTTTGTCAGAACACAAACATTGTGGACAATGATTGACAAATAATTTAACCTGATTGTCGATGCCAGGCCACCAATAAGTTGATTTTTATTTTATTTACCGTGCCAGTGATCCCTGGATGTCCTTCATGTGCTAAGGAGATAATAGATTGTCTAATTCCACAAGGTGGAACAAATTTGAATTGTCTAAATAAGACGTCACCAGAAACAGACAACTCAGATGCAACTTGTGCATAATGTTTCTCCTCCATGGATATACTCCTGTCCATAGGCCAACCTTTAACCAAAAATCTTTTAACATTTTGCAAACAAGAATCTTTTTCCATGTCCTGTAACCAATCTTGTTTGGTGATTTTAAAATCCTGAAGAGCATCATCTATGGAAAAAACACATTCTAGATCAGAACTGACAGATTCTAAAATTGGTAAAGGAATGCGTGATAAACAATCTGCACGAATGTTTTTACCACCCGGCAGATACTTGTTTTCAAAATTGAACTTCTGGAGTCTAGCCAGTAACCTAACTAAACGAGAAGAAGCTCTATTAGAAGAACTTTCACCAAGCATGTAAATTAAAGGTTTATGATCTGTGTATAATTGAAATCTAGTCCCCCAAATATACATTTTACATTTTTCCACAGACCATGAACATGCCAATGCCTCACGCTCAATTGTGCTATAGTTAACTTCAGCAGATGTCAAAGAATGAGAAGCAAAGGCAATTGTGCATTCTTCACCTCTAATCATTTGACTGAGAACAGCACCCAACCCCCGGGGACTGGCATCTACAGTGATGATACATTGTACACCATGTGAAAATGGTTTAATAGCAGGATCAGAGAGAATCGTGTTTTTAATTGAATCAAAAGCAACTTGAGATTCAGTAGACCAAATATATTTAGCGTGCTTTTTCAAAAGATCTCTGAGAGGTTGAACAACTAAGGCATAGCCTTTGACAAAATGAGCATAATACTCACTTAATCCAAGGAACGCCCTCAGCGAATCCTTGTCCAATGGACAGGGAGCATTTTTAATAGCCTCTAAAAGTGAAGATTTTGGTTTAATTCCTTCCTTTGATAAATTGTGGCGTAAATAATCCACTTCATTAGCCAAAAATTTGCATTTCTTTTTATTAACTGTAAGACCATGATTTTGCAAGGTTATCAACACGTTCTCAATTAAGATATAGTGTTGATCTAAAGATTCAGAATGCACTAAGATATCATCTTGGAATGCCTGAATTCCAAGACAATTATTAAAAATGGTATCCATCAATCTTTGAAAAACGCTAGCCGCAGAGGCAAGGCCAAACGGAAGTCTTTTATACATATAAACGCCAAAAGGTGTTACAAAGGTTGTCAGAGGCTGGGACACTTTAGCTAATGGAATCTGATGATATGCAGATCGTAAATCTATGGTTGAAAAATATTTGCTACAACCAATGTTAGCTAGCATATCATGGATCTTAGGCAGGGGATGCACATCAACAACAATGTTGCGATTGAGCACTCGAAGGTCTGCACATAAACAAATCTCTCCAGATGGCTTCCGTGCTACAACGGCCGCAGAAACCCATTCTGATGATTCCACAGGACAAATAATGTCCTGTGCCACCAAAGATTCAATGTGTTTCCTCAAATCTTGTTTAACAGACAAAGGAACTGAACGAACCTTCTGAACAACAGGGCAAATTTTCTCCTTTAATTTTATGGTGTGCTCAAAGTCTTTTACCAAACCAATCCTCTCCTCAAAAACAGCTTTGTATTTTTCTAAAACATTGCACAAAATAGGATCATTGCAATTGTCTAGAATGGCATGATAGGTAACTCACCTAAAACAACGGGTTCAGGATGGCCTGGTTTTAAAATAATACCAAGATTAGCCTGATCCTGCCAACCCAAAATATCTTTTCCATTAAGTGCTACATAGATCTTGGTGTGAATTATTCTCCCTTTAAAGTCAATATCATCTGGAAAATAACCACGCATAGTTATATCAAACCCACCAAATGCTTTAGGGTTCACATCGGTAGGAAGTAATTTTGTATTTTCCCAAGAATTATTAAAAGTATGTTCATCTAAGATGGTAATTGGTGAACCCGAGTCTGCCATAACTTGCACACTTTGCACACCAATTAATATTTTACAAATTGGACCTTTGACATTCAACCCGCTCAAAGCATTAATTTGAACATAAGATAAAGATAAAGAAGAAACGTTTAAAGCATCACAAATTTCCTCTTCAGAATACACCATATTAACTTTTGACTTATCTTTGGGTAAACGGCATAATGCAAAGAAATGACCAATGCGTTTACAATTAGAGCACCTTTTACCTTGCGCTGGACATTTAGGGTTGTTTCCCACATTAAATTTTGAACCGCACCTGTAACAAAATACATTCGATTTTTGTTCAAACACCTTTTTACCACTTGAACGGTTGGAAACAACATTAACTGTAGAATTATCATTAGCTGCCTGGGAAACATTACAAACAGTTGAGGAAGAAGCATTTTGTTCAACTAAGATTTTTGATGACACAATTGAACATTCGATGCTTTTTGCAATCACTATCACCTCATCCAAAGTTGGATTTTTGCAAGTTAAAATTCGCTCTTGAATCTTTTTGTTGAAGCAATTGAACACCAATTGATCTCGCAGAGCAGTTTCAAGATATGTACCAAAGTCACATTTTGAGGCAAGGACACGCAATGTTGCCAAATATTCTTCTATGGACTCTTCTTGGGATTGTTTCCTCTTGAAGAAAACATGACGTTCAACCATGACAGATGGATCATCTTTAAATTGTTTACCAAGTCGAGTTAAAGCTTCAGTATATACATTCCAAGTGTCCTCATCAACTGGAGTCTGAACAATGGCTAAATTATCAAATAATTGTTGTCCTGCATCTCCTAAATGATTAAAAAGAATAGCCCTTTTTCTTGAAGGAGGATAATCCAAAGCATCTATTGCCTCCAAGTAATTAGTAAAAACACGTAACCATTTATGCCAGGGTGTAGGAGGCTTGCCAGGAGCAACTAAAAATGATGGAGGTGCAACAATTCCAGTGTTATTGTTGCTTGAAGAAGCCATGTGGAACAAATTTAAAATTTTTTTTTTTTTAAAACAAATAAAAAATAAAATCTTACTTGTAAGAAGTTGTTAAATATCAGCAAATGCGTGGTAATTTGGTCCAAACGATCGTTTTCGCTGTCGATTATATTATTTGTTAAGTATTAATCGGCTTCGCGTTTTAGAAACTGTATAGACATTCAATACGCGATTTTCTGCTTTCACAAAATGGCCGCTGGCGTGATTAGCGTAATGACGCTATGCGCATATTGACATTCCAGTGTGTTTCCGTCACTGAGGAAATGACGATGAACGCTCCTGCGTGTTGTCGTCAAAGAGCTGACGTACTTAGTTCTCAGTAGCTCAGATCGTAAAGAGAACGCAAGACGCGGAATGTCACGAGCCAAGAACGCAGCTCGGTGTTCAAAGAAACACAACGGAGTAAGTGCGAAATAGTCCGTTGAAGTCTGATCTTCAAAATTGATAAGAAATAAAAATAAAACTTACAGTTCCAATCGTTTGAGAGATCCGTGGTAATAATAAATTGTAGAAAGCAGATTTCTTCAAGCCGATTTCTTGATTTCTCTTTTTTGAAGACCGTTCTTCGAGAAATCTTTAAATTTTCGCTGTCGGTGGGTTTAAAAAAAAAATAGAAGAATCTTCCAACAAATCGTCGCCAATAAATGTAGTGAGTTCTTCAAGTAAATAAAATCCAAAGCAAGCAGGAAATGTTATGATTAATTTGTCATTTAATCCAAGAGTAAATAACCCACGACCAGTACCTAGAGAGTACAGGCTCAGAATGAGAATAACATATCATCATACAATTCTAAGAACACCAAATGGAACATAAGTAAGACATTCCTTAAAGCAACCTAGTTATAACTAAATAATACAATACATGCATACTACAGCCCTCCCCTATCAAAACACACTCTGCTCCTCTGTTCCTAGGAGTGGAATCACATCCTCCTCCCAATGCAGGAAGCAGCAATCCCTCTCTCACACAGATCTTGTCTTGGATGGAACAGAAACTTGTCTCCCTGGCGATTGACATAACACACCTAAGACTTGACATCACAAGACAGGCTAAGCTTTCCAGCTTTCTAACACCAGCGAGTGAGAAGTTACCTTCACACTCAGGCTCTCCTTCCACAGCCTCTAATCACATTCCCTGGCCCACCACTCCCTTATGTCATCTACCCCACACACCCCATTTTGCCCTCCATACCATATCTGATCTTGAAGCTGCTGCTCTCAGCGAATCCTACCTTACTAAGCCCCAAACTAGGTTTCCCAAACCCCCTTCACAATCCCAGTTATTGTGAGCTCTAATAGATTCCTCATAACCATAAACGAGCCCAGACCACCATCTCAATTCACCACCATCCAAACACTACCTTCCTTTAAAAAAAAGACCGGCCCTCTCTTGCATGTTCCTAAACTGTAGATCAGCTGCCAAGCACCCTACAGATATAACGGAATCTATTCTTAGGGAAAAAATAGACATCGCTTTCCTCACAGAGTCATGGCTAAATGAACATGCCTCCCCTATTCTTGACCTGCTAACCCCTCCTGGGTACATCATCATTAGACAAGACAAACCTAAAAGATCTGGTGGAGGCCTAGCCATAATTCACAAATTGGGAATACAACTCAGCACTTTAAATAAGGCAGAATATTCGACCTTCAAATACCTTGGGCTGAACTTATAAGCAAAGACACCCTTCCTATTAAATTTCACACCCTCTACTACCCTCCGGGTGATCGAGCCCTCTTCACAGAAGAGTTATCTGACCTAAGTACTAGGCTCTCCTTAACTGACATGAAAGATGTGTTTCTAGGCGATTTCAACATTCCTTGAAACAACCCAGATGGCACCTCAGTCCGACTACTTAAGAACCTTCTTGAAATTCACAATCTAAATCTCCTCTGCAATAATCCAACACACACCAAAGGCTCCACTCTTGATGCGATTATCACTAAAAATGACCTGATCGCCATCAGCTCAATCTCTCCTATTGACTGGTCCGCCCACCATCTAATCCTTTTCAACATCAAAATCCCAGTCAAACCCCTACTTGATGTTATTAAGAAACTGAAACAGTTATCCAGAAATATCAAAAAAGCCCCTATTCTTGAACTTGAATCTAAGATTTGTGAACAACTACAACATCTCCCCGCTCTTGTACACTGCTGAAGACCTCCCTACACACTACAACACATCAATCTTGGAGGTTCTCGTTTAATCGGCCCCGCCTAAACTAAAACAACAGAGATCAACAAAATCTAAAGTGTGGTTTAATGCTGATTTAAACTGCAAAAAAAGACTGCTCAGACAAGCTGAAAGGACAAGGAGACAAAACCCCTTGACAAAACACCTAGCATTACTTAGAAGGACCAGGCTCTCATACAAGAAACACGTCTTTAGAGAAAAAGCCTCCTTCTTCCGCAACCAATTGGACCTTGCAAAGAATCAACCCAGAGAGCTCTTTAACATCGTCAAATGCCAAACCACGCCTTTGCCACCTCAAGATATAATCGCCACAAATGAACGCTGTGAAGAAATTGCTAGATTTTTCCCTGACAAAGTCGCCAAAATTTAGCAATCCTTCTTACAAGTCTCATCTTTCCTAAGCCCTCACCACCTGCAGCAACCCACCTCCGCTCACAGAAGCTCCACCTCCATGTGCCACTTTCGGTCTTGCATGCCATAGATGACGCGTTCATAGGACGCTGTCTGTATCATTGCCACCATCCTGACTTCCTGAGAGGGGGATATGGGTTAGCGCCACTGGTGGAGGATGGACAGTGCTGTGTGTCGGAGGCTATACCAAAGGGGATGATGGACGGAGCGCTTGAGCACATCAAACACTCACCCCCAGTAAAGGAGGCGGCGTTGCAGCCGCGATAGATCAGGTGAGCCTCCAAGATCATGTAAGAGGTTAACGGGAGGAGTGAAGGGGAGCTGAAGGGGCATGTACATCCCCAGGATGTCCCCTACATAGGTTCAGAAAGATTCAATTGAAAGGCAGTCAAATATGATGTGGGTAAGGTTGCATTGGGTAGCGTCCACCTCCAGCCAATTTAATAAGGTAGGAGACCAGCCTGTTGTAGTTTTTGTGGGGTCCAGTACCACTCATGGAGCATCTTGAACAAGCAAAGTTTCAATTGAGCTTCCCAGGTGCTTTTGCCCAGCACAGGGCATGCCCTTTGAAGCAATACCCTAAAAGCTAGAAAACTGTGAAAAAATGAAACAAATAGACATAGAAATATAAACAACGTCACGTGGGCCAAGCTTTTTTGTTTTCAGTGCAATACGGGAATAGGACACTTGGCATGTAACACAATCAATCTTACTGCAGTCACTCAATTAAAGGACAAGGAACACAAGCAAGAGCACACATGGGCCAAAAAGGAAGAAAAAAATTGTCCCACATACCAAACACATAGGTAACCAAAGCATAAAGGTAGAGTACCTGGGCCTTGCTCCGTCGGAGGAAACAAAAAACAAAAAGGAAGGATAAAGAAGAATCATTCACCACTAGTAAGTAAGCATTTTTAAAGGACAATGGAAGGAACAAATAAAAAGGAATGCGGGCTGTGAGCCCACAATGTATATACAACAGGTCTCAAAGAGACAGCGCAAGCGCTGCTTAGCCGAGACCTAAAAACAGACATACAAACTTCTTACTTGAATAGCTCATGTATGTATTGGCATTTATCTATCACCTGTGTAGCTGTGTATCTGAGAGACACATATTCTGCACTTTAATTGTTTGCCTCATTCGGTTACAAAATGCACTAACACATTATTAGCAGTGAGGTCACGTCTCCAGTGTGGGAATTCCTGGTGTAAAACCGGTTATCAGCATAAGCCTAGTGCAGCAACATCTCTGAACTGGGAGCCCCTGTTCTCCAGCACAGTAAATAGGAGAGGGACTTGTGGCAGAAAAAACTGTCTAGTTCCATGCTATAACAGCAGGTTTGCCTGAACGTGCTACCACTAAGCCTGTAAATGTGTAAGAAAGAATTACTATGTTTTACCATCAACAAAGGGCATCCTGCTTTTTGACAATAACATCTCTGCAGACATTATTGGCTGGAAACACCAATAGCATACATTTTAGTGCAGCATTTTGTTGGAAAGTACTCTATTTTATATTTTAGAATTGTGCCCAAGTGAAGTGATTAGCATGTGACGACAATATGTTTAATGATGTGCACAAACTCTGAGCTAGCGCAGATGTAGGTTTTCCTAGTGCATCTAAAACGCGGGCACACACAGAGCTTCTACATTCAGTGGCTGATGTTCCCTTGCATCTTTCTCTAGACGCTTGTGCGCACATACCAAAGAGCTAATGTAGCATAAGGAATAAAGTACTCCTGTACATTGTCTTGGGTCGCCTTGACAACTTAAAGTAACTTGATTACGTGCAGCTGGGGTACTTATGCCATATACAATACCAAATGACATATGCAATGCAAAAGCTCATCGTTATGTTATAGCATACTGTAATAACAATGAAAACAGAGAGACACATGGTGCACTTTACATTCTCCTTAATCTCTGACATCACACTACAAGGAAAGCATACTGCTCGAGTACACACATTCAGGGGCAGATTTACTAGCCTCTTGCAACACTTTTGCGCTGCCGTATGCGGTATAAACAATACGGAAAATCTACAACGTGACGCATCTAGGGAGATGCGTCACATTGTAAAGCCCTGTGTGACATTATACCTGCATCAGGTATAATGTATGCAGAGTGGAAGCTCTTACGCAGGAAAGCCTCGTACAAGTGATGTAGTGAAGTCTACAGATTTCACTGTGTGACTTTTAGGATGCCACTGAATCAACACATTTTGCCTGCTTCAAGAAGGCGTAAGAAGTGATGAAGTGAATTGGGGATAGGCCGTAAACATGCATTGCTGGAGCTTGCGACACGACTCCAGCACTGCATGACTTTTCCGCAAGAATTTCTGACATATCTGTCAATCCTTGCGCCATAGTGCGTCGTATTGTAAATACAGTGCATCTATGGTGGTGCAAGGGTTTTGCACGCAGGCGCAGTGAAACTGACGGATCTATACAGATACGTCAGTTTCTTATAATTCTGCCCCAAAGACTATAACTGTATAATCAGAAAGCACACATTTTGTAGACGTGACACATTCTTAATTCTTTACCAGTATTTTGTAGTGACAGGCCACCTCTCATATCTGGGTTTGTCTTAACAGTTTTATATGATAGTAGGGCAGGGCAGCAGACTCCAGGCACGCTGTCATGCTCACTGTTCAGTATCAAAATCCCAGTCAAACCCCTACTTGATGTTATTAAGAAACTGAAACAGTTATCCAGAAATATCAAAAAAGCCCCTATTCTTGAACTTGAATCTAAGATTTGTGAACAACTACAACATCTCCCCGCTCTTGTACACTGCTGAAGACCTCCCTACACACTACAACACATCAATCTTGGAGGTTCTCGTTTAATCGGCCCCGCCTAAACTAAAACAACAGAGATCAACAAAATCTAAAGTGTGGTTTAATGCTGATTTAAACTGCAAAAAAAGACTGCTCAGACAAGCTGAAAGGACAAGGAGACAAAACCCCTTGACAAAACACCTAGCATTACTTAGAAGGACCAGGCTCTCATACAAGAAACACGTCTTTAGAGAAAAAGCCTCCTTCTTCCGCAACCAATTGGACCTTGCAAAGAATCAACCCAGAGAGCTCTTTAACATCGTCAAATGCCAAACCACGCCTTTGCCACCTCAAGATATAATCGCCACAAATGAACGCTGTGAAGAAATTGCTAGATTTTTCCCTGACAAAGTCGCCAAAATTTAGCAATCCTTCTTACAAGTCTCATCTTTCCTAAGCCCTCACCACCTGCAGCAACCCACCTCCGCTCACAGAAGCTCCACCTCCATGTGCCACTTTCGGTCTTGCATGCCATAGATGACGCGTTCATAGGACGCTGTCTGTATCATTGCCACCATCCTGACTTCCTGAGAGGGGGATATGGGTTAGCGCCACTGGTGGAGGATGGACAGTGCTGTGTGTCGGAGGCTATACCAAAGGGGATGATGGACGGAGCGCTTGAGCACATCAAACACTCACCCCCAGTAAAGGAGGCGGCGTTGCAGCCGCGATAGATCAGGTGAGCCTCCAAGATCATGTAAGAGGTTAACGGGAGGAGTGAAGGGGAGCTGAAGGGGCATGTACATCCCCAGGATGTCCCCTACATAGGTTCAGAAAGATTCAATTGAAAGGCAGTCAAATATGATGTGGGTAAGGTTGCATTGGGTAGCGTCCACCTCCAGCCAATTTAATAAGGTAGGAGACCAGCCTGTTGTAGTTTTTGTGGGGTCCAGTACCACTCATGGAGCATCTTGAACAAGCAAAGTTTCAATTGAGCTTCCCAGGTGCTTTTGCCCAGCACAGGGCATGCCCTTTGAAGCAATACCCTAAAAGCTAGAAAACTGTGAAAAAATGAAACAAATAGACATAGAAATATAAACAACGTCACGTGGGCCAAGCTTTTTTGTTTTCAGTGCAATACGGGAATAGGACACTTGGCATGTAACACAATCAATCTTACTGCAGTCACTCAATTAAAGGACAAGGAACACAAGCAAGAGCACACATGGGCCAAAAAGGAAGAAAAAAATTGTCCCACATACCAAACACATAGGTAACCAAAGCATAAAGGTAGAGTACCTGGGCCTTGCTCCGTCGGAGGAAACAAAAAACAAAAAGGAAGGATAAAGAAGAATCATTCACCACTAGTAAGTAAGCATTTTTAAAGGACAATGGAAGGAACAAATAAAAAGGAATGCGGGCTGTGAGCCCACAATGTATATACAACAGGTCTCAAAGAGACAGCGCAAGCGCTGCTTAGCCGAGACCTAAAAACAGACATACAAACTTCTTACTTGAATAGCTCATGTATGTATTGGCATTTATCTATCACCTGTGTAGCTGTGTATCTGAGAGACACATATTCTGCACTTTAATTGTTTGCCTCATTCGGTTACAAAATGCACTAACACATTATTAGCAGTGAGGTCACGTCTCCAGTGTGGGAATTCCTGGTGTAAAACCGGTTATCAGCATAAGCCTAGTGCAGCAACATCTCTGAACTGGGAGCCCCTGTTCTCCAGCACAGTAAATAGGAGAGGGACTTGTGGCAGAAAAAACTGTCTAGTTCCATGCTATAACAGCAGGTTTGCCTGAACGTGCTACCACTAAGCCTGTAAATGTGTAAGAAAGAATTACTATGTTTTACCATCAACAAAGGGCATCCTGCTTTTTGACAATAACATCTCTGCAGACATTATTGGCTGGAAACACCAATAGCATACATTTTAGTGCAGCATTTTGTTGGAAAGTACTCTATTTTATATTTTAGAATTGTGCCCAAGTGAAGTGATTAGCATGTGACGACAATATGTTTAATGATGTGCACAAACTCTGAGCTAGCGCAGATGTAGGTTTTCCTAGTGCATCTAAAACGCGGGCACACACAGAGCTTCTACATTCAGTGGCTGATGTTCCCTTGCATCTTTCTCTAGACGCTTGTGCGCACATACCAAAGAGCTAATGTAGCATAAGGAATAAAGTACTCCTGTACATTGTCTTGGGTCGCCTTGACAACTTAAAGTAACTTGATTACGTGCAGCTGGGGTACTTATGCCATATACAATACCAAATGACATATGCAATGCAAAAGCTCATCGTTATGTTATAGCATACTGTAATAACAATGAAAACAGAGAGACACATGGTGCACTTTACATTCTCCTTAATCTCTGACATCACACTACAAGGAAAGCATACTGCTCGAGTACACACATTCAGGGGCAGATTTACTAGCCTCTTGCAACACTTTTGCGCTGCCGTATGCGGTATAAACAATACGGAAAATCTACAACGTGACGCATCTAGGGAGATGCGTCACATTGTAAAGCCCTGTGTGACATTATACCTGCATCAGGTATAATGTATGCAGAGTGGAAGCTCTTACGCAGGAAAGCCTCGTACAAGTGATGTAGTGAAGTCTACAGATTTCACTGTGTGACTTTTAGGATGCCACTGAATCAACACATTTTGCCTGCTTCAAGAAGGCGTAAGAAGTGATGAAGTGAATTGGGGATAGGCCGTAAACATGCATTGCTGGAGCTTGCGACACGACTCCAGCACTGCATGACTTTTCCGCAAGAATTTCTGACATATCTGTCAATCCTTGCGCCATAGTGCGTCGTATTGTAAATACAGTGCATCTATGGTGGTGCAAGGGTTTTGCACGCAGGCGCAGTGAAACTGACGGATCTATACAGATACGTCAGTTTCTTATAATTCTGCCCCAAAGACTATAACTGTATAATCAGAAAGCACACATTTTGTAGACGTGACACATTCTTAATTCTTTACCAGTATTTTGTAGTGACAGGCCACCTCTCATATCTGGGTTTGTCTTAACAGTTTTATATGATAGTAGGGCAGGGCAGCAGACTCCAGGCACGCTGTCATGCTCACTGTTCAGTATGTGTATGCTACAATAACAGCTGCATTGTTCATTCCAAACATATTTTCATCTCTGGGTAGACACGAGACAATAACTGCAATGCACAGGCATACACATGCTGCACTTCTCAAGCCCATCAGTCTGCAGCATCATGTGTCAATTTTAGATTTGAGAAGAAATGTGTCTAACGATGGTAGAAGATGAAACTGAAAAGCATCTAAAAGTTTAATCAAAAATATTACATGCACAAAATAGCTTGGATTGAAACCTGTGCAACTTATAGGAGTTCTTTCAGAACTGGAATATAAATAGGAAGCATTTGGATGTTTTTCAAGGAACACGTACAGGCAAATATGCACGAGTTAATCGGAGGATGTGATAAAGGTAGCAGATAAGAATCCTGGGAAAGAGAAGGGTGTCAATGGAGAGATGGTGGGGACATTGACAGGATGTTAAATCTAGGTAGGGAAAGGGGGATTTGCGCTGTTGGTCGCTTGTTAATTAAATTTAAATTGGTGAAAAGGGCATTTCGATTTTCTCTTTTAAAGGTTACGAAAATAATTATCGCAAAGAGATTATGATAGCTCCGGGAGAAGTACCCGTTGCAATCCGAAATGCTTTAAGAAAAGAAATACACGTGTACACAATCTTGAGTTGAAACTGGTTAAAGTGGTTGTACAATGGAAGCATAAAAAACAACATATGGAGAACACCCTGAAGCATGTGAAAATGAATAATTTTTATTGAAGAACAAATTATAACCGAATAAATCGTGGTTTAAATTAAGTTGAACAAAAGTTTACTTAACAACGTTAAAAGATACAAAAAACCGTCCCGGCTGTGCATGGTTTCGTTTAGCAGATAGCTGGGTGAGCGTCCAGGGAGTGTTCAGGACGTTGCCCAAAGCCCATAATTGCCACCCAATCAGTTGCACATCATATAGCTTCTAGCAATATAGTTGTCTGCTGCTCTTCTCAGATTCTTTAAAAAAAAAGTATGCTTTTTAATTCCACTTCTCACCTGCTTTAAATTAGAGTAATTGGCAAGGGAAGGCTTTTCACACCTGTAGGCAAGGCATTCTACACCCAGGTCAGGCCTCTCTGAGTCTCTCAGGCCATATTATCAAGAAGCCCATGGGCTTCTATGGGAATTCACAAGGCCATATTATCAAGCCCATTATCGCCGCTTTAGCTGCAATTTCCTGACGATAAAAGCGTCGATAATGTATCGCCCTTTCTTGATAATATGGCCCATAGTGCCTTCCTCGGCATCTAACAACACATCATCAGCAAGCGCCTCCAATCAGCTGAGGCTCACTGAATGATTTCACACATACCACATGTAGTGTAATTGCCTGCCAGATGGTTGTGCTCCTAGATTTAGGAGCGCTCCAGTTGCCAAAAAGATCCTACATTCAGTACTGTGGCTGCCATGCCTGTTCCACTGCTGAATGAATGATGCCTGGCCACATTGTTGTCCCTGGTGACTCTGCTTCATTGGAGGCCTGTCTGCTCCTTGAGGAAGGCTGTCAGGGAGATTCATATGCGCAAAGTTTCGCCCTTGCATGTCCATACCAACATCACCCTGTACAACCAGCCAACCATCACTCCACAAATACAACCATTCCCTGTCCTGTAGCCACATTTAAAACAGAACTGTACCTCTCTGAGCATGTAGAGAGATCACTGAGGTCGGGACCTCGTATGATTAGACACACTGCTGTTGCTGTGTGAACCGCTGGCTTCCCTCAGCCAGCCACACAGAGCTAAAACTGAAAGTTTAACTCCAAACAAGGAGCACTTCTCACCGCAAACAACTCGTAAAGCTATCACACAAAAGATCACCTGGGCCCGATATACACACGTCCTCTGAACATACTGGTCTGCTGTAGTTTCAGCACCCACCCTCACATCACTGTTCTCTCCACCATTTTGGAAAAGGGCAGGAGTCATCCATGGATAGCCATTCTAATTCTACTTCTACGCCATATTTATTTGCCGCTTCTTATCTCTAGTGTGAGTTTAAATCTGGGTGTACGGATTACTTGCCAACAAAACCTGGGAAACAACCTGTGAACCTGCTAGGAAAACTATTTCACCTGATCTAAACTCTAACTAGTGATTCAACTACTTTCGGCCATCATGACGCACCTCGAGCAATGCATAGGGCCAGCCTATCCCTGTGGCACTGCGTACCCTTTCGCCTGCCATGAGGCAGGTGTAAGGTACTGAGGCAGTGCCGTCCTACAAATTATCGCAGTGAACACTGATGGATATCACTGTGCCACTTATGAGGCTTTGTTGCGTGGGAATTCACACCCTGCATACATCATACCTGATGCAGGGATAATGTGGCACAGGGCTTCACAAGGTCACGCATATGCCTACATGCGTCACTTTGAAAATACGGCACAAGGTGGTGCAAGAAACACGCTGCAAGTACGTCGAGAAACTGACGCACTGTCGGGGTGTCAGAAGGGGCTCATGAAAAAGCCCCCTCTGTCTTTTTCACCTATGTTGGAGCACAATGGCTGACATGCACCAAAGCAGGCACCCTTGTGCCATGGCGCAAGGGTGACTGTGTTGCGGAGTTGATTGAAGTGGCGCCATCACTTCTCAAGACATCTGCAGGGCATCTCGACTAGTGGAGGGCGGGAGTGAACCAGTTGGCCTTCTTGGA
Organism: Lissotriton vulgaris; assembly: GCF_964263255.1. Lineage (NCBI taxonomy): Eukaryota > Metazoa > Chordata > Amphibia > Caudata > Salamandridae > Lissotriton > Lissotriton vulgaris. The sequence continues at coordinate 555,332,276 of NC_141685.1, read as the reverse complement.
GTGTTGTTGGCCTGTTCTTTTCTTGAGGGGTACAGTGTGTCAGCGCAGTTGGAGATCCATCAGTGGAGGTTGCGCAATGTGATGTTATTGTCTGTAAGTGTTGGCGGAGTGGTGGTGCTGAGGGAGTTGACAAGAAGTTCTTCAGTGGCCTTGATCCAGCTGCGAGCAGGGGCAATGACGGTGGTGGTGTACAGTGGGTATGGTGAAGACGTGATGTATACAATGATAGTTGGTCCAGGAGAGTCCGGTGGTGTGGCTGAAGTTGAAGTTCCCCCTGGTCGAGGAGACGTGCTCGAGCGTGTGTCCTGCTATGTGGGTCGGTGCCGTGACTAGCTGCTTGAGTCTGATGTCGGTGAGCTTCCCCAGGAGGGGGTGGTGTTCTAGTTACTGGGATTGTTCAGGTGGAACTTGAGGTCTCCGAGTAGGATGGGAGAGCCTGGGGTGCAATAAAGTCTACAATGGTATCTGTGAATAGGGGTCCATGGCCTGGGGGGCCTGCAGATGAGGGTGGTGCCGCAGAGAGAGGGATTAGGGTTGGTCCGGATCTGGAAGTGGAGGTGTTCCATGGTCACCTTTGGGTTATTAGGATGCATGGTCAGTCGGAGTGTGCTTCTGTAGGAGATGGCAAGGCCTCCTCCTGGATGGCCAGGATGGTCCTTGTGGTTGATTTAGTAGCCTTCACGGATGCTGATGGCGATGTCCGGTCCGGAGCAGAGGTTTGTCCAGGTTTCTGTGAAGAAGGCGATGTCTGGAGAGATTGCGTCCAGGAAGTCTTAGATTTCTGTTGCGTTTTTGTGGAGTGACCGCACGTTGAGGAGGGTGCAGTTGAGCCAGTCGGGTGCATTGTTGGTTGGCTGGACGGCACAAGGCACTGGTGTGCTGATGTGGCAGAAGGTGCTTTGCAGTTTCGACAGGCGCAAGGTTCAAGAGAATTCCACAGTGTTGCTAGATGGCAGGCAATGTGGCGTCCAGGGTCGAAGAGGGTGCTGGCGTCGTAGCGGTGGAGTGTCCGAGAGGAGGGGTCCTTGGTGCTGGGCACGGTCCAGGGGCGGACAGACGCAGACAGGCTTGCCTATGGCAAGGGAGATGTCCATTACAACGCAGGCATTACATCGTAATACCTTTATAATGTAACTTTTACATCGCTGGTTCCTTTACAACTTTGTCATTACAACGCATGCCATTACACCGCATTGTAAGGTTAGTAATGGAGAATTTTAAGTTCTAGGGGGGAATGGGTTTTGGGGTGCCAGGGTTAATTCTAGGGTTCAGGGTGGGTATGGGTTTTGGAGGGCAAAGGTGAATTTTAGGGTTCAGGGTGTGTTTTGGGGGAAGAGGTGAATTTTAGGGTTCAGGGTGTGTTTTGGGTGGCAAAGGTGAATTTTAGGCTTCAGGGTGTGTTTGGATTTTAGGGTGCAAGGGTTAGTCTTAAAGTTGCATGCACTGGAGTGGGAATAGTATTTTTTACCCCTCCACTATCAAGCACTTTTACTACTGTTGCAATATGCGTAGTATTAGTATGCATTGTAATGGAATGCTATTTAATGGTATGCGTAGTAACATCATATGTTCTTTTGGCACACCAGTGGTGCGCACACTTCGCATGGGCGCATAGGGCCTGCCATTGAGAAGTGCTGTGGGGGGACTGGACAGCTGGGTGGTGGGAAACATGGGAAAGGATACTGGAGGGGGTGGGGAAGCTGGGGGATGTGGGCGGGGGTTGTAAATATTTTTTCTAATGAATTCTTAGCTCGAGGCCGGGTCCCGCTTCTTCTATGCTCCTGCTCTCCTGATTCTACTTCCAGGAACAGGAAGCAGGCAGGCAGGCTCCCTCCCCTAAGCCAATCACAATGCTGCAATGCAGCGTTGTGATTGTTCTTGAGCGCTGTGACAAGGCGTTCAGCCGAGGGCTTGGCTTGTGGGCATGTTCTCCATGCAGACTATAATGCCGCCTGCATTGTGAAAAGGGAAGTCCTCATGACTGCTTTGGGTGGCCTGAGAGGGCTGACCCAACAGTCATTGGGCACTTGAGTGGGCATACTACTGCGCCCCTGCCCTGATCTGTGAGTGGAGCAGCCCTAGCCATCCTCTTGCTCACAAAGGAAACATAGCATGCGTGCATCAGAAAGTTATTATCATGTAATTATTTTGCCACTTATTGCACTGCTGAAAGCGGTGGGTCAACGCTCTTCTGCCATAGCGGATGTGCCGCCACTGGGGGTGCATCATCCACAGGTGCTAGGCCTGGGCGACTCGACCCCTTGGCCTCCTCCGCTATGTGTCCCACCTTCTCCTTACCTGTACATTGACCTCGTGGCGCAATCTGCTGCACTCTCTCAAAATCTGTGACTCAGCCAGCAGGAGCCTCAGCCAGGTGGGATTTCACTAGCCTGGGTACAGCAGTCGCTACCAAATCAGCTGGGGAACCTCCCAATGCAGGTGATGCAACAGGGCCCACTTAGGCATGAAGTTGCAGCACTCCCACTTCACAAGTTTGGCACTGCTCAGGGGCCTCACCCTCTACAGTGTCCGACCAGTGCAACATAATCCAGCCTGTGGTGCACAGAGGCGCTGCCCACCATTGGTAATATCCTCCGTGCATCCCAGTGTAGTTGTGGATCGTAGTATGCGATGCAGACCTCCCTACGTTGGTGTACAGGAGCACATCTACCATTCACAGCTCCAATGGGCTCAAGGTGGTCTTCTCACACAGGTCAGCAACGTGTCTCTATGCGACCTGCCAGACTTCACTACCAGGTAAGGGGGATCGCCACGCCTCAATGTCTACCGCCATGGCCCAGCGACTCTACAGCACCTCCACATCCCACTCCGGTTCTCAGGCCCTGCAAGGCCTCCAGGCTCCAGATGCAGGCCCAGCGAGGCCTCCAGGCCCCGGGGACTGTCCGCGCTTTCAAGGTTTTGTATGCCATGGTGTTGCATGGACTGCACAATGAAAAGTGATGCATCACTGGTTTTGCACGGCGATGTGCCACTTTTCATAGATTTAGCCCTGAATTTCCTCTGGCTGCTCATACTGGATGTTTGGGGGCTTGAGGGGGTTGTTGGTCTGTGCTGCATTTGGCCCTGGCTGCTCCATTCTGCGTCTCATTGTTTCTTTTCCTATTTTTCATTGGAGGTGGACTGATAGGCCATTTTTGCCTATAGAGGAAAAAAAACTCACGATGGGCTGACTAACGTGAGTTTCTTTGCGGCTAATGGACTGTTCGCTAGTTTTCGCCCGCTAATGCCAGAATTCCTATAGCCTTCACACTAGTGTTACCGGCAGTTTTCACCACGGCTCCATGAAACTATGGCCATGTAGCAACGTCTTGTAAATACGCCGCTAACAGGGTGATAGTTTTCAGCGGTACGTGGCGGTAGGAAAACTGCTGATAACTAGCTTTAGTGGTAGTTAACGCCAGTCTTGTACATATGGGCCTGAGTCTTTATGTTGGTTGTTTAACAAACACATGAAGCTTCTTCACAGCCACTGAAAAGACAGTGAAAATTTTACTTGTCCGCTACAGTAAACCTATTTTTTGATGTAGTTTACTGTCATTTTCATCAATCTGCCCCCTTATAACTGCGTTTTCATATTATCACTGCACCATGTCCATGACATATACTTTAAGTTCCAGTTCCATGAATTCTTTATATCAGCCCTCCACTGGGCCCAGACGTGGGTCCTGTTGGCACTACACCACTCAATTCAAGCTAGCCTGGCTGATGAAGGGTGATGGCCTGAAACTGGTCCCAGTATGCTTCTTTCCAGTCCAGGGAGGACCTTGCTTGGCAGTTCGGGCTGGACTGTTCCCAAAAGGAACAGGGTCAAGACTGATTTGCATATGGTGGGTCCAAGCTGGGGTGATGTGGTGAGGAAAGGAATAATGGATTGAACCCATATCATTGTGACTGTGGGTGAATGGTTGCATTATCCAGTATTCCGTCCATCAATTGTTTCTTTTGCATTTGGAATGGTACAGTCTTAAAGACGTTTATGTATCTGTGTATGTGTATATATGTCAATTTTGAATTGCACAAAGCTAGCCAAAAGGCAGTGGAGGGCTGATATAAAGAATTCATGGAACTGGAACTTAAAGTATATGTCATGGACATGGTGCAGTGATAATATGAAAACGCAGCTATAAGGGGCAGATTGATGAAAATGACAGTAAACTACATCAAAAAATAGGTTTACTGTAGCGGACAAGTAAAATTTTCACTGTCTTTTCAGTGGCTGTGAAGAAGCTTCATGTGTTTGTTAAACAACCAACATAAAGACTCAGGCCCATATGTACAAGACTGGCGTTAACTACCACTAAAGCTAGTTAGCAGCAGTTTTCCTACCGCCACGTACCGCTGAAAACTATCACCCTGTTAGCGGCGTATTTACAAGACGTTGCTACATGGCCATAGTTTCATGGAGCCGTGGTGAAAACTGCCGGTAACACTAGTGTGAAGGCTATATGAATTCTGGCACTTAGGGCGACAAATGCAAAAGAGGCAATTGGTGGACAGAATGCTGGACAATGCAAACATTCACCCCCAGTCACAAGGATCTGGGTTAAATCCATTGTTCCTTTGCTCACCACACCACCCTAGTTTGGACCCAGCCATATGCAAATCAGTCTTCATCCTGTTCCTTGTGGGAACAGTCCAGCCCGAACTACCAATCCAGGTTGTCCCTGGACCGAAAACAAGCATCCTGGGACCGGTTTCAGGCCATCACCCTTCATCAGCCAGGCTAGCTTGAATCCAGTGGTGTAGTGAGCATGGGACCCACATCTGGGCATACCCTTCCCACTTGGGGTGACTTATGCAAAAGAAACAATTGATGGAAGGAATGCTGGACAATGCAAACATTCACCCCCAGTCACAAGTATCTGGGTTAAATCCATCATTCTTTTACTCACCACACCACCCCAGTTTGAACCCAGCCATATGCAAATCAGTCTTTACCCTGTCTCTTGTGGGATCAGTCCAGACTGAACTGCCAAGCCAGCTCCTCCCTGGACTGGAAACAAGCATCCTGGGACCAGTTTCAGGGCAACACCCTTCATCAGCCAAGCTAGCTTGAATCCAGTGGTGCAGTGAGCACGCGACCCACGTCTGGGCATACCCATCCTACTTAGGGTGACTTATGAAAAAGAAACAATTGATGTACGGAATGGTGGACAATGCAAGCATTCACCCCTAGTCAGAAGGATCTGGGTTAAATCCATAATTCTTTTGCTCACCACACCATCCCAGTTTGGACTCAGCCATATTCAAATCAGTATTTACCTTGTCCCTTTTGGGAACAATCCAGCCTGAACTGCCAAGCCAGGTCCTCCTTGGACTGGAAACAAGCATCCTGGAACCAGTTTCAGGGCAACACCCTTCATCAGCCAAGCTAGCTTGAATCCAGTGGTATAGTGAGCACGGGACCCACATCTGGGCATACCCTTCCCACATAGGGTGACAAATGCAGAAAAAACAATTGATGGACGGAATCCTGGACAATGCAAACACTCAACCCTAGTCACAAGGATCTGGGTTAAATCCATCATTATTTTGCTCACTACCCCAGCTTAGACCCAGCCATCTGCAAATTAGTCTGGATCCTGTTTCTTGTGGGTACAGTCCAGCCGAACTGCCAGGCCAGGTCCTCCCTGGACCGGAAACAAGCATCCTGGGACTGGTTTCAGAGCATCACCCTTCATCAGCCAGGCTAGCTGGAATCCAGTGGTGTAGTGAGCACGGGACCCACACCTGGGCATACCCTTCCCACTTAGGGCGACATATGCAAAAGAAACAATTGATGGACGCAATGCCGGACAATGCAAACATTCACCACCTGTCACAAGGATCTGGGTTAAATCCATCATTATTTGGCTCTCCACCCTACCCCAGTTTGGACCCAGCCGTATGCAAATCAGTCTTGACCCTGTTCTTTGTGGGAACAGTCCAGCCCGAACTGCCAGTCCAGGTACTCCCTGAACTGGAAACAAGCATCCAGGGACCGTTTCAGGGTATCACCCTTCATCAGCCATGTCATAATTCACCCCAGTACAGAGATCTGGGCCTACATCCATAGTATTAGTTTTTTTGTTCACCATGCCATTCCAGTTTGAAACCCAGCCATATGCAAATCAGTCTTGACCCTGCACCCAGTGGTAACAGTCGATCCCTAACTGCCAGGCCAGGTCCTCCCTGGACTGAAATCAAGCATCCTAGGACCGGTTTCGGGGTTTCCACCCTCATCAGCTAGGATAGCTCGACTCCAATGGCATTTAGAGCACAGGACCCCCGTCTGGGCATATCCGTCCCACTCGGTGTGACAAATGCAAATAGAACAATTGATGGACAGAATGCAGATGTGTCACTTTCTTGTAAATCTGCCCCACTATTCCCAATCCAATAAGTGCAACAGTAGGGAAAATGTTGGATAGCGGAGGGGTAAAACCTACTATTCCCGTTCCAGTCAGTCCAACTGTAGGGAAACTGTTGGATAGGTGAGGGGTAAACATTACTATTCCAAGTTTAGTCAGTGCAACAGTAGGGAAAGTGTTAGATAGTGGAGGGTTAAAATATACTCTTCCTACTCCAGTGAATGTAACAGTAGGGAAAGTGTTCGATAGTGGAGGGGTACAAATTACTATTCCCACCCCAATGAGTGCAACAGTAGGGAACGTATTGGATAGTAGAGGGGTCAAAATGACTATTCCCACTCTAGTGAGTGCAACAGCAAGGAAAGTGTTGGATTGCAGAGGAATACAAATGACTCTTCCCACTATAGTCAATTCGAAATTTAAAACAAACAAAATATCAACAACAACAAAAATTTGAATAAATAAATAAATATATAAATATGCAAAAAATGTCAATACAAATATGTTCAATATTATAAATTACAAAAATATAATGTTAAATACATATCACAAATACCTACAAATATTATATTAAATAAGATATAAAAATATTTTTCAAACAAACATTTTGTTAGAAATGATTTCTAAACAAAAACATTATTACATAAATCTATTGTATTTACATCCTACCCCATAACACCACACAATTCACAACCAACATCTAAATTAAAAATAAAATGTACTTCCATAATTAACATAATTAATTATCGATTAAATCATTATTAATAAAAAACAAATTAAAACACATAGAAATTAACTTCCCTCCCTTTACCAGTATAAACTCCACAATTTACACCTAAAATGAATTGCACAATTCCCATATTTCATTTTTTATTATTGAAATAATATTAATTAACAATTAATTATTAACTAATTAAAAATAAATTTGTTCCCACCCTTTACCCCTTTAAACCCCACAACTCGCACCTAAAAATAATTACACTATTTCCATATTTAAGTTTCAAATGGATAATTAATATTAATTAACAATGAATTATCAATTAATTAAAAATAAATTACTACCCACCGTTTAATCCTATAAAGCCCACAACCTGCATCTAAAATTAATTAAACCATTTTCTTATATATTTTCAATTAATTAATAATAATTAACAACTGATTTCCTAACCCTAACCCCTATGAACCCCAGAACCCACACCTACAATTAATTACACAATTTCAATATTTTATTCTCAATTAATTAATAATAACTAACTAATTATTAATTAATTAAAAATAAATGACTTTTCACCCTTTACCCCTATAAATCCCAGAACCCACACCTAAGATTAATTACACAATTCCAATATTTCATTTTCAATTAATTAATACTAATTAACAACTAAGTATTAATTAACAGTGGCGGGCGCATCCTGTATCTTTACCATTCAGCACCGCCCGCCGCAATGGTAAAGATACATGTTGTGCACTTCAAAGCACAACGTGACAGGCACCGTGCGGTGCCTGCCACGTTGTTCTTTGAAATGCTGGGGGGTACCATAGGTACCCCCCATGTGCAACACCCACCCCCTCTGAGTCCCTGGGGGTCCGCAACGGGCCCCCGCAGGGAGTCTCCACATTCCTTTCCGTGGCGGCATTGCCGCCACGGAAAGGCATTGTTTACAGCCCTTCCTAATATGGCTGGCGGTGTCTGTAAGACACCGCCACCATATTAAACCTTTTCTGCCCCAGTAGCAAGGCGACCGGGGCGGAAAATCGACGGACGGTCTTTCCGTCCGCCGCGGACCCCCCAGACATCTTAATATGGCAGGGGATCATTCCGGAGCGGATGGCAAGCGGATTGCCCCCGCCAGGCCAGCGGTGGCTACATCCAGCCTGGTGGGGGCAATCCGCCCGCCATCCTAATGAGGGCCTTAGTATTTCAGACCCCAGCACAGAGAACAAACAGAATAGGCCAAGTGTGAAGTGGTCTTACGACCTAAATAACATTAGCCACATTTTTTAAAGCAAATAAAATATAGATCGATAGCTCATCTATGTAGGTGATGTTAATCAGAAATTGGGCACCAGGCCTGTGGGCAGCTCAATTATTAATAGATCTGTTTGCAAGTCACCGTCACTAGTCTGATGGAATTGAAATTCCAACACAACGATTGTCACTGGATAATTACAGGTTCAAGATGTTGACCCACGCTTACAAAGCCCTGCACAATGAAGAACCAGCATATATATCAATGCATGACCATCCGCCAATCGCCCAGACACATACAATCCGACTCCCTCATCTTTTCAAGTGCCCCCAGGATCCATGGAGCCAACTGCAGGGGATACTCTTTCTCGCATCTTGCAGCCAAAGCTTGGAACAACCTTTCCCTGCACCTCAGGACGGCCTCACTGCTCTAGCAATTCAGGAGAGAACTCAGGAAATGGTTGTTTGAATGAACCAATCACCTTTCAGCAGCTATCATCTCCAGAGCCTTGACACCCTCACAGGTGATTTGCAGTACTTGATAAATGCTTGACTGATTACTGGAGACTTAGGGGGTCATTAGGATGACGACCGGACTTAGTCCGCCCGCCATCCTATCGGGACTAGGGACCGCCCGCCATAAGGGTGGGGGGCCTGTGGGTGGAATTAGGATGCGGCCGCCACAGTGGCGGCCGCATCCTGCATTTATAACATTGTGGCAGGCGGTGCTCTCTGCACCGCCCGCCATAATGCCATAAATGCATGTATGCATTTGCATACACAATGCGGCAGGCACCGCGCAGTGCCTACCGCATTGTATATGCAAATGCAGGGGGGTACCACAGGTACCCACCCGTGTGCACCCCCAACCCCTCCTTCACTTTGGGGGCCCGCAGGGGGCCCCCCAAGTGACGACCGCATGCCTTTCTGTGGCGGCATCGCCGCCACGGAAAGGCACCTGCCCAGGCCCATCGTAATATGGCTGGCGGTGTCTAATAGACACTGCCACCATATTATTTTTTTTCCACCCCGGCCGCAAGGCGACCGAGGCGGAAAAGCAGCAGACGGTCTTGCCGTCCGCCGAGGTCCTCCCCGCCATACTAATATGGGGAATGGGGGGGGGGGGGAACGAGCGTGGATGTTGGGCGGATTGCCCCCTCCAGGCTGGCGGGGGCAATCTGCCCGACATCATAATGGGCCCCTTAATTCTGATCTAAATAATTCAATGGCAAGGGGCACTCAGTGCCAGTTGGAAAATGTTATCTGGGAGATACTGTCGCAAACTTAATGCCATGAGTCAAAAGATACCAATGGAGAACACTTGCTGTCCATCCTAGAGAACCTTTACCTGTATGCTTTAAACAGATGCTTCGGTAGTTAGTTCTCTATTTGCTTTCAAGTTGTTTACAAACTCTCTTGAACTCTCTGAGGTCAGCGTTGTACCAGCTAGCTTGATTATTGGATCTTTTGGGGTTGGTGTTTTTCAGGGGTGCCAGAGTATTGGCGCAGGTGGTGATCCAGATGTTGAATTTGTTCCTGTTGCTGATACTGTCGTTGGTGGGTTCTGGGTAGTGTAGTTGGAGGGTTCTGATCCATTATGTTTCTGTAACTTTCTTCCAGCAGTGGTTTGGGGTGGTGCTGGAATCCATAGGGGTGGTGGGTGACCTTGTTATGTGGAAGTGGGCAATGGAGTGGTCCGTCCATGTGAGTGGAGTGATATGGCCTATCTTAACCTTGTAGCTGGAGGAGATATGGGGTCCAGAGAGTGTCTGGCGATGTAGGTAATGCCTTGTATGACCTGGGTGAGGCCAATCTTCTGTAGACTTTCAAGCAAGTCCATTGAGCTGGAGTCCGTGGGTCGTAAAGATGAAAGTTGAGATCACCTAGGAGTATGAAGCGTTTGGTGCCCATGGACATGGAGTAATGAAGATTATAATGTGTCTGTAATAAGTCTAAGTGCACAGAGCACAAGCTGATGATGTACACTTCAGTGAGAGTGCACACATTGTTTCAGGCAGTGGAAAAACTGCCAGTGGCGCGGGCTGGTCCGCGCATCAAGAGTCACATCACCCACTGATAGCTCAGGTGGAGTGGAGCACAAACAATGGTAGTGAGAAATAAAACCTGTTCAGCTACCATGCCCAAAATTAAAACACTGCTCCGACCCTTCTGTGCATGTAGACCTCTCAAGGCCAGCAACTAAATTTAGATTCTCTATAACGAAGTCAGTACTCAACTCCCTGGTAGCTGGGTGTAACTGTCCCACAGAGCCACTATAGAACTCTGCCTCTAGATGTTGAGGTCTGCTGAATTCGAGTTCTTACTCCTAAACTTGTCAACAATGTGAAAGTAAATGTTCTCGTCAGTAGAAACATTGCCCACGTTTATTAGGAACCGACATCAATAAAGACCCGTCCATCATCAGCGCCCGTCCCAGGTAAACTCCAGGTGACATCTCCCTCATCAGTTCAAATCATTCCATTCTATTCCCTTGAAGACAGGTTTATACAATTCCAGAACAATATTACAACTGAGTGCATAAGATCATGCATAGCATACCACAGCATCTCTAAGAGGAACTAAGGCTCAAAGACATTAATAGCCTGTGCTATGATCGTGGTTTAGACAACAGAACTCTCATCTAGCCACTATCAGCTAAGTAAATACTTTAGGTTTTCACCGGTGTTATCAGTCACAGACATCTTAATCTCCCAAAAAAACAGAAGAAACAGTGCATATTTCACCACTAAAATATCTTGGAATAAGTGTCACCCCACGCACTTTCCAACCTGATGAACAATTCATCACCCATGTTTAACTCACCCGATCAGGAAAGAGCACGTACATCACTAGGCAGCGCCTTTTCAAAAAACTGAAATGCGAATGATAGTGAAATGGCTTGTTGGCTCAAGCACACAGCATACAACACTTTTCCTTTGTGAAAGAAAAATCACAAGAGGTCTGTAAGCTACTTTTTATCACTCTAGATACAATGGTTAAAGCACTGGTCTATCAGTCAACTAAATTTGAAATACAAATATCCCTACTATAATCTGTGGTGTGGTATACAGCTACAATAGATGCCATGCCGGAGAGCTTCACAACTTATATAAAGAAATTTGGTGTGAATACAGGCAACTCAGCAGAACCAATCCAACATACTTGCTCATGTGCCCCTACCATAGACAAATCAAGTTCTTTGTGCCAAAGGGGGGCCCAGCACAGACCACAAAAAGCTCTAGATGTGTGGAAACGGCTGCTTTATTGAAGACAGGTGCACCTTACAACAAACAATACCCTTGGCCTTTGCCGTACAAAACTAAACCTCACTAAGGGGCCGATTAGGATGGAGGATTTTCCGCCTCCTCCGGGCCGGCGGAAGCCACCTCCGGCCCGGAGGAGGCGGAAAATCCTCTGCGGAGTCACCAAAGACCCACCGCCGCATTACGATGGCTGGTGGGTCTTGGTTTCTGTCCGCTGCTTTTCCGCCGCGGTCGGATTACAACCGTGGCGGAAAAGCTCTCATTTGGCTGGCAGTGTCTATCAGACACCGCCAGCCAAATTAGGAAGCATTAGTAAACATGCTTTTCCACGGCGGTTTTTCCTCCGTGGAAAAGCATGTGTACTTTTGATTTTGGGGGCCCGTTGCGGGCCCCCAGGGTGTTGGCGGGTGGGGGGGTGCACATGGGTGGTACCTATGGTACCCCCCAGCATTTACATGCACAATGCGGCAGGCACCGCGCGGTGCCTGCCGCTTTGTGCATGTAAATGTAAAACATGCACTTTTAACATTGCGGCGGGTGCTGCTTGAAGCAGCACCCGCCGCAATGTTAAATATCCAGGATGTGACCGCCAGGGTGGCGGTCACATCCTAATCGCACATGAGGGAACGCCGCAGCCCCTGCGGACGTTCCCTCATACTCTGGGGTCGCGGACGGACTCAAGTCCGTCCGCGATCCTAATCGACCCCTAAATATTTTTCTTCCTACCTTGCCTCCCACTCCCAACCCTAAAGTTTCCCATTCCTTTCCAACAATTTATAACCCCCAACTCGGACATTCTTTGCTGTCACAATAACCATGTAAACTCTTCCTACTTCCTAAGATAACTATCTAACTAAACATTTCCTCTGCTACCTTCCCCTTCCTGGCTGCTCCCGGAGCAACTTTTTCCAAACCTAAACTTAACCTGTAAACAATATAAACCACGAGTTACGAAGAAAAATGCTAGCACCTGCTTCAAGTGACACCCAATATAAAACTTCCCGCTTAGCGCACCTATGTCCAATGAAAAACAGCTTCCTGAAAACAAGAGTGGGCGACCACTCTACAAACAGGGAGGGAGGGCGGGAGAAAAAATATTTCCACCCACGCACCTAGCTGCCCCAACCGGCCGCTGTGTCACCTTACTAAAATGGTGACACGCACCCTAAAATAGCCGTTTTTTTCCCCCTAGCCCAAGTGTAACCCAACAAGCCCGGTTGATGGCAGCCCCCTAAAAGCCCTATTAGGCCAAAGGGGGGGGCACAGCACAGACCACAAAAAGCTCTATATGTGTGGAAAAGGGCGCTTTATTGAAGACAGGTGCACCTTACAACAAACATTTCTCTTGGCCTTTGCCATACAAAATTAAACCTCACTAAATATTTTTCTTCCTACCTTGCCTTCCAACTACCCCCACCCTTAAATTTCCCCTTCCTTTGCAGCAATTTATAACCCCTAATTCAAACATTCCATGCTGTCACATTAACCTTGTAACCTCTTCCTACTTCCTAAGTTAACTATCTAACTAAACATTTCCTATGCTACCTTCCCCTTCCTGTCTGCTCCCTGAGTAACTTTTTCCAAACTTAAACTTAAGCTGTAAACAATATAAACCACTATTTGCCTAGGAAAATGCCACTCAAAAAAGTCCCTGCCTCTCAAACTTTTTTGACCCCTCAACTAGGGCCTAGGACTTCTTCGGATACCTTCTAATGTCCTATGCTTTGTCTAGTACTTCCCTAATTTGAATGATGTACAACTCCAAACCAAAACATGACAGGTGCACCCCATCCTCTCTGAAAAAATAGATTGTCAGCGTATCTAAGCTCAAGTGCTCCACTCTCCCAATGCCCTTCTTTTTGCAAAACAGTCTTATGCCCCTGTTGATTTTCCTCCGGGCCTTATCTATTGCTGCAGGTCTCTCTGCCCCCGTCCAATGCCTTCTCAGGATGAATTCTGACCATATGACATAACATCCAGACAATGGCTGCTTAACCCTTTCCATACTCATGATGAGCTCAGCTCTTCATGAGGCACAGTGGAGCTGTGCTGATGACGAGCTGAGCTCGTCATGAAACGATGTAAATCTGAAGTCTTCAGCACCGGAGGGGAAAATGTGCAGCAGCGATGTGGTTAATTTCCAATGAGTCAATCTTCATTTGCTTCAATATGGCCAAGCCCTTACACAACATCAAATCGTTCTCACCCAAGTGAATGATCAGAACATCTGGACAAATGTTACCTCTAACTAGCTTATTAAAAATTGGAAACAACTCATGCCATTTCACGCCCCCTTTTCCATGCCAAGAACACTTAAACAAAGCTGTGTCAAGACCGAGACTCAAACCTTTCCCTTTATCCCACTTGTGATCCTCGGCCCACTTAACAAAGGAATGGCCAACAATCTAATTGAACAACTCAGTGAACGCTGGCCCAGCCACTGCACCTGAAAAGACACATATGTGAGAAGAAACACTGGAAAATATTATGCCTCGTCCACCAAATGCTGTAACTGAATGTATCTTTTGAAGCAATCTGACTTCCATCCTCCCAAGCGCATAATCCTATCCCACCACCAACCCTGCTTGGAGAAAGACTGAGCACCATAATTGCTAGGCGATTCACCTAAGCACAATAGCGCTCGTCGCATTATCCACAGCAGCTGTGCCGCTGTAACCCCGAGGCCTGTGTTCCTATAGAAAAACACCCCAAAACCCAGCAGCTGCCACCTAGTCAAAGCCCTTTCCCAAAGAACTGGACTCACCTCTCTGTCATCTGTGGCACACATAACTACCCGCTTCCCCGTTCCTCTTTGGTTTGTCTTAGATTGTGTGATCCTCAATGCCACCCTCTCTTCCCTCATTTCTACTTCCCCCCCACTGCACTCCCTGTATGCCCTTCGTACCCAAAAGTTCTGACACCCGGAAAGCCCCAAAGTACATCCAAGACATTAAAGTGGAAAACAAGACAGCCTCGTCCTGGTTCCTGCATATCAGAGGCATTGCTTGCAGCAAGCCGGACAACAAACCTTAGACACCAGTCTCCTCACCTATGGCCTAATACCCCTTTCTCTCACCCAAGCCTCTAATATGCGGCTGCCTAACTCCCCAGCTGAAGGAGCATAGCCTCACACAATTTCCCCATAAAAGCGATGCCTGACAATTTGCCTGCTATAGTAGACTTCGACAAGCCTCTGTCAATCAGTGACAAAATAAACTGGAACACCTCCTTCTCCTTTGCTCATTATTCTGATCATCTCTGAGCCCCCCTCCAGAAATTCCCTCCATGCCTGAGTATAGGCCTTCCGCTTCGATGGTGCAGAGACCCTACCAACAGGTTAAGCATCCTTCGTTGCCTACCGATCACATCCCTGCTCGAACTGGCGCCTTGCCTTTGCCGGCCTCTGTGACTAGCCCGTGGAACCTCTCCCACTGTGAACGAGACAAAGAGTCTGCTATGTCATTGTCCACGCATGGCACATGTCTGGCTTGAAACAAAATGTTGTGTTTCAGACAGCTAAGGACAAAAACCCTAATCCATTTTAATACCTGAGCATCCCCTGCCGATTGCCTGATCCTCACCTGAACCACTGACATGTTATCCACTATCAAAATCACATTCTTGTGAACCAAATCCTGCGCCCAAACTGCCACAGCCACCACTAACGGGAAAAGCTACAGAAAGAGGATGCTCCTCCCCCCTTTCTTCCAGTGTCAAGACCACTCTTCTGTGCACCAACTCCCATCCCTGTAAAGTCCAAAACCGTGAGCCCCCGCCGCAGAGGAGCCTATAGTGACCTCCCACTCCTTTGGTGTCGCCATGGGGATGCCATTAAAATCCTCCAAGAATGTTCGCCACATGTGTAGGTCTCCTTCATCCCTGCGGACAGACGCATATTATGGTGTGGCATTTTCAAACCCTCCAGAGACCTCTCCAACCTCCTGCAGAAAGTCCGTCCTGCCCTGACTATCCTACATGCGAAGTTCAGATGTCCTAGCAGTACTTGTACCTCCCTGACAGTCACCTTTTTCTTTGCCAATATGTCGTCAATCAAAATCAACATGTGCAGCTTTTTGTCATTCGGAAGGTGTACCTCCATTGCTTCCAAATCCAGTTCAATACCAAGAAATGACAACACCGTACTTGGACCTTGTGTTTCTCTGGGGCCAGGGGCACACCTAATTGACCAATGAGCTCTTGAAAACTTGTCAGCTATTGCTGACAGTCAGTTGAACCAAGCTGGCCCACCAGGAAGAAGTCGTCAAGGTAGTCTGTCACCGTCCCTTTGCCCATGTGCCAAGTGAAAACCCATTGCAAAAATTAACTGAAACGCTCAAATAAAGCGCAGTATATCGAGCAGCCCATTGGCAGGGCCTTGTCCACAAATATGGGCCACTCAAACTGTATGCCGAGCAGCTGGTAATCGTCAGGGTGTATAGGCATTAAGTGAGAAGCTGACTTAATGTTGCATTTTGCCATCATGGCTCCCTTCCCGACTGTCGCCACTAACTCTCTGGCTACGTCCACTGATGAATAAGAAACTGATGTCAGTTTGTCTGCTATGAAATCATTAACTGACGATCCTTCTGGCCAGGAGAGGTGCTCTGTCAGCCTGAACTGCCCTGGTTCTTTCTTTGGTACGATCCCTATGAGAGAAATAATCAGATCATTGATGGGGCAGACTGAAAATGGTCCCGCCATGCGCACTTCCGCTATTTACTTAAACAGTTTGCCCCTCACTACCCCTCTATGTGTTTTAGCTGATTTCAAATTCTCGGCCCACCTGGCGGATCGAGGCGCCTCATAGCAGAGTCGAAAAAAGTCTCTGAAACCTACTCTCAATAAATCTGCATCTACTGGGAGGCTGCCAAAAACTGTTCCAAACATGCCTGCCTAATGGGTGTATGAGCTTTTCTACATATTCCCGTGCTCCTCTGCCACCCCTATTCCTGACATTCTGCTGAGCCCCTTGGTTAAACTGCTGTCCCTCAAATGTGGAGAAACCTCTAATCTGACCTATTTCATTCCAACATTGGCAAATGCTCAAATTACGACATTTCCCCATAAACGCAGTCTTATCACATAGAATTCTGTTATGTTTTTATTTTGTATCAAATACTTGTACTTTTTCTTGTATATAAATATTCTCTTTTTTTGTGCTCATATAGTCATAAAACGATACAAATATTCACAAATTCATATGATTTTTAGTAATATTGTACAATAAAGGATCAAATCTCCAAATTGTGATTACCCCCACACAAAACCATCATACCTCCATTCTCACCTTTCATCCTCTTCAATCATACTGGCAAGCATACAACACAAAAAGTGACAATAAAATACAAAACTTATACGGGATCCTACAAGATTATAATTTCTGACATAATTTTAAATTCTGGCATAAACATACAAGAGTTGGCTTATTCTTCTTGATTAGTTCTTCTCTTGTCTACATCTTAGGTAGGATTCCCAGATGTCTAAACAATGGTCTACACACATTTTGGTGAATGACCGTTCATATCACCTTTATCAGGACCAATTACAAATCAATTTCTTTAAATCTATACAGTGGACTGAAGGTTATCTGTAAAAACAATAATAACTTACATGAGAAGAAGGGGAATGTCACACTCTACATTAGTTTCAAAAAGTTGTTATTTATACATAGTCATGCCCATATCGCCAGCTGCCCTAAATGGAGATGGTATTAGTGCGTCATCTATTTAAACTGCTGTCCCTGTCCTCTGAAGCCCAGCCTGTAGCATTGTATCAATGGTTGCCTGCCTGAGCACTTCGAGTATTCGTGTCTGAACTTACACTCCCGGGGAAATGTACCCTTGTTGAAATCCCAACATGCCCCTTCCACATTTCCTGTGCCTTTAGCTGTGCATCCCATCGCCCCTCGGGTGGGGCGGATCTGAAAGGGGCAGTAAACCAGTGGCATGCTGCTGGCCGTATATGTCGTCTTCCCAAACTTCACTGCCCCCATTGTCTCTTAGTAAAGATCTGAATCTATCTCCCCCCACTTAGTCTCTGTACCCCATACAAGCCTAGCTCTGAACTCCTCATCATGTGACCATGCGTATCCCCCGTATGTCAATTGCGCTCTTCTGATCACGTCCATGTAGTTGAACAGGGCAACAGATCTATCCAGGTATTTTTCGCAGTATACGCTTGCGAATATCAAGAAGGCCGGCGAATTTTGAATGGTCATGGGTACCCGGGCCTCTTAGCCAATTCTAGCTCTTCCTTCTTTGACCCTTCTTTGGCCCTTAGTTCTCTATGTAGCAGCTTCAACATAGCTACATATTCTCCTTTCCAAATCTTTTCCTTTGTTAATAACATAAGGTGTGCTCCCAGCGGCTTGGTCACTCCCATGTATGTTAGACGCTTGATCTTAATTTTGTGGCTCTCCTTAGTCCCGTCTGCCTGTGCCCCCTGTTCCCCCTTGTCCTCTGTAGCTGTCACCTTTCTAGACCCGTCCGCCTGCTCTCCCCCCTGCCCACTGGCAATTGCTCTCGCCTTCTTCTCATCCCCGACTAAATCAAGTGACTCAGGACCTACCCCAGCATCCCTGATGTATAACCCCCTCAGCAGGCGCACCTCTCCGTCTTCAACACCTGTGCATCCATCCCCACTGACACTCTCCATTTTACAAGACTAAACATGTTTGCCTCTTCCTCACCCTTACCTGGCATCAAGGTCGGCATCCTCACCAGATCCGGCCGCCTAACCAGTTGTGCAGGAGGTGTCACCACGCTATGTGTACCATTACTTCACTCTTCCCGGTCCATTTGCAACACACTAGGCGCAGCATTATTCAAGCCCCCATCTCCCTCCTGTTCCTCCTCTTCATCTAGGATTTCCCCTTCTTCAGCGCTATCCTCGTTATAGTCCAGTTGCAACTGTCCTCCTGCCCATGACTCCCTCATGCGTGACTGTGCCGCTTCCCTATCGCTGCGGAATAATTCCACTAAGCCCACACCTGAACCAAACTGGCCTGACCCCAATCCTTCCTCCCTAACCCTGTGTGTTTGCCCCGAGCCCTGCGCCACCGCCAATGAGTCAGCATCTCACCCACTGGGGTTTTGGCACCACTGCTCGCGCCTCCGTCCTCCAGCTCGCCGTATTCTGTAGGTCCCTCACCGGAGTCTGGCTGCCTGCTCGTGACAATGCCCACCTGTCAGATCGGTGCCACGGAGCTGCATGTAATTCACCCGAAGTCGTGGCCTGTTGCTCCCGCAAATGAAAAGTAAGGTCCGACGTGCCGGGTTAATGTCCTCACCTGCTACTGCAATCCTGGACACCACACCCATAACCCCCCTCTCGCCTCTCAACTGCCATGCCCAGTGCTCCCTCTGCATGTTCTGCCCACGCACCCTCTTCCTGCTCACACCGACGAGTGCCCCCCGTCATGCCATGGATTCCACCTGGCCCTCCTTCCGTTATGAATATGCCAGGGCCCATCACCTGTGCCCCCTCCCTCCTGCTCCTCCCCCTCGCTCCACTCTAAAATGTCCATCAGCCTGGTTGACGCATAACCCTACCCACCTCCCTCTTTAGCTGGGTGCCTCCTTTCAGCAACCCCTCCGCTCCCCCCAGCACTGCAGGGATCCTGTCCTTTGCCCAACCCTCTCCTCAGACCAGCTGTGCCTGAGCCCTGCAGGGGCCCTTTCCAGCCACCCTCCTAATTCCAGGGACGGCATCCGTCCCCACCTGATCTCACTTTGCTCCCTTTGGTTGCTGCTCTTGACTCTCTGGTCCCTCCCCCCACTGCCTTCCCTCTTGGGGCTCCTTTGGCCCACCTAGGTGCTGATCCTGGCTGCTTGGTCCCTCCCCCCACTCCCTTCCCTCCAGGGGCTGCTCCATGAGGTGCCTGGCCCCTCCCCCCCACTCCTGTCACCAGCCATTGACACTTGAGATGCCTGAGCCCTCAGGTCGACACCAGCTCCTGGTTCCCCTGCTGGTAGCTCCCATGCAGCACCTTCTTGCCCACCCTGCTATTGCCCTGGCATTTGGCTCCCTCTTCCCACCCCCCTCATGTGTGGGCGTGCGTGTGGTCCTCACAGCTGCCGCAACCTTCCCTGCTGGTACTACGGCCCGCCCTGTCCCGCCACTGCTTCTTCACTCGTGCAGCCGCGCTGGTAAAGCGGCCGCACGCACTCACCGATTTCTTATTTCCCACTTTCCGGGGCCGCCGCGGCAAACATGCCAACACCGCCGCAGCAACCTCTTCGGACGACCGCCGCGCTAGTCTCACAGCGTTGTCCACCCGAACCAGATTCGTGCGGCCTGCTTCTGCGAGCAGGCGTATGGCTTCGGTCACCTGGGGACCCTCTGCCATCTCTCTACTATGCTCCCACTCAAATGCTGCAAAAGGCTGAAAGCTATAAACAACTTTCACACCCACACACCCAGCTGCCCCAACCGGCCGCCGTGTCGCCTTGCTAAATTGGTGACATGGCACCCTAAAGTGGCTGTTTTTTTTCCCCTACCCCAAGTGTAGCCCAATGAGCCGAATTGGGCTCTGGGCTGCACCAAAGGCCCAAAAAACCTTGGAGATCAAGCCTCCCAGTAGTCGGCCGCCCCAGGGGCGTAGGAGACACTACATTTCTGGGGGGGACAGGGACAACCGTGTGGTCTTTCCAGTGACCCTATAGAAATTGCCTGTTGCATGAGACCGTACGCCCGTTTATACAATCAGATAGTTTTAAAGTGAAACATTGAGAAGGACAGGCATGTAGTCACAGTTTGTAAGCATGCTTTATTGTTATTTCTATTCACACTGTAATTAGACAAATGTGGAAAAATCATGTATACTTTTTATAGTTCTACTCATAGTTCACTCGGTTCTATGATCTGCAAGGTGCACGTTCTTTGAAGCAGGCACATTAACCCCCGCACTACTTTACGATGAGCCAAAATTTCCATTAGACAAAATTTCGAACGCTTATTAGTAGGAACATTAATCACCAGAGTTATCTTGACATTTTTATTGTTGCCTGATGCCCAAGGAAGTTAATTTACTTCTAAACCAAAAATAATTTTTAAACACAGCGCCCCCACCAAAGTCCATGCCAGATGCTGTTGTACCGTTTGCACCGCCTTAAAGCCAGTCCTGCTCCCAGCAATGGGGTAGGACAAGCAATTACAGAAGTGGGGTCAGAGCGAACCTCATAGCCATTATAGGAGGAAAAAGATCTATGTAATTGCAGCAAGCAAAATGATTTAACAAATTTCTAGTACATGATTTAAGGGAGAATAGACATCAACTAGGGAGAATTGTTAAAACATTTTGGGATCAAATTTCGAAAACGCAGTAGACCCTCAGAGGGCATTCATGAAATATCCCAGTACTTTCATGGTGCACCTTGGAAGCCTGGTTTCCTAGGATTAAATCTGATTTTTTTTAAATGTCTTAAGACAGAAATAACTTCCACTATACCAAGATCCAAATTTATCATGGGTGAGCCACTTAGGCCAATGACTACATTCCATATGACAGTGCCAGAATGTTACCATGGTTACTGCAGCCACAGTCATGGGTACCTTTAAAAATTCCCTCAGTATGCAAGAGTCAGAATTTTGCCATTAACAACCCATTTATAAAATGAGTACTGGAAATCTTATGACAATAGTTACTTCAAATATCAGTTCCAACATTTTGCTATGGGTCCAGCCCATGTGCTAAAAATTATGTGCATCATATCAGGACCTTCAGCCAGGTGTGGTGGTGTGTGTTCTGTGTCCCTGCTGCTGGGTATGAATGAGTTATCAGCTTTCTCAGTTAGACAGTTTGAGACCCCACAGCCACTGACGGTGTCTTCATAGAAGCATGTCAAGGCCTGCAGATGGCCTTAGGTAACGCCTCCCATCCATATGCTGTTAGTGCCCATGTCCATAAGGCAAGAATAACCTCCAGTATGCCAGACCAGCACCACACTTGCATGCACAACAAACATACACTCACACACATTCTCACTATATCTCTTGCACTCTTTCGTACCTTTGTACCTCATGACACTCACACACACACTGCCACTCACACTTCATTTAGTAAATTTGCTTTTATTGTGTTAGAAAAGCTTGCCCTGCTGTTTCTGCTTTACCTGCCTTGCCTTTTAGTGAAATTTAATAAAAACAGATTCTCTATACGTTATTCAAAATAATATTATATTGCCTTGACAATGTTTGTTACAAGTATGATGTGAATGAAAAATGCACTTCTTAAAATAGCTGTGCGGGGCTTATGTTTGGTTTCACTAATTGATCAAGCAGTTTCAGTATTGGAAATTAATGAATCCAAATTATAACATGTGGTATCACAGCATCCAGCTGACCTTATGAAATGTTTGACTTCTTTGGCAACTATGGATTTCATCAAATAACACTTTACATTTTGGGGTTTTTGAGACCCAACTTGCAATGTAAGAAAAAAAACTGCATGTCTCAAGATGAAGCATTCTGGTGAATGGAAAGCCAGGAATGACTAAAGCTGTCACATGTTCTTCAATCCTGCACCATACCATAACCTAAAGCCTTCGTCATAGTCTCCCTCCTCGTGCCATTCCACATTCTCAGTCAACTCTCCCCTCTTGCCCCAGCCCCATTGCTGCAGATGGAATAAAGTAGGCATCTAGTACTACCGAAAGAGCAGGTATTCTGTGGGTGCCTTTGTAGAAATGTGTTGATTCATGAGAGTTGTGTATTTTTTATATGTGCAGAGTAAGAGGTGTCCTCATGTAAGTGCTGGATGATGGTGAATAGTGTGAGTGAATACAGCATGTGGTGCGAGTGTAGGGTGAAAAATGTGTCGATGTGAGTGTTAGGTGAGCTGCATGAATGCAGTGTGAGAGGAGGGCCCATGTGAATGTTGGTTGATATGAGTGCATACAGAGTGGGAGGAGCCACGGCAAGGTAGTGTGAACAGTACAAATGCAAGATGAGTGATATGCTTGTGTGTGGTGCAGGGTGAGCGGCAAGAGTGAAGGGTGATCAGTGAGAGTGACTGGTGAGTGAATGGTGAGAGGAGTTAGTGCAGAGTGAGTGGTGTGTTCCTATGAGTCTGGCACACTATTGTCCCTGTGTGCAGGCAGGATGAACTGGGTGTCTGTATGAATGCAGACTGAGTGGTTTGTCTGCGTGAGTGCAGGGTGAGAGGATGAAGTGCAGGGTAACTGGTGTGACTCCGGGGTGTGTGCTGTACTTGTTTATGTGATATGAGTACAAGTACAGGGTGAGTGTTGTGCCCATGTGAATGAAAATGTGCTTAAAGATGTGAGTGAAGGGCAGGCTGTATGAGTGACAGGAGTGCCTATGTGATTGCACAGTGAGCGATGTGATAGAGGGAGAGTTGGGTGAGAGGAGTGACTGCAGGGTGAGGAATTTGACATATGAGTTTTTGTGCACATGAAAGTCCAGAGTGTGAGAAATTAATGCATGGTGAGAAATATGCTTGCTTGAATGAGACTGCATAGTGAAAAGCGGGTGAGTAAAGTGGCACATGAGTGCAGTGTCAGTGGTGTGCTTGTGTGAGTGCAGGGTGAAATGGGTGAGTGCATGGTGAGTGGTGTGAGTGCAGTGTGATCACTGTGAGTTCAGGGTGAGCGGTGTGCTGATGTGACTGCAGGGTAAGTGAAGGGAGAATGGTATGAGTTCATGGCAAGGGGCATAGATTGGATTAGATAGGCAGGTAGGAGGGTCGTGTACACATTAAAGAGCAGGGGACTCAAGGTGGACCCTTGTGGGACTCCAGTAGTGAGCTTCTTTGGCAGGGAAGCTTGGGGAGGCATCTACACCTGTTGCATCCTATTGGCCAGGAATGATGTCAGCCAATCAGGAGCAAGCCCGGAGATACCCACGGCCGCCAGTCTGACGAGAAGTAAAGCATGGGGCACCGTATCGAAGGTGGCAGAGAGGTCCAGCAAAATCAGGACCACTCTGCCACCCCCGTCAAGCCAATCCCGGATAGCCTCAGACATATCCACCAGCGCCGTTTCAGTGCTGTAAGCAGCCCTGAACTCTGATTGTGCCGGGTGGAGGGCCTAAGAAGTTTCAATGAAATTGTCCAACTGTCCGAAGGCAATCTTTTCACAAACCTTCGCCAGAGCTGGTAACAATGTAATAGGCCGATAGCTGGAGGCGGCGGTAGGATCCAGCCCCACCTTTTTAAAAAGCGGTAAGGGTTTAGCCTACTTTCAACAGAGCGGAACAATGGCAGAGGAGAAGGAGAGATTGACAATCTGTGTTGCCTCCTGGCAGACTATCTTCGCCACCCCCCCAAGAACTCTCACTGGGCAAGGATCAGACGGTGACCCTGACTTCAGGGTTTCAAGAACTGCCAGAACATCAGACTCGGTGGCCGTAGAAAAGCCGGTGAACTGTACGCCTGGTTTAGGCATCTCAGGAGAGGGAAGTGCCGGGGAGAGCTGAAAGTTGTTATATACACTCTGCAAATCCACTTGGATCTTGGCGATTTTGTCATCAAAGAAAGACGAAAGCTCTTCACACCAAAGATCGGAAGAGGGCAATAGGGGTAGCGCGGCACAGGGGGATAGGAAACTCTAGACAATTGAAAACATTTCTTTACTGTTATTGTTGGCTTTTCCAATTCTCCCTGCGTAGTAGCTACTCTTGGCAGCCCTAATCGCCGCATAGTAGTTCTTTTGTGCTGTGCGCAAATTGCTCTTAGCCTCAGGCAAGTAGGCGTGTCTCCACACCTGCTCCAATTTTTTACATCCAATTTTCAATTGCCAAAGGGTATGGGTGAACCATGGCTTAGAGGGGGTAGACGGCGTCCTGCAAGCCCGCCCATATTAATGGGGGCAGCCGACCCTTGCTCTACCCATGTGTTGAAGGCACTGACCGCGGAATCGATCTGCGAGGACAGTACCGGACGGTTTCGGGAAAGAGAGTCCGACAGAGTGATCAGGTCGATCCGCTGTGAATGAGCAAGAGAGGGGGTATTCCCCCCTCCTCCGCTTCTATCCAGGGACCAAGAAAACCCGATCATATCATGGTCAGACCATGTCACCCTCTCAGGACGTGTCATAATAATGTCAAAGTTAGAGCAAGCCAAGTCTAAAACATGGCCGCCCACATAAGTTGGGGTATCGACCCATTGTTTAAGGTGGGCCATGGTTAAGGCCTCACCTAAACAAATGGCCTCAGTGGAGTCACACATATCGACATGAATATTAAAATCCCCCAAAAGGAGGTATCTTGTGAATCTTAAAGCCCGCGGGACTATGACCTCCTCCAGCTCCCCAACAAAGTTACCCACATAGCCCGGAGGACGATATAGGAGTGGGCCTCCCAAGGTGAAATGGGGATTAAACACCAAGGCAAAATAGAGCAACTCCGCATCCTCCAAAGCATCTTGGGGCTCACTCGAAAAGACCCATTGGTCCCTATGGATCACGGCAACACCGCCCCCTCTGCCCGACGGGCGGTCTGCCCTTGTGATCTTAAAGCCACGGGGAATTGCTAGCTCCACAACCGGGGCACATGAATCATTTAGCCAGGATTCAGTAATAAAAAAAAGATCAAACTGGTTCTCAGCCAGAATTTCGAACACATCAGCGGCGTGCTTCACCAATGACCTAGCGTTAATTAACCCTGCCCTGATCAACGTAGGGTTAATGCTCGCCTATTCAGGGAAGCATGAAACAATAACAAGGAATATGTAAACAATCAAAAAGACAAATCATAAAGACACATTGTTTTATTCACAATGTGCTAGTATCATGTATATACGTCACTTTTAAACATTCATTGATCAGTGACTATTTTACAGTGCCCCAAAGGTTGGGAAAAGGGGGGGGGGTAGTGATACGTGTAGGTAATAGGTGAAGGAAAAAGGGTTTGCAGTGACAGTAAAATCGACGAATAGGACAAATTCAATGGAGTTACATATTAATGTACCCAGAAAACGACCAATAGGTTCATATAAATTGTTTTCCAAAAATCATACTCCAAATGTACAGTTAATGAGAACAATGGGGTGTGGAGTTGACAGCAAAAAACAATGTGTTGTCGACGTTTCAACCCTCGTTCGCAGATATGTGTATTGATCTTGCCGTGGGGTCTTCCTCAGGACTGGGGAGATGGGGACACGTGACCTAGTTAATGTACAAATATACACGTATTATTTTAAAGGGAATTAAATTCACCGTATATTACTCGAGCTTAGAATAGCACACCAACCATTAGATGAAGATGGCTGACAGTTAACAGAGTCTAGTGGGATAAACATAGTGCAAACAGTTTGTCGCCAAAGGCACGACTTGTTCAACCAATAAATGTGTTATTAATCCTAGATCGAAATCATTGTGCAGAAAAGGAGCAGTCTGAAGATAGGTCGCACTGCACTGGGGCAGCCCATCTACTAACACCAAAAGGCTGTACGTGAATTGGCCACAGCTAATTATAGGTACGAGCTGATTGTATGGATCGACAATACATAAATCTCACATATCCCATCAGTGGCTACCAAATACTCAGGTTAAATTGGGTCAAACTCGGAGAAGTTACAACTTACCACAAAGGTTGTGTGCAACAGGACCCGTTTATTAGAGGGTTGATATCGCCAGTAGATCTATAAATAAAATATTAACAGTTCTTATTCTACTGATCGTGCTCAGTTTGTAAAAAAGCGCAGAAGTGGCAACATATTTGAAAACTTACCGAGGTATCACTCGGAAACGCCTTGCGAATTAATAGTCAAGGGTCCGACAAGGCATCAAAAAGGGCGATAGCTCTAAATATATAAAGAGGAAGGGCAGACTTTAAAAACTAATAACCAAGCCAAACGGGTTATAGCTAAAGGCGGGGAACCAGTCGTGGACTTACCCGACAGCCGTAT
This sequence comes from Lissotriton vulgaris, assembly GCF_964263255.1. Taxonomy (NCBI): domain Eukaryota; kingdom Metazoa; phylum Chordata; class Amphibia; order Caudata; family Salamandridae; genus Lissotriton; species Lissotriton vulgaris. The sequence continues at coordinate 555,305,807 of NC_141685.1, read as the reverse complement.
TTCATCGACATTCGGCGTGGGGTAGCAAACACTCGCGCTGTGGCATCGAGTCAGTTGCAGGACTGGATCGAGAGACAAAGAGATTGTAGAGCGTTACAGGTCTGATGGTAGGGCGCGGACTAAACGCATGCACTCGAAGGAGTGCTACTGCTTACCGGAATAGGGAATGAATCCGAAGCCGTTCACTGCTCGCAAAGGGAATGGCGAAGCAGAGTTCCGCTTACTTGGATGTTACCATGGTTACATGTCACGTGGTTCAATGGCATGGTGGAAAGACTAACTCGATCAGTGGATAGCGCGGGGTCAGGCAATTACTGGAAAAACACACGGAGTATTCCCAATAATGCTCATTCTGTAAGTGACATAGCCAATACGGCGACTGAATAAAATCTGATGGAGGGACATCGCCCAATGTAAAAGGATCGTAGTAGCGGAGCCCATATAGGCAATCAGATAATTATCAGTGGGAGGGATCACGCACTTGTGGGGAAATGCATCGACTGAGGAATGACTCTAGTCACCAATAGATACACACATGTCAAATAAATGCTGGCTGTCTATGGGTGACTAGATAATTATCTGATTGCCTATATGGGCTCCGCTACTACGATCCTTTTACATTGGGCGATGTCCCTCCATCAGATTTTATTCAGTCGCCGTATTGGCTATGTCACTTACAGAATGAGCATTATTGGGAATACTCCGTGTGTTTTTCCAGTAATTGCCTGACCCCGCGCTATCCACTGATCGAGTTAGTCTTTCCACCATGCCATTGAACCACGTGACATGTAACCATGGTAACATCCAAGTAAGCGGAACTCTGCTTCGCCATTCCCTTTGCGAGCAGTGAACGGCTTCGGATTCATTCCCTATTCCGGTAAGCAGTAGCACTCCTTCGAGTGCATGCGTTTAGTCCGCGCCCTACCATCAGACCTGTAACGCTCTACAATCTCTTTGTCTCTCGATCCAGTCCTGCAACTGACTCGATGCCACAGCGCGAGTGTTTGCTACCCCACGCCGAATGTCGATGAAATACGGCTGTCGGGTAAGTCCACGACTGGTTCCCCGCCTTTAGCTATAACCCGTTTGGCTTGGTTATTAGTTTTTAAAGTCTGCCCTTCCTCTTTATATATTTAGAGCTATCGCCCTTTTTGATGCCTTGTCGGACCCTTGACTATTAATTCGCAAGGCGTTTCCGAGTGATACCTCGGTAAGTTTTCAAATATGTTGCCACTTCTGCGCTTTTTTACAAACTGAGCACGATCAGTAGAATAAGAACTGTTAATATTTTATTTATAGATCTACTGGCGATATCAACCCTCTAATAAACGGGTCCTGTTGCACACAACCTTTGTGGTAAGTTGTAACTTCTCCGAGTTTGACCCAATTTAACCTGAGTATTTGGTAGCCACTGATGGGATATGTGAGATTTATGTATTGTCGATCCATACAATCAGCTCGTACCTATAATTAGCTGTGGCCAATTCACGTACAGCCTTTTGGTGTTAGTAGATGGGCTGCCCCAGTGCAGTGCGGCCTATCTTCAGACTGCTCCTTTTCTGCACAATGATTTCGATCTAGGATTAATAACACATTTATTGGTTGAACAAGTCGTGCCTTTGGCGACAAACTGTTTGCACTATGTTTATCCCACTAGACTCTGTTAACTGTCAGCCATCTTCATCTAATGGTTGGTGTGCTATTCTAAGCTCGAGTAATATACGGTGAATTTAATTCCCTTTAAAATAATACGTGTATATTTGTACATTAACTAGGTCACGTGTCCCCATCTCCCCAGTCCTGAGGAAGACCCCACGGCAAGATCAATACACATATCTGCGAACGAGGGTCGAAACGTCGACAACACATTGTTTTTTGCTGTCAACTCCACACCCCATTGTTCTCATTAACTGTACATTTGGAGTATGATTTTTGGAAAACAATTTATATGAACCTATTGGTCGTTTTCTGGGTACATTAATATGTAACTCCATTGAATTTGTCCTATTCGTCGATTTTACTGTCACTGCAAACCCTTTTTCCTTCACCTATTACCTACACGTATCACTACCCCCCCCCCCTTTTCCCAACCTTTGGGGCACTGTAAAATAGTCACTGATCAATGAATGTTTAAAAGTGACGTATATACATGATACTAGCACATTGTGAATAAAACAATGTGTCTTTATGATTTGTCTTTTTGATTGTTTACATATTCCTTGTTATTGTTTCATGTTTACTGGGACCCCTTCCCATACTTCAATTGATAACCCAGGTCCCCGTAACTCTTTCTGGGTATAACCCCCCTATTTATAGTTCGCCTATTCAGGGAGGCTCCGTGTGTTATGGAAGCAGAAATTACATAAGGGGCATATACGCGAAAGACTGTCCGTCACCACCCAGGAGTGTCCCTCATCACATCTAGGGACATTCAATGCAACCAGGTCCTCCGGAGAATACCTCAACAGAGTGGTATGTTGCATCCGCCGGACGCAGGCAGGGGATCCGGCCCTGGGCCCGCTGCGCACGTCCGCTGCGCGCTCACCTAATCATAGCGTTAAGTAGGGTCGGCCGAGCAGAACACTAGAGCACCAACCCCGAGTGCAATGCGGTCCCGCCTAACTTCCAGGTACCGCTGGGGTCGAGCGCTAAGATCGGCACGATCGGACTAAGCAAATGAATGGCAATAATTATAAAGAGCGCAGGAGCAAATACGCAATATGTGCAAAGAAGTACAGAAGTTAATGGATACCCCACTGAGTGTGAAGGGGGGAATTGGGCTCACAATACAAGCGTAGGTACAATTTTAAAATACAAACAAAAGTACGCTATAAAATGATCTGATGCGATAGTTAAAATAAGCAGAGCGCAATTTTAAAAAGGTCAGCAGTGGCAAGGCAAATGGCTAATGGACAACACAACACTCACACAGAGCCGCGCTCGCCTCCTCCCTCGATTAAGTAGGGTCGGCCGAGCAGAACACTAGAGCGCCAACCCAGAGTGCAATGCGGTCCCGCCTAACTTCCGGGTACCGCTGGGGTCGAGCGCTAAGATCGGCACGATCGGACTAAGCAAATGAATGACAACAATTATAAATAAGTAACTTATACTTGTATTGATGTGCGAGTTGTATATGGACAGTATAGAGCCTGGCCACAGACTGAAGCCTTTTGGTTAAAAGTTTAGCTAGTAAAATGATCTTTGAAGTGGTAAATGAATTACATTTCAGTTACAAAGATGCTACATCTGTGGAATGTCCTAGGGCTTGACCGTTGGAAACAAAATTAAGAACCTGGTGCTGGGAAGGGAAGGGAAGGGGGGAACGACAGGATGAAATTGTTTTGTGAGTGCCAGGGATTAACACAAGATGGACAAGCTGAAACAAGGAAAGCTATCCAACAGAAAGCAAGTAAATAAGGAGGGACAGTAAAAGAAAGCCAATGGTAAGCAAGGGGCGGACTTGTAAGCCCTTTTAAGTTGTTTGTAAGCCAACAATATGTTTTTCACAATCAGGGAGCTGTTCCTTCTAGTAGTCTCAAACCAAAAAAAGAATGACACTTTTCCTGATGTGACCCACCCCCTGAAATTTTCTCTTCAGTTTAATGCATGGCAAAGGAACTTGGAGCAGCATTTCAGTGTTCGCATGTCTTCCGCCCCATCAAAACTCTAAGAGCTATACAGCTGTGCTAAAGTATTTTCAGGGGCATACACTTGGCAGTGGAGCTGAAGATAAGATCTTAAGGGATCATTCAGGAGGTGCTCCTTGCTTACTGATGAAACTCTACATTTACTATGGATCTTGTAATCACTCAGCAGAGTTTGGGATGCCTCTACATCAACTTCATGGACAATGTGTGTTGTAACGGTCATCACTACCAACAACACAACACAAAAAAGCTCTTCATTTTAGAGACACCAAAATGATGGGTCTTACTTTATTAATTGTTAGAAGGCTTAAAATACAGTCTTGATCACATTTGACATAATGTGAACAGTGCTTGAACCACCAGTGGGTAGGAATCGGGAGCTCTGCCTTCTTGCCCTAAGGAAATTACTCAGCTTGCATATCTTATGGAAGAAGCTTCAGGTGTGACCTCCAATCCTTGTGTCAGGGGCTCTCTCAACTTGGCAGTGGAAGTCAGTAGGAAGAATCAAAGGGCTCATTTACAGCATCTTTCCCACGGTCCAGCCCAAATAAAGTCCTACTTCTGCCTTTTTCCTCTGCCCTCTCTCAGGACCATACCCTTTTCTGTTCTGTTCGGTTTGCCATCCTATGTCTTTGTCAGGTGTGGAGGGGGGGATCTTCTGTCTTCTCTGTGCAACAGTCGAGGAGCCTGCACACGACTTCATAGGTAGACTGCTGACCATGCACCCTTTCCCCGGCAATCCTCCTCTATACACTGCCTGCATTGATTCAGTAAAATCATTCACTCTTATGCTGTGTGCCATAGAAATAGTCCCCTGGTCTCCCACCTGTTACAGGCACTCCTGCCGGCTCCAGACACTGTGGCCCCTGCACTAGAAAACTGCAAAGCTGAACAGGAGTACTAGCATAAATTGCAAGATGGTCACCACTGTGGTAATCTACAAAACATGGTTTCCAGTTCACATCTGCCCAGCTGCAGTCCCCCTGCCCCCCAAACTCAGATTCCAAACGTTGAGACCGATGAGTTATCCTACAGCATTTCAAATGATTGGGGTATTGCCAGAGGTTGATTAGACAGTGCATGAACTCCAAGCAGTAAATACAAGAGAGAATGCCTTTACCGCAGTCAAACTGGATTGTCTAAAAGCAGGCGCGCAACACCCATTGGGCTCACGGGGCCCGTCGCGTGTTTCAGCCAGGGCGAAGACAGCTTTGAGACATTCCTTAACATTGCAAAATAGTAAAGGTCATGAATCAAGCGTGATAAGTGCTCAAAATGACCAAAATACTACATTGCAGAGGATTTTTTTCTCCTTGTGCAAACAAAAATATTAAACGCCAGGCACACCAAAGTTTGCTCCTCCCCATGGAACTGGCGACGTCTAATTGCAGCCGCACCCGAGTACTTAGTTGTAAATTAGGCTTTTAGTTGTAAATGAGGCTTTTGTTGTGTGTTCCCCCCCTTCTTACAGCCACTCTGTCTAAGTTCGGAAGAATTAGCCCCCCCCCCCCCCCCCCGAAATATTTTTCAGCCCCCCCTCCCCCCTGAAATTTGGCTCTAGTTGCCCGCCTGTCTAAAAGGCACTGAACCCCAACAAAAAAAGTGCAGCAGTGTGCATGTGGAAGAGCAGGGGCTTCCACAGCTGCTGAGAACTGATTTTGAGGCTACGCAATGATGGTCATGTGATGCAAGTGCAACAAAAGCTTGTACATTTTGCATTCAAGACTTAGAAATGAATGTCCACATTGGAAAATAGTTATTCACGTTTAAAAGATTCCAATAAAGTAGTACGTCATAGCTCCTGGAAACCAACATTAAAGACTAAATGACAACAAAAAATAAAATTAAGTAACAATATATTATTAAAGTTGTCTTGCAGACTCTGTAAAGGAGAACACAACAAATGGCCGTTTTTTTGGGGGAAAGGTGGCATCCCTACTTGTGAGATGCCTTTTCACTGAATGCATTCTCCCACTGTGACAGTAAAAACTAAATACAAAGTACAAAATAGGCTGAGTGGAGACACAGGGGGTACGAATCAGTGAACAAAACAACAAAACCTCCTTAACGAGTTCCAAGCGGGATGTAAATAGCCTTTAAAAGACTTGTGAAAAGCTCGAGCCCTCTGGAGAAAAGACTCCAGACACTGCCCTGCCCCAGCAAGTCAAGCAGCCAGGGCTGAGACACACGATGACGGAGGGTGGGGGTGGCTAAATCCCTTTTCGCCTTATCAGGCGTGCAGCCTGATCACAGGTAACTGGGGGCAAGTCAAAGGTCAAGTACAGCCTGTGCAGGGCCTTTGTTCTCGCCTTCACGTGCTAATGGCCCTGTGAATACAGAAAGGAGAGGGGGAAATTCTTTGTCCCCTCGTCCCCCCCAATCTTGTCCCCCGTGTCCCCCCCCACTCCAAAATCTGGGGGGGATATATCCCCCTCGTCCCCCACAGTTCCTACGCCAATGGGCCGCCCCCCCCCCAAAGCCCTATTAGCTGTGATCCTGACTTCACTTGTGGTGGAAGTCTATCAATCAAAAAGGCAAACAGGCACAGCCAATAGAAGTCTCATACCAACCATGCATTTGCAAAAAACCCCAACTGCTGCTACATACGGGCAAAACATCAATCAATCAATCAATCAGTGACACTTATAGAGCGCGCTACATACCCGTAGGGTCTCAAGGCGCTGGGGAGGGGGGGTGCCGCTACTGCTCGAACAGCCAGGTCTTCAGCTTCTTCCTGAAGGAGAGGTGGTCTTGGGTCAGGCGCAGGTCGGACGGGAGGGAGTTCCAGGTCTTGGCGGCCAGGTAGGAGAAGGACCTTCCTCCTGTAGTCGCTCTTCGGATGCGGGGGACGGCGGCGAGGGCGTGGGTGGCTGAACGGAGGTGGCGATTGGGAGCGTAGAAGTTGACTCGGCTGTTGAGGTAGCTCGGGCCTTGGTCGTGTAGGGCTTTGTGTGCGTGGGTGAGGAGGCGGAAGGTGATTCTCTTGTTGATGGGGAGCCAGTGAAGGTCTCTCAGATGTCCGGAGATGTGGCTGGATCGTGGGATGTCGAGGATGAGTCTGGCTGAGGCGTTTTGGATCCGCTGGAGTCTCTTCTGGAGCTTGGCGGTGGTCCCGGCGTAGAGGGCGTTGCCGTAGTCCAGTCGGCTGGTGACGAGGGCCTGGGTGACGGTCTTCCTGGTCTCTGTGGGGATCCACCAGAAGATCTTCCGTAGCATGCGTAGGATGTTGAAGCACGCCGAGGAGACGCTGTTGACTTGCCTGGTCATGGAGAGGGAGGAGTCCAGGATGAAGCCCAGGTTTCGTGCATGGTCTGTCGGTTTGGGTGCGGTGCCCAGGGCGGGAGGCCACCAGGAGTCGTCCCAGGCGGAGGGTGAAGAGCCCAGGATGAGGACCTCCGTCTTGTCCGAGTTCAGTTTCAGGCGGCTGGTCGTCATCCACTCGGCTACCTCTTTCATCCCTTCGTGCAGGTTGGTTCTGGCGGCGGCGGGGTTGTTGGTCAGGGAGAGGATCAGCTGGGTGTCGTCGGCGTAGGAGATGATGCTGAGGTGGTGTTTGCGTACGATGGCCGCGAGGGGGCTCATGTAGACGTTGAAGAGGGTGGGGCTCAGTGATGATCCTTGGGGGACGCCGCAGATGACTTCGGAGGCCTCTGACTTGTACGGTGGTAGGCGGACTCGCTGTGTTCTTCCGTCGAGGAAGGAGATGATCCATTCCAGCGCCTTGTCCTGGATTCCGATGTTGCTGAGGCGCCGTATTAGGGTGCGGTGGCAGACCGTGTCGAATGCCGCGGAGAGGTCTAGGAGGATGAGGGCCGCTGTTTCTCCATTGTCCATCAGGGTTCGGATGTCATCGGTGGCGGCGATGAGGGCGGTCTCGGTGCTGTGTTTGGCTCGGAAGCCGGACTGTGAGGGGTCGAGGGATCCGTTCGTCTCGAGGAAGGCGGCCATCTGCTTGTTGACGGTCTTCTCGATGACTTTGGCTGGAAACGGGAGAAGCGAGATGGGGCGGTAGTTCTTGAGGTCGGTGGGGTCCGCTGTTGGTTTCTTGAGTAGAGCGCTGAGTTCGGCGTGTTTCCAGCTTTCGGGGAAGATGGCGGTGTCGAAGGATGTGTTGATGATGTCTCGCAGGTGGGGTGCGATGACAGCGTCGGCCTTGTTGAAGACGTGGTGAGGGCAGGGGTCGGTTGGTGATCCGGAGTGGATGGAGTTCATCGTGCGGATGGTGTCTTCTGTGCTGATCGGGGTCCAGGCGTGGAGGGTGGTGGTGGGGGGGGGCGGCTGGTCGGTCGTGGTGTGCGTTGGTTGGTTGTTGAAACTGCTGTGTATGTCCGTGATCTTGTTGTGGAAGTATGAGGCGAGGGAGTTGCAGAGGTCTTGCGATGGGGTGATGTCGTTGTTTCCTGCGCTGGGGTTGGAAAGCTCTTTCACGATGTTGAAGAGTTCCTTGCTGTTGTGTGCGTTGTTGTCCAACCGGTCCTTGAATGCTGTTCTCTTGGCGGCGCGGATCAGCTGGTGGTGTTTCCGGGTGGCCAGTTTGTAGGAGGTTCTGTTGTCCGGTGTCGGGTCCCTTTTCCAGACTTTCTCGAGGGCTCGGCAGTTCTTCTTGCATCATGCACTACAATTAAAGCGCAAAATGCAAAAGCAGGGAACAACCCACTACAATGTGTGGCGAGGTATACCATACTTCAAATACCTCAAAACCATTCAACACGCCACTCTCAACTACAACCCCTCCTATCAAGCGCACCCTGGAACTTGAAGGAGCCTCTGTCAATCAAAACAAGCATTTGCAATGTAAAAGGTCTAGCATTTACCAGAGTTTGAGCTATTGGCATTGTAAATGACAATGCCTTTTATTTATGTGTTGTTTTTAAAACAGATAGAATTGCACGTAGCACAGTAAGAACACGCGTAGCATAGCGGTAATTTTTTGCTTGCTCGCGGTCCTCAACGTCAAGTTGGCGACCGTGAGCGAGTGAATTGACACCCCGGCGAGATTCTCAACGTGGGGAGGTCAGGTTTCTCATTGCGAGTGGTCGCGTATGCTCGCGACCGCTCGCGATGAGAAACAACCAGTCCGCATTGAGAAAGCTGCCGCTCAAGTAAAAATCTACTCGAGTGGCAGAAAACGACAGCTCACACTGTGCAAGATGCCATTTTCAATGATTGCACAGTGTGGACAAGCATCCGGCACTGTGCAATCATCGCGAACAGCGTACTACGCAGTTTGCGTAGTGCTACGCGTAGCTCGCGTAGTGCGAAGTGCACTTTGCGTAGCTACGCGTAGCGCTACTTCGCGAACTACGCTCAGGGTTAAACAAAAGTCATTGTCATTTACAATGGCAACAGCTTAAAGTCTCACATTGCATATGCATTCAGCGCCAGTGCCAACATTTTATTTAAAGCATTAGGAGAGAGCATGTCCAGCATGCAACAGCAGGCAGCACAGAGCTATTTGCGAAAATGGTGCTTGGAGGCTGTAATTAAAGCCTACTGAGTATCAACACTCGTAACAGGGGGTGTCGCCATGGGAGGTTACAAAATGAGACAAGACGGTAGTAAGGAGGGACTACTAAGCTTATTGACCAATGAACAACCACAGTTTACAGTGGACAATGACGCAAGCTAATGAAAAATATGGGCGGAGAGTGGGCAGAGCTTCAAGTCCCTACCTGATTCCAGCATACCTCGCTGAGCAGCACATGAGCTGCTCAGGCTCGACCTAAAAATACAATGCACCTGATCTCTCATTCCTTTTACCAGGTGGCAGAGTAGATGCACGAGTGAATTGTAGGATTCTTAAGCACCAAGTATTACTTGTTCTTTCTGTAGATTGCTGTACGTCGTTTGGCCCCTAACCAGAGCGGTTACACAAATAGAAGCTTAGTTATAAGTGCTGGCTGCATGTTCTCTTTGACAAAGGTGAGCAACCGTATGCTCTGTACGCAGCAACATAAACAATTTAAAGTACAATGAACATGACAAATCAAGCTTCCCATGGGAACCAATTGATAGTATTCTCAATACAGCGTGGGGTAGACACCTGAGCACCAGACACAGCACGATCACAAAAATAACCATTTTGCACAATCATTTTTTGCATGCACCTGCTTCATTTAAAAAGTGACATGGGAAAAGAATAGGGTGTACTGTAGCTCTTTCAAGCTAAACAAAATACGGCCCTCCACTTCATTACAGCTCCTTGACTGTTTGGACTAGTAATTAAGCCACTCACAACAATAGCTGGTGGGAAACATCCGTTACAACGCGGATGTTACAACGCGGTGCTATTACGACGCGTCCGTAACAACGCAAGTCGTTACCACGACTTGCGCTGGAGGGCGCTAGAAGATTAAAAATAGTAAATTTACTATTCCAACACCTTCCCTAGTGTCCACGGGGACTGGTGTTAGAATAGTAAATTATACTATTCGATATCCGCGCTCCCAACGCAAGTCGTGGTAACGACTTGCGTTGTAAGGGACGCGTTGTAACAGCACCAATCCATAGCTGGTACATCCTCACCATAATCTGCATGTTTTCTTTGTATAATTCAACATTAAAGAGCCATCAGAACATAACAGAATCACCCCAAAAAACATTGGCAAGCAATTGATGCTGAAAAGTTGTCCTTGTGAGGCACCAGATCATTTTACAACACAACAGAGCTATAAAGAACTCGTAGCTATGTAAATCCATGTATTCTATTTGTGTGGTTTATAAAGAGCAAACTACAATCTGTTCTTGGATTTAGATAGAGGGACCATGGAAAGAATTAACAAGGTAATTGAGTTACTTGGGGGTGGGGAAGAATATACGTGTCCTGCTGAGAAAGGCGTGTCGTGCTATGTATGAAGTGCAGTAGGAACCAGTTCCATGGGGAGGAGCAAACTTTGGTGTGCCTGACGTTTAATATTTTCGTTTGCACAAGGAGAAAAAAATCCTCTGCAATGTAGTATTTTGGGCATTTTGAGCACTTATCACGCTTTATTCATGACCTTTACTATTTTGTAATGTTAAGGAATGTCTCATAACACAGCCTGTGATACAACCATGACTGATTGATTGGTGTAAACAAAAGCGTTACTACAGCCTCCTCAATGAAACAGACATGAAGCAGACTTACAAAACAAGGGCCATTAGCCCTTCCATACAAGCCATGTTGGTGTGGAGGCTGCCGGGATTGTTTAATGCCAAGTTGGTATTCAGTGACTACAGCACTCTCAAATACAAGCTGGAGCAGCACCACTTATGCTCATAGAGTTGTGATTTTCACTGTGCACATGATCTACATTATTTAGGCAAAACAGGACTTTGACTGTTCGATTTATTTACCGCTAGGGCAATATTTATTGGAATGTCTCCAAATGCAACTAGTTTGTGGCTAGTGCCCAAATTATTTCCTATGGTTCCCTTTGGACTAAGGGTGTCCAATGTACATCAGGGAGGGGCGGGTGTTTACCAGATTTTGAAGAAATCTACATGAAATAATTCTCTCAAGACCTGTCCAGCCTTTACCCTGCGCCCAGCTGATTACGACTGCAATCGGTGCAATAAATAAAATATGAAGAATGTACAGCTTAAACATAGTAATGCGTAACATAAACATGTGCCTTTAAAGCGCATCAGAATGTTTACTGAGAACCCATGACACAAGGTGACCATGCATGTCACCTAGTAATCCATTTGTGAACAGTTTTGCTCCAGGCATTGCTAAAACTTGCCGAAGTGCACCCGGGATCTGTAGTTCCCCATGTTTATCAGAACAGAGAATTAGAAAGTGAAAATGGCAGAAGTAGTTAGTAGATCAGAATAACTTTGAATAATGTCCTCGCAAGTGAGCGTGGGAAAGGATGGTACCTCTGGAAGGGGAGAGGCACCGTGTTCACTAGCCCTTGTCCAGGCGATAGGTATCGGAGGCGAACGGGTGACGTGTTTGGTGGCCTCCACGGCTCTTTGCAGCAGGTGTTGTGTCGTGGGCCCTAGGCCCACATGCTAGTAATAAGTGCAACACGGACACTGGATAGGTAGTGGGTTAGTGAGCCTAGAGCACGTGCGCTCGGCTCATTTTATTAACTGTGTCACGTGATGTCGTGACATCAGTGGTGGGTGGGTGTTCAGTGTAGGCATACATTGTTAACCCTTAACTGTGTCAGCTAGGACACAACATTCCTCCCAAAATTTGATAAAAATTAAGGAAAGACAAAAGTCCGAACCTGTGGGAGAAAATATACAAATATACAATAATTACAGATCTACATTGAGTCTCTTCAGCTGCTTGCTTGATTACGACGATGGAAATTGCTGCTGAAACTTTAATTCTTCTTGGCTTGACGTCTTGGTTCTAGGTGGGCGTGCGCTTGTGGACTTGCGCCGTGGAAGTGTGTTGTTCAGTCCACTGAGATGTTGTTTTTGAGGATGACGTCAACAGGATGACCAGATGTTAGACTGGGATGATGTTGTCTTCCACTGGTCCGTCGGTTTCTTCACTGTCGGCAGCTTGGCTTCACATTACAAAGATGGAGTGTCTGAAGGACATTCTTCTCACTAGGACGCCTCTCTCTCGGGTGTTCTCCTGCCACAAGATGTAACGGAGGCCCTTTACATCAGGTTTCCACGGGGCCAGGTATTATTCCACAGCGTTGCTCCAACTCTACAGTCTGCGTGTGAATGGAGGAGACGATGAGGGTACTACCTCACAAAGTCCGTAGCTCCACCTGGAGGGTAGTTGTTGACTCCTGCCTTTGCGCACAAGTTTCTCTTCTTCCTGGGACGTGCAGGTTAGACGGCGTTGGTCCATCTCTCGTGTCGGGACCCTCTGCCACCGGTGTCCCTGAGGCCTTTGCCCCTTGGATCTCCACGGGCTGGTGTGGATTGATCAGTTCTCGTTGTTCAGGACATCTGAGCTCCCTTCGCTTCCAGACTTCCGCTCAATCCCAAAAGTGGGTGTTGCCAATGGTCCTGCCTGTGCTCTCCTACCATCCACGGGTCGTCGGGGTCTTGTGAATGGATGCCTGATCTGTTCCTGGTGCTCTCAGTGTTCTCCTGGACGTGTGGTTCACTGTACACGGTGTTGTGGTGTGTGTCACCTCTTCTTCTTCTTGTAGGTGTGTGGACTTGTTACACCTCTCTTCACCTTTTCCAGATGTTCCTGATGGCGTCGTGCCACATGACTTCTCACTTCAGTTCTTTTCTTCATGGCATCGTGACACTCTTCTCCCTTTCCTTTTCGTGACACGGTGCAGTCACCTTTCTTTCTTTGTCTTGCTGACCAGGCTTCTTCAAGCAGCGTGCACTACCGCCTGTTTACGTCTGAGCTTGTCCTGTCTTTAGGACACTGTCTTCTCTCCTTTCTTCGGTGACTGAACCGGTCATTACGATCTTCTCTCTTGCCTCATATTACTGCTTTTCTTGTGAGTGTTGCGTCCGTCTCTCCGGGTCTTCCTCAGTTCACGGACGTCTTACGGCAGGACATCTTCATCCTGACTTCTTGACAGAATACCTTTGCTGCGCCTATATGGCGGGTCAGCACTCCGTCGACCTGTTGGCAGGTCGGTTATCTTTTCCTTTTCGGGCGACCATTGGACTGGTCGGCTTTTGCGTTGGTGCACTTTTGTCTGCGCTCTTCATCTCCTCTGCAGGTTCCGGAGGGTTAATTCACCGCTCCATGGACCTTTTCCGGTGGGTGCACTTCTCGTGCACGCTTCCGGTGAGGCTCTTTATCTTCTTGGGGCGTTGACCATGCTTGGTTGCTTCGCCTCCTTTTGGCTGCGGGGTAACTTTGCGTTACTCTTCCATTGCACATCAGTGTGCATTGCAGTGGCAAGTTCTGGCTTCACTTGGTACCGTCGTGATACATCTTCAGTGTAGCTTTGTTCCGTGCCCTTTTAGTTTCTTTGGCGTTGTCGCTCTTCCACTTGCGTGTCGCACTTTTCTTATTCACACTTGGGTACTTGCCTCGCACGTCTTCTGGTGCTTTGGGTGTGGCTTCCTCTCTGTTATGCGCTGTCCTGTACTGTCCACGTCCGGGGTACACTTGCGCTCTTCCATCGGTTGCCTTTGAATCTTGCTGCTTGCGGTAGACGTCTTGACTCTCCCTCTCCGTCCAGCGTGAGGTTGTCTTCTGCGATTGCGGTGAGCACCTGTGGCCGCAGGCGTCACTTCAGTAGTGATGATGGGTCTCCGTCTTCGTCCTCGTCGCTACAGGCTTGTTCTCCCTCGTAGGCTTTCCCTTGGCTTGTACTGGTTTGCTGATTGGTCCCATTTCCAAGCTGTGATTAGTTTGTCCAATGCTTGTTTGCTTCTTTGTGCTTCTTTTGATGCAGTACCACCCAGTGACCATTAGATGGCAGTGTAGGCTGTTGGTCTTCTTTCAGTAGCAGCCTTCTCTTCTTGGTGACTTTCTTTCTTGTTTCAGCTTGTAGGACCAGCTGTCTATGAAGTGTGCAGGAGAGGGGGCTGGAGTTACTGCAGACCACAGGTAAGCCCCATTTCTTCCTTTCATTTATTTTGCTCTAGTTGGGGGCTGTATGCAGCTTGCAGCGCTGCTTTTGCAGTCATCCTCTAGTGTTGGCGGCGCTATCCGCTTGTAGGCTTTTCTCTCCTATGATCCAGGAGGTGGGGCACATTGTTTGTTTAAGCTGCGGGGGCCACCACGTTTCCTTTCTTCTTCGCCCTTCCCTCCGCCGCTGCAGCTCCACTTGCCTCACGCTGCGCGGCGGGGGAGGGTGTTGGCACTACTTTCCGGGCTCCACTTCGTCTCCGGCCACACATGGAGCTTTCACTTTCCCCGCCCGCAGCAGCTCCTCGCTGCACACGCTGCGCTGGGCGGGGGACAGGGGACACTTCAGGCAGGCCGCGGGTGGGATCCGCTGTTGCTGCTTTAATTAAAGTTTATTGAGGGCACACTCTCGCCCGGCAAGGCGCGCTGGTGATGCGGGTGGGCTCCGCTGTGGTAGCACACCGCCCAGCAGCTCTCCACACGCTGCAGGTGTTTCCTTTCACCCGGCCGCCGCACTTCTCACACGCTGCGCGGCGGGGGACGCTGCAGGCAGGCCGCGGGTGGGCTCCGCTGGCTCTGCTTTGTTTATAGTTTATTGTGGGCCGTTTCGCGCTCTGGCCATGCGGGTGAGCTCCGCTTTGCGCAATCGATGAGGGGGGTCGCTTCTGGCATGCGCGACCCCTCCGGGCCATTCACAGCTCCTCGGCTCACCTCCAGCCTACAGGCCTTGCAGTCGGCTCCGGCCGCGGCAAGTGGGCTCCGCCCGGTCAGCACTCTGCTCCGGTGGGGGTCACTGATGCTGCGGCCGACTCGGGTGGGCTCCGGTCGGACCGCTTGGGGCACAGTTGCGGCCGGTGCAGGTGGGCACTGCCCGGTCCGCTTCTCCTCCTTATCGATGACTCGGCCCGGGGCACAGCACACGCCCCACGGGCCTCTCGGCGGCCGGCCCCGCCTCTCCAGGGGGTGCCCTTCGCTCGGGCAGCATTCTCTCCCCCTCACCCACGACGAAAATGGCTGTGGCACGCGTGGACACAGCCACCAATCCTCGTCGCCAAATGTTGTGTCGTGGGCCCTAGGCCCACATGCTGGTAATAAGTGCGACACGGACACTGGATAGGTAGTGGGTTAGTGAGCCTAGAGCACGTGCGCTCGGTTCCTTTTATTAACTGTGTTACGTGATGTCGTGACATCAGTGGTGGGTGGGTGTTCAGTGTAGGCATACATTGTTAACCCTTAACTGTGTCAGCTAGGACACAACAGCAGGGTCCTGGCCCCTCGGAGTCCGAAGCCTATGCGTCGGGTTAGGGACCCTGGCTACTCTCCCTCATTTCGCTGGGTGACTTGTGGGAAGCCCTCGTTTCCACCTGATCATCCTCCGCTCCCGTTCAGTGCGAGCATACGCTGGGTAGCCATGAGACTTTCTGTACCCAACATTTTCCGGAGCTGGCCCAGTGACCTAATGTATAAGGCATCAGCCTCCGGAGCTGGGAATTGTGGGTTCAAGTCCCACCTAGGTCACATTAGGAGGTTTTTATACCCCGGGAAAAAGAAATCAGCAAGATCACAATATAGAAAAATATTTGGAATGTAATAGGTCTCTCCTTTAAATGGGAGACCTATGGCATTGGATTCGAAGTGGCCGCCCTTTTCCTGGCTGCTTTAAACGTGAAAGCACGCAAAGCGAATGTAAGCGAAGCATATCATTGTGCGTACACGTACTGTGTAACAAGCAAGTAATGGGGCCAGTAGGTATGGGAGGTTACAAATGACGACACAGCAGTACTAAGGAGGGACGAACAAGCTCATTACAAAATCAGAAGCCAGCATTTAGGAAGGACAAAGACACAAGCCATGAAAAATATGGGCGGGGCTTCTCTCCGGTACTGAACTACAACAGATCATCACCAGAGCTGAGCTTGTGCACTGGCTCATATGGCCTTGTACTCCCCCTTTTTAGGTCTCGGCATCGAGACCTATTGTTATGGAGTTCGCTCTGAAGGGACCTAGAGCTGTGAACACGCCGACCAGGGTCCGTGAACGCGCACACACACAGGCAGGCATGGCCGTGCACACACAGACACACACAGAAACAGACACACGCACACACGCACGCACACACACACCCCATCCCTCTCTGCCCACTCCCTCTCTGCCGCCCCCCCCTCTACCCACACTCACCGGGCTCTTTCCCTCTGCAGTTGGTCAGTCATGGCAGCAGGCAGACTCGTGTCTTCTCCGGCGATCCTTCAGCTGATGTGCACGCCCACGCTGCGTCACGTGCGCGCCCACCACGCTGTTTTCACGCCCGTTGATCCTCAGCTTGTTATATACTTTGGCTATGGACAATTAGACCACCGTTTTGCTCCGTCAATCATGTTTTCTTGGGCTGCGGTGTCTACAAGGCAAGGGGGCAGTGCACTGCACATGGATTTATCCTCGTCACGCCAATCGGTATTGTTTAATTTTATTTCTTTCGATCAGCATATTTTTTTGTAATCTCTGGGAGAGCCGACGCTGGGACTTGAACCCCATTCCACAGTTTCAAAGTCTGGACACGGAGTGAAAGAACGTGGCTGTGCAAGCTACCACTGGACCCACTATACTCAGTTACCATGAGGTGGCGATATCTGCCACTCACTTTCCTCACTGCACCTTTGTGTTAGCCACGATGATCATAATCATTTCTATCCACTTTCATAATAGGCTTGTATTTTCAAAGATATCCTCTAATACTGAAAAAAAATTTAGGGCAATAAATATCTATACAGCAGAGTACGTAAACACAAAATGTCATGACATTTTGCACACTGTTGCAGGTCCGCTGTAGTCAAGGAGATTGTCTTCTGAGAAGTGTTTACATCCTCAAAATGACTTTCCAGTGTAGAGGACCATTGGTGCACCTGCTTATCTGGCAATATGCATAAGGATTACTACCTAAACTCACTACTCTGCACCTATGAGTGCAGAGTAGTGAGTTCAGAGTAGTGAGTGCAGAGTGCAGAGTAGTGAGTGCAGAGTGCAGAATAGTGAGTGCAGAATAGTGAGTGCCTAGTAGTGAGTGCCTAGTAGTGAGTGCCTAGTAGTGAGTGCAGAGTAGTGAGTGCAGAGTAGTGAGTGCAGAGTAGTGAGTGCAGAGTAGTGAGTGCAGAGTGCAGAGTAGTGAGTGCAGGGTGCAGAGTAGTGAGTGCGGAGTGCAGAGTAGTGAGTGCAGAGTGCAGAGTAGTGAGTGCAGAGTGCAGAGTGCAGAGTAGTGAGTGCAGAGTAGTGAGTGCAGAGTAGTGAGTGCAGAGTAGTGAGTGCAGAGTAGTGAGTGCAGAGTAGTGAGTGCAGAGTGCAGAGTAGTGAGTGCAGAGTAGTGAGTGCAGAGTAGTGAGGGCAGAGTAGTGAGTGCAGAGTAGTGAGTGCAGAGTAGTGAGTGCAGAGTGCAGAGTAGTGAGTGCAGAGTGCAGAGTAGTGAGTGCAGAGTGCAGAGTAGTGAGTGCAGAGTAGAGAGTGCAGAGTAGTGAGTGCAGAGTAGAGAGTGCAGAGTAGTGAGTGCAGAGTAGTGAGTGCAGAGTAGTGAGTGCAGAGTAGTGAGTGCAGAGTAGTGAGTGCAGAGTGCAGAGTAGTGAGTGCAGAGTGCAGAGTAGTGAGTGCAGAGTAGTGAGTGCAGAGTGCAGAGTAGTGAGTGCAGAGTGCAGAGTAGTGAGTGCAGAGTAGAGAGTGCAGAGTAGTGAGTGCAGAGTAGTGAGTGCAGAGTGCAGAGTAGTGAGTGCAGAGTGCAGAGTAGTGAGTGCAGAGTAGTGAGTGCAGAGTAGTGAGTGCAGAGTAGTGAGTGCAGAGTAGTGAGTGCAGAGTAGTGAGTGCAGAGTAGTGAGTGCAGAGTAGTGAGTGCAGAGTAGTGAGTGCAGAGTGCAGAGTAGTGAGTGCAGAGTAGTGAGTGCAGAGTAGTGAGTGCAGAGTAGTGAGTGCAGAGTAGTGAGTGCAGAGTAGTGAGTGCAGAGTAGTGAGTGCAGAGTAGTGAGTGCAGAGTAGTGAGTGCAGAGTAGTGAGTGCAGAGTAGTGAGTGCAGAGTAGTGAGTGCAGAGTAGTGAGTGCAGAGTAGTGAGGGCAGAGTAGTGAGGGCAGAGTAGTGAGGGCAGAGTAGTGAGGGCAGAGTAGTGAGTGCAGAGTAGTGAGTGCAGAGTAGTGAGTGCAGAGTAGTGAGTGCAGAGTGCAGAGTAGTGAGTGCAGAGTAGTGAGTGCAGAGTGCAGAGTAGTGAGTGCAGAGTAGTGAGTGCAGAGTAGAGAGTGCAGAGTAGTGAGTGCAGAGTAGTGAGTGCAGAGTAGTGAGTGCAGAGTAGTGAGTGCAGAGTAGTGAGTGCAGAGTAGAGAGTGCAGAGTAGTGAGTGCAGAGTAGTGAGTGCAGAGTGCAGAGTAGTGAGTGCAGAGTAGTGAGTGCAGAGTAGTGAGTGCAGAGTAGTGAGTGCAGAGTAGTGAGTGCAGAGTAGTGAGTGCAGAGTAGTGAGTGCAGAGTGCAGAGTAGTGAGTGCAGAGTAGTGAGTGCAGAGTAGTGAGTGCAGAGTAGTGAGTGCAGAGTAGTGAGTGCAGAGTAGTGAGTGCAGAGTAGTGAGTGCAGAGTAGTGAGTGCAGAGTAGTGAGTGCAGAGTAGTGAGTGCAGAGTAGTGAGTGCAGAGTAGTGAGTGCAGAGTAGTGAGTGCAGAGTAGTGAGTGCAGAGTGCAGAGTAGTGAGTGCAGAGTGCAGAGTAGTGAGTGCAGAGTGCAGAGTAGTGAGTGCAGAGTGCAGAGTAGTGAGTGCAGAGTGCAGAGTAGTGAGTGCAGAGTAGTGAGTGCAGAGTAGTGAGTGCAGAGTAGTGAGTGCAGAGTAGTGAGTGCAGAGTAGTGAGTGCAGAGTAGTGAGTGCAGAGAGTGCAGAGTAGTGAGTGCAGAGTGCAAAGTAGTGAGTGCAAAGTAGTGAGTGCAGAGTAGTGAGTGCAGAGTAGTGAGTGCAGAGTAGTGAGTGCAGAGTAGTGAGTGCAGAGTAGTGAGTGCAGAGTAGTGAGTGCAGAGTGCAGAGTAGTGAGTGCAGAGTGCAGAGTAGTGAGTGCAGAGTGCAGAGTAGTGAGTGCAGAGTGCAGAGTAGTGAGTGCAGAGTAGTGAGTGCAGAGTAGTGAGTGCAGAGTAGTGAGTGCAGAGTAGTGAGTGCAGAGAGTGCAGAGTAGTGAGTGCAGGGTGCAGAGTAGTGAGTGCAGAGTGCAGAATAGTGAGTGCAGAGTGCAGAGTAGTGAGTGCAGAGTGCAGAGTAGTGAGTGCAGAGTGCAGAGTAGTGAGTGAAGAGTAGTGAGTGAAGAGTAGTGAGTGCAGAGTAGTGTGTGCAGAGTAGTGAGTGCAGAGTAGTGAGTGCAGAGTGCAAAGTAGTGAGTGCAGAGTGCAAAGTAGTGAGTGCAGAGTGCAAAGTAGTGAGTGCAGAGTGCAAAGTAGTGAGTGCAGAGTGCAAAGTAGTGAGTGCAGAGTGCAAAGTATTGAGTGCAGAGTGCAGAGTAGTGAGTGCAGAGTGCAGAGTAGTGAGTGCAGAGTAGTGAGTGCAGAGTGCAGAGTAGTGAGTGCAGAGTAGAGAGTGCAGAGTAGTGAGTGCAGAGTAGTGAGTGCAGAGTAGTGAGTGCAGAGTAGTGAGTGCAGAGTAGTGAGTGCAGAGTAGTGAGTGCAGAGTAGTGAGTGCAGAGTAGTGAGTGCAGAGTGCAGAGTAGTGAGTGCAGAGTGCAGAGTAGTGAGTGCAGAGTGCAGAGTAGTGAGTGCAGAGTGCAGAGTAGTGAGTGCAGAGTGCAGAGTAGTGAGTGCAGAGTAGAGAGTGCAGAGTAGTGAGTGCAGAGTAGTGAGTGCAGAGTGCAGAGTAGTGAGTGCAGAGTGCAGAGTAGTGAGTGCAGAGTAGTGAGTGCAGAGTAGTGAGTGCAGAGTAGTGAGTGCAGAGTAGTGAGTGCAGAGTAGTGAGTGCAAAGTAGTGAGTGCAGAGTAGTGAGTGCAGAGTAGTGAGTGCAGAGTGCAGAGTAGTGAGTGCAGAGTAGTGAGTGCAGAGTAGTGAGTGCAGAGTAGTGAGTGCAGAGTAGTGAGTGCAGAGTGCAGAGTAGTGAGTGCAGAGTAGTGAGTGCAGAGTAGTGAGTGCAGAGTAGTGAGTGCAGAGTAGTGAGTGCAGAGTAGTGAGTGCAGAGTAGTGAGTGCAGAGTAGAGAGTGCAGAGTAGTGAGTGCAGAGTAGTGAGTGCAGAGTAGTGAGTGCAGAGTAGTGAGTGCAGAGTAGTGAGTGCAGAGTAGTGAGTGCAGAGTAGTGAGTGCAGAGTGCAGAGTAGTGAGTGCAGAGTGCAGAGTAGTGAGTGCAGAGTGCAGAGTAGTGAGTGCAGAGTGCAGAGTAGTGAGTGCAGAGTAGAGAGTGCAGAGTAGAGAGTGCAGAGTAGTGAGTGCAGAGTGCAGAGTAGTGAGTGCAGAGTGCAGAGTAGTGAGTGCAGAGTAGTGAGTGCAGAGTAGTGAGTGCAGAGTAGTGAGTGCAAAGTAGTGAGTGCAGAGTAGTGAGTGCAGAGTAGTGAGTGCAGAGTGCAGAGTAGTGAGTGCAGAGTAGTGAGTGCAGAGTAGTGAGTGCAGAGTAGTGAGTGCAGAGTAGTGAGTGCAGAGTGCAGAGTAGTGAGTGCAGAGTAGTGAGTGCAGAGTAGTGAGTGCAGAGTAGTGAGTGCAGAGTAGTGAGTGCAGAGTAGTGAGTGCAGAGTAGTGAGTGCAGAGTAGTGAGTGCAGAGTAGAGAGTGCAGAGTAGTGAGTGCAGAGTAGTGAGTGCAGAGTAGTGAGTGCAGAGTAGTGAGTGCAGAGTGCAAAGTAGTGAGTGCAGAGTGCAAAGTAGTGAGTGCAAAGTAGTGAGTGCAGAGTAGTGAGTGCAGAGTGCAGAGTAGTGAGTGCAGAGTGCAGAGTAGTGAGTGCAGAGTGCAGAGTAGTGAGTGCAGAGTGCAGAGTAGTGAGTGCAGAGTGCAGAGTAGTGAGTGCAGAGTGCAGAGTAGTGAGTGCAGAGTGCAGAGTAGTGAGTGCAGAGTGCAGAGTAGTGAGTGCAGAGTGCAGAGGAGTGAGTGCAGAGTGCAGAGGAGTGAGTGCAGAGTGCAGAGTAGTGAGTGCAGAGTGCAGAGGAGTGAGTGAAGAGTGCAGAGTAGTGAGTGAAGAGTGCAGAGTAGTGAGTGAAGAGTGCAGAGTAGTGAGTGCAGAGTAGTGAGTGCAGAGTAGTGAGTGCAGAGTAGTGAGTGCAGAGTAGTGAGTGCAGAGTAGTGAGTGCAGAGTAGTGAGTGCAGAGTAGTGAGTGCAGAGTGCAGAGTAGTGAGTGCAGAGTAGTGAGTGCAGAGTAGTGAGTGCAGAGTGCAGAGTAGTGAGTGCAGAGTGCAGAGTAGTGAGTGCAGAGTGCAGAGTAGTGAGTGCAGAGTGCAGAGTAGTGAGTGCAGAGTGCAGAGTAGTGAGTGCAGAGTAGTGAGTGCAGAGTAGTGAGTGCAGAGTAGTGAGTGCAGAGTAGTGAGTGCAGAGTAGTGAGTGCAGAGTAGTGAGTGCAGAGAGTGCAGAGTAGTGAGTGCAGAGTGCAGAGTAGTGAGTGCAGAGTGCAAAGTAGTGAGTGCAAAGTAGTGAGTGCAGAGTAGTGAGTGCAGAGTAGTGAGTGCAGAGTAGTGAGTGCAGAGTAGTGAGTGCAGAGTAGTGAGTGCAGAGTAGTGAGTGCAGAGTAGTGAGTGCAGAGTAGTGAGTGCAGAGTAGTGAGTGCAGAGAGTGCAGAGTAGTGAGTGCAGAGTGCAAAGTAGTGAGTGCAAAGTAGTGAGTGCAGAGTAGTGAGTGCAGAGTAGTGAGTGCAGAGTAGTGAGTGCAGAGTGCAGAGTAGTGAGTGCAGAGTGCAGAGTAGTGAGTGCAGAGTGCAGAGTAGTGAGTGCAGAGTGCAGAGTAGTGAGTGCAGAGTGCAGAGTAGTGAGTGCAGAGTGCAGAGTAGTGAGTGCAGAGTGCAGAGTAGTGAGTGCAGAGAGTGCAGAGTAGTGAGTGCAGAGTAGTGAGTGCAGAGTAGTGAGTGCAGAGAGTGCAGAGTAGTGAGTGCAGGGTGCAGAGTAGTGAGTGCAGAGTGCAGAGTAGTGAGTGCAGAGTGCAGAGTAGTGAGTGCAGAGTGCAGAGTAGTGAGTGCAGAGTAGTGAGTGCAGAGTAGTGAGTGCAGAGTAGTGAGTGCAGAGTGCAAAGTAGTGAGTGCAGAGTGCAAAGTAGTGAGTGCAGAGTGCAAAGTAGTGAGTGCAGAGTGCAAAGTAGTGAGTGCAGAGTGCAAAGTATTGAGTGCAGAGTGCAGAGTAGTGAGTGCAGAGTGCAGAGTAGTGAGTGCAGAGTGCAGAGTAGTGAGTGCAGAGTAGTGAGTGCAGAGTAGTGAGTGCAGAGTAGTGAGTGCAGAGTGCAAAGTAGTGAGTGCAGAGTGCAAAGTAGTGAGTGCAGAGTGCAAAGTAGTGAGTGCAGAGTGCAAAGTAGTGAGTGCAGAGTAGTGAGTGCAGAGTAGTGAGTGCAGAGTAGTGAGTGCAGAGTAGTGAGTGCAGAGTAGTGAGTGCAGAGTAGTGAGTGCAGAGTAGTGAGTGCAGAGTGCAGAGTAGTGAGTGCAGAGTGCAAAGTAGTGAGTGCAGAGTGCAGAGTAGTGAGTGCAGAGTAGTGAGTGCAGAGTAGTGAGTGCAGAGTAGTGAGTGCAGAGTAGTGAGTGCAGAGTAGTGAGTGCAGAGTGCAGAGTATTGAGTGCAGAGTGCAGAGTAGTGAGTGCAGAGTGCAGAGTAGTGAGTGCAGAGTAGTGAGTGCAGAGTAGTGAGTGCAGAGTAGTGAGTGCAGAGTAGTGAGTGCAGAGTGCAGAGTAGTGAGTGCAGAGTGCAGAGTAGTGAGTGCAGAGTGCAGAGTAGTGAGTGCAGAGTAGTGAGTGCAGAGTAGTGAGTGCAGAGTAGTGAGTGCAGAGTGCAGAGTAGTGAGTGCAGAGTGCAGAGTAGTGAGTGCAGAGTAGTGAGTGCAGAGTGCAGAGTAGTGAGTGCAGAGTAGTGAGTGCAGAGTAGTGAGTGCAGAGTAGTGAGTGCAGAGTAGTGAGTGCAGAGTAGTGAGTGCAGGGTGCAGAGTAGTGAGTGCAGGGTGCAGAGTAGTGAGTGCAGAGAGCAGAGTAGTGAGTGCAGAGAGCAGAGTAGTGAGTGCAGAGTGCAGAGTAGTGAGTGCAGAGTAGTGAGTGCAGAGTAGTGAGTGCAGAGTAGTGAGTGCAGAGTAGTGAGTGCAGAGTAGTGAGTGCAGAGTAGTGAGTGCAGAGTAGTGAGTGCAGAGTGCAAAGTAGTGAGTGCAGAGTGCAAAGTAGTGAGTGCAGAGTGCAGAGTAGTGAGTGCAGAGTGCAGAGTAGTGAGTGCAGAGTGCAGAGTAGTGAGTGCAGAGTAGTGAGTGCAGAGTAGTGAGTGCAGAGAGTGCAGAGTAGTGAGTGCAGAGTAGTGAGTGCAGAGAGTGCAGAGTAGTGAGTGCAGAGTAGTGAGTGCAGAGAGTGCAGAGTAGTGAGTGCAGGGTGCAGAGTAGTGAGTGCAGAGTGCAGAGTAGTGAGTGCAGAGTGCAGAGTAGTGAGTGCAGAGTAGTGAGTGCAGAGTGCAGAGTAGTGAATGCAGAGTAGTGAGTGCAGAGTAGTGAGTGCAGAGTAGTGAGTGCAGAGAGTGCAGAGTAGTGAGTGCAGGGTGCAGAGTAGTGAGTGCAGAGAGCAGAGTAGTGAGTGCAGAGAGCAGAGTAGTGAGTGCAGAGTGCAGAGTAGTGAGTGCAGAGTAGTGAGTGCAGAGTAGTGAGTGCAGAGTAGTGAGTGCAGAGTAGTGAGTGCAGAGTAGTGAGTGCAGAGTAGTGAGTGCAGAGTAGTGAGTGCAGAGTGCAAAGTAGTGAGTGCAGAGTGCAAAGTAGTGAGTGCAGAGTGCAGAGTAGTGAGTGCAGAGTGCAGAGTAGTGAGTGCAGAGTGCAGAGTAGTGAGTGCAGAGTAGTGAGTGCAGAGTAGTGAGTGCAGAGAGTGCAGAGTAGTGAGTGCAGAGTAGTGAGTGCAGAGAGTGCAGAGTAGTGAGTGCAGAGTAGTGAGTGCAGAGAGTGCAGAGTAGTGAGTGCAGGGTGCAGAGTAGTGAGTGCAGAGTGCAGAGTAGTGAGTGCAGAGTGCAGAGTAGTGAGTGCAGAGTAGTGAGTGCAGAGTGCAGAGTAGTGAATGCAGAGTAGTGAGTGCAGAGTAGTGAGTGCAGAGTAGTGAGTGCAGAGTAGTGAGTGCAGAGTAGTGAGTGCAGAGTAGTGAGTGCAGAGTAGTGAGTGCAGAGTAGTGAGTGCAGAGTAGTGAGTGCAGAGTGCAAAGTAGTGAGTGCAGAGTGCAAAGTAGTGAGTGCAGAGTGCAAAGTAGTGAGTGCAGAGTGCAGAGTAGTGAGTGCAGAATGCAGAGTTGCGAGCGCAGAGTTGTGAGCTCAGAATGCAGAGTTGCGAGCGCAGAGTTGTGAGCTCAGAATGCAGAGTTGCGAGCGCAGAGTTGTGAGCGCAGAATGCAGAGTTGCGAGCGCAGAGTTGTGAGCGCAGAATGCAGAGTTGCGAGCGCAGAGTTGTGAGCGCAGAATGCAGAGTTGCGAGCGCAGAGTTGTGAGCGCAGAATGCAGAGTTGCGAGCGCAGAGTTGTGAGTGCAGAATGCAGAGTTGCGAGCGCAGAGGAGTGAGCGCAGAATGCAGAGTTGTGATCGCAGAGGAGTGAGCGCAGAGGAGTGAGCGCAGAGTTGTGAGCGCAGAGTTGTGAGCGCAGAGTTGTGAGCGCAGAGTTGTGAGCGCAGAATGCAGAGTTGCGAGCGCAGAGTTGTGAGCGCAGAATGCAGAGTTGCGAGCGCAGAGTTGTGAGCGCAGAATGCAGAGTTGCGAGCGCAGAGTTGTGAGCGCAGAATGCAGAGTTGCAAGCGCAGAGGAGTGAGCGCAGAATGCAGAGTTGCGAGCGCAGAGGAGTGAGCGCAGAATGCAGAGTGAGTGTGCAGAGCAGTAAGTGCAGGTGCAGAGCGCTGTGTGCTGTTGAGTGCAGAGCGCTGTGTGCTGTTGAGTGCAGAGCGCTGTGTATTGGCAATGTAAATGACAATGTCATTTGTTTATGATTTAAAGAAAAAAAAAGAAATGTCATGAGCAATGCCAATAGCTCTTCCTTTAATGATGCCGAGACCATTGCATTGTAAATGCTTGTTACCTTTTGTACCCACAGCCCTTGTCCGGATGGGGTCTCCCTCCCTCCTTCAAGGCAAGTATTAAGACCAGACCAGTTTTGGATTAGGGGGTGTAACCCCCCGGCCGTATTTATTTCAAAATTAAAAAACATTAGTTATTAACATTATGTACAATTACGCAGAAAGTCCAGATACATTGTTAGACAGATGATGTCAATGGCTAACCTTAACTCTAATACACATGACACTCCTACTGTAAATGTAATAATGCATTTATTCTCTTTCTGCATGTCCCCTCCAGAGCCTATGGCAAGGTCAATGACTGGCAGCCTCCACATCCCAGCAAACTACAAGCAATTACTCAGCCGGAGTAGGCTTGCGCAGGGGGTACAGCTTATCGGACAGATACCTTCCTCCGCCCCCCCCTATGCCCCGTACCTTAAACTCCATAACGGGGGCTGCAGAAATTCTGCATACTTGCGCCCTGATGCGCACGAGCGTGCGGGGGTGTCTACAGGCCCACTGGAAAGAATGTTTCCCCCGGCCCGCACCCCGACAGCCTACCTGCCTGCTGTCACTGCCCCTGAAGTTACATGGTACTGACCGCTAAGACTGTGCTTACCAATCATGACCTTACCGACACAGGACAACATAGTTGCCCGACTTTCTGTCCTCCCCCTCAGCCCACTAGGAGGACATTGCCCTGTAACTCACGCCCTCCACCCATTCTAAAATATCCTCCCTGAAATGCCTGATTCCCTTTGAATGATATGTGAAACCCGTCTTGCAAAAAGAACTGATCACCCCGGTTGTACCCATGTCCTATTGAAAACCGTGTCGGGGTCATGTCTTATTGAAAACAGTTTTGGGGTCCTGAACGGCTTATCAAACTTAATGGTGATCCGCTTTACCGCGTGATTCACTGCTCGCAATGATCCGTCCCCTCTCCGTTGGAACCTGGGGATCACATGAGACCACATGATCATAGCATTGGGGCACCTTTTGCCAGCCATCCCACCTCAGGGGGCAGCTCCTCAAGTAAAATCCTTCGACCCAGGCGAACCAGGTCGTTACCCCCTAAGTGCAGGGTCCAGATTGCTGGTGGTCCCTTACTTTCTTTTAAAGTGCGGTTCGCCAGCTGCCTAAATTGCCCAATGCACAGTCTGCCCTGTCCCTGCAACTCTATTCTTGTTCCTAACTTACGCACCGTGGCCTCGTGACACTGCAAGCGAACCTGAAAATAGAACATCTTTCAGTGTATTGCCGTACTGACAGGCTAACAACCACACTACTGCACATGATACTACATAACCGTGTACTAATGCAAACTACTTCCCGAGTAACAGGATAAAGAAAATTGCAATTCACATGAAACTGAACCAAATGGGCTACAGCCTGTGCAGCCGCACATAGCGCTTATTGCAGGTAAAGGACCATCTACTGCTCCTCTTGCCCTACTCCTCCCTTAGACCTGTTACCACTGCCTCGGCGGCCATCCTAATTCTAAAGGGGAGGGTCCCAAAGTTAGCTGAAACCAACCCGGCATCTTGGATGGCGAAACCCATGACTCTTGAACTGAAAGATAGTGAGGAGTGACCCATTGCCACCTTTGCAGAAGTGGCCCTGACATCTCGCCGTCATTGCTGTTCAGATCACCTTCACAGGTATCACATTTATGAGTCCACCATACATAAAGGAATATAAAACACAGATGATTAATTTAGTGCTTCTAGCCTTTGGATAAGAGATGTGGTTTGCATGCCAGGCCCGTTGAGTACCTCATGAAACTGTATCCTACTTTTACCACCCACACCCTCAGTCCAGGTTGCATAGGTATGGTGTGACCCAATGCGAGCATCAACTGCGCAAGCCAACGGATGCATAGGAACTGTGTGCCACTGCATACATATCTAGTGTGAAAAATGTACAAACACAGGGTGCATCGGTACTGTATGATACGACCTAGGCATTTAATGCCCAAGCATAGGTACCGTGACATAAACACGGATATCCAATGTATAAGTGTTCAGGAGCCAGGGCGCTGAGGACTGTGTGACACAATACACTAATAATATAAGTGTACGTGCCCAAGGGGGTGACGAACCACAGGCATATAAAGCTTGATTGCCCAAGTTCCAAGGGTGCATAGGTACCGTGTGCATAACACAGACATACCAATTCCTAAGCGTTCAGGCACAAGGGCACAAGGGTGCCGAGATATTGTGTGATACTCATCATAAGTGTATGAGCGCATGGTTGCATAGGCACTGTGTGACCATCTACAGGCATATATTGCGTACGTGTACCAGCACACAGGTGCAGAGCTATAGTGCGACATAACCAACTTCCAATACATATGTGTACCTGCAATGGGTGCATAGATGCTATTTGACAACAGACTCCTAATCCATATTTGTAACAGCACCCGCGTGCCTATGGCACTCTTGAAGGTGTGATAACAAGGCCTGGAATGTACTGTAGTGATATCATAAGAGCTGGTAATGTATGTAAGTGACCTCACCGATGATGTGACGCCAACAGTAGGGCATCAGACTTTCAAATCTGACCGCTTAGCATTGCCTCAGTTGCATTACATAAGGAACATTGAACTCAGATTTTCAATGAGAGCGCCTAGCTTGCTCACATTAAGTGAGGAACATTGAAATAAAATTTCCAATTAAGAGCGCCGAGCATAGCACCAGTTGCATTTCATAAGGAATATTGAAATCAGACTTTCAATGAGAGCGCCTAGCATAGCACCAGTTGCATCAAGTGAGGAACAGTGAAATCAAATACCCAATTAAGAGCGCCTAGAATAGCACCAGTTGCATTTACCTAAGGAACATTGAAATCAGACTTTCAATGAGAGCGCCTAGCATAGCACTAGGGACATTGAAATCAAACTTCCAATTAAGAGCACCTAGCATAGCATCTGTTCCATTACCTGAAGAACATTGAAATCAGATTTTCAGAGAGACTTTGAGCGCGCTAAGCTTAGTACACGTTGCATTAAGTGAGGAACATTGAAATCAAACTTTCCAATTAAGAGCGCCTAGAATAGCATCAGTTCCATTATATGAAGAACATTGCAATCAGTTTTTTAGCAAGACTTTGAGAGCGCTAAGCATAGTACCAATTGCATTAAGTGAGGAACATTGAAATCGAACTTCCAATCTGATAAGCGTGGCTCGAATCCACCCGAGTGACTTACCGCACTCACCTATAGTAATTATATAGGAAGTCAGCCGGACAGTGGAGAAGAATAAACAAAGTCTTTATTAGGCCTAACAACACTCATATGAGAGGGCCCTGTCCGACCTCACTCCTAGGAGTGCGAACGAGAGGACTGACTCTCTGCATCACAGCAATACATTATAATGCAACACAGTTCATTGGGGTACGCCCCTTCTGGAAAATTACTGAAACCCAGACCAGCGAACAATGCCATCATACAGCAGGCATCTGCACCTGCAAGGGATACATCGCTATCTTTACTCAAGGCCATGGAGCTAGGCTTCAGCGTCTCTGGTGCATGAGAACATTACTGATAAAGAGACTTGTTAGTTTCGGCCACAGTAAGCCGAGAAACGAAAACTGCTGTCATAGTGAAATTCTCTATTCCTGCGGGAGGGGCAGATGAGCGAGTAAGGCTCGCGGTCAAGAAGGAATACACAAAATGGTGGCACACAGGCTAAGCTAAGGAACTAATATGGTCACACGTACATTTGAATAATAAAGTAGCAAGCAGAATAATTCAACACAGGTGCATATACGGACTTCCTTAGTTAGCCATATGATGCTAACTTACATATGAAAAGGGAGCAGTTGGGGCATCGAAAAGTGATTCCTATCAGACCCTCCTTTTAGCATCATTGGCTAACTGCGGCCACATTTATTTGCCAAAAGGTAGTGCCGGCATATCCATTCTAGAGTTTGTTTGCAGGGGTGAGTTGCCGACTGGGGCTGATCGTTTTCTCGGGGGCTCCCAGCGGTAACGGGCGCCATTTTGGCTTGGGCAGTATTCTCCACCATAGCCCTGCCACTCCCCCGCAGCTCCGCCCCTATTTAGGAGCGCGTTTCCTGCTTTCTCTCGTGTTTGACCAGTGGCCCGGTGGCAGTGGGTCGTCTGGTCACACTTTGGAGAGTTCCCTGCTTCTTTGGCATTCCGCCCCGCTGATTACGAGCGCAGGCGATTTATTTTCGGAAAATATCGGAATCTGTTTTTAATTGCACTGTAACTAACTGCTTTTAAACTTGTGCAGGTTCTTACCTTATTCTGTTTGCAGGGGTGAGTTGCCGACTGGGGCTGATCGTTTTCTCGGGGGCTCCCAGCGGTAACGGGCGCCATTTTGGCTTGGGCAGTATTCTCCACCATAGCCCTGCCACTCCCCCGCAGCTCCGCCCCTATTTATACGGACACCATGAGGCAGCGCAGCGGACGAGCGCAGCGGGCGCGACGGAGGCGCGCCGGAGTCGTGCCAGAGTCCTGCCTGTCTGCGCCCGTCCGCGGCCGGACGGGCCCAGGGCCCAGTAGTGCTGCTACTCCTACATCTTACTCGCCTTCAGCTCTGAGGTGCCTACTTGCCTCTGCCAGTCCTCTCTCCCCCGACACCTGGGCTCGCATTACATCTCTCGGCATTGCAGGCATTTCAACCCCTAACCTTGCGCCGATACCACCATCTACTGCTCCGGCTCCTATCGAGTCGTCCATTCGGGTCCTATACCTAAACACCCGCTCAATGGTTAAGCACCAAGTTGACATCTTACACCTACTCATGTCTGAAAGTCCCGATGTCTTACTGCTATCAGAGACCTGGCTTACCGACAACTCTCTCCCAGACATCTTGGCCACGCTACCCCCCGACTATTTCCTGTTGAACACCAATCGATCAGGGGGTCGCACTGGGGGAGGGGTGGCGGCGGTAATTCGCAAGGATCTTAAGATCATTGCCTCGGCGGCCATGACCCTGCCGGAAGTAGATACCCTGGTCCTTAGCCTGGGGACTGAGGTAGGTGCAGTCACTCTTGTGCTACTATACCGTCCCCCCCACTCCATGCCATCTTTCCCTTCATCCTTTATCGACCAGCTGTCCAATATTGCTACCTGCTCCCCCCGTATTGTCATCATTGGTGACTTTAATTACTGGTTCCAGCACGAGGACGCTGGCCCACATGCTTCCGAACTGTTCGAGGGCCTTTCGAACCTTAATTTCACCCAACTGGTCAAGTCCGCCACCCATACGGGTGGCCATATCCTCGACCACATTTGGACTCATGGAGTCACGTCCTCTCGCCCACTTATAACACCTTGTGTGTGGTCAGACCACTTTCTGATCGACACCACATTCTCGGCGGCTGGTCAGATTAAGGTCCCCCCACGGGAGGGTGGCACGGCCCGCAAGTGGAAGGCTGTCGACCCCTCCAAAGTACTGGACCATTTGTCCCAAACGTATCCCCGGCCACCCAATGACACTGGTACTGACGAGCTTTGCGGGCTTGTGGCAGACTGGCTCACTACAGCCAGCGACATCTTTGCCCCCCCCCACTAAGTTTCCCCAATCCAGGCACAGCCATTCCCACAAATGGTTCACCCCCCACTTAAAAGCTCTCCATTTAGAACTTCGCCAGTTTGAGCGCAAGTGGAGGAGGGACTACTGCTCCCCAAGCAGAGATGCCTATGTGGCTGCACGCAATAGGTATAAACTCGCCATCTTGGCTGCCAAAAAAACCTACGCCTCTGGCAAAATTCTATCCGCCCCCTGTCATTCTAAGGAAATCTTTAAGGTGCTCAATGAATTCACTTCCGACCCCAGGACGCTCCCTACTCAGGCCCCTACACAGGAAGCATGTAATACTCTTAGCTCCTTTTTTATTGAAAAAATCGTATTAATTAAGGACACCATCCCCGTCACATCTCCTGGCGCTGGATCTGTTTCCCCTCCTCACAATTCTTCCGCTTTCTCACATTTTCCCCTTCTAGATTCTACATCTCTGGCCACTCTTGCTACCCGCATTAAGTCGGGATCTCCAGATGACTGTTGCCCCCCTTCCATACTTCGGGACATCTGCCACTCTCTACCCAACTGCATTCTCCCCCTGTTGAACTCTTCTCTTTCTTCCGGTACTGTGCCGGGTTCCTTCAAGGAGGCCGTGCTGGTACCCCTCCTGAAGAAGCCGGGGGCCGACCCCGCCGTCCCGGCAAACTACCGCCCTATCTCTCTCTTACCTTTCTTCTCTAAGATCCTGGAAGCCCATGTCACCACCTGTCTCTCACAATTTATCGAGAGCTCCAACTTCCTCGAGGACAACCAGGCAGGCTTCAGACCCGGCCACTCTACGGAGACAGTGATCTTGGCCGTGCTGGACGCCCTGAGAGACGGTGTTGACAAGGCTGTTCCCCAGGCCTTGGTATTACTAGATCTGTCAGCCGCCTTCGACACGGTGGACCACAACATCCTTCTCCACCGTGTCGAACAGGCTGGCATCCAGGGCCTGGCGTTGGCCTGGGTCAGATCTTTTCTGACCGGCAGGTCCCAGACCCTTAGCCTGGGCGCCTTCAGGGCTCCCAAAGAGCACTCGCTCTGCGGGGTCCCCCAGGGTTCCTCTCTGTCCCTCCTTCTTTTCAATCTCTATCTTCGCCCCCTTCTTTTCTCTTTGAGGCAGTGGGACGTCACCGTGTTTAATTACGCGGACGACCTGCAACTCATCTTTTCTCTTAATTCCCCCTCTGCTATCTCCAACTTTCAGGCAGTTATGTCCCACATTCTCCAGTGGATGGGCCAAAATCAGTTAAAGCTGAACCCCGGAAAGACGGAGCTCCTCCTTCCCGGTAGGAGCGCTACCTTCTGGGGGCCTCAATTCTGGCCGGCGGACCTGGGCCCCTCTCCCACTCCTGTAGCCTCGGTGAAGAGCCTGGGGGTCACCATCGATTCCGCCTTATCCCTAGGGCCGCAGGTAGGGACCGTGGTCTCGTCCTGTATCTACCAACTGCGCAGGATCAGGAAAGTGGCATACCTCTTTACACCCGATGCCCTCCTGCAGGTTATCATGGCCCTCGTCCTCTCCCGCCTAGATTTTTCTAACTCGATCTACCACGGTCTGCCCAAAACTTCGACGGCGAGACTGCAAGTGGTCCAAAATCAGGCGGCGAGATTGGCCTTAGGGATTCCGAAGTGGCAATCCGCCAGGCCCCTTCTTGTCAAACTCCACTGGCTCCCAGTCATCTCCAGGGCAGCCTTTAAGATCGGCTGCCTCATTTTTAAGTCATTAGCTGGCCCCTGCCCTGCTTTCATCAAATCCCTCATCAGACCCTATTGCTCATCCCGCAATCTGAGATCCTCCCACCTCCATCTCTTGACTGTTCCTTCCTATAAGCTTTGTAGATCTGGTGGCCGGAGATTTGCTTACCTGGCCCCCAAGCTCTGGAACTCCTTCCCCCTCTCTCTTAAAACTTCTAACTCTCTAACTCTTTTTCGTAAGTCTTTAAAAACTTGGCTCTTCCCCCAATCTGGCTAGTCTTTCTGTCTCCTCTACTTCCAACCAGCGCCAGGAAACCCATGGTGTCAGTGCGCTCTATAAGCACCCCTTACGATACGATACGAGGGGCAGAACACATTATTTTTCTTTCTTTTAATCTAAAACATCCTCTGAAATAAACATCAACCAACTTGCATCAGCAGGAATTTCAGTAATCATTGAAGTGGCATATTGACCCGACACCTTCTTTTGTGGACGCAAATTCGTAGCACACATTGAGCAACATGGAGGGAGGCAATATACACAAAGGCAACCTGTCAGTATGACGCTCACCACGCCAACCAAACCCATCAATATTTTCCAACCCCAGGAGGAGAAGGCACCCCAGAGCCACCCCTGTAAGGACCATGTCCCGTTATCTTGATGTAGTTCAGTCGCTAATCTATGTAATTTCTGTACTGCCAAGTTAACAGTCGGAGCTGAGTCAGGAATATACACACAACAAGACGTCCCGATGACGCGACAGGCCCCGCCCCTATCTGCCAGGATGACGTCAAGCACCATCCTATTTTGAATCGTAAATAATCTCATAGCCTGAATCTCAACGGACATGTTAGTCGCAATGTCAGCTTCAGTAAGGACTACCTTTTCCATTACCCTGGACAGTCGTCGAATGGCACTACTGTTAAATATCGGACCCCAGAAAGGTATCAGGCCCTTAGAAAAATCAGTCCATTGCTGGTATGAAGTGTCTGTCTGGTCAACGTCATCTACCTGAAGCTCCCTCCTTTTACGCTGCTCTTGTGGACTGGGAAATCTACGATGAGTTCTGTGGTAATCAGAAGGGGCCACATACACAGGAGGAATCATATAGGCTAAATAACACACCCCACCCCAACCCTCGGGCAACCATAAGTATCCATTGTCTCCACACACAAAATAGATACTGGGGGGTGTAACCAAAGAGGGGCTAAGAGGCAAACGTATCAATGCAGTCACATTACAGGAGCTATTACCAACCTTTATTGGGCCCCTTCCCTCTACACAGAAAAATGGTGAAGGACCCACCACAGCCAGGGGTATCAGAGACTTGACACTGTTATTTCCCTGTGGGGGGTGTCTGTAAGACAGTGAGGAATTCAATTTCAGGAAACTTTCTCTAACCTTGTCAGTATCATTTGGTATCAGGAACCGGCCCAACTTTTTCTCACACGTCTCTATAAATGTCTGGTCAAAACGCCCTTCAGTATATACACGTCCAAGGGAAGATGGAGGCAGAGGTCGCACTCGCATTATCATTGTCGACCCCCTATTCTGCAGTCTAGGAGTCAGGAAATCTGGCTGCTGAAAATATTTAACCAGACCTATGAGAGTATACCACCCCACACAACTATTCACAGGAGTCAAAGAAAGTGCTAGGAATCTATCTTTCTTGTAGGCGGCAGAAGGGAGAAGCCCACAGACCCAGCAGTCAGTCAAATTGGTGGTGGCATGTGCATGGTGCAAAGTCTTAATAAAAACATTTTCTTTGTAACCCTTCCTCAACATTCGTTCACCATAATCCACAGTAATCATGTTATGTTCAGGAACAGCAGTAGGTGTGGGTGCAAACTCATGAACGGGGTAGGCTTTATCCAGGAAAAACAATATACCAAGAGTCACTATAAAAGCAATTAAAACAACAATGATGACCACTATTTTTCCTTTCCGGGAAAGGGCCAACCAAGGGGAATCAGGCACGGGTCTCGGAGGAGCCGCAAAGGGCTGCTCCTCATCAGGGATGGGGCGGCCAAAAGGATACATTCTCAAGAGCGTTCAAAAATATATCAAAAATATAAAAAAAAGAAAAACACTTCTACTAAAAAAAATAGTCCCAGACAGTCCGCAAAACCGGCCAGAGGGGTTCTTCAACCCTAAAAAGGGATCTACTCCCTGTGTCCTTCAAAGCCTCACAGGCAGGCTTTTACCGTCCATACCTTATTCCAACGTCGCTTAACACACAGCAATTGAAAACAGGGGAGCACTTAATCCGGGCCCCGCACCACTCTATAGTCTCATAGAACACAATCTTTGGCTAAACACCAGGGCTCTTACAAGTCCATCCCTACCACTAAATCTCCGTATTCAGAAAGTCCACTAAGCCCTTCTTCCAGTGTTTAGTCCATCACATTTGTCTCTCGTATTTATTTTCTTCGGGGCCGCAGATTATAGCGAGTGCTCCCTGGCACTTCGGGATCAATGAACAAACCAGGTGTATCTATGGCAGATGCTGGACTCTCTGATGTCTCTTCACTAGTAGCAACAGGAGTAGTAGAGCTCACTGAATTCTCAATTCCGCTTTGCTCTTCTCCAATCAGTGAAGCATCCGAAAAGGGAACATATCTGGGTATTTGCTCGTGTTCCTCGTCAGCAATGCCTTCTTTTACCCATTGATCATAGGGTAGCGACAGCGGGACCTTCTTCACGTGCGAGGCGTGGGTCCACGCCTTCCTTCCTTCCACCCGAAGCGCCGTACGCGTCGTGAGGAGCACCTGACGCGGCTCCGACCACCTGGGCTCCAGACAGGACTTCCGTTGATATCTTCGGACGACGACCCAATCGCCTGGGTTGATGGAGTGTCCGGGCCCCTCCGGCAACGGCTTCAGGGTGTCTGCTACCTGCTGATGAATAGAACGAAGATCTTTAGTCAAAGCATACAAGTAGTCTGTCAACAAAGGATACTGAATTTCGGAGAAGCACTTAGGCCTGGGCACTCCCCAGATATTGGCCGGGCGGCCGAATATCACTTCATAGGGGGAGACGCCCGTTTTCGAATTCACTGTTACTCTCGTAGAAAGCAAGGCTAAAGGAAGGGCATCTGGCCAGCGGAGACCTGTACTCTCCTGTATTTTGGCCATTTTCAGTTTGAGCGTTCCATTAAACCGTTCCACAAGACCCGCTGCCTGTGGGTGTAGGGCCGAGTGGAATTTTTGGGAAATCTGTAAGCCTTTACATATTTGTTTGACTAATTCTGCATTAAAGGACGTACCGTTATCACTCCAGATCACCCTAGGTAATCCGAAGCGAGAAAAATACTCCTTTATCAACATTTTTGCAGTAGAAATGGCCGTGCAGTCTTTAGTTGGAAAAGCCTCCACCCACCTGCTAAAAGCACATACAACCACGAGAACATATTTTAAGTTGTTGACCCTCTCCATTTCAATATAGTCCATCTGAATCACCTCAAAAGGGAAAGAGGGAGGTGCAAAATTTCCAGCTGGGACAGGGGTACCCTTCCCAGGATTGTGCCTCAAACACACCATGCACTGTCGGACCAAGTGGGTCGCCACTTTGGAGATATTTTTATTGCTCCACACTGGGTCCAACAATTTGCATATGCCTTTCGCGCTAATATGTGCAGGCCCGTGAGCCATCGTCACTACTGGGAGAACATATGCATTTGGGAGTAACCATCGTCTCTTATCGGTCACATCTGTCCAACATTCATCCGCATCCAATCGCCCCTGCCCATCCTTCCATGCCCTCAATTCATCTTCTGTCACTTTTTCTTGTATATTTTTTACACTCTGTACAGTATCTGAGAACATATTAACATCTGGGACCCATCTAGCTGGTCCTGCCACAAACATCCGTGGTAATTTTGTCCGAGCAGTCTCTTTTGCAGTTTCGTCTGCAAAGGCATTGCCTCGCCCTACGTCATCCACTATTGTCTTGTGTGCGCTACACTTTATCACAGCCAATCTTTTGGGTAACGTCAGTGCCGCTAACAGTCGTAGTATCAGTGGGCCATGTTGTATGCGTTGGCCGTGTGAAGTCAGAAATCCCCGTTCCGCCCAGAGTCGCCCATAATTATGCGCCACGCCAAAGGCGTATTGGCTGTCAGTGTAAATATTCACGTCCAGTCCCTCACTCAATTCACATGCTCTCAATAAGGTTATTATCTCAGCAGCTTGGGCCGAATTGTAAGGAATCCTAGATGTCTCTACTACTGTCTGCAACGTTGTTATTGCATATGCTGCTGTCGATGTACCATCTGGCAATTTGAAACAAGACCCATCCAAATGCAGCTCCCCGTCCGGTTCGTCTAAGGGCTTGTCTGTCAGATCCACCCTCCCCTTTGTCTCTTCTTCTGTCCTAAACAGACAGTCATGTATGTCATCATCCTTTATATCTGTGGGGATGGGTAACAATGTGGCAGGATTCAATGTAGCACACCTTTTGATCGTCACATGAGGTGCAAAGAGAGTCATCTCATAACCGGTAAGACGAGCACTAGTTAAGTGCTGCGTCTGTGTTCTGTTTAGCAAAATGTCCACAGCATGCGGTACCATTACTGTGAGATCTGACCCCAATACGAGCCCTGCCGATTGTCTTATAGAGACCGCAGCAGCCGCCGTGGCTCTCAGACAACTCGGCAGTGCTCTTGCCACATTGTCAAGCATTGCGGAAAAATAAGCGCAGGGTCTCTGTTTCCCCCCAAAACACTGAGTTAGAACAGACAACGCGCAACCTTCCGCCTCATGTACGTAAAGAACAAAAGGCTTCTGGTAATCAGGTGTTCCAAGAACGGGCGCAGAACATAAAGCATCTTTTAGTAAATCAAACGCTTCTTGACATGCAGGGGTCCAGGGTAGGGGTTCGCGCACTTCTTTGGTAGTCAGATACAATAGGGGTTTCGTTAGTAACGCATAGTTAGGTATCCACTGGCGACAATACGATGTTATGCCCAGAAACGCGCGCACCTCTCGCTGCGTGTTAGGTACCTTCATGTTAGTGATAGCTTTTATGCGCTCTGGCGTCAATCTCCTCCCCACTTTCGAAAGGAGGTGACCGAGGTAGGTGACCTCCGTTCGACAGTATTGAAACTTTGGAAGGGACACTTTATGCCCCCTTTTTGCCAAATGGTGCAGTAATTTAACAGTAGCATCCCGACAACCCGTCTCGTCGTCCGACGCTATCAGGATATCATCCACATACTGCAACATGACGTTGCCAGGTGGAAGTTCCAGTTCATCCAATTGTACCTTCAGAGCCTGACTATATATACTTGGACTTTCAGTGTACCCTTGGGGAATCCTCTTAAACCTGAAGCTTCGGCCAGCCAATGAGAATCCGAATAGATAACGGCCGTCCTCGTGGACTGGAATACTGAAGAAAGCATTCTTCAGATCCAGAACAGAGAAATACTTGGCAGAAGGGGGAATCATCGTCAATATCGTAGTGATATCCGAGACCACCGGGTATTGTGGCTCCACTACTCTATTCACGTGACGCAAATCAATCACGAACCTATATACATCAGGAGTATTATCTGTAGCATCTGGCGATCGTCTTTTAAGGATAGGTAGAATAGGGCTGTTACATATGTTCGAATCCGTCTCTTCTACTACACCAGACCGAATCAAATCTTGTATTATTTGTAACAAGGCCTTTTCTCCCTCCCTAGGAATCCTGTACTGTGGAACCCGGGGCAATTTCGCTCCCACCTTTACTCTTATTGTCACTGGGGCTATATCCATTTTGCCTACATCTGTGTCATTTACAGCCCAGAGACTGTCGGGTATTCCTTGGAATTCAGGTGGTAATGGGTCATCTTTGGAAAAACACTGTAGTGGGCGAGCGACATTTGGGCCTAACGTAAGATACACACCATCCGGGGAACAATAGATAGTGGCGTGCAACCTCTTCAAAAGATCTAAGCCCAACAAATTTTCTCCACAATTCGAAGTCAATAGGAACGGTGAATCAACAGTAAAAGGACCAATCGTTAACGTGAGGGGTTTAGAAATGGGGCTAATCACCGGGGTACCTGCAAAACCCACAGAGATGTTATTCTTGCCAGACAGAGCCGCCCCAGGGACCCGAGAATGAGCCACTGAACTTTTCATTGCACCCGTATCCACTAGAAATTTTTGTTGAGACCCCAATAAGTCTGCCTCGACATAGGGTTCCCTTTGATCAACTTCCACAGGCACTGGTCCCTCGCTCTGTCCTACGCTGTCCTAGTTGTGGGAGAACCCTGTCAGATCGTCTACTGAGTAATCATCATTGTAATACTGACCGCCGCCCCTCTGCAACTGTTCTCTATCCGCACTGTTGTCAAAGTAATTGCCTCCCGGTCTCCCGCCTCCTTCTGACCGTGCAACCTGTCTCCCATAATCACCACTACCTCTTCCTCGTCCTCGCCCTGGACCGGCATTCGACTGAAGCAGTGGGCAATCCCTCCACCAATGCCCCTCCTGCTTGCACTTCGCGCACTGATTCGGTCCCAGCCTTTCCCTACTCTCACCTCTCCCAAAACCGCCACCACGACTCGGCGCCGCACCTCTTCCTCTGCCTCTAGCCACTTGCTGCAACAAACCCTAGTCTTCAAATCCTTAGCCTTCTTTTCCTGCTTGTCCTTACTCTCATTTTCTCTGTGCTCATAATACTGTGCCATACTGAGGATACCTGAAGGAGAGGACGTTGTCCACGTGCTCTCCGACGCTTGCAATCTCGCTGAAATTTCGGGCAATAAGTTCATGACAAACCTATTGACAAAAAGCCGCAACCCTCCATCCTGTGACACATCTTGCCCACTAAAATCCATAAACGTTTCTTCAAACCTCGTAAAGAAGTCCGAGACTGCCTCATCCTTTTTCTGCTTACAAGCCGTCAACTTGTCCCAATCTACCTTCTTCGGGGGAATGAGAGAATGCATGTATTTTATTATGCGCCCCGGCAAGGCCAAAATCTCAGCTTTCGGCTTTTCTCCTGGCTTACGTTCCTTATCCCAGTCCTGTAATTCCTGCCACGTACCTCCTAACTCTTCCGAATGGTCTGTACCTTTTACCTGCCGCCACACATCAACTGGGACCAAAAGCCCAAAAAACAATTCAACATCTGCCAAAGTCATTACGGTGGAAGACGCAGCTTCCGTTAGCTCTTTGTAATAGGCAGTCGGATTCTTCCTAGAATCTGGGAGCTGAGCCTTCAATGATAATACCTCACTTCTCTTCCATGGCGTATACACCCATTGTTCCTGGAAGTGTGCATCTATCCTGTCCCTGGTGACAGCCTTCGTAACTGGATCTACCATTTCTGGGATCTCGGGATGAAAAATAGGGTGCACTTCACGCATTGGGTGTATACCTGGAAAATGGGGCGTACCCGCAAAAGGCAATTCATTTCTATACTGTAGTAGAGCTTTTAAACTACGCATCACCTCCTTCACCCCAGTATTCGTTCTGAAAGCTCCACTCTGTATGTCTCGCAAAGTCGCCGGAGCCACACCTCCATACCCCTGTTCCCATAGCGGTATCAATACATTTGACATATGCCACAAATAAGCATGAGCGAATTTTGCGGATCTCGCGTTCGCGAATTTTGCGGATTTGCGGATTCGCAATCCGCAAAATCCGCGAATTCCCGCGAATTTGCGGATTTTTTTTTTTTTTGTGTTCGCCCGTGTTTCTGCCAGTTCGCGAGGGTTTTGTACACTTTCGCAAATTGCGAACTTACCTGTCGGGTCGCAAGTTTCGCGAACTTGTTGTTTCTACGTGTCCAGCCTGTTTGGGACACTCTTCTTCATCACTGCCACTCTCTGTCACCACTGCCACTCTCTGACTACTCATGCCACCCTCTGGCCCACCCATGCCACCCTCTGTTTCATCACCACACCCTCTGGTTGTCCAGTGTACATTATTTTCGGCAAAGCAAAGCACACCTTCCCTGCCTCAAGTGACCTGAATTAATTTGGGGCTGATTCATGTGTCACAGAATATTTTTTTAGCTGGCACCTGCTTCCTTAGTGCGCCCTGATTAGTGATCTTTTGCACTTGCTAAGTGCTTTCATTGTTGCAAAATTAGTTACAACACCTGCCCTGCCCCAACTGACAATAATGAATTAGGGGCTGATTAATGGATTTTAACTTCCAGCCTGGCTCCTGCTTGTCTCCCTTAGCTGTAATTCAGGACCTTTGTGGCATATGTGTAACTATTCTGAGGTTCAGAGCAGGGTCACATACTAGTTTCAACTGGCAACTGAACTCTGGAGGGGCCCCTCAGGAAGCACTCCAGGAAATGGCTACTAATGATGAGCCTGAACTTTTGAACCTGGTAAGTAGTTACTTTCAGTTTTGCTAAAATCGTATTTCTGCAATTTTGCACTTATTCGCGGGGCGCGAACTCACGCGAACAGTGCGAGCAGTGCGAGCAAAATCCGCTGCTCGCGGATTTGCGGATTTTGCGGGAAATTCGCAAATCTCGCGGATTGCGGATTTCCCGAAAATCCGCAAAATCCGCGAGCGGAACGGATTTTCCGCCCACGCCTAGCCACAAAGCGTGTTGTTGCATCAAGGGCTCAAAATCTTTCATTGTGGACCAAATATCTTCAAACGAGTAAATATTATTCCTCGCCCACTGGCATGCCTGATTAGCCACTATACTCTTCTCATCCAAACCAACTGTGGAACGCGTAAGCAACTTCCGTACCTGTGTGAATAGTCCGCTCCCTGCGCCTCGGCTCGGCGTTAACATCTCCTGACTGGGGGTGGTACTAGCTGAAACAGTAGGGAGTGCTAAAGAGAATTGGGAGGGTGCAGGTGAAGTGGTCTGAAGTAAAGAAACAAGAGGTGTCGGGGGCGAGGAAACTGCGCTAGGTTGAGGGGCACCCGCTGATGGACCTGGGACCCCACTAATGGGGACCGGAGCTGGCAAGGAGGGATACAAGGACTGTGGGGCGTAAGGGAGAGGGGGTC
This sequence comes from Lissotriton vulgaris, assembly GCF_964263255.1. NCBI lineage: Eukaryota > Metazoa > Chordata > Amphibia > Caudata > Salamandridae > Lissotriton > Lissotriton vulgaris. The sequence goes on along the minus strand of NC_141685.1, from coordinate 555,264,294 downwards.
GGGTATCCAAAATGTCTTCCATCTCATCTGGGTCATCCTCTCGTACTACATAACTTTTATTTTCTTTCAACCTGCAAAGCCTATCTGCGCGCTCCAAACGCAGCGCGTTCTCATTCCCAACCTGTTCTCTCGCTTTTTGTGCCATAGTCTGCGCAGACTTTTTAAAAGCCTCTTTCTCGTCTCTCAACTTTCGCTTCCTGGCTTCTTTCTGCCACACCCTTAAAGAATCAAACATGCTTTGATGGCTACGCCTAGCGAACAATTTGTCCTGTAAATAATCCAACTTAGCCTCATCGAAAGAACCCGTCAAGGGCCATTGTAAATCCACATTGTCAGCGGTGTACTGGTGCCACAAAGTACCAAACAAAAGCGGTACCAATCCATGCTTGACGTACATATCAAAGCTTGGAGTGCCCTCAGGGGGTGCAGGTTGGCTCTCGGGCAGTCTAGTATCTGAGGGTCGACAACAACATCCAAAACATCGTAACTTGCTAAAACACGGCATTTTTTTAAAACACTTCTCTGTCAACAAACTTCGTTACCTTGAATCACTTAGCACGAGCTCGTTCACACACAAATATAATTATGCACTGGGAAAATCACGCACACACATATACAATACCTCCAAACACGTGTTACCAAATGGGATAAGGCCCGTCGACCAAGTCCTGGGGAACCTGGACCCTACCGCAGACCGAACAGTACACTAACTGTTCTGAGGATGGGGAAACAAATCCGCTCCCCGCGCGGCACTATGGATCACTGCGCACTTTACCACGGGAGACCCAGATCTCACCTCCACTGAACCACCACTCTAGGAGTTCAGGGTAAGCACCGGAGTCCGCCCGCAATGAGCCACGCCTTCACCACAGTACCACCCGGTCGGATCACTACAAACAATATCTAGACGTTCCCCCCAACCTCGTCAAGTCTGTCAGAGTGCCTGCTCGCACTCTGAGTTCCCCGGAGCACACTAGCCCCAGGAGCACACCGGCTCCTCAAACCTCTGGAGACACCCTAGTCTCCCGGAACACTCCAGTTCCTGAAACAATCACAGGTGGACCACTCACCTTCCGTAGGCGGCACCGACCTCTACCGTTCTCCACCTCCGGCTGCCAGGACCAACACGGTCAGCTTCGAGTTCCGCCTTCTGGACCCCGGCGTAAGATCCGAACCGGGACCTCTCCCGATCAGCAGGGTGGGGCAGCGCTGCGAGAACCAAGCTCGGCATCAGATGGGTACCCGGGCCCACCGTGCCGACCAGCGGGTCCCCGGTCTTCTGCTACCCCCTTACGGGTGAGAAAGATCCTTATCGCGGGGTCCCTATTCGGGCGCCATCTGATAAGCGTGGCTCAAATCCACCCGAGTGACTTACCGCACTCACCTATAGTAATTATATAGGAAGTCAGCCGGACAGTGGAGAAGAATAAACAAAGTCTTTATTAGGCCTAACAACACTCATATGAGAGGGCCCTGTCCGACCTCACTCCTAGGAGTGCGAACGAGAGGACTGACTCTCTGCATCACAGAAATACATTATAATGCAACACAGTTCATTGGGGTACGCCCCTTCTGGAAAATTACTGAAACCCAGACCAGCGAACAATGCCATCATACAGCAGGCATCTGCACCTGCAAGGGATACATCGCTATCTTTACTCAAGGCCATGGAGCTAGGCTTCAGCGTCTCTGGTGCATGAGAACATTACTGATAAAGAGACTTGTTAGTTTCGGCCACAGTAAGCCGAGAAACGAAAACTGCTGTCATAGTGAAATTCTCTATTCCTGCGGGAGGGGCAGATGAGCGAGTAAGGCTCGCGGTCAAGAAGGAATACACAAAATGGTGGCACACAGGCTAAGCTAAGGAACTAATATGGTCACACGTACATTTGAATAATAAAGTAGCAAGCAGAATAATTCAACACAGGTGCATATACGGACTTCCTTAGTTAGCCATATGATGCTAACTTACATATGAAAAGGGAGCAGTTGGGGCATCGAAAAGTGAATTCTATCAAATTAAAAGCACCTAGCATAGCATCTTTTGCATTACATGAGGGACATTTGACATCAGATTTTTAGAGAGACATCGAAAGCGCTAAGCCTAGTACCAGTTTAATTACATGAGGAACATTGAAATCGTACTTTCAAATGAGAGCGCTTACCCACAAAAATGTTCCTCAAATGTATTTTTTTGGAATCTGCCTAAGGCATGGATCTTTTCCACCCACATATCTATAGAACTGTGTGCTAAAGGATTCCATGGAGTGGGCACAATGCACTCACAATCAGCATCACTCAGGGTGATTCCCATCTCCATCTACTTGGAACAATGAACACACAGCGGCAAATCGCTTCCATTCAGGACCATATCTTAATGGAATGGCTTCTGTTAAGCAGCTACCTGGAGTCCTAAATGCAGTGCATGTAATGCAAGCTTGCTGGCTGACTGGAAAGCCAGTTGCTGCGCCCTCTGAAGTTGGGAGCCTTTGACTCCAAAACCTCCCTTGGTCGTTCGTTCTGACAAAACAAAAACACACATTTATTCTCTTACTGCTACCTGGATATGATACCGATCGGGAAGTATCCCTAATAAAACCTATTGCGATGCAAGTTATTCGAGAAGCGACCCCATACAGCACAAAGCACTAACACGCGTAACACAGTCATAACCCAGTACTTATGCTATACAATGGAAGAGGCATTGTTCAAAATGATGATGATTGCTCATAACTGGCAACATCAACATACGCATGTGTTTCCTTTTTCCTACCGCCCCCTACATTAAACATAAACCGAGAAAAAGGTTTTCTCCCATTGATGAATGCCCATGGGTCACTTAAACAGCGTGGTGCCATATATGGGCAATATATGTACATAAACCGCTGTGGTAGGAGGATATGACCTACACAACCAATGAATGGATGTGTGCCCTGAAGTGAAAGGATGGCAAATCCCTACACATTACAGACAATGGTGGTGAGATGCAAAATTGAGCCAAATTTAAGAAAATGAATAGAAAAACATAGAAGAATAGAACGGATAAAACATGGTATAAAAATTGAATATAAATTTGATTTATTGGATTTATTTGTAAAATGGCTGTGCAGCTTCAATGGAGTCACGATTGGCTCCTCCCTGTTTGGTTTCACAATTGCAGCGCAATTGGGCGGAGCGCGGAGCAAGCGTGCACGCCAATAAAGGATAAAATGGCGACATGAAAACTTGGAGTAATCTAACGTTGATGAATACAGGTGTGCATCTCACCACCATTGTCTGTAATATGAATGAAACTTCCGTCCTAAAACGGTGAGATTGCACCCACAGTTTAAAGTGGAGTACGGAGTTGTGAGAAAAGTTAAATATTGAATCTTATGGAACACTCAGGAGATATGTTTCCTCGTCATGGATAATGTGAAGTACATACTATATACAAGATGAACTGTGGTTCTTTTGGACACAAGTGACTGGTTACACTAATACTGATGCTACACGCAGTCTCTGACGTATGTTTTAATTCGATCGCGTTTCTTTGCCGAATGAGAAATATGCATATTTTGTTGGACATTACATAGCTGCTCAGGCGGGGATTGAAAGTTTGTGATGGGCAATCTTTGTATATTTCTGGGTAATGCAGTTCAAAGAGGAGAACGGGGGATAATAATGTTTGGAGTGTGGTTGATGACATCCAAGTGAAACAGCAGCATAAGTATTGTTGTGGAATTGTAAGTGAAGAGTGAGAGCCAAACTCCGGTCCGACTTTTAGGAAATGCACCATGACACGTGATAGAACTCTAAGGGGAGGGAGGCGTGATATAAGGAAGAGAAGGCTAAAAACGGTGTGAAGTAATTGACAATGTAAGCTAAAGGTGTGCGGTACACACCTGAGTTGATCCGCAAAAGGATATGGGACAGCCCGAAAAAAGCAGCCTTGAAAATAGGAGTTTATGGAACTTGTTTTTAAGCAGTTAAATGAGCACTTGTCACGGTAAGCAGAGTACGTGGTTGCAGGAGTTGTTTTACGGTGATGTGAAACTGGGGGCTATAACGTATTAAAAAGGTTTTTTTGTTGCTGTCGAAATAGAGATAATCTAAATGCTTTCAGAGACAAATGAGAAGCACGAAAACAGCGTCGCATGCTTAGGGTTCATGCCAATGTAACGTGGGAGTAACAGGATAGGTTAAAGCTAAGCGGGCGTTATAGTGCTATAAACAATATTGGCAGGTATATAAATAAATGTCGGAGTAATGGCAAGCGTCTGAATGTTAAACTAAATTGAGTTTAAAAAGGAGGATTTTAGCTTTGTGTGAAGCCTTGCATATTGTGTTTCATAAATCTTATGTCACTGATGGTTGTTAAATAATCTTTTTTAGATAACCCCTGAGGAAGGGAGGTCCTGAAATGCATTGGGTGTCTGTGAATAAATCGTGACTTGTGGAAAACAATGTCTCCAGTGTTTATGTGGAAACATGGAAATATGCTAATTGAGAAGCGAATGAGTAAAATAAATTGAAGAAAATGAAAAGAAAAACATAGAAGAATAGAACGGATAAAACATGGTATAAAAATTGAATTTGAATTTGATTTATTGGATTCATTTGTAAGATGGCTGTCCAGCTTGAATGGAGTCACGATTGGCTCCTCCCTGTTTGGTTTCACAATTGCAGCGCAATTGGGCAGAAGGCGGAGCAAGCGTGCACGCCGAAAAAGGATAAAATGGCGACATGAAAACTTGGAGTAATCTAACGTTGATGAATAAAGGTGTGCATCTCACCACCATTGTCTGTAATATGAATTAAACTTCCATCCTAAAATGGTGAGATTGCACCCACAGTTCAAAGTGGAGTACGGAGTTGTGAGAAAAGTTAAATATTAAATATTATGGAACACTCAGGAGATATGTTTCCTCATCATGGATAATGTGGAGTACATACTATATACAAGATGAACTGTGGTTCTTTTGGACACAAGTGACTGGTTACACTAATACTGATGCTACACGTCGCCTCTGACTATGTTTTAATTCGATCGCGTTTCTTTGCCAAATGAGAAATATGCATATTTTTTTGGACTTTACATAGTCGCTCGGGCGGGGATAGAAGGGGTGCTTGGGGGGGGCTGCCGACCGAATGGAGGTCCCCCCCCCGGGTGATTTGGGAGGGTCGTGAGGGGGGGGGCTTAATACCAGAACAATCTAGAATTTTATTTTGGGCTGCTCCCTAGTAGGAGTTTGTTGCCCAATTTAGATATAGCCCCTTGTCTCCGCCTCCCAGCCACCATTTTAGGTTTGGTGACCTGGTGGCTGGGAGGTTAGCTAGGAATTTTTTGTGTAGGCATTAATAATACTTTTAGCGCTAGTTTTTATTAGTGTTAGGGTGTTATTTACATCGATACTCACTGGTGTTATGGAGGACCATAGGGTGCTGGAGGCTCTGCGTCTTTTGCCGGAGGCAGGCAGGATGGACCTGGTGATCGGAGGGGGGGCCGTCGCGTCCTTCGCGACAGGCCTCTGCTGGCATGGCTGCGGCTGTGGCAGCTTGTTCCTCGCCTAAGAAGCGTCGTGCACAAGGGGTAAGTGAGCAGGGCCGCCCCCGTACTCGGAAGTCAGCCCCGTCTGACAAAGTGCATGTGGGGGGGAGTGACGCTTCTGATGCTTTGCGCGACCCTCCGTATTCAGGGGCGGAGTTCGCGGTAGTGTCGCCTTCAGCCGGGTGCCCATCTGAAGGCGCCCGTTTCATTGTGCACCCAAGCGGTTTCGAGGCTTCCCCCGCTGCTGCTTCGGGTCGCGGAGGTTGTAAGAAGAGCAGGAAGCGCTCCGCTTCTCTGACGGGGCTTGAGCGTCGGGAAGGGTTAGGAGCAAGTGCTCCGCAGCGTGGTTCTCATAGGGGCTCAATTGCTTTGGGTGAGAGGAGGGGTGGCTGGGAAATGGGCGGGGAGGTACATTCCATTTCAGCGGAGGCTCTCTGTCAAGTGCGTTCAGAGCAGCAGGTTGGGGGTGTGACATCTGAAAGTATATTAGACGCTGGAGGTTTTGGTGAGGCTGAATATTTTGTTGGTCAATCTGCATATGTTGGTACTGATATGGAAGCAGGGGAGGGTGCATATGGAGGGGCAGGTTTTGTGAACAGTCCTTTATTGTTCTCTGGGCCACCTTCAGAACATTGGGAGGTTTTGTCTGTGTTAGGGAGCTCTAGGGGAGAGGGGGAGTGGGCTCAAGTGAGTGAAGGGGGTGGCAGTACTGGGGTTGTTTTTGATGCGGGGGTTGAGCGGTCAGGGGGGTCAGTTGTAGGTCTGTCACCTGAGGCTGCGTTACATGGATTGGATGGTGGTGTGGGAAATTTTGTACCCTGTACTTTTCCACGGTATGGTAGTGGTTTGGGGCAGGTAGGTAGTTTGCCAGTGAAGGGGTCTTCTAATATTGTTCCTTATTGGTCGGAGGGTGAGTGTGGACGACCTTCTGAGGTTCAGCCTCCTGGTTGGGAGCGTTTTGGAAGTGTGTGTATGGATAAGGGTTAGGTACAGAGGGAAAGTGAGGAGCAGGGTGTGGCAGAGAGGTTTCTGGGTAGGGGTTCTTCTTCGGCGGTGGCAGCAGCAAGATTGGATTGGTGTGATGAGGAAGATGTGGTGGGTGATTCACCTGTGAGGGGGGTGCCTTTGAGCAGTACAGGAAGGATTTTGTCTCTGGATAGGTTAAAAAGGAGGTCAGTTGGTCCAGTTGGTTTGCAGCGGCCAGGGTCTGGGCAAGGTGTTTTTATTAGGGAGCCCAGCACACCAGTCCAAACTTTTTCTTTTCAGGAGGTGGATTGGCGCGGCGGTCCCGACTCGGTAGGGCGTGGTTCAGCCCATTTTCGCCGAGGTGAAGTGAGGAGAGAGCCTAGCGCGGTACTCTCCGTACCACCAAGGGAGCCCGTCGCGGTCAGCGAACGAAGGTCTGGCACGACCTCACTGGCCCCAACGAATAGCAGGTCTAGGTGGTCTACCTTACCGTTGGCTATGGAGCTACAGAGTCAGCGCATGGGCAGGTACAGACGGGTACAGTCTGCTCCCCCTCCAGGAGGTCTTTCTACTCATTTTAAATGTAACGTTACTGATGACGGGTTGGGTAAGACCCAAGGTGTTGCTTTTCAGGCTCCTATGCTGCCAGAGGTGGAGCCGGTATTGTTGGACTATGACGAGGAGAGTCCTGAAGAAGGTGAATTGCGAGATGGTGAGGGGGGGAGCCCTCTCATTTGTCACATAGTGTTTTGCAGGTTTCCACAGTAGCACGGCCATCAAGGGAGAGACGAGAGCGCAGCCCATCAGTCAGGGCTCCCCGAGGAAGGAATAGGTTGGACTTTTCAGAGCCGAGGGAGGAGTATGCGAGGGCACCTTCTTTGGAGCCAGGTGAGAAAGCAGTTACACAGGCCAAACCTAAAATGGTGTCTGTGGGGACGGCAGTGGAGGGGGTTGGGCGGTGGTTGAAGGGAGATTGCTGAAAGGAAAATACGTCAAAGACACAGTTGTAGGCACGGATGACGGTCTTGGGGCAGCAGGAGGTAAGGTTGAAAGCGGTACAAGCACTGAGGCTGCGGGGGGTGTTAAGGTGCCACTTGCCAGTAAAGAGTTGAAAGTTAAAAACTCCTTATATGGGTGTCACTAAACCTTTAGGAGCTCATTTAATGTTGGCAACAAAGTAGCGCATTTGGAAGGGTGAGTATGTGGAGATTTTGAAGCTCCTCCACCGTGAGGTCAGGTCCAAAGAAGGTTCTAAGGAGGAGGAGTATGAACTAGCGAAGCGCCCTAAAGTTCCATTGATTATAGAGAATTGGACGGCGGCGTTTCTAATATACGCAAGTGTTTACTGCGAGAAATTTCCAGAGCGCAGCGTTTCGATATTTAAATATATGGATGTGATTAGAAAAGCGCAGCTTACTGGAGGTGGGTATGCATGGGCCCAATATGATGAGGAATTTAGGGCCAGGAAGCGTGGGATCCAGAGGCTAAGTGGGGGGAGTTAGATACGGATTTGTGGCAGCATACGTTGGGGGCAGTTGCAGGGGGTAAAACCATATTTACAGCCAGTGGTTTACCTTTAATTTACCGTCCCTTTCAGGCCAAGCCCACCCGGGTGGGGTGGGGAGCAGTTCAGCTACACAATCAGGAAATGGAACTTGCTGGGACTTCAATAAGGGGTTGTGCACTAGGGAATACTGCAAATTTAGACATGAGTGCTCTGGCTGCGGTAGGCGACACCCCCTTGTTAAATGTTGGGGGCCCAAAAACCCAGGTACTCATCAGGGTAACCAGGCAGGTGCTTCAGGGCATTCACAGCAGTTGCAGGGGGTTCGGCGAGGTAGAGGCGCACAGGTTTCTGGGCCAAAGGGCTCATAAGCCAGTTAAGCTGCAGCAATTACAATGGATTTTTCAGGATTATGAGGATGCTGGAGTTAAACAGAAGCTATTGGAAGGTTTTCAATTTGGTTTTCATCTTGGTTATCTGGGGCCAAGGCAGAGGCACTGGGTGGACAATTTGAAATCAGCATATGAGCATAGTGCAATAGTGTGGGAAAAGCTGAGCAAAGAAGTGCGTGAAGGTCGGATGGAGGGCCCTTTTGATGACTGGCCGATCCATAATTTGATAATTTCGCCTATTGGCGTAGTGCCTAAGAAAGAGCAAGGGCAGTTCAGGCTTATTCAACATTTGTCATGGGTCATCTGTGAATGATTTCATTGATGAGAAGGCCGCTTCGGTTTCATATTCCTCAGTTGACGTGGCCATGTCACTAGTAGTGACCGCGGGCGCAACTGCAGAGATGGCTAAGTGTGATATTAAGTCTGCATTTCGGTTGCTTCTAGTTCATCCAGAGGATTGGTGTCTTCTGGGCATCCATTTTGAGAATAAATGGGACGTGGACAAAGCATTACCGATGGGTTGCTCCATGTCATGTGCTCTCTTTGAATGTTTCAGTACTTTTTTGCAGTGACATTTCACGCATAATTCAGGTCATATGCTTGTGACGCACTACTTAGATGATTTCTTTTTTGTTGGTTCCCCAGGCTCCTTGGAGTGCCAGACCGCTCTGGACACTTTCCAAGGGCTCATGGAGGAGCTGGGTGTACCTTTAGCTCCAGAGAAAACGATGGGTCCTGCTACAGTCCTTTCATTTCTGGGCATCGAAATTGATTCAGTGGCAATGCGGGCTCGTTTGCCAGCTGATAAAGAAGTAAAGATGCTGGAATTGTTAAGAGTTATGCTATCGAAACAGAAAGTGAAGGTGAAGGAGATTCAAGTGCTGTTGGGTCACCTCAATTTTGCGTGCCGAGTGGTGAGAGCAGGGAGGACTTTTTGTCGAAGATTGGGCAGGGATCTGGCTGGTCAGCATTTACCTCACCATTGTGTACGCTTATCTGCAGGTGTCAAAAAGGATTTGCGAATGTGGTCATTTTTTCTCACTTCATTCAATGGTGTGCCACTGGTCAGAGATGTGAATTTTAAATGGGACGTTCAAATGTTCTCGGATGCTGCGGGCAGCGAGGGTTTTGGTTTGTACTGGAACGGGAGATGGTGTGCGGAGAAATGGCCAGAAGAATGGTTGAATGGTGGAAGGAGCATCACATTTCTTGAGCTTTTTCCTTTGCTAGTGGCATTGACACTTTGGGGGGAGGAGCTGGCACATAAAAAAGTTCTGTTTCGTGTTGATAACATGGCTGTGGTGGAGATTGTTAATCGGCAGTCAGCCAGGGAGGAGCAGATATTGAAATTAATGAGAGTTTTGTGCTTGGCTGTTTGAAACATGACATTAATTTTCGAGCCTTGCACATACCCGGTGTGGACAATGACATAGCGGATGCTTTGTCTCGTTCACAGTGGGGGAGATTCCGTGGACTGGCCAGGGAGGCGGACAGATCACCGACCCCAATGCCATTACACCTGTGGCATGTAGGCAACGTCAGGTGTTACAACTGGTGGTAGGTTCTTTGTCTGTGTCCACGCGTACTGCATATTCTCTTGCATGGAAAGAGTTCTTGGAATCAGGCGCATGCAGGCGAGAGGAGAATTGGCGTAGTTCCGAAGATGTGATTCAGTTCATCTTGGATCTTATGGATAAGGATTTGTCTAAGGTGACTATTGCAGGGAAGTTGGTGTAGTATTCACTGTATTGTGCCTTCCTGGCACCTGTAGTTGGAACCCCTGTGCTTGTATGTTCTATGGCTTTGTAGTAGATTGTTGCCTTCTGGCAGTTGATAGCTTTGCCTGTTCCCTGTCGCTGTGCTTCTCCTAAGCTGAATAAATCAACCCTATAAGCTATCCTGTTGTCCTGTCAGCTTCAATACTACAAATTTGTTGGCGACGATGCTGCTTAGGAGAGTGTATATGAGGAGCAGCTGTTTCAACTCTCTGGTGAAGACCATTGGCAAGATAAGTGGTCCGCTGCTTTTTCTGCGCGAATTTAACTAATTTATGGCTCTTTAATCTATTTTAATTACGTTGAGGCTACAACGTCATTCCAGCGCGAGCGCGCCATGTCATTGGTGTTTGCGCGAGGCTTTTAACGTGGAGGCTCGAGGAAGCTGCTACGCCTTTTCCAGCGCGAGCGCGCCACGTCACTGATGTCAGCGCGAGACTCTGCTTCGCTCCGTTGCCAACGCAACTACCTGACGCGCTCTACTTAACTACACGCGTCTCCTTGACTACGCCTGACGCTCGCTCTTTCAGCAAGACGCGTCTCCTTGACTACGCGTCTCTGAGCCTTTTCGCGTCTTGCCGATTTCAGTCAATTTCATGGCGGACTGACAACGCGTCTTTGAACCTGCTTGTACCTTGCCGGTCTGAAGTCCTTTGAAGCGCTCTTCACCATCCTCATGCTGGCGCCGTCTGTTAATAAAAAACACCTAACATAAGGAAAAGAAAGGCACTATATTAGTGTTTGTTTGACTTCAACTCTACACGTCGGTGCCATCTTGTGGCGGAAAAAATTACTACATGTTTTTTTTTTTCAAGGAAAATATATTCTATTTGCATACTCAACTTCATTTGCACAGCGACAGAGTCAATAAAGGGTAAAATCCCTAATCCCTAATCTTTACCAGTATGCAATCTGTTTCTCCTCCTCCCCCTTTTCTCAAGACCCCAGGCAATCCTCCAATAATCTGGAGAAAATGGTTTGATGCCTTTGAGACTTATTTGGGGGCTATAGGCGCATCCAGATACCGCGCTGAAAGGAAGAAGTGTCTTCTACTGCATTCTTTGGGCTTCGAGGGTAGAGAAATCTTCAAGCATTTACCTCCTTTAGTGAGAAACAACGCAGAAGAGGATGTTGATGAATACACAGAGACAAGGTTGAGACTTGAGTTACGATTTGATGTCAAGCCGAGTCTTGTTGTCATAAGACACAAATTTTTCAAAAGAGAACAACTACCTGGGGAGGATGTTGAAACGTATGTTTCCTGTTTAAGACAACTAAGTGCTGAATGTGAATTTGAAGGTTTTCGAGAGCAATTAATTAGGGATCAGTACGTTTGTAAGTGCTCTGACAAGTCTATTCAGCAGAAGCTCCTAACTCTGGGCAATCCTACACTTGAAGAGACTATTCGTATGGCCAAGAGTATAGAACTGTCGAAAAAAGAAGTAAAGGAACTTGAAAAGAAATGTGATGAGGGAGTTTCAATTGTTAGAACCAAGGAGAACAAAGACAATAAAGTGGTTGGCAGTCAACGTTTCTATAGAAACAACACTCCTAGTTCTCAGCGTTTTGAGAGAAATGCTTTTTCAAGGAATGACATTTGTTACAGATGCGGAAATCCTTCCCATAATAAAAACAACAAGTTTTGTCCTGCCAGGAACTCTACATGTCAGAACTGTGGAAAGTTTGGGCATTTCGCGAAAATTTGCCAAGTCTCTAAACAGGGAAATCCTGCTTTCAGCAACAAGTCACAGAGTCTGAGTACCGTCAACACTATTGGGAATGTCTCAGAGTCCTATGGAAATACTGCTGATGACTCTGACTCTATGAACGGCATCCAAGATGACCTTAGAGACATGGTCGTAGTAGTACGGGACGATGGGGTCATTATTGGAGATCCTTCTGATTGTGTTGACCCTCTTGAAGACTTCGGTGTGGGTGACAAGATAATTACCCTTTTAGTAGACTCTGGGGCTAGAGTAACTTTGATTACACAAGAATTGTTTGATGTAACTTGGCCTGAAAGGAACCTCCTACCACCTGACAGGACTCCTGTTTCTTATGAAGGGCGTAGGATTGCTCTTCTTGGGTTTTTCGAAGACATTATTCAGTTCAGGGGAAGGAGGATCTTTGGTAAAGTATATGTTTCATTGAAGGGCCTAAACATTTTGGGTTGGTTCCACCAGGGTTTGTTCAAGATGATCCTTAGACCTGGGTCCAAAGAACAGATCAGTATTGATGAATCTTGTGATAATGTAGAGAGTTTAGCAGTTATTGTCTCAGGTGACAATATTGAGAGTTTAATTTCCAGATTCCCCAGAGTCTTCGGAAACAGCCTTGGCATCATTAAGGGTTTCAACCACGAAATTAGAGTAAAAGATGGTGCCATTCCCGTAAAACATAAGGTGAGGAGTGTTCCTTTCAGCGTGAGGGATGATCTAGAAAAGGAGTTGATGGGTTTGTGCAGAAAGGGAGTCATAGAACCCATCGAGTCGTCCTTGTGGTTGTCTCCTCTTGTTGTCGCCAGAAAAAGGAATGGGGATTTGCGCGTCTGTGTGGATTTGCGCAGTCTCAATAAGAACATCTGGATTGATTCACACCCCTTACCAAAAATCACAGATTTGTTGTCTCTTACCAGAGGGGCAAGGTGGTACACAAAGCTGGACTTGGCCTCCGCTTACCACCAGGTGGTGTTGAGTCAATCCTCTAGACATCTGACTGCGTTTGTCTCTCCCTTTGGAAGTTTTCAGTACTGTAGGATGCCGTTTGGCCTTGCGTCAGCGGCTGCAGTTTTCCAAAGGTTGATGAGTCAGATGTTTAGGGACACCCCTGGAGTAATTGTCTTCCAGGATGATGTTTTAATTTTTGGTGAGAACAAGGCGGATCATGACTTTTCCTTGAATCAGGTCCTGGAAATCATGCAGGAAAAGGGAATTGTATTAAAGAAAGAGAAATGTGTTTTCTTGAAAGAAAAGATGGAGTTTCTGGGGCACGTTGTTTCTCATGCAGGTGTGGAACCACGTCCTGGCTTAGTGAAAGCCATTGTTGATGCTCCTCCACCTGCCGACAAATCTGGGCTAAAATCTTTCATTGGACTCAGTGAATTTTACTCAAGGTTTATCAAGGACTATGCGTCAAGAGTTCAACCTTTGACCAACATGTTAAAGAAAAGTGTGCCTTTTGTTTGGGATGATAATTGTCAAGAAATTTTCAAGTGGATCAAATCACAGCTTGTTGGGGAAAGCATTCTTAAACCCTTCGATCCCAACAAGGAGTGTGTTGTGACTGTGGATGCTAATGGGTTTGGTCTTGGGGCTGTCCTTACCCAGAGGAATGGACAGGTTGACAACACCATCGCATATGCCTCAAGGGTTCTGCGTGGGGCAGAAGTTAACTTCTCTGTTATCGAGAAAGAGCTCTTGGCTTGTTGGTGGGCAGTCAGGAAGTTTAATCCTTATCTCTGGGGAAGTCATTTCACCATTCGCACAGATCACAGTCCCCTAGTTTCTATTTTGTCCGGGGAAAAGATTAAGGAGCATACCCCTAGAATTGCAAGGTTGTCCACTAAGCTTCTTCAGTATGACTTTGAGGTTGTTTATCTACCAGGCTCAAAGAATGTCAGAGCCGACTATTTTTCTCGTTTTCCCTTAACTGATAATGACCCCGAGATTGAAAAAGATGAAGATCAAGAGGATTGTTTTGTTGCGGCTTTGGATCTTGAAGGAATGTGTGCTATCAGTGAGGTTGAGTGGAGAAAAGAGTTATTGAAGGATGTGGTTCTCCTACAGGTTGTCAACTATCTGAAGTCTGGGTGGCCCAAAGAAAAGAATGTTTCTGGTCTTTTCCAAACTTTCGTCAAGGTTGCTGATGAACTCACTGTTGAAGATGGCATTCTCATGCGGTGTGGCAGGCTTATTCCCCCTGAGAGCTTGCGCAAGCGTCTGGTGGATGGTGCACATGAAGGGCATTTAGGGAAGACTTTCACCAAACGTAGGTTGAGAGATGTGTTCTGGTGGCCGCAGATGGACGTGTGTGTTGATTCTCTGGTTGACAACTGTGTTATTTGCAAGTCCTCAGACAAAAGTCATAAGGTTAGGTCTCCCCCAATGGAGCCTGTTCAACTTCCGGAAAGAGCGTGGGAAAAGATTGGGGTTGACCTGGTTGGTCCCTTTTACCTTTTACCCTCTTGTTCCCGTTTTGCCATTGTTGCCATTGATTACTACTCCAAATGGCCGGAAATTCGCTTCATCAGTGAAGCCTCCTCTGCCAGTGTAATTTCCTTTCTGAAGGACATCTTCTTGAGAGAGGGGTTTCCTTCAGTTGTCATGACTGACAATGGTGCCCAATTTGTCAGTTGTGAGTTTGAATCTTTCCTTAAACAAGGTGGTGTGACACATAAGAAAAGTTCCCTTTACCACCCCCAGGCCAATGGCCTCGTTGAGAGGATGAACCGCGTTCTCAACAGCTGTATCCAGTGGGCCATTGCCAGTAAGTGTGTGGTTGAGAATGCTGTGCGTTCCATGTTATGGTTTTATCGTACAACAGCTCATTCTTCTACTGGGGTTTCCCCCTTTGAGCTCCTGAGGGGTAGGAAACCCTCTACCAAAATTTGTCCGGGTTGGATGTCGAAGTGGGTAAAAATGAATGTGATGGATGGAATTGATGATTTGGTCAGAGACAATGTTTCTGAAGCTCAAAAGAAGCAGAAAACCTATTTTGATGAACGGAAGAGATCTGCTGTCCATGACATTTGTGCTGGTGATGTGGTTCGCATTAAGAATCCTGTTCATGTCACCAAGGGTAGGAGCAAATTCTCTCAGCCACTTGTAGTTGATAAAGTCTGTGGAAATGCTGTACGTGTGAATAATAAGGATTGGTGGAACATCTGTAAAGTTGTTAAAGTTAGTAGTGATGATGCTTCCACTGGTGCTTCTCAGCCCAAACCCAGCTCTGTCTCAAGTGACAAACGTTTTAGTACAGTTGCTATTTACGGAAATGGCAGAAATGTTGTTGATGTTTCTGTACCAGGACCTCGCAGGAGTCATAGAGTGTGTAAGATTCCTGCCAGGTTCAGATAACTTTTTGCTTCTGTTCCTCTCCTTCACAACCAGTTGTGTTTTCCTTTTCCTCTTACTTCCCATCCTAGTTTTCTGGTTACTCCGCTTTTCTTTTCCTTTTCTCTTCTTTTCTCTTCTTTTGTTTTCTTTTCTTTCCTCTCTTTTCTCTCCACCTTCTCCAGGTACGAATCCTTCTTCTTCTTTTGTTTTACAGAAAAGAGGATAATGTAGTATTCACTGTATTGTGCCTTCCTGGCACCTGTAGTTGGAACCCCTGTGCTTGTATGTTCTATGGCTTTGTAGTAGATTGTTGCCTTCTGGCAGTTGATAGCTTTGCCTGTTCCCTGTCGCTGTGCTTCTCCTAAGCTGAATAAATCAACCCTATAAGCTATCCTGTTGTCCTGTCAGCTTCAATACTACAGTTGGCAGGGATTTCGTTCATGGGTAAGCTCTTTTGGGGTTATTCTCCTTTGGCTGGTGAGATTGGTAAGAGAATGCTTGAAGGTTGGGCCAGGGAGCGGGGAGGTACAAAGATGCTTCGCGCCCCTTTATCTTGGCAGACGCTGGCTCGACTTTTAGAAATTCTGCTTTCTGTTTGCAGAGATGACTTTGAGGCTTGTTTGTTTGCCATGTTGATGGCTTTCATGTTTTTTGGGGCCTTTCGAGTTTCGAAGTTGCTGGGTTCTAAATCTCAGAGAGGAGTATTTTGGCGGGATGTTTTTTGCTCGGAAGAGGGTGTGCATGTGTGGCTTGCTAGCTCTAAGACTGATCAGAAGAAGGTGGGGAAAGGGGTGTGGTTGGAGGCTCGTTCCCCGCAAATTACTTGTCCATTGCGTTTGGCTCACCGTTGGCGCACGCTTTCTGGGGGTCTGGATTGTGATCTTGTTTTTCAGCACATTAATAAGGCGCCTGTTACAGCTTATCAATTGCGCATGGTGTTGCGTAAAGCTTTACAGAAGATTGGCTTGGAGGAGGATCACTATGGAACGCATTCTTTTAGGATTGGCGCTGCGACAGAAGCATACAATAGAGGGTGGTCTCAGAGGGACATCATGCCGTTGGGGCGCTGGTCTTCTAAGTGCTTTAAATGATATGTGCGGGGCAACGCGGGGGAGGCGCATACATCATCCTCTTTGCCTTGAGTATTCATTGTTTTTTGCTTTACAGGTTCCGTAGTTGGACCCAGGTCTCAAGTGGTGACGGTTTGGATTGTGGGGCATTCATTCATCAAATGGGCCCGGGTTCAGGCGGCTCAAAGTTATTTTGGAGAAATGTTAGGTTTCAATGATAAAATGTTTAACATTGTTTGGAAGGGAAAAGGGGGGATGCTTTGGAGGGAACTTGTTCCATGTCTCAATAAAGGAGTGGTTGGGATTTGCTGCCCGGATATATTAGTCATTCACTTGGGGGAGAACGATCTTTGCGCAACTAAAGGAGTGGTATTGTTGCGGGCGATTAAGAGGGATTTAGCTGTCATTAAAGAACGTTGGTCTGGTTGTCATGTTTTATGAACAGAATTGGTCCCGCGTAGGATTTGGAGAGGAGCGGTGAATCCTAGAGCGATTGACCAGGCTAGGAAGAAGGTGAACGCTGAAGTTTCCAGATTTTGCCGTCTATAGGGTTTTGGAAGGGTGTCTCATATAGAGATACGTTTTGAGTCCGTGGAATTTTTCAGGGATGATGGAGTCCATTTATCTAGAGTAGGAATGGACCTGTATTTGTTGGAATTGAGAGAAGCTTTAGCTAGATCTTTGAATGTGCAGCAGTGAATGATTGTCTGGCGCTACTTTTTTCCCTATTGGGGGGGGGCAGGAAAGGGGGGGTAGTGTTTCTCGCCCCCCACCCCCACCTTCCTGGGTGGCGGGGTCTAGTTGTTTCGGGGCAGTTTGTGGCAGTTTTTTGTTGATTAATGGTCAGGTTGGGTTATCGACAGGGAAAGTATAAGATGGTCATTGGTTGTCTGATTACAAGTTTTGGGGGGTTTGACAGAGGTGAAGGGGCAGGCATGTGAGTTGGTTATCGGAGGGCCTGCTATTTATAAGTTATGGGGTTGATATGATGATGTTATGTTTTTAGAATAATGATGCAATGCTTTATAATGTTGTTGTAATGTTTTGAAATGTTGTATTGTATGGGTGGGGGAGGGACATACAATTTTAGGGGAGGGGGTGGGGGTGGGGTTAAGGTTATTTATTTATTTAGTGAGGTTTAGTTTTGAAAGGCTTTTGCCGAGGTTTATTTAATTTGTGATGCACACCTGTCCAAATAAAGCGGTCTTTTCCACATTCAAGTTTTATTGGTCTGCTTTAACCCCCCTCACCCCTCCTTCCCAAGTGGGGTTTGGGGGGGGCTACCGACCGAAGGGAGGTCCCCCCCCCCCCCGGGCAATTTGGGAGGGTCGTGGGGGGGAGGTTAATACCAGAACCTTCTAGAACTTTATTTTGGGCTGCTCCCTAGTAGGATTTTGTAGCCCAATTTCGATATAGCCCCTTGTCTCCGCCTCCCAGCCACCATTTTAGGTTTGGTGACCTGGTGGCTGGGAGGTTGGCTAGGAATTTTTTGTCCCTCCCTCCCTCCCCTTTTTTTATCACTAGTTAGGTATTAGTTTTTTCCTTCCGTTATAGTATTGTTTTTTTCCTTCGTTTTTCCCTCCTTTTTTCTTTTTTCAGTTTTTCTGGTTTTATTCGGCGGTTGTTGTTTGGAGCAGTGGTGCAGGTTTTTTTTTCAGTTGTAATTTGTCGCTTGGAGCAGGTGCAGTGCGGGGTCTAGTTGTTTCGGGCAGTTTGTGGCAGATTTTTGTTGATTAATGGTCAGGTTGGGTTATCGACAGGGAAAGTATATGATGGTCATTGGTTGTCTGATTACAAGTTTTGGGGGGGTTTGACAGAGGTGAAGAGGCAGGCATGTGAGTTGGTTATCGGAGGGCCTGGTATTTATAAGTTATGGGGTTGATATGATGATGTTATGTTTTATAATAATGATGCAGTGCTTTCTAATGTTGTTGTAATGTTTTGAAATGTTGTATTGTATGGGTGAGGGAGGGGCCATAAACTTTTAGGGTGGGGGCGGGGTTAAGGTTATTTATTTATTTAGTGAGGTTTAGTTTTGGACGGCTTTTGCAGAGGTTTACTTAATTTGTGATGCGCACCTGTTCCAAATAAAGCGGCCTTTTCCACATTCAAGTTTTATTGGTCTGCTTTAACCCCCCCTCACCCCTCCCTCCCAAAGTTATGATGGGCAATCTTCGTAGATTACTGGGCAATGTAGTTCAAAGAGGAGAACGGGGGATATTAATGTTTGGAGTGTGGTTGATGAAATCCGAGTGAAACAGCAGCATAAGTATTGTTATGGAAGTTTAGGTGAAGAGGGAGAGCCAAACTCCGGTCCGACTTTTAGGAAATGCACCATGACACGTGATAGAATACCAAGGGGAGGGAGGAGTGATATAAGGAAAAGAAGGGTAAAAACGGTGTAAGGTAATTGACAATGTAAGCCCGAAAAAGCAGCCTTGAAAATAGGAGTTTATGGAACTTGTTTTTAAGCAGTTAAATGAGCACTTGTCACGGTAAGCAGAGTACGTGGTTGCAGGAGTTGTTTTAACAATGGTGTGAAACTGGGGGCTATAACGTACTAAAAAGGGTTTTTTGTTGCTGTTGAAATAGAGATAATCTAAATGAGTTCAGAGACAAATGAGAAGCAAGTGAACGCAGTCGCATGCTTAGGGTTCATGCCAATGTAATATGGGAGTAACAGGATAGGTTAAAGCTAAGCGGGCGTTATAGTGCTATAAACAATATTGGCAGGTATATAAATAAATGTCGGAGTAATGGCAAGCGTCTGAATGTTAAACTAAATTGAGTTTAAAAAGGAGGATTTTAGCTTTGTGTGAAGCCTTGTATATTGTGTCTCATAAATCTTATGTCACTGATGGTTGTTAAATAATCTTTTTTTAGATAACCCCTGAGGAAGGGAGGTCCCAAAATGCATTGGGTGTCTGTGAATAAATCGTGGTCCCCGAGATTAATGATAACAACAAAGGAGGAGTACCCCCTATGGGAAAGAAAGCAGAAAAATCTCTGCTTATGGAGCTGAAAGCTCAGGTTAGCACAGTGTGCCCCGACCCGTTACCGGACAGTGCATGTCCTTTGAGAAGACCCCTCACTCACCAACCCAGTTGGTGACATGCTTCATCATCGGGGTCCCACCCTATAGGCCGAGTGCCCATAGGGTGTGCTGCGACACCTGACTACAGTGGAGCGGGTTTCTTTTTTTCTTTTATATGTGCATAAAATTACAGTGAAGTGTGTTAAAAAATGCCCCTTCACCTACAACACCAAGACCCTACAGCTGGAACCCAACAAGACCTGGACCATCAGAGGGCAAACGAACTGTAACAGCGAGAACGTTGTTTATAGAGTGACATGTCCCTGTAACCTACATTATGTAGGCATGACAAGCAGAAAGGTCAAAATACGCATTGGAGAGCACAGGAGTAACATCCGTTGCAAGAAAGCCAACACCAAACTCACTGAACACTACTTGTCGAGTGGGCACACACCGGACGATCTGCAGCGGACTGTTATTGTACAGGTTAAACCAGGAGCTAATCTGAACCAACGCCTGTTCGAGAAGGAACAGAGGTGGGTGTACAGGCTTTCAATTCACAAAACTGGTTTGAACGACAATATCCCTTGGAACACGGTGATGGGATAATCGTTCTCACGAGCAAACCTAACGTCCAATGACAGTACCATATGTTTCTAACATTTTGAACCATGCAGATCTTTTTACCGCAGCACCAACCAAGCGGTCATACAGCTTTATTCCATTCCACGAGCTGTAACAATCGACATGATTGATCACTAAATATCGGCGTCCCTTGTAAACACCTGACATTATGCCATTCCTGTTCTGTCAAAATGACCTCTTACCTACCCACTTGCATCAATTTGCAATCTTAACATTATTTCCTTCTACGTTTCTGAGTCCGAAAGCGTGGTCACCAAGGTTACTATACCGCTACACGTCACGCCCTTGCAATAACATGATCGGAACTAAAAGCTGGTTCCACCCCTCCAGCGCATTCTGATTGGCTCCTTCGGGGGTCACGAATCGCGCCACGCCCAACCAGGAAATACAGATCAGTTTACTTTACCGGCATCACCTATGCAACAGATCATTCCACGGGGCATTCCGAGCAGTAACCAAGTAGGTTTACCGCCAGACGATCGAAAGCCGAAAGTAAGTACATACTTCGCGGACTTGGGTACAACGCGGTTTGTCCGCACCGCACCCAAGTATTACTTCCCTGTGTATTCCACACGGGCATAATTCTGATCTGCGTCTGCCTGTGTTCCTAAACATTCCCAGGTGACGGACTCTTGCCGTCTTGGAAGTTCCGATGCCCATGAAGCGATAGTTACCGCCTCAAGTGTAAGTATTGCATGCATTGGGTTCTCTTTCTAAACCACCTGAGCGATGTTAGTATCACACGCCTACCAACTTGCGATGCGAATGCTTACCAGCCATTTAGAATCCCATTGTTAAATGCTCACTAGCGTTCCGCTTCGCAGCAAAATGGCGATCACTCCTCATCCCCTTTCCCACTTGCTTAAACAAACCCTGTGCCTCGCTAGACCTACACCTTACCACGGCGCTAGGATTTTACTTACTTAAGCACGCTCCGGTAACCAACACTGGAGCACTTTCCCAATCGGATTAGATGATATTCTAATACGATCTTAGAATATAGGTAGTCACCTTATAGGGCTGACGTCACTCAGCACTGTAAATGTTAAGTGTATGCCCTTGTTTTGTCTTCCCTAGTACGTAATCCCAACCCCGTTTCCCTTTTCTTTCTTACAGGTTTTTTTCCTGAATGAGGAAAAGACACACCCTTTTACACTAGATCACAAATTTGTGGTCTTTAAATTGAACGAGGGCCGGACGCACCTTAGCGTGTGCGTACCACCCCGTCCAATCTTCACGGTCCTGACGAAAACCATAGAATCCTTTTAATGGTTGAAACATGTAGACCTTATTATTATTTTCATTGTAATATTCACATAGCACACTTCGCTATTTTTAAACGTATTACACTTTTTGAGACACCAAAGCCTTCCTAATTAGGCACGGGTGCCACACTGGTTTTATAGGGGTTCATGCACTCAGGAATAAAGTATTGAAGTGGGTAGTACTGGCCCCTTTTTAACACACTTCACTGTAATTTTATGCACATATAAAAGAAAAAAAGAAACCCGCTCCACTGTAGTCAGGTGTCGCAGCACACCCTATGGGCACTCGGCCTATAGGGTGGGACCCCGATGATGAAGCATGTCACCAACTAGGTTGGTGAGTGAGGGGTCTTCTCAAAGGACATGCACTGTCCGGTAACGGGTCGGGGCACACTGTGCTAACCTGAGCTTTCAGCTCCATAAGCAGAGATTTTTCTGCTTTCTTTCCCATAGGGGGTACTCCTCCTTTGTTGTTATCATAAAAATTGAATATGAATTTGATTTATTGGATTCATTTGTAAGATGGATGTGCAGCTTGAATGGATTCACGATTGGCTCCTCCCTGTTTCGTTTCACAAATCCCTACACATGACATTTCCTCTGCACGCAAGGCTGGCACCCAACCCCTGTGTGTGGGTTCAGAAGAGACAGTGCCGGTTCCCAACTTAAAATGGAAATCCTTCCCATGAATAGCAAGAAGATTCATATGGTTAAAAGGTGTTCCAGTATACAGCACTTGGGCAGGTCAATCCTTGCGCTTAGGGCTTCAATGAAGCATCGTGCGATGTAAATCTAGGATTAGTTTTCATTTGTTAATCAATGCATCAACAGGAGAATGATAAGAGCATTAAAAACTCCCCGATAACATTGTAAAATAATCTAATGGGTAGCATTCCCATAGCAATTCGAATTCTACTCATTCCAGGCAGGCTCTCTGCCTACCCCATGGACAGAGTGGCCAGCGAAGACACATCTAACCTGAACACCATGCAGCCGCCCCTAGTCACATTACAAGTTGGATGGAGCTACCTCATCGTTTTGTCTTATCACTTGGCTCACATCACACAATGAGGGCCACTGCAGTGTCAGTGTGCAGGTGGAATGTCATGGTTGAAGAAACCCGCCTGTGCGGCACTATGTTAACTCTAGCGTGGCACCGAGGGCAATCGGAGCATAACAAATGTCTTTACCTGTTTATACATGGAAAAAACCCTGGACAGCCTTTCACTAGAACAATGCTAAGCTCATTTTCCCAGGCCCTTCAGGGCAGAACCGAGAGAGTGACACTACCAAGAATCAGTGACTGTATTACTCCCCTCGAGCATAGAGTTCTCAAGTGAAACAACTTACCCCTGCCGTTCCCTCGGGCCACATTATACAAACACGTGCTAACCATCTACCCTAAACATGCTCCACAGATAACTGGATCTTGTTTGCCCCTTTATCTATGAACACTCGACAACATCCGCTTAGAGGGAAAACTTTAGTTTTTCTTTTAAATTTTATTTGTTGTCCTCATACAAGCCTGCGGGTACATACTAAATGGAATTCCTCCACACCTTCTCAGCTGACACAGTCGATGCCGCCCTTATGTAATGCCAGCGGAAGAGGAGCGAAATCATCCCTCAAAGTAAAACTGTTTCCCAGTCCCACTCCCGATCACAGCACCTGGGAAACAATGTGTTACTAGGAAGGACCGGGCCAACAGCACCCTGGCATAATCATTGGACCAACTTATCTTTCTCTCCAGGCCACTAGAGCTGCCCAGATCATACGTGTACTCTTCATCACAAACCATGCCAGATTGACTAATAAAGATAATGTGCTTCAAGCAGTCCGCGAAGGGAGGAGGAGTTTCAGATTTCCAAGCCCTGCATATTTCCCCTCTGGCAATGGTTATTACATAGAACACAAATTTTGAAACCAAAGTATTCATACCATAGTCAGACATTAGACCAAAAAAGATTAACCTTGGACTAACCTCAATCCGCTGGAGCAGCACGTCCTCGAGGAACCCACATACCTCAGTCCAAAAAAGCTGAATGGGGAAGCAATAGATCCCCCCAGTTACCCTTGACAGCCTCTTAGGGGGTCCAATAAACTCTGTAAATAGTGTAAAGGTGGTTACTCTTGAGTGTAGCTGGTTTCACCACAGCCTGTAACATGAAAAAGGAGTCACGCCAGAGTTTCCATATTACCTCCATTTCTCCCCCAAAAACACTGTCCCAGAGTTTCCAAACTTCCAATTACGGACAATACCCAGCTTCCAGTAGGGCCCCATACCAAAATGAAACTTCACATTTCCACATATCTGTTCTAGACATGAAATTGAATTTAGGACTTACACTGACCACACCCCATGACGGTGTTGCCCACCATGAGGATAACTGGTAAAAAAAAACTTAAACCTTGTCAGGGTTCCACCTGTCAAGCAAGAGAGTGCCTCCTAACTAATCAACTGCGAGTCCTCCTGAAGATCTCCCCAGACTCTGATACCTGCTAATCTAAGTGACTGACATAGTTGGTCCTGAAGGCATTCCGGAGTGCCAGGGGAACCCCAGATTGGGGCCTGTACAGCATAGTATAGGATTTTCAGAGCCCTTCTAACATAAATCCAGTTATTAAGTGCTGCTCGCAAAATCTTAAGTCGAACTTTCTTAAAAAATTTGGGATCACCAAATTTATATAAAAAGAACTCCTGCCCTTGCAGTACATCGTTTAACAAGGCCTGAAATAGTAGGCCTAGGGACAAAGAATCAACTTTGTTAGCCAGGATTCTAAAATTCTTAAAATGGAATGCATGACAATACAGGAGTAAATCAGGTAAAGCAAGCCCACCCAATCTTAACCCTCTCCTGAGCTTCTTTCAAGCAATTCTCTGAGTTTTTGTGGCCCATATAAAAGACCCAATTTTACCCTGAAGTGTAGCAATATCCCTAGTACTGAAAGATATTGGAATTGAGTTAAACAAAAAAGTTAGTTTGGGAAAAATTACCATTTTAACAAGGTTGACTCCCCGTAAATATTCAATGGAAGGTTAACCCAACGTAACAGTAAACTGCCAACCTCTTTAGCCACCTTATTGCAGCTGATCTTTACTGTATCTGCCAAAGTCTGAGCTAGATAAATCCCATGATATCTCATTTTGCACCTTGCCCCCTGCAGTATATTCGCACAGTTCCATTGCATTATATCCATCTTCTCCTTATTGATTCTATACCCCGAGACCTTACCAAATATTTCGGCCAAATCAAACAACCTAGGACTAGATTCTATTGGATTCGAGGTATACATGAGAAGATCATCTGCGTATAAGGCAAACTTAAGCTCTTGATCCGTGATTTTAAAAGACCTGATAAGGGGATCTGACCTGAGAGCACATACGAAGGGTTCAATATAAAGATTAAATAATAATGGTGACAGAGGACACCCCTGCCTGGTGCCTCTAGAGATACTAAACCACTCCGTAAGAGATCCATTAACTAAAACTTTTTCTTGGAGATTAAAATAAAGTGATTTAACAGCCTGTACAAATTTTCCCGGGAAATCGAATTCAAGCAAGGTCTCCCAAAGATAGAACCAGTTCACCTGGTCAAATGCCTTGGCGGCATCTATAGCAACTATTGTGAGTGGCAGATTTGTATCCATTGCAACATCTATTGCCCCTATGACTTGAAAAGTTAACTCATTAAGCTGCCTGTCCGGAATAAACCCTCTATGGTCCGGATGTACTACAGACTTAATGATTTTTGCTGTCCTTGTGGCCAATATCCCAGCAAAGATTTTACGGTCAGCCTTTAAAAGCGAGATGGGTCTATATGCGTCAACTTTCTGTGGATCCTTATTTGGCTTGAGAATTAAGGATACTGTTGCTTCTGACCACGAAAACTTTAGTGATACAGCACAGCACCTGTTCCCCCTCCCCCTCCGCCAGGGAAAACTCCCAACTTTCCGTCAAAGCATCAATACAACGCATTGAGGCGGAGGGTAAGCTGGGACAGGAAATAGTTCAGGACAAGGGGAATGTTGGGGAGCGACAGACCGGGTATAAAAAGTGGCACCCTCCGATCATGGAACATGAGGAAATATGCCATAAAGGCCCTCCATTTGTTTGAGTACAAGTATAGAATATTAAACCCACATAATACGGGTAACAATGTCCTTGGTGGCGGCGATGAGGGCGGTATCGGTGCTGTGGTTGCTGCGGAACTCTGATTGAACAGCGCAATGTATACCCATGTTTATGATCCCTGTCTATGCTCATCTCACATTTTAGGAGCAGGTGGCGCTATAAACACAGCGTCTACTGCTACTTTGAATAGCTGGACTATTGAGGATGCAGATAGCCGCAGCATCCTTCTCACAGGACAAAACAGGGTCAGCAGGAGGTGCCGTGACCTGGCACTCACAAGCCTGATGGGTCGCTGGACCCCAATTGCCAAGCTATCACACTGAGGCGCCTCAACAGTGTCCCATCTAGCCGTTAGAATACAGGTTAACCCGCGATAAATTCAGCCACAAACCAGCAGGGCAGTCTTCCCCACACACTCCAAGGCACCCCCAATACGCCCCAGCACAGCATTGGCTACAGCCCTCTCAGTTGTGCCCCCGCAAGTACGAGAGCATGGAACAGGGAGCACAGGAATGCCAGCAGCATTTCAATTCATCCAAGCATGCTCGGGAGAAAGGGTCGGGTCTCCCCACCCAGCATGGCACACGATTTCCCCCACAACCAGCGCGCGTTTACTTAATTGCTAGTCTCATCACTGTGCCCCCGCCACCGAGCACCATCGGATCCTGCTGCCACCCAAGTTCCTCAGCTGCCCAGCCGATAGCGCCCAAACCACTCTAAACCACTTCTGTAGTCTCTGCTGCCGAGCACCATCGATCCTGTATCTCCTCAGCTGCCCCGCCGCTCGAAGCCGCATCAAAACCCCAGCACTTGCTGAGCCAACTTGAAGGCTGCACCTCACGACCAGTAAAGGGTAAAAAAGAAGAAAATAAATTACGGGCTGCTGGTGACCCGGGTGCTGTGCCCGTGGGGAGCAAAGGAACAAGAGACTGTTCTGCTCTCCACACCCCCTTTTAAGGGGGGGGAGCACGGGCCAGGCTGGTCTAAACCGGTCTGACCCACATGCTGGATACCCTTCACGTCCCGCTGAACGCCGCCTATTGGACGCTCATGGGGGAGTTAGGAGTGCTCCCACCTCCTCCTTTCCCCCCGGGGACAGGTCCGACCGCCATAATGGCGGCGCGCGCTGCTTAGCGCTCGGCCTTGCCCAGGATCAACTTAAAAAGGACAGTCCAGAATTAAATTCTTCAACCAACAAGGCTGAGTCCCCTTCCTTTCAAAACGCCAATAATATCAACAACAACAAAGCATTTGCAATCTAGATTGGTCTTCATTTGTGAGAGTTAGAGGTATTGGTGATGTAAAAGACAATGTCTTTTACCCATGTGTTTTGGATTGGAGTATAGTGGGTATATGTGGTGTGTTGTGGAATTACGTGGGTTATATTGGAATTGTTAGTTGTGAAATTGTGTGCGGTGAAATTGTGTGGAGTGGATTTGTGGAGTGAAATTATGTGGCATGGAGAACAGTGGAAATATGTGGATAGTAATTATGTAGTATTGAGGGTACTGGACTTATGTGAAGTGGGATTGTGTGTTATAGAGTGGAATTATGTGAAATGGCATTTTGTGTTGTGGAGTGTTATGTTGTGGAGCATAATTATGTGGTGTGCGGGTGAATTTTGTGGCATGATGTGGAATTCTGTGGTGTCGTTAGATGTATGTGGTGTTTTGCGTAATTGTGTTATTGGGTTGAAATATGTGGTTTGTAGTCACTTTGCATTGAATGGAGTGGAAATTTATAGAGTTTATTTGTGTGGCTTGGAAGTTTCTTGCGTTGAGTGAAATTATCCTGACTGGAATTATGTGGCATGGTGTAGCGTGCCCAAACTGAGGTAGCATTGTGGAAAAAAGAACAACAGGTTGCTTTACTATCCTGAGCAATTGGCATTGGTTAGACTTATTGCAAGCAGAACTCCTATCACATTTTGCGTGTTTTAAATCTTTTTTGTGGCCCATATTTACATTTTCCAGCAGTCAGTGGTACCTCACTCAATAAACCTTTGCATTGAAACACGATATATAACTTCCACTATGCAACCTTGAAATTACTTCTTTTTTATGGTCAGTAAGTCTAATGATCTTAGTACTGAAGCACATAGCATATTACAGCAAGTGTCTACCAAAATATTTTTCTGTGCACACAGGCCTTCTTTTCTTTTCTTGTTAGGTGTCGCTGTATCAATGTGTAAGCATTGATGGCAAGAATATAGTAGGCTTTCGAAAAGTCTGCCTAAACTGCGGATTAGACACAGTTCATGTGATCTATGCGCGTGCATGCCAGCCACGTCACACCGCCATTTGTCTGTTCCTGGCATCAGACTTGAAAAGCTGCCACTCCCCTGCCCCGCATCAGACTTCAAAGGAATGCACTCCCGCTCCCCCGCCCCCCCGCCACAGCAATGCCGAGAGCTTGTTTTAATACTCATTTTTCACTGCTCTTATGTCTCCCACATAACCCCGCAGTTGCTCTCTGCTCTGCACATTCCTTGCACTCCTAATAAACTGGAAGAGTGAAAGAGTGCTTTCATCCAGAACTGCCCCATCCCCTCACAAAACTGACCCTTCATCTCTCCACGAATGCCCCCACTCTGATACGGGTCTCTTGCTACCTTAAGGAAGCTGTTCATGTAAGGGCGTCAATCTTCACCTCTCCTCTGTATCTTTGTCCAGCCCACGCAGCCTCTTCAGCTCTCCTTGCCTTGCGGATGTTGCCCTCCCATGCTGCCAGCTTCTGCCTCTCTATCATGTTCCCCACCCTCTTCTGCTCTCACTACATTAAGATGCTTCCTGTCCCCATCACGCTCCCTACCTCCATCTCTTCCACGTTGTCCGCCCTACTCTAGGGATGTTGTTACCTTTACTTCACATCTCTTTGTACCTCCACCCAACCGTGTGCCCCCTGCCTCCTAAACCCTCGTCACCTGAAAGATGCTACCTTCTTCCAGGCCTTCTTTTCTACTGACCCTCACTCTCCATATCATCGGCCCTCGTGACATGAATGAATCTGGTCCTCTCGCGCCCTCATTCTCTGCTCCTTTAAATCTAGGCTCTCTGTACTTAATGCCGTTAGTCCTCTCAGGGCTTTAAGCGCCCCCCTCCACCCCCATGCCTCTCATCATATTCAGGGCCCTCGTATGCTTACCACCACAACCTGATTTTTATTAAATTAGGTCATCTTAGCTGGTGGCTGGAGCCTTCAAAGCCCTCTCCTGCCACTGGCCTTTCCTTGGGCTCTGTTCTCAGAAAGAACAAAAAAATTCTAAGATTCCTAAAAGCAGACAGGCCCCCACCTACGCTCCAGCGAGGCACCGCCTCTCTTTCGTGCATAATTTATACCCATGCTCACCAGCCAAATTTTGAGCTCCTTTTCTCCCTCAACGTATTTGAGTAAAACGCCTTCAGCGCCGTCGTCTCCTTTCCAAAATCGAAATGCACCATTTAACATCATTAATTACAGTGAGCACGCGGAAAAACACATTTGAATTGCCATGTCTAATCGAGTTAATGGGTTTTATTTGCTTACATTGTGTAGCTCTGAGACAGCCACTGCGTGCATTTCTACTGGGGTGGGGGGGAGCCTTGTTTGTTTTGTTTCTCCTCTGAGACATTCCTGCAGCTGTTACTTCTCCAATGTCTCTTTCCTCTATATACCAATTTATTTTATCCGTAACTGTTCTCTGCACCTAGCCGGGTGGTACGCATTGCTTGAGGGCTGGAAACCCAGCCTGGAGCTTTGCATCACTTCTCGAGGTCCTTATTTCGAGCACAGTCTCCTGTTCCGGGGGGCACCTCTATGGGGGAAGCACTTTCAGTCTGGAGCAACACACACACAACCCCACACACACAACTCCCCCCACACACATACCCACACACACAACCACACACACACCCCACACACACAACCCACTCACACACTGCCCACTCACACAAACCACTCACACACTGCCCCCTCACACACCAACCCCCCCCCCACACACAAACACACAACCCCACACACTCACAACCCCCCACACACAACCCCACCACACACACACGCACCAGGATAGCAAAACATAGCAAAGCAAAACAAAACATAGCATAGCATAACAAAACATAGCATAGCAAAACAAAACATAGCATAGCATAACAAAACATAGTATAGCATAACAAAACATAGTATAGCACAACAAAACACAACAAAACATAGCATAGCAAACAAAACATAGCATAGCATAACAAAACACAACAAAACATAGCA
Organism: Lissotriton vulgaris; assembly: GCF_964263255.1. Lineage (NCBI taxonomy): Eukaryota > Metazoa > Chordata > Amphibia > Caudata > Salamandridae > Lissotriton > Lissotriton vulgaris. Next base: position 555,234,688 of record NC_141685.1, on the reverse strand, counting down.
TAGCAAACAAAACATAGCATAGCATAACAAAACAAAGCATAGCATAAGAAAGCATAGCATAACAAAACATAGCATAGCAAAACAAAGCATAGCATAATAAACACAACAAAACATAGCATAGCATAAGAAAGCATAGAATAACAAAGCATAGCAAAGCACAGCAAAACGCAGCATAGCATAACAAAACATAGCATAGCATAACAAAACACAGCATAGCATAACAAAACATAGCATAACAAAACAAAGCATAGGATAGCAAAACATAGCATAGCATAACAAAACAAAGCATAGGATAGCCAAACAAAACATAGCATAGCATAACAAAACATAGCATAGCATAACAAAACAAAACATAGCATAGCAAAACACAACAAAGCATAGCATAACAAAACACAACAAAACATAGCATAGTATAACAAAATATAGCATAACAAAACAAAGCATAGCATAACACAACAAAGCATAGCAAAACATAGCATGCAACAGATGCTTTAGCAACAGTTGTGTGCACAGTGAATGCATTTTGGCTACAATTACCCAAAAAAGACCAACTATGCAATGTTATGGGCATTTGCAGTGTGTTGTAACTCTGGTATGAATCTCTTGTGCCCAGTAGTATGAATAGTGATTGCACATAGTGTGAATAAGCTAAGGATGCAGTGAGTGCTATGACCGGCATACCTGATGGGACAGGAGTATCACTGCCAGCTAATGACCACCTCTGGTATCACCTGCCATCCAGCACTCACCACATCATATGGTGGGCATTCATTACATTGGCTATTCAATCTAGACCTTGCATGGTAAACTAGGAGTGTGCAAAACAGCAACTTGATGACTTATCTGAAATCGCTCTTGTCTCTGTCCAATGAGCCTGCTGTACTCTGGTATAGGCTAGAAATATTTTTATGATGTGGGTCACGTTATTTATGGATGGGTGCTGAAAATAAAACAAATAATCATGGACGTTTCTTTTAAAGATCTTTTAAAGATCGTTTGAGAATATTGCCCCAGTTTATAGGCTGAAATGTGTTTGAATTACTTTTTTTTAAATTAAGGGTTGTTTTGCATTGCATTTCATTTAGTGATGTTTGTAAAACTACAATAAACTTAATTGAATTACGTAAAGTGCCTGGTGATAACATTCGCGTGTGTACTGCTGGCCACAGCTGAGAATACTGGCAGGTCCAACTCAAACTGCCGTCTTTCTGATGTCGACAAATTGAGCAGCAGTTACTTTCGAATGCAAGCAACAATGACAGGAGGTGGCTGGATGTTCAAGCAATGATGAGAGGAAAATGGGGGTTGGGGCGTAAACAATCACGCTCAACAAATATACTATTCAACATTAAAAAAGAGCTGCAGTAGTTCGGACTCAAGTTGTTCCATCTCTTCACAGCCGCTGCTTCAGCCATGCACTTCTCGCCATAAGAAAAATAACAGGCTGTGAAGGAGACTGGAATCATTGGCCTAGGGGTTGCTCTGGTAGCTCTGCCGCAGGCATATGAACCCATCTGAATGAACCATTGCTTTTCCAAACGCTGGTTATGGGATGCAGCACTCCTTGGTCTCTCATTGTTTTCCTCTCACCCGTTGATTTCGGCTATACACTGCTTTCACTACAGGCTAGCCTCATGGTTGCAGCTTACCTGGAAGGGATAACAGAGCAAGCACTGACAAGCTGCAGCGACGGTGGAAAGTAAACATTTAAAACAAGCCACTATGGTGGGTTCGTCGGTGTTGCTCTGCAGAGTTTCAATGTCCAGATGGGAGGAGGGGCCATCGCGTGCTGTGTGAGGAGGATGGCCAACAAAAACAATCCTTAGTGAAATCGCCTCAGCTGAAATAGGCGCCCAAGGGAGGGATAGTTGAGAGGAATGGACCAATAGAAGACCATCAATGCAGATTGGCACAAGAAAAAAACAATGGCAATTGGTGGGGTTGCCTAGCCCATAGAAGATAATACAACAGGTCGCTAAAGGCTTGACCTAAAAATGAAGAAGCTAAGGAAACTTAGCTGGAAATTGTCTAAAGAGAAAAAATGTAGACAGCAAAAACAGAATAGAGTAACTTGTTTTCCAGTATTCGACTAAAATAAAAAATCTAGCAAGGAATCAATATCAGACAAAGAGCGTAAACGAACCAACTCAGACCACTGGGCCCCAGTAGATATTGCCCAGCAAATAAGGTTTATTTCCACGATAACAACACGGGTGAACCGCCATGAGTCCTGAGCAGAGCACTGCAACTAACAAAAAACAGAGACAAACTATACAAACGCAAAAGCAAAATGTAAAATGCTACCAAAATCCTGTTATTTCAAGTACCAAAGAAAAAAGTCACCAACCTGCATAACAGTTCCATATCGCTTGATTTGGGATGGAAAGTAACATTTAAGGCTTTCGGACTTTTACCACAAAGAGTTGAGCTGTCTGAATACAATATGCAACGCAGAACTCAAGAAAAAGAATTAAAAACATTGGCTCCATAAATACAACAGCCCTCTCAGCAATTTAAAAACAACCTCATCCATTGCTGATGCAGACAAACTATGCCTCGCATCTCCTAAAGCAAAGTCCATTTCAATCACACTTTTCTAATACAAATGCATCCCTCAAGAAGTAAGGCTGACATCTCAAACAGAAATACCAGCAACATTTGTGGCAGCAAATGAAGATCTAAAGCATCTTATTTCTACAGACATGGCGGCCATCCAGTTTCGACGGTCTATTTTGCATAGAAAAATGAAGCTACACTAGTTGCTAGGGCAACAGATGACATTGCCAAACACATACTCTCAAAAAGAAGTATTCTCTAACTGCAGAATCAACGTCTTAGAGGCTATACTTAAATGCTACCTGACAGTACTTCAAGAAGTGACACAAAAACATAATATAGCTAACAAGTCTTTAATAGCTAAGAATGCCATTAGTCTACTGCAAACAACCGCGTGAATCACACTTTAATCACAGACAACAGAGAATTTAGATTAGAAATATATCGCAAGGGTTTTTAAATGGCAGAGGCGGTATCAAAAGATCGTTGCTGTAACTGGCTCCCAGGCATATTTTAATATCAGGCAGGGAACCAATTAAATCCAATACCTCCATTGCAAATAATGAATTAAAAAAAGGCAAGACTTATAGGTTACCACTTCCATTTTTCCCATGATTGCATCTGCTTGCAGGAAACATGGAGTGAGACATCACAGCCAGTTCCCGAATACTAAGAATTTCAGACCCCTGCACAGAGAACAAACAGAATGGACCACGCCAGAAGGGGTCTTACGACCTATATAACATATGCTACATTTTTTTAGAGCAAATAAAATAAAGGTCGATAGCTCGTCTTTGTTAGTAATGTTAATCGAAAATCGGGCATCAGGCGTGTGGGCTGCTCAACTATTATTAATCCATCTGTATGCAAGCGCATCTTCCATAATAAAGAAACAAAACATCAGTGCCATTGTCACTGGTCTGATGGAATTGAAATTACAATACAAGCCCTGCCACCGGAAAATTACATGTTCAAGATGTTGACCCACGCGTACAGCATCAAAATCCATGGATATGGCATGGAAAACCCCACTGCGACGCCCATGGAACCCCTCCTGGGCACAAAGTAAGGCCACGCAGCGATTTGCGATTCATTACCTTACTCAAGATTCATGAGGCCACTCAAAGCCATGCAGGGTAGCTTTGTGTGGCTTCATCAATCTGATTCACTGCCCTGCGTCATGCATGCATGCATCTTTACGTGGTTCAAAAGTGACACAAGGCTCTCATAAATATGCCCCATAGTCTCCACCTCCCAGAGCTGCTAGGAGAATGCAAATACTGGCTACAAACTCTAGTTAACCCCTTCCGGGCTGATGATGAGCTCAGCTCGTCATGAGGCTTACCTGCCGTGCGCTCATGACGAGCTGAGCTCGTCATGGAACGCGGTATTTACAAAACCGCCGCGCACAGCGGGAAAAGCCGCCGCAGCAATGCGGTTAACCTGCACAACTTTCGTACTTGTTATCACACACACATTTTCTGTCTCAGTGGGGGAGAGTTCTCAACTCATGACCAGGTTGATTAAATATTTGCCAGGTGTGGAACAGCTCCTAACCAATTCAATTCAGCAGCCACCTATCTCTTTGATTGGCGTACATACTCTGCAATATCATAGCACCAAACACTTTTCAGTCTGATCTCTGCCTCCAACTTCAAACTAAATTTAAATAAGCACTTGGGCTGCCTTGGGTCTCGGACTCCAATACAGACTGTGCAACATTCACAAAAAGAACAACATCCAGTGCATGAAGCCTCATATTCTGAATAGTCTTCATCTGAATTTTCCTCAGGCACAGTAGTGTTCTGTGGAGGGTAATGGGGATGCCATATTTATGCCAAGTACTCGCCTGTGGGTGGGGAAACTCCAGGCCACTCCCTAACCAATGGGGTAAAAGTTCCCAGGGTTGTCCTTTCTGACTTTTGCAGCATGTCCTATGGGTTTTAATGCAAACAATCCCACAGCGCCTCTTTCTGCCCAAAACCAACATAGCAGAATCTTTATTCCCCTGTGTAGAGCTCCTGTGCCCACCCTAGAGGTGTGGCTAAGGAGCGGCGCAACCCTTCTTCTGTGGTCACCAAAATCAGGTTCTGGAAGAAGTTCTTCTTCCATGGGGCCTGGTGCCTGACTCACAAGGGGGACAAGGATGGGACAGGTGCCCTGGTCCTGTTAGACCTGTCCTCGGCATTCAACAATGTCAACCATGGCCAACTTTTGTCGCAGATGTCGGAGTTAGGCATCCAGGGAACAGCCGATCTCAATCGTTCCAACTGGCTGACCAGATGTCCGATACCGGCAAGCTAACGTGTGGTGTTCCCCAGGGTTCGGTGTTGTCCCCCCTTCTTTTCAAAGCCTATCTTCAACCTATGGTGGCCACACTGATCTGCATGGAGTGCCAAGTTTTCAATTATGCGGATGATACCCAAATCCTCATCCAGATTGACAACTCTCCCATGGCCCACGTACAGATGCAGAATATTCTGAAGTACACGGTCAACTGGATGACTGCCAACTCCCTCAAAATCAACCCCGATAAAACTGAGGATCTGGCCATCACCACGGATATCAACCCTTGGTGCAACCTCTTCTGGCGAAAAAACCAGAAGAGGCTTCTTGGCACTATTCCCAAGCCAGCCCAAGTCGTAAAGAGCCTAGGCCAAGCTCTCCATGTCTCACCAGGTATCTTCCGTGGTGGGAATGTAAATGTAAATGTGTGGGCTTGCTAAGACAGTTAGGAAGATTCGTCCCCCTCCTCTCCTTCACGGCACTCCGAATGGTAGTGTCGGCAATGACTATGGTAATTCCCTGTATATTGGTCTCCCAGAGAAGCTGCTAATGAAACTCCAGGTAATCATGAATGATGCATCCAGATTGATTGTCGGACTCCTCAGGTCGGTGCACGCAGCAGCAGCAGCTGTACTGGCTTCCATTCAGGTAGAGAACCAGGTTCAAGGGGCTATTCATAGCCCACAAAGCCATCCACGGCCAGGCCCAGTTTACATTAAGGACCGGCTGGTAAACTATGTGCCATTGCGGTCCCTCCGCTCCTCGGATGCCAGCATGCCCCCATTTTAATACTTCCTCCAAAGGGGGCAGTGCCTGTTCCACAATGATTCCTCAACTCTGGAGCAAGCTGCCAGCAAGTCTTTGTAAAGAACCCGTCCTTCTTCCATTCAGGAAGAAATTAAAAACACTCCTTTTTGTTGAGGCCTGGGGCACAACCTAAGCCAAGATTTCAAGACACACTCCTGTAGATGTGCCGAGGTTGGGTTCTTCCTCACAGCGCTTAGAAACCTGTCTGTAATAATTAGCTTTAGAAATCCCAATTAACAATAACAATAACAACAGGTCTAGGTGTGAGCTATATCTGCCTGTGACAGGGAAAGCCCTTTTGAAGTTAATTAGGCACAGCCCAGATGGTCAGCCTGACAAAGAAACCTAATGACTCCCCTCACCCAATGCCTTTTGTCCCTATCCTGGGAGTAGTTCACACCTCACCAGAGGGGAACCAGGTGACAGATGAAATAATTACAGAATGGCCTTTAGTGTCTTCAGGCAGCAAAGTTGCAACTTTCTAAAAGTACATTTGACCCAATAGTTAGCCAAACTCTGACTTTACCATTAAATCGGGCTTAACTATAAAAAAAGAGTCCCTGCATTTTTTTCTATCTTCTACCAACCATAATCTAGCATTATAGAGTGGAATGATGTGATCCATTGTTTTCCTATGGGAGTAGCCAACCTTGCTACAGTAGCTTTTGGACCTATCCCTATAAGGACATGTGAAACATTACACATTTACAGGTACTACTTTTCAATACCATGCACACTTCCTTATGAGCAACTAATCTACCTTACCAGTGACCTAATAATATTTAAAAGGGAGCTTTAGGGCTATCAAAATGATTTATTTTGAGGAGTTGAATTGGCAGTTTTAAACACCATTGCCAGATTACAATTGTTAGCCTGGTGTTGGGTTTGCTCTGTCACGGCAGTGAGCGACACAGCTGGTTGCTGCTGCCCGCTGGTGAGATGTAACTTACTGGCCCTGAGTGCACATGTTACCCTATAGTAGGTAATTATAGGTGAGTAAAAGGTGCCAGGTAGATACCACTTTCATCATGTGTGAAGGGAGAACACAGGCACTATATCACAGGTTAGCAGGAATAAAGTACAGGGTGTTATACGTCCAAATAAAACAGTTAGGGCAAGCATCTGGGGGGATACCATCAAAATACAGTTATTTCCAACATACTTCTTGGGCACCAGCAATCGCCTGTGCTTGACTCCTCCATATCTTTACAATTCTGTTATGAATAAGAATAGAGCTCATAAGAGGATTTATAGCTCACTTGCACTGTTGTTTCTCTCCTGTCTTTCAGCTTATATTCTCCTTGCTCTTCAGTTCTCCAATCAAGTGTGGTATCTTGCTTGAATAAACTGTGGGAGTTTGCACTGTCCTCATGGGATTTTTACGCCTTCAGTGTAAGGAAATTTCTCTTTTTGTATGGGCCGCCCTCAGTGTCTTGGCCCTAAAATGTATGTTGAATTGGCTGTACCCAACCGGAAATGCTAATTTACCTATAAGTCTGTAGTAAATGGTACCCTGCCTCAGAGGGCAAGTAGGTTAGAAGGGAATCCCAGGGCTTGCAGCCCTGATTGCGCCACCCTGGAGGTCCTCCAAGTAAAACAAATCCACCAGTCGGCTACTGCAGACTGGTAGAGCAGGCATGTACTGATAATCTGACTTTGCCATTGAAAGCAATTGCAAAGCAACCACTTCCCCCTGTACATGTGTGTAGGTCACTCCTCTGGCAGGCCTACCAAGCCCTAAAGGGAGGGTGCAACATATGACACAAGCATGACATGTACTTTGCGTGTACTGACAGTTGAACACCCAAAATGACAGTTTTTATTCTGGAAAGAGTTGGTTGCCCACTTGGTGTGTACAGGGTTTCACAGTGACCCCTCAGTTGTACTAACTCCTGAAAGGTGAGACCAAATTAGGCAAAACAAGTGTCTAACAACTCGTTCCAGTAATCCCGAATTGTATCTCATGTTGAAATTAATGCAACTTGTTACAGTGTGCAGCTTTAACAAAGCTGCCACTTTATTGCCTTTAAAACTCTTGTGCCTTCCTGGGCACACATATATCCTGCTCCAGAAGACAGCTATCTGCCCTTCTGCATAGATGTGCCAATGACTCTGAGGAAAGGGAACAATGAGGGATTGCAGGCCAAGAAGGTGTCACTTCCTTCCTGCAGGAAGCCACTTGGGCGTTAGCCCTAAAAGGCAGGCTTCAAAGGTGAAGCCATTTTTGAAGGGCAGATGTTTAACACCGGGGGAAGGCTGCGCTATTGTTGAGGAAGAAAGGCTAGCACAGGCAGCAGAGAGTGGAAGTCAGTTGCAAAACCAGTTCCTCCAGGGGCGTGTGGCCCAGAGGTAGCCATAGCCCAAGGGTGGGACAGTGAGGTCTGATCACCAAGAAAGGGGTCTCACCATCTTGGGATTGCGCAGAATGGTGCACACTGGGATACCCAGATGCCACACTCGACAGGACGCAGTCTCTAGATGGGAAGAAACCTGGTAGTCCATTGGTTACCAACCGCATCCTCCCTTGAGGGCACTTTCTGAGTTGAAAGAGAGCACCGCTGTCACCCACACCTCAGATCTTGCCTGGCTTGAAAGAAGGGGTTGCCCGCTGCACTGATGGACCTGCAAATAGAAGCTGTATCGATGAGGACTGCAGCTGGTGACTAGCAAAGAGAGTGCCTGATGTGTCCTGCTCAAGAAGATGCTGTCTAAAGAGCCCTGTCAAACCAAGAGAACTCCAAGGGCAAGCTGATTGGCCTCCTGTTCATAGCACAGGGACACAACAGCTGAAGAAGCCTGCAGGGGGCAGGCTGGTAGCCCAATGTCTTCAAGTCGCTACCACCACCACCATGCAGCACCAAGGACCAAGACCTAGTGCACAGAGTTGCACCTAATTTCCCTGACCCCAGGGGTGCTGTCAGGGTATTGCTGGTAGCCTCATAAAGGAAGTTAATGGCCCAGGATGGATTGACTTGTGACCACGACAACCGGTGATTAGTAGAACAGTGGTGACTGGCCTTCATCCAGACCTGAGGGGACTTCGTGGGACATTGACCATGTAACTAGGACCCCTTCACCATCTTCATGTAACGAGGAATCCCTGTGGGAAGACCGGCACTGACTGGGTCACATCCACAGCATCCTTAAGGCATCTTCAGAATCCTTCATCCCTTGCATCAGGTCCACTCCATATGAATCTATTGCAACATAGAAAAAGTGCCTCTTCTGTAAAGGTAACTGTAACTGTTCTTGAGGATCTTGCTAGTCCTCCTGACTAGCTTTCTTTCAGAGTTGGTTGTCCCTTGTACTTCTAACCCACCGGATTTACCTAAGTTTTCTTTGAAAAAGTTTCTAAGTGTCCAATTTGTTGACTTTGCCAAAGCGTGTTTGCGATTCAGTGAAATTGCTTTGATTTATTATTGCTTATAACATCTATATCACTGGAACCCTTTCATTCTAATGTCCAAATTCTTATAAAAATACAGTCGATTTTTAAGAATTGGTGTAAGATTTCTTGAGAGTTGTGTTGAATTCTTCTTCAATTGTTTTGGTGCTATTTAATGCTTTAAACGTGTTCCTCTGGGTAAGCCTTGCTACTCAGTGCCACAGCTACCCAGGGTTGAGCTGAGGGATTTAAAGGTGAAACCTATTGGACCTAAAGCGGTTCGTAAGTGTATTACATGGTGAGGTCTCACAGCTGCACCATATATGCTAGAACCGGGGTTTCTGGTTGGCAGAGGTATGCACCTTGTCAAGCAGGAACCACCACTCTAATCAAGGTATGCTAGATACACAATAACAGATAACCTGTGTTCACCCTCTGGTAGCTTGGCAGTCAGGCTTCTCTGAAGAGGCACTGTATAAACTATTTGTGCAACACACACACTCTCACACACACACAAACAGTAACACAATGAACACAGCGCAAAAAGACTCCACACAGGTTTATAAAAATAGATGATTTTACGAGTAAATCAAGAGCAAAACAGCAGAAATCCAATAGGTATAACCAGAGTTATATATTTTTAAAGATAAAATGGAAATATAGTGCTTAGAATCATCAAGCGCCAAATGGGGACATCTGGCCGCGCTAACCCGGTGTAAATCCAAAGTTCAGGCTGACAACGATGGAGGGCAGGTTAGCTACAGGACTTATGCAGGTCCCGCTGACAAAGTACCTTGGATAGAGGAAATGTTGAAGACTCGATGCGAGGAGCAGAGGAGGCGATGTGTCAAAGTCGATACCGTGGATGGAGGCAATACGTCAGTTCTGATCCAAGCAGTCAATGAAGGCTTTCTCAATGAACCTTTTACAATGCAGGTGATGCATCATCTTTGAGCTGCACAGTTTGTCATCATCGAGCCATAGAGTTCATCGAAGCGATGTTGTCAAGCAACAACTGAATCAGTGTCAAAGGGGAATGCGTTGGTTCCGATCGGCTCAAAGTCATGATGAGTCTGTTTTGTTGGCTCCGTACAGTGGAAATCACCTTTCGAGGGCCCAGGATTGGAATGGCAGCAATTGGCAGGACAAGACTCAAATATGGCAGAGTCAAGGTGCTGTTGCAGGGTTGAAGGAAGACTTTGATGTCCCTGAGATTTCAGAACAGGGGGCAAGACACCAAGTCCTTGGAATCACTCTTGGTTCAAGTAAGATGGGTCCAGTCCTTGTTCTCAGTAGGGCGGAGATCAGCAGGGCAGAACAGCAAAGCAGAAAAGCAGTCCTTCCGGAGCAGCGGTCAAGCAGAGTGGCAATCCTTGTAACCCAACTGGCTTAACTCCTGGCAGAGTTCTTCACAGGTCTTGTAGTGTACTGTCTTGGTAGGGTCAGAGGCCCAGTAGTTATACCCAGTTGTGCCTTTGAAGTGGGATTGACTTCAAAGCAAGTCCTTATAGTGCATAGTTCCCCCTTTATTCCCCGCCCTGGCTCCAGACTAGCTATGGGGGTAATCAGATTTTTTGCGAGAAACCGGACACTGCCTATTCAGGTGTATCAGCTTCTTTCTCTCTTCCTGCCAAGGAAGACCTATCAGAATGAATATGAGTTCTCTTTCACACCTGCCCTTCTTGTGTTTTATTCTGTCTAGAGGCTTTGCACAAAGTGTAGCTGTCACCCACCCTAGACGTGTATTGGAGACAGGCTGCAGCCACACACAGCAGTAAGAGCAGAGAAATGCCCACTTTTTAAAGTGGCATTTAATCCAACTTTACCATTAAAGAGGATTTTTTATTACCATTCCAAAGACATAAAATATCATGCTGCTACTCCTTTCTGATCTGGAATTATAGCTTAAAAGTGTATTAAGAATTACAGGTGTTAGCCTATCAGAGGAGTAGGTCTCATAGTAGTGAAAAATTAATTTAGCTGTGTGCCATTATCGGGACAGGTAAATGAAAGTATATGTGCTACCATTTATTTACACAGCACCCTGCCTTTAGGGATACCTAGGGCCTGTCATAGGGTTGACTTATTTGTAATAAAAGGGGAGTTTAAGGCAAGTGGTGTTAAATAAATAACACGAGAGATACCAGAAGTCTGATTGCAGGAACCTAAATAGTGTTCATTCTGCAAGACAAAACCAAAAGGTTAATGTATAAAGTAAAACAATCCTAAGTGATATGAACGTGAAAAACAGGAGAAGGAATGATTGCAAGGACAGCCTACAGAGTGCTCAGAAAAGTACCCATCAGCCCGCTCATTAGCGGAGCATCGTCATCTGGGTGGTATGGTTGAAATTGTGGTATCCAGTGTGCCCTTCCTCAGGATAACCTGAGGCTAGCAGAACTTGGACCACTTTGTTGACCCTCAACCATTAGAGATGACCAAGTGCAGGTTGAAAAGGGGTTTAGGTTGCAGTGCTCAGAAAGTTGTGAGAAATGAGAAAGAAGGATAAATTGTAATCCACGTGTGCTAAAAATACCTAACTTGATGTCATGTGAAGAACTTTATTGGGTCTGACCATCAAGGTGGTATGATTAAAAGCAGTGTGAGAAACAGCATGCAAGGAATTGCTATTCACCATGATTGTAAACTGGTCGACATGTTTCAGCCTGGATAGGCTTTCTTCAGGACCTATGATGCTCTACTGCAACGTTTTACTTACTGTGATAACTTCAGAACCACTCCACTTCCTTTAATGAGGAAAATGGTATTTCTTCTCCTGTATGTGAAAAAATAATAATAATTAAAGATAACAAACCTTGTTGTTGGTTCAAGGACTATCACATATGTGTGATGCATTGATTTGTCCTCTGATCATCAACTCACCCAAATTGTAGGGAGGAAAAACCTCACCTCACCTGGCACTGGCTCAGAGTGAAGGAGGCCACGCACTAAAGAAAGGAAAATAAGCAAGACATGCGTTTCAGATAACCAAAATTGGACTGGGAATAGTCAATAATAGTTTATACACTTACAGCCACCAAAAAAGTGACAGTCAGGGAGGTCAAAGGTTAAAAATGACAAGACTCTGTTGTTAGATGTCATGCATCAATTGCAAGGACCTGACCTGTGTGCCAGGGTCAGCGTCAAGAATTTATGTCTGCCCTAGAGCAAGCTAGAAAGGACCCCCATCACCAGAGCCTCACATAGAGACATCTGAAAACTAACTGGGGGCGCCAGCGCTTTTCTTCAGTCAATGCTGTAACATGCAGCAAACTGCATTGATAGAAGAAAGACTGTCTTATTATCAGACAGCAGGCAAAAAACGGAGTTGATGATCTAAACTCCTATTAAGCCTCCTCACTTCTTAGAAGGAATGCCCCCAAAAAAAAGAGAAGAACAAGAAAGGATGCGTGCTCTCACCTCTCCGTCGTTGCCTCGCTCCTTGTCGTGAGCCGAGGGGGAGGTGAAGCTGTTTTGTCGGCGGCCGCGAGATATACGGCGGCTGCGGACCTAGCAGAGAGCAACCGCCTGGCTCAATGGTGATTTGCTCTCTTAGCATCCATTAGTATCGCTGAATTTTGAAGAAAAGCCGGTATAAGTTGTCCAAACCACCGTTTACAAAACGAGGCCCTGATTGGGCAACAAGCCTGTCTCGAAGACTGTCATTGGTCCAATGTTAACCAATGCGCATCGGGCCAAGCTTTGTTTACCTTATTACGTGCGGAAGAAAACACTCGCAGTGTTAAGTGTTCGTAACACAATTAAACCATCTTTGAAATTCCTATCTTCGTGTTGAAAGGTCCGTGTACACAAGACCGGAAGGCTGTGCCTGTGTGTGTGTATCCGTGAAAAAGCACCCGCGATCTCGAATGAGATGTCGAGCCTGGGCTCTGTGTACAAAGCCCAAAGTCCGTGATCGGAGAATCCAATCATGCAGTGCCGTCCAGAACAAACGCACATAGAATGCTACATTTTTTGATCTATGTGTCACTCTGATGTAAAAGTAAACATGAGTCTATAAGAAAACAACCGCTGCAGTGGTTATTGTGATATAGAGATGGATTTCATAGCGTGAAGTATCTACAAAAGCAATTGTGTCATCAGCAATTATCGCAAATGAGAGATCTTACTTACAAAACGCGATTTAAGTAATATGGTTTGGATAAATTCATAATGAATGCACAACATGCAGTCAGTTGCATACATGGAACCGATAGACAGTAATGGGTCTTATGATCATATGTATGGCCACTGAGGCTTGTTGAGATTGATGGCCAGACAGTATCAAAACAACACCAAATACCTTCCTACTACTCGCAGGATATATATTACTTAATAGGTGTCATGTAGCTTCGTGTGCATCTGCCCTGTCACTTTCTCTTGTCAGGGGGAAAGCTACTGTTGGAGTGTGCTAATGGTGTTGTCCACAATGGCTAAGATCCAAAAAGTCTATATACAGGTCTGACTAGAGAGGTGTTTATTAAAGGTGAAGCCATGGGATTTCATCATTTAAACCCTCTGTGTCACATTTCAGTTTATATACCCATTTTTGTTCCTTTCTCAATAAAAAATGGGATATGTCTGTGACATGATTGGGTATATATGGTTGTTCTAAGATTACCCACTTCATGTCGTCTGCCTGGTGTTTTTCTTCAAGGAAATGGGACGTGAGCCGGGTTGCTTGTTTACTGCGTCGAATAGTACTCTTATGTTCTTGAATGCGCAGTTTTATTTTCCTTGTTGTCATCCCTATGTATCTTAAACCACATGGGCATGTGATTAGGTACACGACTTTTTCACTGTTGCAATTTGTGTGGCGTTTAAGTAGCCAGGGTCGAGTTGTGCCTATATCCACCGATAGTGTTTTTCTAGTTTGAGAGCACACTGAACAGTTCCCGCACGGGTAATGACCCTGTACATGGAAGATTTTGAACAGTTCTGGTGAGAAGATTCCACTACCACTTTTTTCATTTAAAAGAGGAACGAATCTGAAAGATGAGTTGGTCCACACTAGACCTAGAGAGACTCCAGAAGACTCCACATCCACTTTGTGGAACCTACCGCCTGTACAGGGTCATTACCCGTGCGGGAACTGTTCAGTGTGCCCTCAAACTAGAAAAACCCTATCGGTGGATATAGGCACAACTCGACCCTGGCTACTTAAACGCCACACAAATTGCAACAGTGAAAAAGTTGTGTACCTAATCACATGCCCATGTGGTTTAAGATACATAGGGATGACAACAAGGAAAATAAAACTGCGCATTCAAGAACATAAGAGTACTATTCGACGCAGTAAACAAGCAACCCGGCTCACGTCCCATTTCCTTGAAGAAAAACACCAGGCAGACGACATGAAGTGGGTAATCTTAGAACAACCATATATACCCAATCATGTCACAGACATATCCCATTTTTTATTGAGAAAGGAACAAAAATGGGTATATAAACTGAAATGTGACACAGAGGGTTTAAATGATGAAATCCCATGGCTTCACCTTTAATAAACACCTCTCTAGTCAGACCTGTATATAGACTTTTTGGATCTTAGCCATTGTGGACAACACCATTAGCACACTCCAACAGTAGCTTTCCCCCTGACAAGAGAAAGTGACAGGGCAGATGCACACGAAGCTACATGACACCTATTAAGTAATATATATCCTGCGAGTAGTAGGAAGGTATTTGGTGTTGTTTTGATACTGTCTGGCCATCAATCTCAACAAGCCTCAGTGGCCATACATATGATCATAAGACCCATTACTGTCTATCGGTTCCATGTATGCAACTGACTGCATGTTGTGCATTCATTATGAATTTATCCAAACCATATTACTTAAATCGCGTTTTGTAAGTAAGATCTCTCATTTGCGATAATTGCTGATGACACAATTACTTTTGTAGATACTTCACGCTATGAAATCCATCTCTATATCACAATAACCACTGCAGCGGTTGTTTTCTTATAGACTCATGTTTACTTTTACATCAGAGTGACACATAGATCAAAAAATGTAGCATTCTATGTGCGTTTGTTCTGGACGGCACTGCAAGATTGGATTCTCCGATCACGGAGTTTGGGCTTTGTACACAGAGCCCAGGCTTGACATCTCATTCGAGATCGCGGGTGCTTTTTCACGGATACACACACACAGGCACAGCCTTCCGGTCTTGTGTACACGGACCTTTCAACACGAAGATAGGAATTTCAAAGATGGTTTAATTGTGTTACGAACACTTAACACTGCGAGTGTTTTCTTCCGCACGTAATAAGGTAAACAAAGCTTGGCCCGATGCGCATTGGTTAACATTGGACCAATGACAGTCTTCGAGACAGGCTTGTTGCCCAATCAGGGCCTCGTTTTGTAAACGGTGGTTTGGACAACTTATACCGGCTTTTCTTCAAAATTCAGCGATACCAATGGATGCTAAGAGAGCAAATCACCATTGAGCCAGGCGGTTGCTCTCTGCTAGGTCCGCAGCCGCCGTATATCTCGCGGCCGCCGACAAAACAGCTTCACCTCCCCCTCGGCTCACGACAAGGAGCGAGGCAACGACGGAGAGGTGAGAGCACGCATCCTCTCTTGTTCTTCTCTTTTTTTGGGGGCATTCCTTCTAAGAAGTGAGGAGGCTTAATAGGAGTTTAGATCATCAACTCCGTTTTTGCCTGCTGTCTGATAATAAGACAGTCTTTCTTCTATCAATGCAGTTTGCTGCATGTTACAGCATTGACTGAAGAAAAGCGCTGGTGCCCCCAGTTAGTTTGCAGATGTCTCTATGTGAGGCTCTGGTGATGGGGGTCCTTTCTAGCTTGCTCTAGGGCAGACATAAATTCTTGACGCTGACCCTGGCACACAGGTCAGGTCCTTGCAATTGATGCATGACATCTAACAACAGAGTCTTGTCATTTTTAACCTTTGACCTCCCTGACTGTCACTTTTTTGGTGGCTGTAAGTGTATAAACTATTATTGACTATTCCCAGTCCAATTTTGGTTATCTGAAACGCATGTCTTGCTTATTTTCCTTTCTTTAGTGCGTGGCCTCCTTCACTCTGAGCCAGTGCCAGGTGAGGTGAGGTTTTTCCTCCCTACAATTTGGGTGAGTTGATGATCAGAGGACAAATCAATGCCACACACATATGTGATAGTCCTTGAACCAAGAACAAGGTTTGTTATCTTTAATTATTATTATTTTTTCACATACAGGAGAAGAAATACCATTTTCCTCATTAAAGGAAGTGGAGTGGTTCTGTAGTTATCACAGTAAGTAAAACGTTGCAGTAGAGCATCATAGGTCCTGAAGAAAACCTATCCAGGCTGAAACATGTCGACCAGTTTACAATCATGGTGAATAGCAATTCCTTGCATGCTATTTCTCACACTGCTTTTAATCATACCACCTTGATGGTCAGACCCAATAAAGTTCTTCACATGACATCAAGTTAGGTATTTTTAGCACACGTGGATTACAATTTATCCTTCTTTCTCATAACTTTCTGAGCACTGCAACCTAAACCCCTTTTCAACCTGCACTTGGTCATCTCTAATGGTTGAGGGTCAACAAAGTGGTCCAAGTTCTGCTAGCCTCAGGTTATCCTGAGGAAGGGCACACTGGATACCACAATTTCAACCATACCACCCAGATGACGATGCTCCGCTAATGAGCGGGCTGATGGGTACTTTTCTGAGCACTCTGTAGGCTGTCCTTGCAATCATTCCTTCTCCTGTTTTTCACGTTCATATCACTTAGGATTGTTTTACTTTATACATTAACCTTTTGGTTTTGTCTTGCAGAATGAACACTATTTAGGTTCCTGCAATCAGACTTCTGGTATCTCTCGTGTCATTTATTGTTAAGTTGGGGGACAAGGTACCAACAGGTCTATAAACATTACTCCCCTCAGGCCCCTTTTCACATTCTGTTATTTGAAGTGGTGTTAAATGCCAAGTTGAAGTGGCAATAAACTACACACACAGACCTTGAAATGGCAGGACTGAGACATGTTTGAAAGGTTACTTATGTAGATAGCACAACCAGTGCTGCAGACACACTCATAGCATTTAGAGTAAATGCCCTGAGTATATGGTATACCACTTTTCAAGGGACATATAAGTAAACTAAATATGCTATTTGGGTATACACCAATGTCACCATGTTTCGTGTGGAAGCACATACACTTTAGCACTGGTCAGAAGTGGTAAAGTACCCAGAGTTCGTAGGCAAACAAAATTTTATAGCAAAGAAAGGGGGTAAGCAGGCAAAATGCTTGGAGGAAAACAACCCTAAGGATGAATAGTCTAACAATATAATACACCCCATTTCCTCATGCCCATCTTCCTTTCTTTTAGAAGATTTTCACTGTACACATGAGTTTTAAATTGGCTTCTCCGGCGTCCCACACCCCGGGTATCTCTCCCATTGAGACATAGACCTCAGGTGATATTTCTTTACAGCTCCACCTCTTCCTGATATTGTGTAGCAACAGCATACATTTGGTGAATACCTAATAGTGCTGCATCACTTTTTTTTTAAATAAAACTTTATTCGTGAATGTATATTCATCTCATACAGTATTAGCTACAGTTGCTCTAGTATTAGCAACAGACATGCAATACATCACGCTTTTCAATTTACACCCAGTCCCCAAATAAAGTGCGGAGACTCATCCTCTAGGTCGTTTCCATACAGATTTGTGCATATTATTAGAGTTCTCCACTAGTATCAGGACAGGTCCTTATACCCACCCTCACTCTCCCCAACGATCCCTCCCCCACCCAACCAACTCAGGTGTTCAATTCCTCCTAACTGTTCCGTCTCAGCTCCCCAGCGCTGACCACTCTCTGCAAGGATTATGCTATAGAAGCTCTTTTTAACCACCTCCATCCCGCCTCAGTGCTCAATATATACTATAGTAGTCCCTCAGGTTCTCAGTGCGCTCAGTTGCCCTGGGGCAGGGGCCGATATGTACTATCTAATTCTAGCAGCATGACCTCCCAGTCCAGTGCCATCGGGATTTTTCGCCTCCCACCTTCTTCCTCCTTTCTAAGAGCAACACATTCTGCTCTACCCCATTTCACCACTTCTGCCCGCCATGTCTCCACCCTAGGCGCTCTCGAGGACTTCCACTGCATTGTAATCTTCCTGAACGCTAAGAGGTGAGCTAATTCCACAAATCGCAATTTGGTTTTTAATGGTTTGGGGCGAGGCCGGGCTCCCACCAAGCAGTACAGTGCACTCTCCTTCACCTGTATCTGAGATACCTCTCTCATCGTCCGGCAGACCTCACTCCAGTAACCGCCCAACTGTGGGCACGACCAAAGCATATGTAGGAAGCCTTCCCCATCCGCCCTACATCGCGGGCATTGATGAGAGGCGTTGGGAAACATCTTGTGGATCCTCTCCGGGGTGATGTATGCCCTGTGAAGTATCATGGCTTGAATGTATTTGAATTTCACGTTTCGAGAAACCCTCTTTGGATGTTCCAGGGCCACCCGCCAGGTTATATCAGTAAAATCCTCCCCTGTGTCCCGTGCCCAGGTCTCTCGCAGAGTGTCAAGGGATAATGCAGCATGAGTTCTAATCCCTGTGTACAGCCATCTTACCAAGTGGCCGCCGGCCCCCATATAATGTACTAGGTGCACTAGTTCATGTTGCTGTGTTTGGATGCGTTGTGGCGCCCATGTCGTCCTGATAAAATGAGAGACAGTGGCATGCAGTAAGTAATGTCTGTCCGAAGTCCCAGTCGCCTGCACGAAGGTGCGATGGTCCAACAGTAGGTTGTCCCCGAAGAAACTACCTACCCCCTCAATCCCACTTGCCGTCCAGTCCCCTAGGGCGTATTTGGTGAGTTTTCCCTGTGGTGTCAGGATACCTAGTAAGGGAATATTATCTGCGTATGGCAGTACCGTAGACGTGTAAGCCAATGCCTTCTTCCAACAAAGAAGGGCAGTACGGAGCAGCGGGTGGCATTCTCGTGGAAGTTTACTCTTGGGTAGCAGTAAGGTATGTAGGTCACCCCGGCCTAATTGGTCCGCTGTCCATCCGATCTCGTGGAGATTCTTCCCGGCCAGCCAATAAGACAACCATTGGAGTTGGCTTGCGTAAAAATATCCTTGGAAGTCGGGGGCACCAAGTCCCCCCTGGGAGGTGCTGAGTTGTAATTTACGCAGGCTGAGCCGTCGTCTGCCCGACCCCCATATAAGGGTAATCAGTAAGGACTTAATGGACTCAAAGGTGCGGTGCGGGATACATATAGGTAGGTTCACGAAAAAGTACAGCAGGCGTGGTAACATTACCATCTTAGCTATTGCAATGCGGCCCATAACTGACAAGGGAGTGAGGTCCAGAAGCCGATGCTGCCACGGAGACCGGCGATGGCCCTGGAAATATTACCATCCAGCTGGTCCTCCGACCTCCTATATATGCGGATTCCCAGGTATTTAAAGCTGGACTGGGCTACCGGGATCATGTAGGTGCCAAACGGCAGAGAGGGTGGATGAGGCCCGTCACGGAAGTAAAATCCCACAGATTTTTCCGGGTTGATGGCCAGTCCCGATACTGTTTCAAATTGGCGGAAGGTGTCATATAATATCGTGTGGTCAGCTTCCAGGTCCCGGAGGTATAATAACATATCGTCCGCATATACAGATAGGAGATGGGACGTCCCCGCTATCGGTACGCCCAGCGTATCTGCGTGTTTAAGAAGAGCAATGGCTAGTGGTTCCAGTGCCAACACAAACAGTATTGGGGACAGGGGGCATCCCTGTCTGGTGCCCTAGTGGACTGGGTATTCGGCCGATACATACCACCCCGTTCTCGCCCTGGCCGTGGGATCGGTGCTGCATCACTTTAATATTACTAAGAACAATTTTTATGTTCTGTGCCTATGTTATGTATAAGCTTCATTCCTAAATCTTCTGCAAGAGAGGGTCTATGTTCCTCCTGTATTTTATTTCAAACTTCTGGCAACATTGCTTTTAAGGGTATACCATGTATAAATGTGTACAGGGCAGAAACATGGTTTCCCATGGCTGACACTGTTGCTGAATTGTCACCATTCCCATCAATGGGCACATATTTAAAATCTGGGGGGTATGCTCAAGGAAGTGGCGGAGAGAGGCGTTAGCCTTCCTTGCTTAACAGCTCTCTCTGCCACTTCTGAAACACAAGGCTGCACCTTATTTATAAGAATGTGGTGCAGCCTTGCGTTTTCCCCTGCGATGGCGCTAAGTTTAACAACTTAGCGCCAGCGCAGGCACCCTTGCACCATAGTTCAATCAGGGGAGGATTGTTTATATGTAGGAAGGTGTCCCTTCCTGCACATAAACAATCCTAAAATGCCATTCTGTCAGTTTCATGTGTGCTGCTTCATGCAGCACACATGAAAGTCACTAAATGGCATTTTTGAAGATGTTTTATGTACAGGAAGGGACACCTTCCTACACATAAACAATCCACATAATTTTGCTTTTCCATGTGTGCTGCACAAGGCAACACACATTGCAAAAAGCAAAAACGAGGAGGAATAACTCATTTCTCCTTGTTTTGCAAACTTAAGACCAGGGTTTACCTGGTCTTAATTTTGGAGATGCCTCCTATGTACGCCACCCTTCTACTTAGGGGGCAGCGTCAAAATGAATGGGTGTTTTGGTGGAACGCCCACCTCAACACCCACTGCCCACCCCTTTCACACTAACCATAGCGTGGAAGAGGGCATTATTTACTAAGGCAGTGTTAAGCCACTTAAGTGGCTTAACACTGCCTTGTAAATAAGGGGCAGCCCCTATCGCCACCACATTGTCGATATAAGTGGCATTGTGGAGGCAATAAAGGCTTGTACATATGCCCCCTGGTGTTTATCCTGAGAAGTCAAATGAGGAAACATTACTTCTAAATGATGACTCTTTTAACTAACCCAAAAGATATCTCAATTTGCTTAGTTGGGCAGTGACCTATTCCAGAATTGATAGTTTGTGGATTAATGGTGATAGCCTGTGTCTGAGCAGGTTGTTTGTGTATGATCTGGTACATATATATATATATATATATATATATATATATATATATATATATATATATATATATATATATATATATATATATATATATATATATATATATATACTTATATTATCTCAATTGCCTTTTATATTTATGACTTTTGCTAGTATCCTCTTAGTCTCTGCTATGAGGAGAAGCTGATCCTATTCAGGATGTGGACAACAACAATTGAATATAAGAATATAACATAAGAATTATATTGGGATGGAGTATCAACTTTGAATACCTAGTGAACAGCTCTGCTGCATCTATGTCAGTACCGAAGTAAAATACATCAGCAATTCGTGCTGGGTCCGCTATGACCACTCATATACATTCACTCCCTATTAATGGCAACCTCCTCCATGTCTTGAGACTTATGGGCATTAAGGGATGGGTGAAAATGGTCCAGTATCTCAAACACCTCCTGTTCAATCTCCTCTGATTCTTCATCCATTGTCACAAACACTGAACCCCACCAAGGAACCCATGATGTGGGCTGGTACCTTGTATATGTTAAACAAATGCCAGCACTAGGAGAGACACCCCTCCTGGTCCTGAGAAAGATCATAACATTTCTCTGGAGTCTCTGGTTAGATTCTATGTGTGAACTTATTTTGGGGCCCTGAGCACTCAAGGCTCGATACTGTGGTCAAGTGCCATTTTTTGACCTCCCGTCTGATAAAAAAAAAGAACTGATAGGTGTCTCTATGTCTTCTCTATGACAAGTTATGCTGATCCAGATTCAGTGTTAAGGGTCAGACATCCCTGCCAGAGAAACTCTTATCTGCACTGAAGGCAGTGCGCATGAGATTAAATAGAAAGAATGATAGATTTTTTTATTGTTTCAAGCTATTAAACACCATCACAATATAAAAAGACAGATCAAAATGGTAACACATATCATGATCATT
Organism: Lissotriton vulgaris; assembly: GCF_964263255.1. NCBI lineage: Eukaryota > Metazoa > Chordata > Amphibia > Caudata > Salamandridae > Lissotriton > Lissotriton vulgaris. The sequence goes on along the minus strand of NC_141685.1, from coordinate 555,212,700 downwards.
TAGAGAAAAGAGAAAAGAGAAAAAAGGCAGAAAACCCGGAGATCAACTCTGATGGGGACCAGTTTCCCTAAAATGCAAAGTGCAATAATTATCACCTGTAAGAAAGATTTAACCACAATAAAACCACCTCCAAGAAAGGTTTGGACTGTCCTAAGAATCACTATAATTTCTACTGGACCTGTTACTGTTTCTAACTGGAACAAGCCAGCCCCGCAAGAAATCTCTAAACGGTTGTTTCTGGTCCAAGCGGTTTATCTCCTGAAAATTGAAAAGCCAAAGCCCTGCTGGAAATATTGCATTTTGAATATAGTTCAGTAAACAATTTCAGCACATGCAACAATGCCTTCTCCCTGGGCCCTTGACCATGTTAGCGGCACCAGTAATGAGGTCTCAGCAATAATGCTTCCTACATGATCAAGGTTCCGTAACACCTAGTATAAAACATGTTTTGCCTGTAAATATCATTCTTAATCACAAAATGGAACCAGTAGTCCAGCCCTATAAAAATATAGATAAATGAGTATAAATACATGCTAAAAGCTCAGAGCTCTCATAAATGTTGTCCAGCCGATAAAAGTCTTAGGGGCATATTAGCAAGAACCTCGTTAAAATTATTGCCGTTTTAGCGGCAGGTAACTGCTGCTAAAACAATTCTATAACGCATATTATCAAACCCATTATCGCCGTTTTAGCAGCGATAATTTTAACGAGGTTCTTGCTAATATGCCCCTCAGTAACACTAACAGCCACGGCCGGTAGTAGGTGTAACTGCAGGGCGGTGACGTGGGGAAGGATAGGGGCAGGGTGGGGGGTAGTAATGTATGGATTACGGACTTTAACAGGTAAGTAAACATATAAAAAAATAAAACGAATTTTGTTGCGCGCACTGCATCGCATTTGGTGATGCAGTGTAAGCAACGAAATTCAATTTATTTATTTATATGTTTACTTATCTTTTAAAGTCCGTAATCCATACATTACTACCCACCACCCTGCCCCTCCCCCTTCCCACGTCACCGCCCTGCAGTCACACCTACTACCGGCCGTGGCTGAACACTAATGCTCAGGAACTTGCTGGTACCAAGGTCAACGATTTTGAATTTCTTTGAGGAGTTTCACTCAACGGGCCGATAACTGCAGGATCATACCACTCAGAAAAGCTAAGATATCCGTGTTGCATTGCCTTATACCAAGATTACGGAACAGCGGTTTCGGCCAAAAACATCTAAGATTTTTTTAGTTTGGGCAAACACATATTATGTGGGCAAGGCTTTCCTTCCTAAAATTATGTAAACGGCACTGCTGCTCAAAAGACCCTGTCAATCTTCTGAATGTGTGGGCTTTTAAAGAAATCAAACCACATCTCAATCTCAATAGCTCTTTCTTGACTTCATTGACTTTCATTGAGGAAGCTAAGTATGTGGCTCTCCCTGGCCCTTGATACAATGAGTCACATAGGTCAGCGTGAGCTTTATGGGACAGTTCTTGAATGTCTGTGAGCCTCGATTGTATCCTTGCCCTTTTTAGCAGCAGTTTTGATGAAAGCTTCGGGGATAAATTAGAGAGTGGAACGATGGTCGTCGCTAGGGCTTTCATTGCATCCCTCAAATTGCGTTCCCAATATAGTGTTTTGTCATGAAAGCCTCAGCAAATAATTTCCTTGAGTGACCCTGGAGCCGTCATGCTGAGCTTCCCATAATATCCAAGAAATCGAGCCTTTAATACTAATAGTAGCTGTGAGAATGGAAGAGCATCTCGGAGACTAAAAAGTCACCTGTAAAACCTCAGTTGGGCTTTATCCCGCCAGCCAAAGGTATGGTATTTAAAAATGAAGGTGCCATACGTGAGAGTAGGCATACATTTGGCATTGATTAGATTACAGATGTAAGATCAGGCCGATTCACCTAAAATATAACTTATACGCAACTAATTCAAAAGGCCTCATTTACAGTCTCATATCAAAACCGGGAATAGAACCTCTCGAGAAATACCTTTTTCTAATAGAATTGTTGTTTTTGGGTGCATGATTCCATGTTTTCCTCCTGGTAATGGGTATTATCGACATTATTTAAAAACATCCGAATTTCTATATTACCTGCAGAATTTGAGCATGAAAAATGCCATGGTTGAGCGCAATTTGCACCAACCCCTTCGAGTAAGAGCAGGTAAAAATAGAGTTCACGTTCAATGAGTGAGATAGTCTAAATCGCGTTGTAGGAAAATGTTGACATTTTGAGTGACTGACACACTTATCTGATAGATTCCTGACTTTTGAGTTGTTTTTCCTGAGCAGACTATCCACGCGTTTATTTATTTTGTACACAAACCTATTCGTCTCTGTCTAGGGTGCTAAAAAAGATATTCCTGTACATAACACAATCTAACGTCTAATGTGCTTACGGTGTAATACAGAGACAAAGCCTCGGGCATTTTCCTTATCATTGTCACACTGCTGATGGATGTACTAAGCATCATGTTGCCACAACTTATTAAACATCACAATTTGGAATAGACCTTCTTTGTGACTTTATTTAAAGCTAAAGTGATTGACATCAACTGTAATTGAAATTGTTGCTCACTGAGTTGTTTGTTTGATGTAGTAATCTTTGTAAATACTCTCAGGGGCAGATATACAACAAAGTAACGCAGCATGGTGCAGCAAGTCATTTTGCTGCGCCGTGCTGCGTTAGTTTGGAAAGCACAGAGATGCGACAAATTTACAAGAATATGTCGCATCTCTGTGCTTCCCCGGCGCTGGCGCACAAACTGCAGCCATGCTCCGGCACAGGCACCCTTGCACCATGGTGCAAGGATGCCTGCGTTGTAGGGAGATTGTTTTTGTGTAGGAAGGGACAGGCTCCTGCACAAAAACAATCACAAGAGGTTTTTTCATCTTTCAAAGCATGCTGTAGAATTCAGCACGCATTGAAAGAGGAAAATACGAGGAAAAATTAAAACATTTCTCCTCGTTCCTCCTCGCTACGCCACTCTAGGGTGGTGTAGCATTCACACGCATCTCCAGATTTACGATTTCTCGTAAATCTGGAGATGTGTCTTGTTCCATGGGTGTTGCGTGGGAACACCCACAGCAACACCCATGGAACACCCCTTCCACGCACAATGCTGCGTGTTAAGGGGGCCATATTTACAAGGAGAGGAAAAGTCATGCCGGGTGGCTTTCCCTCTCCTTGTAAATATGGAGGAACCCCCTGCGGCACCAGTGCGTCACAAAAAGTGACGTAGTGGTGGCGCAGGGGGCTTGTAAATCTGCCCCTCAGTCTATTGACTAACATTCACAAATGTAATACATTTGTCGGCAACTCTAAGACATTGTACTTTTTTCTCTATTTTCTTTAACCATAAATGGATTTTTAATTAATTGTGTCTGGCAATTGATCATTATTCAGTGTTTTCGCTGCAAGTAGGCATTATTACAGTAACCTATTTTCAGCTTCTTGATGTTTGCTTGAGAGCAATCTCTAACAGATGTGCCGAATAATTACAATATGTTCCAAACACTAAATAGTTTCATTTATTTGCATTCTGCTTTTCCACCATCAGGTCAGCTATGAATTCCAGTAGCACTTTATTTACTCACAGAAAAAGCGAAACACTGGTATGTGATTGAAAATGCTTTAGTGTAAGTAAATTCCATATACGTTTGCATTGAGTCACGGGTACGATATTTTGCGTTGATGACATGTGTATTTGGATTAATATATTACGGAAAAATCCTTTGGTGATATATAATAGCCATGTGAGACGTGTTAGTAAATGTGGGTGCTGCTTTGAGGTGGAAGTGGTGAGGATTTACCTGCTGTCATCATTAGGCCAGCCTTGAGGGGAGGGGTGCCTACATGTGGGATAATTTGCCAATCCAAATCTGGTAGTTGGGATACGCACTCCTTGAGTAATCTGAGTGTATTCGAAAAGTTCTTATTAGGTGGGTGGTGCCCGTGGGGTTGAACCCTCTGTACTTGGGTTTGGAGAAAATGTATGACGCACTGTTCTCTCGAGAAAAGTGTCTCCCCAGAGCACTCGATACCAAATGTTCAATAAAGATTCAAAAGCGTATAAATGAACTCAAGAAATCTTCTTTACTTGTTCATTTCAATTTCATTTCATGATTCGTCTCATGATTTATAAATGTTCAACTCATTGGCCCAATGCATTTCGGGCTAAGCCCTTCTTCGGGGGCCCTGTACAATTCTGTAGGGGCGTATTATTCACCGCACTGATCTCGGGAAAAAATTCGGGTAAAGTGTTTTCGGCGTGTCCTCGAAGGAGTCCGGTTGAAGAGTCTCTTCAACCGGACTCCTTCGAGGGAGAACAGTGCGCCATACATTTTCTACATGTGGGATAATGACAGGTGGATGGTGAGGTATCTTAGTGATCTCCAAACAGCTCCATGACAGAATAAACTGAGCTTTGCACCAGGCAGCATCGGTTGCGACTGCGTTGAGTTCCATAGGGTAGACTTCAGTTAGTTACCACAGCAGCAAGGGGAGCACATCATATTCATAGTAAGAATGTCGCATGTGAATATCTGTGAATTGGGGCGGTGGTGGGGGGATGTATGACGTTACAACGCATGCTTTTACCACGCATGCCTTTACAACGCGGTTTTTACAATGCATGCCTTTACAACGCATAGTACTTTGAGGCACTGGATAGTGAATAGTTTAAATTACTATTCCAACTCTAGTCCCCGTGGATAGTAGGGATGGTGTTGGATAGTACATTAAACCTATTCCCTATCTTAGAGCGCCCCCCCAGCGCAATGCGTTGTAATGGTTTGCGTTGTTAAAGTTGCGTCGTAAAGGCACTGCGTGGTAAAAGTTGCGTTGTAAAGGATGTTCCCCGTGGTGGGGCAGCCTTCAGATAAACGCCATGCATGAAACTATCAGCAGTGGGTTTCGTCTTCAGACATAGCCTTCTTATGTTCAGTAATATGCTCGACCTCCTCCAAATATGGAAGAGAAACTATAGTAGAGGCAACCTGTCAAAGCACAACTCCAGCACTTGTAACTTCATCCATTCACAGTAGCTCTATCCTTCTGGGTACCAGCACCATGTAAAATGTCTAGAATGTCAATCTTAACTCCTCCACATGAGTGCCATGTAGGTCTCATAAACTGCATGAATACAAGTACTCTATAAGTGTGGGACAGATCCACTATAACGTATACGGTAACACCCGGGGCAGTGGCTGCATGGAGCAATACCCGGTCTTCCCCCTCCAGCCTTCCAAAATCTGACTCTGACTCTGACTCAGATTCGACCTGTCCTCCAAGCAGAACCTGCCTACCATTGCCCAGCAGCTCCAAATAACAATAACTGGCGTTAACTGGTGACAACCACACGGATCGGTGTGTACCGAGCGCGTCCACCATTACGGGTGGTTGTGGAGTGTGAGCCTGGGGTCCCACGGAGGCGGCTTGACCAGGTCGGTTGCGGCTTGTGGACTATCTGTGAGCCCTTTCTGCTCAAGAGAAGCTCAAGAGAAGTGTATTCAAGGAGTGCCGGAGGGCAGTGCATGGTTGGTAAAACACAGAACTTTTGGGTTTCCTGCCTCTTGTGGTGTTGGGCCTCAGGCCCACATGGCGTAAAAGATAGACACAGACACTCAGGAATGTACATCAGTAACTGGCCACAAGAACGTGCACCCGGGCCTTAATATTAGCTGAGCCACGTCACTCGTGACACCTGTGATGGATGGGTGTGGGGGTGCAGTGCGTCCAGCCCTCAAGGGAGTGGCTGGAAGTCTATCTTCCTGCGGAACACTAGAATGTGTACATTAAAGCAAAATCAAGTTTTTGCACAGAAATGCAGACAATTTTCTTTGTTTAAAAAACATTGAAACAAAAAATCACATTAACATACTTTTATCTACTTTCAGATTCAGAAATAACTTTAAGAAAAACCGAAGCAAAGAGAAAACCCAAGACATCAAGAAACCGAACAAGGAAAAATAACCAAGTCAAAGAAGGTAATTCAAATGAACATTCCTAGAAAAGAAACATAAATAAATGGAAGTACTTGAGTATTAATACTTTTTAAAAGTTGCTGCAGTATGGAAAATGAAGGATAGTGTAAAATCAAGATATACTAATCTAACTCCAGGAAATTGAAGCAGTAGATAAAATGTGGGATAGTAAAGGGGCAGGATTACGTATTATAACTCCAATAATGAGCAGCAGTAGGGAAAGTGATGGATTTTCTATTCTAACTCCAGGAAGGTGCAGTAGTAGAGAAAGTGTGGGATAGTGTAGGGGCAGGATTTACTATTCTAACTCCAGGAAGGTGCAGCAGTAGGGAAAGTGATGGATAATGTAGGAGCAATATTTACTATTCTAACTCCATAAAGGTGCAGTAGTAGGGAAAGTGTGGAATAGTGTAGGGGCAGGATTTACTATTCTAACTCTAGGAAGGTGCAGCAGTAGGGAAAGTGATGGATAGTGTAGGAGCAATATTTACTATTCTACCTCCAGGAAAGTTCAGTAGTAGGGAAAGTGTGGGATAGCGTAGGGGCAGGATTTACTATTCTAACTCTAGGAATGTGCAGCAGTAGGGAAAGTGATGGATAGTGTAGGGGCAATATTTACTATTCTAACTCCGTGAAGGTGCAGGAGTAGGGAAAGTGTGGGATAGTGTAGGGGTATGATTTACTATTCTAACTCCAGGAAGGTGCAGCAGTAGGAAAAGTGATGGATAGTGTAGGGGCACTATTTCCTATTCTAACTCAAAGAAGGTGTAGCAGTAAGAAAAGTGTAGGATTGTGTAAGGGCAGGATTTACTATTCTAACTTCGGGAACGTGTAGCAGTAGGTAAAGTGTGAGAAAATGTATGGTTACATTAAAGCAAAATTAAGTTTTTGCACAGAAATGCAGACAATTATCTTTGTTTAAAAAACATTGAAACAAAAAATCACATTAACATACTTTTATCTACTTTCAGATTAAAAAACAACTCTAACAAAAACCGAAGCAAAGAGAGAACCCAAGACATCAAGAAACCGAACAAGGAAAAATAACCAAGTCAAAGAAGGTAATTCAAATGAACATTTCTAGCAAATAAACATAAATAAATAGTAGTACTTGAGTATTGATACTTTTATAAAATGCTGCAGTATAGAAAATGTAGGATAGTGTAAAAGCAACATATACTAATCTAACTCCAGGAAATTGAAGCAATAAGGTGCAGCAGTAGGGAAAATGATGAATAGTGTTTTGGCAAAATTTACTATTCTAACTCCAGGAAGGTGCAGTAGTAGAGAAAGTGTGGGATAGTGTAGGGGCAGGATTTACTATTCTAACTCCAGGAAGGTGCAGCAGTAGGGAAAGTGATGGATAGTGTAGGGGCAATATTTACTATTCTAACTCCATAAAGGTGCAGTAGTAGGGAAAGTGTGGGATAGTGTAGGGGCAGGATTTACTATTCTAACTCCAGGAAGATGCAGCAGTAGAGAAAGTGATGGATAATGTTGGGGCAATATTTACTATACTCCAGTAAGGTGCCGGAGTAGGGAAAGTGAGGGATAGTGTAGGGGCAGGATGTACTATTGTAACTTCAGAAATTTGCAGCAGTAAATAAAATGATGGATAGTGTAGGGGCAACATTTACTATTCTAACTACAGAAAGGTGCAGCAGTAGGGAAAGTGTAGGATAGTGTAGGAGCAGGATGTACTCTTCTAACTTCAGAAATTTGCAGCAGTAAATAAAATGATGGATAGTGTAGGGGCAATATTTACTATTCTAACTCTAGAAAGGTGCAGCAGTAGGGAAAGTGTGGGATAGTGTAGGGTGAGGATTTACTATTCTAACTCCAAGAAAGTGCAGCAGTAGGAAACATGATGGATAATGTAGTGTCTAAAATTACTATTCTAACTCCAGCAAGATACAGCAGTAGTGAAAGTGTGAAATAGTGTAGGGGCATAATTACCTATTCTAACTCAAGGAAGGTCCAACAGTAGGGAAAGTGTGGGATAGTGTAGGGGCAGTATTTACTATTGAAACTCCAGAAAGCTACAGCACTAGAGAAAGTATAGAATAGTGTACTTACTTATTAAGTGTATAAAATATACATTCTAAAATAAGCCTCTTTTTTCACAGAAAATGTCAACTCAGGAAACAGCAACATACATAAAATCTAGAAAAGGAAACCGTTTATTGAAACATTCAGGGTATATATATTGTAAAGAAAGGATAAGTGAACCAGGTAGACATTGGAGGTGCGTGCAATACTTCTCATCCCATTGCAGCGGCAGAGAGGTTACCCTTGATGATATCATTATTAAAACAACAAAACATAACCACTCTGCCTCTGCAATGGAGATTGAAGTAAACCTTAAACGAAATGAAAGACATTGCAAGCACCTCCAATGACACTACTGGATCAATATTATGAGAGGTTGCACAGCATGTTCCTAGTCATGTTGCTAGTAGTATTCCTATTACACCCAATTTGAGAAGAATTATACAAAGACAAAAGCAGGCAAGTAACACCCAGACTTCAATTCCTCATACTTTTTCTGACATTAAAATCCCTAATGAACTCACTTTGGGCCCGATGTAGGTCGGTCGGTAACGGCCGAAAATCGGTATTTTCGGCCGTTACCGACCGGTATTCAAGGATTGGCATGTAGGGGCACAATTTTACAGAATCGGTAAATTTACCGATTCGATAAATTTACTAATTCCGTATAATACCGAATCGGTATTTTTACCGATTCGGTAAATCTCAGATGTAGGTGGGACTCTTCTGAGTCCCAAAGGCCCTACAAAATCGGTATTTTACCACACAATCCTATTGTGTGGTAAAATACCGAATTCAGGTGTGCATGCACATGTGTGCATGCACACCTAGCCATGTGACAGACAGACATGCCCTTAGGGCATGTCTGTGTGCCACATGGCGCACATGCCTATTTGTGGGGTGCCAGAGGGTGTCAAAGTGACACCCCCTGCACCCTTGCAAAATTCGGTATTTACCGATTCTGTAAATACAGAGTCGGTATTTCCCATTGATTCCTATGGGCTTCAAAGCCCACAGGAATCAATGGGAAATACCGATTCTGTATTTACAGAATCGGTAAATACCGATTGTTACAGATTCTGTATTTCCACATCTGGAAATACCTACATATCCACCCTTTAGATTTACCTACATCTGGCCCTATATCTTTTTCTAACGAACCTTTCCTCCTGCACGACAACCAAAACCCTCATAAACGTATTCTTATCTTTAGTACACCCCGCAACCTTGTTAAGTTAGAAAATAGTGAAATTTCGATGATAGATGGGACGTTTAAAAGTACACCCCATCCTTTCACCCAAATTTACACTATTCACGCAAAGATTAACCATAATGTAATTCCATTAGTATATAGTTTGCTACCAGATAAGCAATCAGCAACCTACACTGAGTTTTTATCAGTGATTAAAAGCAAAACATCCAACAAAAGTCCTAGGAAGATAATTATTGATTTTGAATTGGCTATGATCAATGTGATCACTAAAACGTACACGGATACCCAAATTCAAGGATGTTTTTTCCATTTTTCCCAGGCATTCTGGCATAAATTTCAAAAAAAATCCCTGGTTGCAGAATACTCACTTACCGCTCTTTGTTTTGTCCCTCCTGAAAGTGTAGATGAGTACTATACAGCTATTACAGAATCTGATTATTTAATGAAAATGAAGACAACTTGGCACCCTTATTAAATTATTTTGAGGACACATGGATTGGACATCTAAGCAGATCGGGTCGCAGGAGGAAGCCATGTTTCCATGTGGAGTGGTGGAACTGCTACACGAGCTGCTTAGAAGGAGAAGGCAAAACAAACAATGCCATAGAGGGATGGCATAACTCCTTCATCCATACAATTGGCAAACCACACCCTAACTTCTACTCATTTTTGGAAACTTTGAAGAAGGAGCAAAGTTACCAAGAAATGAGAATCTCTCAAACATTAACTGGTAGTCTAAACCCACACATTTCAAAAAAATCAAAGAAAATGTCTGAGAGACTATTGGCAATATTACAACAGTTTAGGTTGTGTGTGGCTTTAGACTACCTAGATAATGTTGCTAACATACTACATTTCTAAGTTTATTCTACACCTTACTTTCCTGCTTCTACCTAAATCAATTCAATTGGCTTTTTTTTTACTAAATTATTTTTTCAAATAAAAAGTCAGGTGAGCTTACCTTTAGTTGTCTTTTTTTTTATTCCTCTTCTTTCTCCAAAAGTAATCCATTAGAAAGATAGAAACAAATATCCAAAACAAAAAAAGCAGAAATCCACATAGCAAATAAACCTATTTTTTCCATAATCAAATTTGAGCATTTTCAAAAATACAGATGCATTATCTTAAAAAATCCAAAGTGCACGGAAAAAAAATAATAAATAACACCATCCAAAGTAATCCAAAATCAACGAAATCCACGTTTGATGGTAAACAATGTGGCCTGGTCTACAAAATCAAAATTCATCCTAAAGATCATCCATACTCCCAGAAATTGTTTTTCCCCCTAAATCCGTCTGAAAAGGTTTTTAAAGTTCTAGTACATTCTATTAACAATCAAAATGCTTTGAAATCCTGGTTGTTTCCAAGTCAATTTTTTTAAGAATTACAACAAGCATGTACATGTTGAATACCATCCATACTCCACGAAATCCAAACTTTATACAAAACCATCATTAAAGGATTCAATCATCCATTTCCTTTCGAAAAAAAAAAACTCCTCGAAATCCATTTTTTTACAAATTGAAACATGTATGATTTTTTTTCGTCCATAATCATCCTGATAGTAATGGAAAATACTCTAAAAACCTTTTCATTCAAACACCATGCAGCATATGTTTATCAAAGTACGTAAACATGCTGAAAGAAATCCATAGACCAAAAATTCAACATCCAAAAAGCAAACAATCTACTCATAAATCCATAACTTTCCCCACTGCATCCTGTAAACAATTATATATTCACGTAGCAACAGACCAAAGTAATCAAAAAGCAACCAAACCATCAAAATTCGAAACGAGATCTTCACGTTTTCACATTATATAAATTTCCGGCACTTTGCGATTAAAATTTTCAATGCAGTTCACATTATTACTTTTTTGAAACAATAAAAATTCTCCCATTAACATGTATCATATTTAATTTACATTTCCCTATTTTTTTAAGCAACCCGACAAAGACATACTACAGTAACATGATCGGCGACATGCTGAAATAACATTACATACAAAACAATTACATTTGCAACCTCTCCTTATCCTTTCTTTACAATATATATTTCCTAAATTACATTAAATTGTAATATATTAAGTATTAAACGTTTCCTACCTGAGCGCAGATCAGCTTCCTGCTGCTTCCAGCTTCGACGCTCTTCAAAATGGCCGCTTGAAGACACGTTTACGCGACGACGTCATCAGCAGCTACAAAGATAAAGAAAGGACTATTTGTATTTATTTTTGTATTAATAATATACATTATTTTTATTATTTTTCTTTACATTACAAAATGTTTAAAAAATATGATAATTACAAATAAAAAGTTGTTTATTTTTTAATGATTTTTTCAATAAAAAATATAATAATAATAACGAGTAATTGTTTTCATTAATGTAATTTTTGCTAATGTATGTTTATATTAAATGTAATAACATTGAAAATATTAATAAATGTAACTTACCTCTACACTGATGCCAAATCCTGCAAAAACTTGTCCCAAGTACCTTTTTTACAGCTTGCAAAGTAGTTCCGCGGGACTCTAATCTTCAACTGTGGAAATAAATAAATGACAAAACTCTCCATTGAATACAATGTAAAAGCGTGGGAAAATTTCTAAAATTAATATTTAAGCATATATTACTTTCACTTTAAAAATATTATAAATTATAAAAATGTTTTTAAACAATAATAAATATTTTATAAATTTTTTATTTTTTCAATTTTATTAATGAACTATTTAAAAAAAATGTAAATAAACATTATTTAAATTTAATATTTATTAATTCATTAATGTAAACATATTTTTTACTACATTCTAAAAATATATTTAAATATATATTTATTAATTTTACAGACCATACCTATTTATTTATTTAACAATAGATTTTTTGAAAAATAAAATAATAATACTAATATTAAAAACTTAAAATTTAACAGTCTTTAAATTTAATTTAAAGTTTAAATTTAATACCTAAGTATTAATAATTAATTTTCACAATACTCTTTTAAAATAAAAAACTAGTGAATTATTTTGTAATAAAAATAAATAACAATAATTTTAAAAACATACACTTTTACATGAGTATTACCTATTTTTAAATATTACTAATTAAATGTAACTTATAAAAGACATTTTATTTTTTGGAATAAATACAAGAGTAATACGTTTCTTAAAAAAGGACTATTTTTAATATATTTAAATTTACTCATTACTCTTTTTCTATGTAATTCTTCATTGTAATTTCTTATTATAAATAAATATTTTATACATAATAAAACTAAAACAATTACAAGAATATTAATTTTTAATAAATATTACAAATAAAATGTATATTAAAACATATTAAACATTTGATATTTAATACTCTAGTATTAATTTACATAAAATATTACTAATTAAAAATAAGTTACACATTTTCAAATTAATACTTGAGTATTTTTTGTATTTTTAATAATATATTAAAACTTTAAATATATATATATACAAAATTAATTTAATACTTAAAATTAATTAACAAATAAATATAAATTATTTAATATTAAAAAAATTAAACTATACTTAAAACCTACTTACGATGTAATAGCATGCGTTGTAATGACATCTGCGTTGTAATAGCATGCGTTGTAAATATATGCGTTGTAAAAGCACTTGAGGTGTAAAAGTTGCGTTGTAATGGTAGTGCGTTGTAAAAGTTGCGTTGTAAAGGATGTTCCCCCGGTCCATCACGACCCAATTTTGTACCGCTTTATTCACCAGTAGGAGCGGGAGATGAGATCTCTTCACCGGTGGTGGCATTGGGCAGCCACGTGTGGTGCGTGCTCTGCACCAGTCTTTTCTCGCGCTGTTGACGGGGACAGTTCAGTGAGGGGGGGGGCAGTTAAGACTGGCATTCCACTTGTGATGATGGGGCCGTGTTGCAGAGTTGGTTTCCCGTTGGTTTCCTTTGAGCGGGGGCGGGGCAGAGCTGTAGAATCCCTGGTTTAGCCTGTTAGTTGAGGTGGGGTTGAGTACTCTTCTGTTGGCACGCTTTCTTTCTGGTACTTGGTGTGCCTCTGTTGTGGCTTGGGGTAGTGTCCGTTCACCACAAGGGGCAAGTGGCGCGATTTCCTCACTGGAGGTGGCGTCAGACAGCCACTGGGATAGCGTGCAATGCACCTCGTCTTCTTGTGCTTCCTGTGGGTAAGCTCTGGGCCCCTGGTAGCTCTTTCCTCTGTGTGGGTTTGGAGTTACTCCCCTTCAAACTGTAGGCAGCGCCCTAGCCTGCGCTGGGAATGGTGCTCCGTCTCTTCAGCTTGTCTTGCCTGGGAACGGGGTTTGTGGTCTCCTCTCCTGGATGCGGGTACAATCTCACTCAGTATGTGACTGGATTCTTGCAGTGTGTAACTTCTCATCTGGCTGGGGCTGCAGGTGGCTACCCGAGGATGCACTAGGCACTTGCATTTGTCTCTATTTTTCCTTTGTCTTGTGGGTGACTGCAGTGCTGTATGGTTTCCCAAAAAGACAACAGCCGCTGTCATGGGCTCTGTCTGGATGGGTGCCCGTGACAGGAGGTACTACCCTGTTTTACGTGTGTGTGTGTGTATTAGCGCTCTTCCTCTTGTCGGCAGCAGTGCCTGGGCATGAATTCTGGAGGCGCTTGGGTGCAGATTCTGGGCAGTCATTAGGTGGCGCTGCAGCCACCTGTGTTGTGAGTCCAGGACAGTCTCACTGATGCGCTGGGCTCTGCAGCGGTGCAGGCATGCGGCCACTGGGGGCGCTGCATGTAGGCTTCAGCAATGTTTATCCTCTTGTGCAGCATCTAGATCATGGGGGTGCAGGACAGCCTCCGCGTTTCTGCAGGCTGGGGATTCAGCAGACGGCTGACACTGCAGGTGCGGCGCTGTTTGGCAGGTCACTACCAAGTATCCTCGACGCACCGTGTGGTGCACAGCAGGCAGGCTGGGCAGCTTAATTTTGATTGTTTAGGAAGCAAGGGACCCCTATAGAAATAGCTAGCTATAACAAAGGGAACTAGACTAGTATAAGGAAATTATAGCTAGCGAAGATGGCAACGGAACTTATTAATAAAAATACCTCTCTATACATAAAATATGAAAATATATTCTAGGAGCACCCTAATACAAATAATGTGTACATATAGAAGATATTCTCATGATACATTTATTTATTTATTTTTTGCATAATTCATAAATCAATAACTGTTACAGAATTTTAATTGTGCATATAGGATTCAAGAATAAACATTTCCAAAAATTAGTTAAATTAGGCAGCCAACATAAGTATATACAAATCCAGATGATAGACAAAACGTTGATTCAGGCAGTGCGGCAGATGTCTACAACGCGCGTTTCGGCATACACGCCTTCATCAGGTAGCCATCTATTGCTCATATAACTTTATTCTGGATGTAGAAAATGATATAATGTGGTTCAGCAAAATCTCTACTTTAAATTGTGGCTCTGCGAGGCTGAGGGAACATGTAGAGAAGATTGGCCACAAGACTATGATTACATCTGGGCAGGGACGTCAAAACTTGAGCTTTGCTGAGAAGACGATTTTAAATAACCGGAAATGATCTCCTGGATATAAAAGTTTGGAATCCGAAAAATGCCCCACGTCAAGGATAAGAGTAAACAGCCGGTAAAATACGACCCAAATGGACCGGGGAATATCTCCTGAAGGGCAGATAGTTTCGGTCCAAAAGGCCCCTCGCTAGGATGTCACAGGCTGAGAGTGTGCTCTGATACAAGTGATTTTGATGCAACCATGGGGGTGCGGTACCCACAGTTGACCGCTAGGTGGCAGTATCCTGTGCAATGTAGGCCTTAGCAGCGTTCCTGCCGCCACTGGTCTTGCACTGTGTGCACTGAGCTTTTCTGGGCCCTCTCTTTTAGAGTTCCGGCGGCTGCCCTGATGCTGCGGGTTGTCTCGCTCGTATGAGCCTCACGGGAGCATATGCGGAGTGGAAACAAATGAAGGCTTGGCAGGCACGACTTCCCTCTCCCCGCCTGATACAGGGTAAGTGTCATTAGCGCATGAGATGGCAGCAGAGGCACGCATTCGTGGTCGGGGTGGCTTCTACTCTTGCACACAGATCTCCGGCCTACCGCATGCTGGGCTGCCGAAGGCGGTCTCTTTTGCGGCTGTGGTGTTGTCAGCAGGGATTTTGTCAGGCGGTACTGCGGTCGGCGAGAGGTGGCAGGGCTGCTTGGTCTCGCTGTTTTTCCGGCGTCTTTGGGGCTCACAGTTCTAGCAGCACAGTGGCGCCGGGCATTCTCCCTGTCCCACAGGCGGCACTGATGGAGGGTGGAGTCATCAGTCCTGGTAAATCCCCGCAGTGCCGGGCAAGGCGGGCGGTGCAGGGTGCGGCGAGGCATGCGGGCTGATGTCGTCACGCGCCTCCCTTTTGGTGCTGCAGAAGTAAGGAGCAGAGCTGGCGGACCAGTGCTTTGCTCTGGGGTGGCAGGTCCGCTCTCGGGCGCTGCACAGTGAAGACTGCAAGGCTCTTTACTTGCGGCTGCGATTGCCTGAGTGTAATTAGGTGGGGCTGCAACCACCTGTGTTGTGAGTCCAGGACAGTCTCTCTGATGCTGTGGGCTGTGCAGCAGTGCAGGCATGCGGCCATTGGGGGCGCTGCACGTAGGCTTCTGCAACGTTTATCCTCCTGTGCAGCATCTAGATCAAAGGGGTGCAGGACAGCCTCCGCATTTCTGCAGGCTGGGGTTTCAGCAGACGGCTGACAATGCAGGTGCGGCGCCGTTTGGCAGGTCACTACCAAGTATCCTCGACGCACCGTGAGGTGCACAGCAGGCAGGCTGGGCAGCTTAACTTTGATACAACCAGGGGGATGTGGAACCCACAGTTGACCACTAGGTGGCAGTGTCCTTTGGAACGTAGGCCTCTGCAGCATTCCTGCCCCCACTGACCTCGTGCTGTGTGCACTAAGCTTGCTGGGCCCTCTCTTTTAGATTTCCGGCGGCTGCCCTGATGCTGCGGGTTGTCCGGCTTCCATGAGCTTCACGGGAGCATATGCAGAGCGGAAACAAATGAAGGCTCGGCAGGCACGACTTCCCTCTCCCCGCCCGCTACATGGTAAGTGTCATTAGCGCATGGGATGGCAGCAGAAGCACGCATTCGTGGTTGGGGTGGCTTCTACTCTTGCGCACCGATCTCCGGCTTACCGCATGCTGGGCTGCTAAAGGCGGTCTCTTTTGCGGATGTTGTGTGGTCAGCGGGGATTTAGTCAGGCGGTACTGCTGTCAGTGAGACGAGGCAGGGCTGCGTGGTCTCGCTGTTTTTCCGGCATCTTTGAGGCTCACAGTTTTAGGAGCACAGCCGCGCCAGACATTCTCCTTGTCCCGCAGGCGGCACTGACGGAGGGTGGTGTCATCAGTCCCGGGCAAGGCTGGGCGGTGCGGGGTGCGGCGTGGCATGCAGGGCTGATGTTGTCACGTGCCTCCCTTTTGGTGCTGCAGACGCAAGGAGCACAGCCGGCGCAACAGTGCTTTGATCTGTGGTGGCAGGTCCGCTCTCAGGCGCTGCACAGTGAGGACCTTGCTCACTTTGCCACTGGATTCAAGCAAGCCGGGCTGAAGACGGCTGGAATGCCAGAAACGGGTCCTCGGAAGCTTGTTTCCGGTCCAGGGAAGACATGGCTTGGCAGTTTCGGCTGGACTGTTCCCATGAGGCACAGGGTCAGACTGATTTGCATACAGCCATGTATGAACTGGGGTGGCAGAGTGGGCTAAAGAACGGTGGTGGATTAAACCCAGATCTTTTGACTGGGTGTGAGTGTTTGATTGATTAAGATGCTCAGTCCATCACCACCCCCCTTTTGTACCGCTTTTGGCCACCATAAGTGTGGCAGGGTATGCTCAGACGTGAGTCCCTTGCTCACTTTGCCACTGGATTCAAGCAAGCCAGGCTGAAGACGGCTGGAATGCCAGAAACCGGTCCTCGGAAGCTTGTTTCCGGTCCAGGGAAGACATGGCTTGGCAGTTCCGGCTGGACTGTTCCTATGAGGCACAGGGTCAGACTGATTTGCATATAGCCATGTATGAACTGGGGTGGCAGAGTGGGCTAAAGGACGGTGTTGGATTAAACCCAGATCATTTGACTGGGTGTGAGTGTTTGAATGATTCAGATGCTCCGTCCATCACCACCCCCTTTTGTACCGCTTTTGGCCACCATAAGTGTGGCAGGGTATGCTCAGACGTGAGTCCCTTGCTCACTTTGCCACTGGATTCAATAAAGCCGGGCTGAAGACGGCTGGAATGCCAGAAACGGGTCCTCGGAAGCTTGTTTCCGGTCCAGGGAAGACATGGCTTGGCAGTTCTGGCTGGACTGTTCTCATGAGGCACAGGGTCAGACTGATTTGCATATAGCCATGTATGAACTGGGGTGGCAGAGTGGGCTAAAGGACGGTGTTGGATTAAACCCAGATCATTTGACTGGGTGTGAGTGTTTGAATGATTCAGATGCTCCGTCCATCACCACCCCCTTTTCTACCGCTTTTGGCCGCCATAAGTGTGGCAGGGTATGCTCAGACATGAGTCCCTTGCTCACTTTGCCACTGGATTCAAGCAAGCCGGCTGAAGACGGCTGGAATGCCAGAAACCAGTCCTCGGAAGCTTGTTTCCGGTCCAGGGAAGACATGGCTTGGCAGTTCCGGCTGGACTGTTCCCATGAGGCACAGGGTCAGACTGATTTGCATATAGCCATGTATGAACTGGGGCGGCAGAGTGGGCTAAAGAACGGTGATGGATTAAACCCAGATCTTTTGACTGGGTGTGAGTGTTTGTTTGAATCAGATGCTCCGTCCATCACCACCCCCTTTTGTCCCGCTTTTGGCCGCCATAGGTGTGGCAGGGTATGCTCAGGCATGAGTCCCTTGCTCACTTTGCCACTGGATTCAAGCAAGCCAGGCTGAAGACAGCTGGAATGCCAGAAACCGGTCCTCGGAAGCTTGTTTCCGGTCCAGGGAAGACATGGCTTGGCAGTTTTGGCTGGACTGTTCCCATGAGGCACAGGGTCAGACTGATTTGCATATAGCCATGTATGAACTGGGGTGGCAGAGTGGGCTAAAGAACGGTGATGGATTAAACCCAGATCTTTTGACTGGGTGTGAGTGTTTGATTGATTCAGATGCTCCGTCCATCACCACCCCCTTTTGTACCGCTTTTGGCCGCCATGAGTGTGGCAGGGTATGCTCAGACGTGAGTCCCTTGCTCACTTTGCCACTGGATTCAAGCAAGCCGGGCTGAAGACGGCTGGAATGCCAGAAACCGGTCCTCGGAAGCTTGTTTCCGGTCCAGGGAAGACATGGCTTGGCAGTTCCGGCTGGACTGTTCCCTTGAGGCACAGGGTCAGACTGCTTTGCATATAGCCATGTATGAACTGGGGTGGCAGAGTGGGCTAAAGAACGCTGATGGATTAAACCCAGATCTTTTGACTGGGTGTGAGTGTTTGATTGATTCAGATGCTCCGTCCATCACCACCCCCTTTTGTACCGCACAGTGAGGACTGCAAGGCTCTTTACTTGCGGCTGCGATTGCCTGAGTGTGGCAGTGGCTATATCACGAGCATGGTGTGGTGACTCACACTTTCCTTGGCGTGCAGGCGGCCGCTGCGGGGTGCTCGTCCACCTCTCCCTTTGCTGGATGACGTGAGTGGGAGACAGCCAGTTTCGGTACCTCCCTCCTTCAAGGCAGGACAGTGTCGCGATGCTGAGCTCGACTATTACCGCTGTCACGGCGGCTGCTCATTACCTCTTTATGAGGCGAGGAAACACCAAGCAGCGGGCATGCAGGGTTAGCTGCCCGCCTCGTCGCCAATGTGGTGTTGGGCCTCAGGCCCACATGGCGTAAAAGATAGACACAGACACTCAGGAATATACATCAGTAACTGGCCACAAGCACGTGCACGCGGGCCTTTTTATTAGCGGGGTCACGTCACTCGTGACACCCGTGATGGATGGGTGTGGGGGTGCAGTGTGTCCAACCCTCAAGGGAGTGGCTGGGAGTCTAGCTTCCTGCAGAACACTAGAATGTGTCCCGCAGGACATTACACCTCTGCTCGCTGTGCGCCTTACAGTGGTTGTTACACTGTTACACAGCTATACTTCAACTTCGGACTTGGACAGACCTCGATTTTGAACAAAACATTGGTCCCTGACCCCCTCCTTCTACCCTCCCGAAAATAGAGCATTATTCCAGGTCACGCAGGAGTGGAGAGGTGTGGTGCAGCGGCCAGGGCAACTGACATCTGAGCACAGGGTTCACGGTTCGATCCCTGGCTTCTGCGGCAGCTCAGCTCAGCACCATGTGACTCTGGGCAATAGCTCACTTCATTTCCACGACGGGCCCCATTGCCTTAAGACCTGTAAGGGTGAGCAGTTTGCGCTTTACAAATATGGATTTACATTTACAGGATAGAGGCGCATTCCTTGGTGGCCCTTGTGCTCTTGACAGCTGAACTTCACACTAGCTTGCTGGTTGAAATAAAACCACTATTTACTTTCCAATTTAAACCAAGTTGGGGTGTTACCGACCAGCTAAGCCCTAACTTTGCCGAGACATCAAAAGTCTCCAACTAAAAAAACGTAAACTCTAAAATAGTTTGATCTAGTCGTAATATCACAAAAATACAGATTATTTTATAGCTATACAGATATGAGGTCGGTAAAAGAAAGGCGGAGTATTAGAAGTGTTATCAATAGTCGGAAAAAGAAAAACAAGATCCTCAAAGTACCCACCAACATACCCACCAGTGTCTAGGAAATAACTGCTGCAACGGATTTGACAACCAACATTGAGCACAAGATGTTGGTGGAATTAGACAGTGAGATAGAAGGAGCAGCGTCACCACTTGTGAAAGCACCAAAAATTTGCTACCAACCCAAAATCTATTCAAAATTCTCTTTTGTAAAAGACGTGGGGGCAGTGCTAAATTGTGCTAACAAAACACAAAGGGGACTCCCCTCCCCACTATACCCAGAAAAAACTGCTCCAAAAGTAATAGGGACAACAGTCACAACAGGTCTATCAACCGAGCTCACGCAGAGAAACGGTAATGGAAGGCAGCAGTATCTGGAATTTAAAATTGACGGAGGAGAAGGGAAACCCGATCAAGATCAAGATCAAGGTCAAGATCGAAAGCAATTCAATGACAAAAAAGATTATAAGGATTGCACGGACGAGCCTCCTGTCAAGAGTTTTGAAAAAGGGAATATGGAAGCCATGCAAACCTCAGGAAATTCACTTATTACCAATTTCCTGAAGGTGCAGAGATTCCCATTGGAGCCAACCATTAAAATCCGGAACTCCCCAACATGAGTTGAAAGATGTAGAGGTGACAAACCCAGATGTAAAAGCCTTAGCTTCCATCTTTGATACACTTTTAGAATGCAAAGAGGAGACTTCCACCATAGTTGAATTATCAACAAAAACCAAGAAAGCAAGGGACTCACAAAAGAGCCCAGACAAACTACCTCCAGACCACATTAGACCGGATACGAGAACACAGCTTTAACGGGATCAGGGAAAAGACTTAATGACCACTGTTCCCATCACCCGAGCCTCGGAAGGACACCAGTCGATTTCCATGTCTATGACTTCCGACAGCAGAACTGAGACGATCGGTGCTGAACAAGAACAGATTCTTAGTCTTGCAGGAAGTAACATATCCTTTCTCACAACGGAATATTGAGAAAAACTGGTCACCACATACTCCTTTAGAAAAGGTGACACGACACAGCAGGACACAGGGAATGTAACAATGGAAGAGACTGAGGATTTACCAAAAGAAGAGAATAAACTATGGGTGTCCCCATTAAATACCATGCAACTTTCAACAACGGCTATGGAATATCACTCTGACAATATGGATATCAAGTTAACTCTTCTCAACTGTTTAGCCAAGCATGTTACAAGTATTTTCAACAAACTCTCGGACCTGAACAATCTGATTAAGGGAGCCCAATCCGAAATGGCAATAAGCCCTCCAAGCTGTGCTTGTTATTAAATTATTGACAAACTTGCCACATTACCGGTAGTAATGGGAGATCTCCTAACAGATATAAAGAAAGCAAATAACACCAAAAATAATGGAATCTTTAATGCAGATGGAAATAGAGAAGGAGATAGAGAAGGTAACCCACTAGAAAGGAAACTTCATAACAACCCAATATGGTAATTCTGAATCAAATAAGGAAAGGAATAATGTGGGTGCATTGCCCTCGAGGAAAGAAAAGATTTGAAAATTGGACAAGGAATCACCCATGGATCAGCACAACAAAAAAAACCTCTGGCAGCTTCAAGGGGTGTTAGCCCATGTGGCCCGACCAAATAGGGCTCCCTGACAAATTTCAACAGGAAGAGCAGCACCTGGGCAGCCCCGCTAAGCAGTTAAGTAACCTACAAGAAGGGGACACACTGTTTTATAAAAGGCTATAGTCGAAACAACGACGCAAATTGAGGAGAAAAGGGAGGAATAAAACCACCTCTATAGTCTTTCTTCCAATCAGCGAGTAAGATACCAATGGGGAGTCAAACAAAACAAAGAAAAACCAACGACCTATTAACCCTGCAAGTGAAGCTGATGATCATTAATGAACCTTGCAAAAGGGGATCTGAAGATGCAGAAATGGCACCCTTGTGTGAAAGTAAGACACCTTTGCATGAAAGTAAGACCCCACAGGCCAATCGTCCGATAGAATCTGCCTCAAGTAATGTGGAAAGGAAAAAGGGGCGAAAACCGATTTCAACAAAGAAACAGGAAAGAATACCTTGACTGAAAACAATACCTTAGTAACCAAAAGCCCAACAGTCCAAGCTGCAGATAGCACGGAAAAGGCAAAAACAAGGAAAAATGACACACAGGACCCTGCTGCTGTAAAAGTATTAAAAATGCTGGCAGAATTAGCCGATATCAACCTTAAAGTGGAAATAGTAAACCAGGCGGGTAATGATCCCCAACCACTCCGAAAAATGCAGAGGAGGGAAACGGAGTTAAGAATCACAACACCTCAAAACACCTTCTGGTGGAATGACTCCAAAACAATTCTGTTTATTCCAGAGTTCAAATCAAAAGGTTGGGGAAACATCTTAAACAGAAGCAACTTTCTCAGACTGCTTCCTCCATCAGTAACCTGGCCGGCATAGTCACTCACGATCGGGAATCCGTAGAATTTGAACAATTTAAACACCTGTCCGAACAAGAAATAACAAAAACTACTTGGACCACAGGGAAATAGTGGAGTCAATTTTAAAGGAGGATCATCAATTAGAAGCATGGGGGATCGGTATAAAACTCCATCACAATTTTGGCTACCCTTAGCCATTAGCATATGAAAAAACTCTTAACCGAGGCTGACCAAAGGTTCAGCACCTCAATCCCTTATACGAGAGTAATAAGTGTCCTGTGCATCCACCTCCTGAGCCTGCCGCAGTTAAGCTTAACTAGCATTCAATGAGATAGATTCTGTTGATGAGAGGAAGGTGCACCAGGGAAGGAGTCACAGTCGTCAACTTAGTCCAGCAGTTTCCTTTATTTGTAGAACAAATCCTTAAAACATGGACATCAGCAAAGTCATTTCGTTCCCTTTGGGGAACTTCATCAGGGCTTGGAATATATGGTGAAAGACATTCTCTAAGGAAATAAGGAAAGTCGGTGTCTCTCGTGTATCCGAGTTTGAGAGTCGACTCTCAAACTCAGATTCACGTGAGACACAGACTTTCCTTATCAAGGGGCCAATTGGGACAACTCTGACCCTGACTGTGTGGGTTCCAGTTATATATATCGATATTGTTAGAAATGGGGTTTCTGGTTGACTAAGGCTTGCGCCCAAGCCAGGCAGAAACCACCACTCTAGTCAGGGCAAGGGACTTACACACCAAAGATAACCCCTGCTCACCCCCTTGGTAGCTTGGCACGAGCAGTCAGGCTTATCCCGGAGGCAATGTGTAAAGCATTTGCGCACGCGCCCACCAGAACAACATCCAAGGCCCCCCACAAAAGGAACTCCACACAAGGTTATATCAACAATAGCCTTTGTATTCTCACAACACATTAGAATGATAATCACATTACGTTCACTGTGCCATCTGGCACTAGGCAATATTTACAAGGGATTATGTACACCTGACAAGGCCACATGGACCACTGTCAGCATCAGCACTTGGTAAAGAAATAGTAAAATAGATAAGTTGGTAAAAGTAAAATAGGTCATAAAACGTACAACCAGTAAACCCTGGTAATCACTGTACTTTGCAACAGTCTGTGACATGAAATCCATCATGCACAGAATCCCACAAGTCTAACTACATTAGACCCTAACCACCCAAGTAAACATTACACTAGAGGCGTAAATCACACAGGGAAGTATAATCTCCCTAACACAAACCTAAACAGGTAAAACAACCTCCTATTGCATAAACCATATCTAGAGGTATCAAAACAGGGTGCGCAAAACATACTATACACAATACATTTCCTAGCACCCAAAAAGCATTAGCACATAATCATAATAGCACATGAATCGCAATAGCACATGAATCACATTAGGGACTGCGCCCTATAAATGTAACAATCCCCCCTGGCCAACTGGCCATCTCAAATAAGGGGGGGCTCAAATGCCCTATGTCCATAGAGTCAGGGCTGGTGCCTAGGCAGTGAAAGTCAAGGTTGTGCCACTGCGCAAACGTTGCAGCTGCCTACTACTTTCTGGGCAGCTGGGAACAATAAACTGGGGCCTACAAGCTGCAGCTGGCACTAAGTGCTGCGCAGCTGTGGAAGGCCAAGGTAGGGACGAAGGAGTGTGACTCACTCCTGAGTCCAAAAGAACCCATGTGCCCTGAAAGGAAAAGTTCTAAACGGTGCAGCTGCCCACTACTTGCTGGGCAGCTAGGATCTGTAAACTGCGGCATGGGCTCTCACTAGCCCCTTGAGCAAACTGCGCCACGTGGGAGCCTTCTAGGCTCTGGTGGTACCTGCTGCGCAGGTGGGAGCCATCTGGCTCTGGAAACATGAGGCGATAATGTGGGCAAGAACATGGGCCTCCTCTGGACCCCTTAAACACTTAGGGCCAACTACTGGAGACATCTAGGCTCTTGAAAATAATGGGGACGGGGGAGACACCAAGGCTCCTGAAACAAACATGCCCCGGTCGGTGGGGCGACCCTCTCGCAAGCGGGCCGCCCGGGTGCCGACAAAGCGCCCCGATGTGGCCATGGCCTGTGGGGCCCTCTGGGTCACCATCTCTACGTTGGAGCGGCCTGCTGCGCACACGGGGACGCTCTGATGAAGCACTGTGAGCCCCACTCACCTGGGCTCGCCTCGCGCCGGTGCCGTCTCCTCCCTGGGGACAGCAGCGGTGCTCTGGGGCTCCCCTCACTCCTGGGAGCCCCGCTAGGCAGACTCAGGCGCATCTTCACCCGGTCCCCCATCTCGGGACTGGGACTTTTGCAAAGAAGCCCGCGAGGCTCTCCCTGTCTCTTTCCGGCTGCCGGGTCGTGCACAGGACTTCCTCTCTGGAACCTGAAGTCCCGCCCGCCGCCAGGCAGATGGCTGCCTGACTTCCGTTTTCGGCACAAGGGCTGTGGCGGTGCTTCTGCATTGGACAATGAGAGGTGGGCACCCTCGATACGCAAACCAAACGTAGAAGCAGGGTTGGCACCTGCTAAGGCGCATATAAAATGGGGTGGCACTCTAAATAATTAAGTAAGCGGGCTGGGCACCCGCAGTGCAACAAAAGGGCAGAAGCGCTTCCCCCCTAGGGAAAACGACAGCGCTCTGCCTATACATGAAAGATAAAGCGCTCACAAGGCGCTGGAGG
Organism: Lissotriton vulgaris; assembly: GCF_964263255.1. Classification (NCBI taxonomy): domain Eukaryota; kingdom Metazoa; phylum Chordata; class Amphibia; order Caudata; family Salamandridae; genus Lissotriton; species Lissotriton vulgaris. Next base: position 555,187,626 of record NC_141685.1, on the reverse strand, counting down.
CACAGCAACTACAAAGCCCCCAATGAAGGACCCCCTAAAGCAAAAAGGGGTCCCAGCAACAAGGTCCTCCCAGGGCAACACAGGACAAGGCTTTCAGGGCAAGGCAAGTCCCCCAGCCATCATCAGGCAAGGCAGAAGGGGCCGCAGGCAGAAGTCCTCCAGCAATCCAGTGGCTGGGCAGGGCCCAGGGAGGCAAGCCTTCACCTGGGCCCCAGCAGCAGCATGCCCCTGGTAGATTCGAGCCAGGAAACAAGAACATTTTCATGGGGTCACAGCCCCTTTTTTATACAGAGAAATCTTTAGTCTACAAAGGTCCAGGCAAGGGGTGAACCAGATGCAACTGGTTCTTGAGCACTTTGTTTTGCTCAGCCCCTCTGCCTATTCACAGGATGGGTCAGGGACATCAGACACGCCACAGGGGGTGGATCCAGCATTGTGTAGGGTAGGCCCAGCCCTATTCAGGTCCCAGGTGCACTCCTCCCTCCCATCAACATGCAGATCTCTCCATTCACCACCGGGGCAGACCCATCCTGACTCCTGGAGCCAGGCACACTAGCCAGCTCCAGCCAATCACAAGCCAGACAGTCAATTCACATTTACTGCACAGACATGCCAACTTCTAGAAGTGGCACTTCTGCGCACATCATCCCGCAGCATTTAATCACACGAGTCCGCACATACCTAACTCGACCCTGCACTCCCGACACATCAGGAACTACCATGGACACACATATCCCCCATGCATTACTATAGGAGGGCAGGCCAGTCTCACACACTCACTCAGAGAGCGCACACACTTTACACTGGGACACAGTGTCAAAGTGCGCAAAGACCAGAAATCACTATAATTATGTAATATTAAAAGGCAAAAAGTTCAGGGGTGAACCTGTCAGAAGGTCCAAGTCCAACAGATATGCACAACGTTTTGGGACTAGAGATATAAACTCCTACATGACGTGTCAGGGGTTTATATCAGCTTATTCTGGACTTTCGTCTGAGGGACTAGTTTCGCTTAAGAAAATCATTAGTGGAAAGAGAATATCTTTCACCATATATTCCAAACCCTGATGAAGTTTCCCCAAGGGAACGAAATGCGTTGGCTGATGTCCATGTTTTAAGGATTTTTCTACAAATAAAGGAAACTGCTGGACTAATTTTACGACTGTGACTCCTTCCCTGGTGCATCTTCCTCTCATCAACAGAATCTACTCTTAGCCATTACTTCGACATCATCAAGAACACAAGGTCCGGTGGCCCCACAAAATCTGTGCTAAAAGGGCCCTGAAGTGTTTTTGTAGAGGCCACGGTCAGTGACACCCTGAGTCCCTGGGACAAATGTGAGAACGATACAGCAAAAGACTGGACCTGGGTAGCAAAAGCTATTAACACTAGACCCATAGGCCCATGATAGATCACAGAACAAGAAAAGAAGGCTGCACACCGAAAACTTGGCTTTTCAAACATAAACGGGCCAGGATTGAAAACCAGGAATAAAGATCTATTGATGTACTTCCAGCAGTTTGACTTAATCTTACTCCAAGAAACCTGGTTGGAAGAACTCTTCCACCTACAAGGCTACAAGTCGTAGCAGAAGCTCGAAGTTTGGTCACCTGAAAGGAGACCTGACTATGTACGCCTCAATAAAAACCATAAATACAGCTAAAGAACTGACGATGAAAAACATGTCAAACAACGGAATTAACGTAATACAGATGGAGGTAGCAGCTCCCAGACAAAACAAACAATAGCTAATACTGGTTAATACTTATTTACACCCAAGTGGGAAACAATGGTTGCAAAATCTCTGGTGTCAGAATTGATGAGGCTCATTACTGAAAAGGCGACATCGAACTACATTGTCTCAGGAGACGTCAATATATTCCTTTCAGGGAGTGCTGATAACGACCAGCCGGCAGAATATCAACTGCTCGAATGGGGGGTACCACCTCAGGAATAAAGAAAAAGGGGGAAATAAACCAAGGTATCCAAAGACTTATCGATGGACTTAACAAGTTTTGGCTTGATAGCATTAAACGGTTGATTTCCTGGCGATCGCCCCCAAGCAGCAACTTACCATAACTCCGTGGCAAGCACAGCGATAGACTACACTTTCCTATCTCTACCACTTTTTAAATCAGTCAGTGATTTTAAGATTGGAACGTTAGATTGCAGTGAACACCTGCCACAAGAGCTTATACTTATGGCTCAGGGAACAGCCTTCACTTTCCCAATTGAAGCTCAAAACTCAATAGAAGCATCAAACTGCAAGAGAATTAAATGTAAAACGAGTGACCCGGCAAAACTTTTGTCGGAGGCAAAAAATTGCTGTCAAGAAAACAAATTGCAGAACGGCAATGGCATAAATGCCTGGGAGAATTTCTTGAAACATTTCAGCCTAGTTAACTGTAAATCAAAACCAACAAAAGCAACCCGTGGAATTAAGGGCCAACAAGAATTATCCATCGGGCACATAAACAATCAAAGAATGTATCTTTAACCAACCCAAACTTACAAATTAGGGCAAATATAAAGAGTCATTAACAGAACAATTTGCAGACTGCGTGAAAAGGGCCCCACCATCAGTACACAGATAGAATTGAGGAAACTAAAGTGCAGTAAGAACAAAATCATTTGGCAAGCGAAACAGGAAAATGCAGAGAAGAAATGGGCCAAATTATTATATGATGCAAAAGTTAACAACAGTGCCAGATTTTGGCACACAGTGAATAACATAGACAACCCAATGGCTCATAAAATCAACTCTTATATAATAGAAGAAGCCTGGGTAAAGTACTTGTTGAATCACTTTAACAAAGAAGTCGACGTAATTAAACAAGACGTCTTGGCTTGCCAGCAAGGTCAGCAAGCCCAAAAATATCCAGAGGAGGAGATCTAATTTCCATGCACAATAAAACAGATTAAGAACAGAATCTTGAAAGGCAGAAAAGAGGGGGCCCCTGGGCCCAATGGTATTAAACCAAATCTATACAAGCAGGATCTGAATTACTGGGCAGAACAACTACGGCCTCTCATTAAAACATCTTGGAAGTAGAAAAAATTCCAGATTCCTGGAAGGGATCAATCATTTTCCCAATTTATAAAAAAGCAGCAGGAGCCAAGAAAAGAACTATATGCTCATTTCACTAATTGACATAGATGCCAAATACTTTGCGGGTCTTATACTGGATGAACTCAACAAATGGGCATCAATGAAAGGCTTAATTCCCATTAATCAGACAGGTTTCCAAAAATGCACGGGGACAATGACAAACATCCTCGGTCTTTCACTTCCAATAGACGCCACAATAAAAATCAAAAAACCATTATTCGTTTGCTTTAGTGACTATACGTCCACCTTTGACAGCATAGACAGGGGGAAACTCTGGGCCAAATTATCTGGTTGGGAAATAGATCCAAAACTTTTGAATCAGTTAATTTTACTTCATTCTGAGACATGAATTCAAATAAAGCTGGAGACAGGCAATTGTCTATCAAGGAAAATATCGACCACTAAGGGGTTGAAGCAGGGTTGCGTCCTCGTCTGACCCTGTTTAATTCCTCTTTGTCGGATCTCTCAGCAGAGCTTGATAACTGCACCCATCATGGCCGGATCTAGGGGGCCTAACACTGTTGAATTTATTGTATGTGGACGATTTAATACTGATTAGCCAAACCCCAGTCGGCCTGCAACATCTTATAAGCGCCACAAGCAGCTTCTTAGACAAGAATTGGTTATCAATAAACTTAGAAAATCTAAAGTGGTAATACAAAACCAAAAGTGTAAAAAACACCACCCTCAGTTGGTATTGTGGGGCCAGCAGTTTGAGGTGGTCAAAGAATATAAATACCTTGGCATAACCTTTGACAGAGAGGGTTCGTTTGAGCAACAAAAAGCAGCAATCAGAACTATAGGGATCACACTCCCCGTAGCACTAAAAAACATCAAGCACAAAATAAAGGGTCCAAATTTAACCCCTCTACTAGAAGTGCTTCAAGCAAGACTGCTACCAGCTATTACTTACGGCAGTGAATGTATGAGAGGGAGAGACTAGACTATCTTGGACAAAGTGGTGTTCAAATCAATGAGAATAATATTTAACCTCCCACAGTACACTTCGCCTGCACAATTAAGGCTAGAGTTTGGCCTCCAAAAACAGCAAGTAGCACGTAAGGGTGCCGCAGCGCAGGGGGACACAAGTTTGACGTTTGCCGCGGGAGTGAGCACTTTGCCTGCATATCCCTTCACCTTGACATCCTGTGTGGATCTTGTGTGTTTCTTTGCTAGGGGACCGGGACGCTGCACAAGGACGACGCGCATTCTATGCCCCAAGGACTACACCTCCCAGGAGTCTCCCTGAGCACACACCTGCAGCAGGGCTTAAGCACCGCCCCACCACCGACGCCTTAAGACTCCTCGCCGCACCTGCTCCGCGAGTGCCGCAGCACAGGGGGACATAAGTTGGACGTTTGCCGCGGGAGTGAGCACTTTGCCTGCATATCCCTTCACCTTACATCCTGTGTGGATCTTGTGTGTTTCTTTGCTGAGGGGACAGGGACGCTGCGCAAGGACAACGCGCATTCCATGCCCCAAGGACTACACCTCCCAGGAGTCACCCTGAGCACACACCTGCAGCAGGGCTTAAGCACCGCCCCACCACCGACGCCTTAAGACTGACCATCATCTCAGGGAGCGTGCGGGAGAAGACCGGGACAAGGGTGGGACAGTCTGTGGCAATCCAGGGCAGAACGTGGCTGGGCTGGGCCAGAGACTTTGAATGTTGCGGACGCCATCAACCTTAATACTGTGAGACTTTGTGATTCATCTCTATTTAGTGTTTTTAAAGTTTTCTGTGCCTTCAGGAACTGGCTCAGTTATAATCTTATTTTATTGTGCAATTCCATGTTAGCTTTCGGACATCAGTAGTAGCTTTTGTCTTAGTTATATTTTTCTTTACTTTTTAGCTATGTCTAAACCGAAATCTGTGAACACCCCACCGGTATTGGCTACATTAGATTGTCTCTGGGGTTAGGTAGTCCTCCCCTGTCTCCTATTCTGCCACTTTCATCAGCCCCACCAGTTTCAGATGATAGTAATGGTCTCAATAACTCAGATGCTACCGATAAGGAAGTCACAGAACAACCAGTGTCTAACCAAGTTGTACTGGATGACTCCCCTGATACCTCGGTACAGTGTTCCCCGGCCCCTGCCCCTAGAGTGGTCAGGGCCTGCAGTAAAGTTCAAACCAAACGAGGGGGAACCCGTAACACAAAAAGAAGAGCAGCTACCCCTCCTAAAAATATTACTGAGGATGGGGAGCCTGTGGTTAAAGACGGCTCAGTTATTTTGGACATTGGGCAATTTAATCTTTTGGTAAGTGCCATCGATTCCAAGATAGAAGGGATTATTAAACCCCTAGTGGCTAAACTTGACCAGCTATCTGCCGAGGTGGAAAGATTAGGGGGCCTTTTGAACACCCATATGGCTTCAGTTAGAAGTACTAAGACCCAAGCTGAGAGCACTGTTGTTAGTGTTAGCAAAACATCAGCGAGAAGTTCTAAGGCTCCAGCAGAGAGCATTAGCAGTAATGTTAGTATAGCTGCTCCACCTGAGGGTGGACCATGGGTCAATGAGATAGTTACGCAGAATGCTTCTTTTGCGGCCTGTTTGGATAAGCAAACCGTAAAATTAGATGAGATTAAAGAGGGATGGACTGAAGTAAAAAGAAGGCACCATATTAACCTCCCTCCTGATTGTGCACCATATGTGGTGGTTTTAACTAACGTACCGCCATTTGAAACTCATACGAGCTAGAGTCAACAGGAATCTCATGAATCGCTAAAAAATAAAACTGTTTCCTGGCTGCATAGACAATGTGGGTTTTCAATTGCTTACTCTGATCAGGTGTTGACTACCAGAAGGGTTAATTGGATAGGAAACTCAAGGAAGAACTGCAGGGGCGATTGCGTCATTGTTAATTTTAAATACCCACAACACGCCGCTACCGTCTTGCTTAGAGCAGCTTCCCTACCGACCCCTGATAACAGTGTGTGTGTGTGCGGTCACTCGGCTTTTTTTATAGCCATCTTACCAAAGCTCCTTATGACAATAAAAGTACCAGGCTTTATACTCCTTTTCATAGGCCACTAGTTGATATACCGATTCAAGATCGATTCCATGTTCTAAACTCCTTGGATGCAAAATACTGACTTGCCCAGGATGACCAGTGTAAACTTGGTGAGACCCGAAGTGTTCAGCTGTATAAGACTGAAAATATCATTGCACCGGAGCCTAATGTGGTGGCCAATTTAAGTCTGACCACCGAGAGTGGGGCCCAGAGCTCTGGAAACGGTAACGAGGAAGACGGTATTAACTGCCCTCTGACGTCAGATGGCTTAGGAATAAGGGGCAAAGGGATTACAATCGTTAGATGGAACGTTGCAGGACTAAAATCTAAGGGGAATGTTCTAGGTTGGTCGAATTTTATTAACACCTATGACATTCTCTGTTTCCAAGAAACGTGGTGTAGGCAAGATGTCAGTTATGAGCGATTTGTTTCTTATAATCTGTCAGCGTGGGGTACTGGACCAGGGAGAGCGAAAGGTGGTCTACTGATATTAGTATCTATACTCCGCCCAATAGTAATAAAAAAGTATATTACTGTGGAAGACCATGTTCAGATTCTTTGGCTTGTGGAGGACAAAGGGCGTAATATCCTATTGTTAAACTACTACAATAATATTTTTGATAACACCAGGGTGAAAGTAGTAACTGACCTGGCCAGTGCCATTGAGAATTTATGTTTAGAAGGGAATGTTACTTTTGATTTTATTTGGGTGGGTGATTTTAATACCACATTATGTGAACTGTCAACACAAAAGGTCTGCGGGGTCACAAATAATGCGGGATGGGATGATTTGCATTTTGGACATATCAGTTATGGAGAATCACTACATAAATTCATGGGCTGTTACGACCTGGAAATTATGGACCACATGAAAGATGTAAATGGTTTCCTCTGATATTATCTCGGGTTGTGCTCCCCCCAGAATCGAAGTAACCACATTAAGTGACCACAATTACATCATCCTGGACACCACTTTCTGGGGTAGTAGCTTGATTAAAGTAGGAACTAGAATCACAAATGTTGAGCCACACAGACATAACGGAGTCAGATTAAGATGGGCAGGGGACACGGCCCACGTCCTAATCAGTTCTAAAGTGAAGGATAGCTTGGCAGATATTATTTTCATTCTTGAAAATGGTGCTGATTATGAGAAAATGTTACCCTCTTTCCTTGGCATTAATAATTCTATTGATGCCAGGTTCACTAAACACAATACCGGCCAGCGTAGAAATGTACCAGCTTGGTTCAATCATTTATGTACCATCTCATTATCTAAACTTAAACAGGCGCTTGGAAAAAAGCCCAGGGACACTGCTTCAATCATTAAATTAGGAGTGGACTATAAGCTTGCACTGAAACAGAGGAAGAGTGATTTACAGCAGCTGGCCTGGGACTCCCTTAATCAAGCAGCGGAGTTATCTAATAGTACTCTGTTTTGGGCGACGGTCAATTCTCCTTTTCTTAAAGATGAAAGGATACCAGAGTTGACCTCTAATGTCCCGAGTGAAGGGTAGGTCGCTCACTTTTCTAACATCTTTGATACCAATGGAAGTGTAGACACCGACCCTAGCAGGTGGGTTGTTTTACCGCTGGATATAACAGCTGGTGAGGTTGAACTTGGGATACGTGCGAGTAAGGGGGGCAAAGCCCAAGGCCCTGACGGGGTGCCAATTGATGTATACAAGGCAACACCTGAGATGTGGGGACCTATGTGGGGACCTCTCCTGGCTAATGTTTTTAATGCAGCTGTGTGTATTGAGGCCCCCAAAACCTGGGGAGAATCTATCATTGTCCCGATTTATAAAAAGGACAGCAGGTCTGATGTGAAGAATTATCGCCCCATTTCTCTTCTTGACTTCTCAGTTAAGATCATGAGTAGAGTCATGCTTGTCAGGTTAGAGGAATGGGTCGAGCGAGAGGGCATACTGGCTGACAGCCAGTATGGCTTTAGGATGGGCAGGGGTACACTCGACCAGTGATTCAATCTTGATTTACTGATTGGGAAATATACTGAAGCAAAACCTGGCTCACTTTACCTCCGCTTTGCTGACCTAAGTAGCGCCTTTGACATGGTAGACCATTCTATCTTATGGCCAACTTTGTTACAGTTGGGGGCTCCTGAGGGCATATTCTTCTTCCTCACCAGGTTGTACGGGAACCTACAAACATGTGTGCGCTTTGGCACCAAAGGCAAATGCACCCCAAAATTTGGTGTCAAAAGAGGGATTAGGCAGGGCTGTGTATTGGCCCCCCTTCTTTTTATAATATTTATTAATGGAATTGATGCCATTCTGAAAAAGATTAATGCAGATGCCCCCCAGATCAATGACGTCCCTGTACCGGTGTTGTTCTACGCCGATGACGCTGTTCTACTTTCTAGAACCCCCTCTGGGATTACAACGTTTGATTGATAGTTTTTCTACCTTTATTAAGGATAGAAAACTACTAATCAACAAGGGGAAATCACCCACTATGACCTGTGGGGTTAAAAGCAAATTTTCAAATGCCTTTTTTATCGATAGCGAAAAGGTGCAGCAGGTAGATACATTTTGTTACCTTGGTATCACCTTCTCCAAAGACAGAAAATGGACCGAAGAATTTAACAACATTCAAAATAAAATGGCCAAAAATTCCTTTGGTGTTTTTAGATTTGCTGCTAAGGTTGGGGACCGATGAACCAGGGATATGCTTAAGATCTATCAAGCAAGATGTGTTTCCATTGCATTATATGGGGCGGGTGTATGGGGCCACAGTTGCGATTATAACTTGCAAATAAAGGAAAACTCCTTCTTAAAAAAGCTTCTGTGTCTACCAACTTCGGCTCCAACTGAGTTAATCCATAGGGAATTAGATATAAACTATTTGATAGACCTGTTATCCCTAAGGCCACTTATGATCTGGTGTTCAATTTGGCTTAAGGCGGAAAAATCTTTTAATAGGTCTATAAACGAGGATTGCTTGTCAGTGGATAAACACCTTAAGATACCTTGGGTAAAATATGTTGTTGGTTGCTTTTCTGAGATATTTAACTTGAATATTTTGCTTGATCCAAGTGCAGCATCTAGGATACCCAAAGCTGAGCTGAAAAGTAATTTTTTGGCTTTTAGGGCAAGGAAGCGGGCATTAGCCTACGGTACCGTGACCACTGCCGTGCTCTACACCAGATATAGCATGGTAGAAGGTTTTCCTTTGTATTTAACCATGGTGACTAGGCCATCTCACAAGTTTGTACTTACTAGACTTAGATTTGGTTTGGCACACCATCTGGTGGCTCTCCGACCCTCAAAAAACACCCGTCGGGGCCATGCATGTGTGATGGCGTTTCTACTCAAAGCACTTCGCACTTTCTACTGTTTTGTAAACTGTACTCAAATTTACGTACTGCATTCCTGAAACCGATGTCCATAAAATATGGTGTACGTACAGTTAACCAGGCAATGATTTTAATTTTTAATCTGGAATCGGTAGATATCTGTTTTTATACAGCCACGTTTTTAAATTACTGAGTTAATGCCAGGAAAAGCATGTGCTTTTAATGAATTATGTCTGTAACATTGTTTGTAAATTTTTTTAGATATTGATGTATTTGTTATAATCATGTTTTTATTCTTGTGCTTTTATGGTCATTTTACATGTGCCGAATAAAGCTTCATGAATTGAATAGGGTGCTTATACCAAATGCTAGCACAAAATAAAGGGAGCTGAGAGAGGTACTCTGAATTCATATTTATGGAAAGAGCTGGAAAGGAATAAAGACAGTCCAGCAATGGTCTACCTCCACACGACAATAAGCTCTCTTGCCTGACAAGACCTTTGGGAAATTAATGGGACTCACAAAAATGTTAAGTAGCTTGTAAACAAAACAGTAAAGATATTATCTCTGGAAGAAGACAAAGCTACACTGACGAGGAGGGCAAACGAGTTGTTCGTTATCCAGGGTCATACAAGGCCTTTGCCAAAAGCTTAGTTGGGAACAGGTTTCTCAAGGCATGTGAAGGAATCCTACCTGTTATTGAAGATGGGAGTCTTACCGGTAAATCAACACCTCCCACCATGGAAACGTCAAGGTACAATAATGAATTGTAGAATCTGGGGTGACCCTAAAGAGAAAGTTCTGTATTTACTGTGCAGCTGCAGGGGTCGAGATAAAGAGCAAAGACTATTATAAAAACCACTCTGGAACCAAAGACTAATTTGAACACATAGACAAGCTTTAAAGTCTGTCTTGAAGGAGGAGACATTCAGTTAGCTTTTAGACTGGTACGTTTTATGAGTATAAAAAAAAACATGTTAAATCTTAACTGCTAGATGATGAACCGATTATAGATCACTTAATTCAAAATGTAGAACCAGTTGTACAACCTTGAATTGTTAAGTGTTGTCCCAATCTTAAAAACTCCTTATTTACTATGACGAATAAACTAGCCTTCACTGTTAGATCTGTCATGGATTTTAGAGTATAGTGCGTAGGATATAGTATTAGTCTAACAATTCTTAATAAGAAGTTTTAGATCCTTTCATTGTACTTTAATCCTCGCACAGTATATGTGATTTTATACCTAACAAAATAGTACCAGCTCATGACAAATACATAATATTCATCTAGAGAACAATGATTAATTTATTTAAATGTAGAACCTAATAACTAAAGCAGTGCCTAACCCTAACTAACCTACACTAACTGTCCTATGGCCCCATTATATGTTTGGTAGTGTGGGAGCATAACCGCCAGGTATACTGGAGTGGTGTGGCTCACTGGTTAGAGGCGGCAAACCCGGAAGCAGAGAACGGCCCGGGACCAGGGTTCAATTCCCGACGCGGCAGGGTCGTGGACCAGGGTCAGCGGACTCGATAATTCTCGCATCCTTGCCTACTCTAACCAGGGATCACACTCGGCAACTCTGGGCATTAGCTTGCCTCATCTCCACAACGGCCCCCACACATTCGCCGGGGATGCCTGGTTTCATCTTGGAGATACCCAGAGGGATAGCCAGGACGGGTTCCCCAGCGGTCTACAGTGCCACGACGCCTCAGGGCAGCAGTGCGCTTTACAAGATACATTACATTACTGCGGCCTCAATACCGCCACACAGCCACCAGGGATTTCTGAAGACTGCAACCACTGCGTCTCTCCAAATCTGGCGGTCCGTGGCCTGCCAGACTCATAAAAAAGACCCTAAACACTAGCCTATACTACCTTATCTTACACTTAATCTATCTTTACGTTTATTGACACATGACAACTTAAATATCAAACCCCTCCCCCCTTAATATACATAGCTCAGTACAATACAAACATCAACTACATCCTAAACATCCTAAACATATACTAACTACACATAGAAGCCTAAACAAATATATATATATATATTTTTGGTATACATTTGGGGGGGGGGGGGGGGTTTAAACTAAAAACAATAATCCTCCCCCCTACTTAAAAGCCTATCATATTAAAACCATGCTAAAAAACTACCACATAAAAACTACTCAGGTATCTAAAATTTCCTTAAACTATTCCTAAACCTACATTAAACTGACTCTAACCATGACTACTAAATATAACAATATAAGATGTAAAGAAAACAGGGAAGGGGAAGTCTGGAGGGACATTTCTAATCTGGGCTGGCTAGTCCCTCAAGTGTCTTCTCCAACATGTCTCCTTGTCGCTTCTGCTCATTTTCAATTCTAAACATCCTCTTGTCTATTATCTGCCTCACAAGCATCAAATTGAAATGTCCCTGTGCTGCACCTCCATTTCTGGGTTGTGAAGTGCCTTGCAGCTGGTGTCGTCCTGAGTCCATGGGTGGGATGGGATGTGCCTGGTGCTGAGTCGCACTTTGAGATCCTCTAGTGGCGGGGGTTGTCTATGCCTGTGCGAATGTTCATCATTCCAAATGCCAGTAGACTTGGCCCACCATTCTACCGAGTCAGCTCTTCTATCATCAACTGAAACCATTCGTGCTGCCTTAGATCAGGGCAAAATGGCTGTCCTGATCCTATTAGACCTATCTGCAGCCTTCGACACGGTGTCCCATGCTATCCTTTTACATCGCCTGACCAAAGTTGGCATTGCAGGAACCGTGTTCGAATGGCTTAAGAACTATCTGGAACAGAGGCGGCAGGTTGTCATGCTAGGCAATTTTCATTCTGAGGAAAAGTTCCTGACCTCGGGGGTGCCGCAGGGCTCAAGTTTGAGCCCTACCCTATTCAACCTTTATATGGTACCCCTGTTGGAACTTATTTCCACCTTTAACATCAGTACAATTGCCTATGGTGATGACACCCAACTTGCGCTGACCCTGGATAAGAACCAAACAAATGCTGAACAAACGCTGAAAGAGTGTCTATCAGCAACATTTGAGTGGATGACTCAAAATCACTTAAAATGTAATTCAGCAAAAACGGAGATCGTCCCTTTCGGCCCCAATAACTGTTTCTCACCACAGGACTGGTGGCCGGAAATGGTGGAAGCCCCCCCCCCCCCCCCAAGACAATTAATGCTGCCCGTAACTTGGGTATCAAGTTCGACAACACTTTGTCCTTCAATCTACAAGCCAAAGAAATAGCAGGGGCTTGTTTTAGAACTATTAAAAGCCTCAGGAAATTTTTCGATTTCCTCCCTTTGAGCGCCAGGCGGACAGTGGCTGTTGCGCTCATAATTTCTAAATTAGATTATTGCAACAGTTTGTATGCAGGGCTGACTAAATCGGCCCTGCACAAACTGCAAATGGTCCAGCATGCAGCCGCCAGGCTTGTCCTGAAACTGCCCAGAAGGTCCTCGGCATCGGCAGCACTGGACGCATTGCATTGGCTTCCGGTGCACAAGTGCATCCTTTTTAAAGTACTTACCATCACCTACAGAGCCTATTACCAACATGGCCCGTTGTACCTGAGGAAGTATTTTAAACCCTACCAGCCGAAACGAACTCTTAGGTCATCCACAACCAATCTGCTCTACGTCCCCAGATTCAGGCTAACGACCAAGGGAGGGAAATCCCTTGCAGTCATCGGGTCGAAAGCTTGGAACAACCTTCCCTTGCCTCTGCGTCAAAGTACAAATGAACTCAACTTTAAGAAAGACCTAAAAACCTGGATCTACTCTCTGCCGGAATACGGTTGTAAAGCGTTACTATGACCCTCTCTGTGTTTTTGATCTTTTTCCATCACGATCTCTCAGCATATATCTGACAACTAGGAGTTGAAGCGCCAAGATACTCCATGGAGTGGTAGCGCGCTATACAAGAACCCAATCAAATCAAAATCAAATCAAATGTGTGGCCCATTCTCCGAAACCCATTAGCAGTTTTCTGGATGCAGGTAGACCGTGCCTGTCTCAAAGAAAATGTTTTTGTTGTTTCTGGCGTCAGTGAGCTAGGGAGAAAATTATGGCTCATGTTAGGGCAAGTATAATGTGTGCATCACCTGTCACAAAAGATTACTGACATTGTAGTTCTGTCATAAATGCAGCTACAAACCTACATTTGATCTTGGTATATTTAAATATAAAATATACCATCATTACAATGATTTCTCCAATTACAATATGTCAAAATAACTTAAGTAAGTTGAGTGTAGGTGTAAAAAATATCTATATGGGCATAATATAGCACCACGAATTTCACTCATACCAGTGTTCCAACCTCAATCAGATGTGTCAATGGTAAATAATACTTATGGGTCAGATATGTACACTTTTTCTGTTGGCCTTGCATCAAAGGACAAGGTCGAGGCAAAACCTAAGTGACATTTGTAAAGGTAAGCAAAGGCAGCTTTTGTAGGTCTGCATGTATCCAGTCATCTTGAGTCAAGCAAGGCAGGGCACATTGCAGACTTACCTTACTCTTTGGCTAAGGAACACTTTCATAGATGGAGTGTGGGTGTCTCACTGCATCCTTATTTTGATAGCTTCATTGATTTAGCATCAGTGCTAGATCTGGAAACATGTCATAATGCATCAATTCCACAGATGAACATAAACCAGGAAAAATAACGATTTCACATTTCTGTTTCTTCATTCTCCCTGTGCTGCATGCAGCACACACGTAAAGATAAATAAAACCTCGCAGGAATTTGTTTATGCAGGGACCTTTCCTTACCTGCCCAATAACTATTTTGCCTACAATGCAGGCCCTTTTGCGTCATGATACAGGGTGCCTGTGCTGGTGCTAAGTGGTCAAAAGTATGCGACCAATAAGAAGGGACAGGAAGGCGGTGTATCATGGAATCACTGTGCATTCCTGCCCTTTCAAGCAGTGCAGCAAAGTGGCTTGCCATGTCGCACTGCATGCAAGCTTGATGTAAATGCCACATAGGTTAGATACTGCCCATGCGGCTGGCATTGATATGCCAATATATGGTAAATCTAAAGCATCTGTCCTGCTGGCCAAATGTAGGCCAGTGGCTTTGTATCCATGCAGTGAGGCCTGCTGGGGCTGCATAGATTTTACAGCAATGATATTGCCACTCTGTGCTCAATAGAAACATATATTTACTGAGATATTCAAGCTGCCATCCTTGGTGCAGCTGCTAAGCCACAGCTCAAGTTCCCTGCCACGTGGACATCTACCCTCACATTGTGCATTAGACAGACTGAGAGATATTGTGTTTGATCAAAACTTGGATTGATACATGAGCTGCCCTACATCCACAGAGCCATCCAGAGCATTAGTGTAATGGGGCCATTGCCACTCCATTCTACATAGGTTTGACATGGAAACCTCTGATGGAGGTTCAGTCACCCCGCGATAGAACAACAACAGACCTACCTCTGGTATGTGGTAATACTGAGGGGATGTTTGGATGTTATAAAAAAAATGACTCACACCCCTGCAGCAACACATGTTGAGATGTCAATTGTATTTTTTCATGGGTTGTTTGCAGGATACAACAAAAGTTGGGATGCACCTGGCGCATTTCCAGCATCTATCCATTGTGCAATGATTCCAATGTGATGGCTAACCTCGTAACACTGTCATGAATGTTAATGCAAAGTGTTGTTAGGCATGCCACACAGGTGCTGTCCCTCATAGATATGCCATACCCATATTTCAAGTGGGGTACTGCAGAAAAACCTACCCACACCTATGTTGATACTACTTTTACATGAACATGTCTCCTTTATTTTTTTGTAATCTGTTGACATGTGATGTCATGTTTGCTCAATAATTCTGAAGGATTTGTTGGCAGGTGATGTATATCTCCCATAACACATCACACTGTTACAACTATACTAGTCACACACACTTGACACACAGAGCTACAACCATGTAGTCATGACACTTACTTTCCACAACACTATCCTAGAAGCTGTCAACTTTGCCTTGAGTGAATGGACCAAACTGTCATGACAGCCCGCTTGCTGATGGACATCGAAGCAGGGGCAGTACTTAGGGCCAATAAAGAGGGCGGTCTGTGAAAGGAGCGCGCTTCACGATCCATCAGTGATTCCCGCTGAGCCTTCCAGTACTCCGTTGTTCCCGCCGTTACCTGCAATCTTGTCATAATACGCTTCTGGTCACAGAGACGTCTCTGGCATGTTCATCCACGACAGGAGGATTATTTCCCTTCCGGTTCGCAATCTTTCTTCCGGAGCAGTTACGTTACGGTGTTGGCGTTCCCTTTGCCGGCAGCTTCTCTCCCCTACAGCCTCGCCTGGTCAGCGCTTCCACCGCAGATTTGGTATTAATTTGTAAAGAAAGATATTTTATTTAAAGAATCCTAGCCTACAGTATTATGTTAGGATGGAGAAATTTGTGATTTATGTTTTTTTACTTATCTGATTTCCTTCCTTCCACGCAGAGTGTATCTTCAGCCTTTCCATTGTTTTTTCCCTATCTTCTCCTATGCAATGAAAAAGAGAATGGTAATTGGTTAATAATTATGATAGCCTATCCTATTCAGACCCAACACCTTTTTTGTGTAGCATTTCTCTTTTATTTTAGCCTGTCTGGGAAAATATGTTTTTGGGTTTTTTCCTAGTAGATCAGAATAGTTATTATTTTTGTGTTCAGTGGATGCTTATGGTGGTCTTCATTAAGGTTAGTTCTGTTCACACTTTTTCCTGATTGAATGCCTGGTTCTGCAGTCCTAATGTTAATGCATAGTATTTTTATTTTGTTGTAGACATAACAGTCCTAACTTTATTCCTACACATCCATATCTTCAATTGAGTCGGAAGCGGGAGGTCCATCAGGTGTATCCCTCCTAAATTGGTGGGTCATGGAAGTTGGGATTCGGCATCTGTTCGTCTACTTCGTCTCTGCAGAAACACCAGGTGAGCTCCACAAAAATAGAAATGTAGACATTGCATCAAATATAGAGCAACTACACCCACTTCTATATCTTAACTAAGCACTATGACATTCCAGTGTCATGGCACATTTCAGACACCATTACACACATATGTACACGTTTTCAGACCATGGAATGCAGTAGCCACCTCGCAAGGCTTATCTGACAGGAGATGAAAGGTCAGAAATGTCTTACATCATATGTTAACATCATGCCCAATGCTTGTGATGTAAGAACAGCTGGCCGGCTTCACCACAAGCCCCCATGCACCATGATGCAAGAGTGCAAACATTCACACTAGGCAGCCAAAGGTGTGCCAGTGCTGGGAAAGGACATGAATCCACTGTAAAAAGTTAAATATGACACATTCCTGCCCAGTCACTTTCACGCAGCGCAGCAAGGTGACTTGCTGAGCTGCGCAGCATAAAGATTTGATAGGTGTGTCCCTTGGTACATGCATACTAGCCTTGCCAAACAGACATACCTAATACCTTGTGCAGTGTGGATAATGATCTGTATTGTGAATCTATAATACGGCTGATATAGCCACATTATGCAGTGTTTGTTTCAAGTGAGTGAGTGAAAACAGCAATACGTGATTGATCCAATTACATTTACAAGCACAAACCTTCTTTAGTGTTGGATATTGCTAAATAGTAGCCCCCATTTGGACAAAGGGCTGGTTTGCGTTACTTAGCATCAAGAGTGATAGCTCTCTGTAATGCAACACAGAAGTTATGCCAGGTGTACTGCTTTGTGAAACAGTTTGATACAACTGCCACCTGGATTCACACTGTTTTGCCTTGTGTGCCACAAGGCATCTACAGATTTCAAATATATTTTGATATTGATATGCACCTTGACAAAGTTATCTACATTCCTACATGCAGATGGTACATAAATATATACCTACAGGGCCTCCGATCTCCAATATCACCAGGTCCAGCATATCAGCTTCCTGGGCCATGACGTCCACCCAATGATGCTTAAATTGGGAGACTGAGTGCTCCTCATGGGATAACTTACCCATATACCAACGCACCCGCTCCCATCAATCCTTCTGATCTTGGGGTTTGTACCCCTTACTCACCCTTCTCCCTGCAGCCAGCATCAGCGTCAGGAAGTAGTTTACCATTCAGGTAAGACAACCAATCTCTCTCTGGTTAGAGTTCTTCCCTCTCCCCTTCCCAGACATGGCCACAATGGCACAAGCCCTACCTATCCTTACTCCACTAAATAGAAAGTATATCCCCTACTTGTACCTAATTAATTAGTACGCCAAAAAAGACAACACCCAACAATAAAATTACCAAAACAACACTTAGGCACAAAGGCTACACAAAATATGAATAACAGGGGCAGAGCAGACACAGAGAACCCCAGAAGCAGCCACAAACTCCCTAAAACGCTCAGCCTGCTTCAGGCGAGGTCACCCCCCACGCATCACCGCTGTTGCCGCTGCCTGCCTTCTGTTCTGCCTGCCACGAGCGACCCAGCCGCCGCTGAGCCGCCCGCCTGCCACAGTCTTTTTCCCGCCGCTGCCTACCTGCGGCCCCGCCCCCGACAGCCCATTCGCCGCCCCGCTCCTGCCACCCAGCTGACCCGCCCTCCCGGATACCTTCTTATGACGCCCACGCGCAGCGTTGACGCGCAGCGGGCGCGCCGATGGTGCGCCAAAGGTAAGCCCGTCTGCGCCTGTCCGCGCCTGGACCACGCCCAGCGCCAGGACCCCTGGTCCTCGCCGATGCAAGACGACCCGACAGACCTAGAACGCCTCCGCCCTCAACGCACTCAATGCTGGCCGGAACCCCGCCTGCTGCCGGGCCACCCCAAAACGCATCCACGGACCATTCGCCTGCAAAACCTGCAAGTTCACCTGCCTCCGTACCTGCACCGCACCCGCCAAGCCAGACACCAGCAGCAACCACCTCAAGTGTATCCTGCTCAACACCCTCTCCGTCCACAGACACGCCGTGGAACTCTGGAACCTCCTCGACACAACATCACCAGACATCGCTTTCCTCACGGAAACATGGATGAACGCCTCCTCAGCCCCCGACATCGCCATCGCCATCCCGGACGGGTACAAGATCATCAGGAGGGACCGCATCAACCAGACCGGAGGAGGCATCGCCATCGTCCACAAGAGCACCATCCGCATCTCGACCGACTCCAACAACACCTTCGCCACCGCGGAGCACCTCCACTTCCAGATACACACCGACCCAAAGACAACCCTCAGAGGCACCCTCGTCTACTGACCCCCGGGACCACGCACCCAATTCAGCGAAGACATCACGGACTTCATCAGCCTGCACGCCCTCCCCTCCACCGACTACATCCTCCTAGGGGGCCTCAACTTTCACCTGGAGAACAACAAGGACCGCAACACCGCCGCCCTGCTAGAAAACCTCGCCAACCTCGGATTCAAGCAACTGGTCAACACCCCCACCCACTACGCCGGCCACACGCTTGATCCCGTCTTCTCTTCCAGCAAGCACATCACCTTCAGCCACACCACCGGACTCCACTGGACCGACCACAGCTGCGTTCACTTCAGCTTCAGAAGAACCCTGACCCACCACCACCCGCAACAGGTTCCTCACAGGAGTTGGAGCAAGATCTCCGCCGACCAGCTCACCAGCTCCCTCAGCCAGAGCCCACCCACCAGCACATCGGACCCCAACGAAGCAGCCCGCAACTTCACGAAGTGGCTGACCGCCTGCGCCGACGACCTCGCACCACTGAAGAATCCTCCCAGCAAACCCAGAAGCAAGAAGGCCTCCTGGTTCACCAGCGAACTCAAGATCTCAAGAAACTGGTCAACACCCCCACCCACTACACCGGCCACACGCTTGATCCCGTCTTCTCTTCCAGCAAGCACATCACCTTCAGCCACACCACCGGACTCCACTGGACCGACCACAGCTGCGTCCACTTCAGCTTCAGAAGAACCCCGACTCACCACCACCCGCAACAGGTTCCTCACAGGAGCTGGAGCAAGATCACCACCGACCAGCTCACCACCTCCCTCAGCCAGAGCCCACCCACCAGCACATCGGACCCCAACGAAGCAGCCCGCAACTTCACGCAGTGGCTGACCGCCTGCACCGACGACCTCGCACCACTGAAGAACCCTCCCAGCAAACCCAGAAGCAAGAAGGCCTCCTGGTTCACCAGCGAACTCAAGGACTCCAAGAAGAACTGCCACACCCTCGAGAAAGCCTGGCTCCTCGACCAGACCACAGACAAAATGACCGCCCTCAAACAAGCCACCCGCAAGCACCACCAGCTCATCCGCATCACCAAGAAGAAATCACTGAAAGAACGACTGGACAACAACGCCCACGACAGCAAGGAACTCTTCAGCATCGTCAAGGAGTTCTCCGAACCCCTGCACCTGCAACAACGACATCACTCCTTCACAAAATCTCTGCGACTCTCTCGCCTCATTCTTCCACCGCAAGATCGCCGACATCTACAACAGCTTTGGCACACCATCCACGCACCCAACCGCCGAACCAACGCCCCCCACCGCCACCCTCCGCACCTGGACCACAGTGACCACCGAAGACACAGCCCGCACGATGAACACCATCCACTCCGGATCTCCGACCGACCCCTGCCCCCACCACGTCTTCAACAAGGCCGACTCCATCATCGCACCCCAACTCCGAACCATCATCAACACCTCCTTCAACACCGCCACCTTCCCGGAGAGCTGGAAGCATGCCGAGCTCAGCGCCCTACTGAAGAAACCAACAGCGGATCCCACCGACCTCAAGAACTTCCGCCCCATCTCGCTCCTCCCTTTTCCTGCGAAAGTCTTCGAGAAGATCATCAACAGACAGCTGACCGCCTTCCTCGAGACGAACGGATCCCTCGACCCCTCGCAATCCGGTTTCAGAGCCAACCACAGCACCGAGACCGCACTGATCGCAGCCACCGATGACATCCGAGTCCTGCTCGACAACGGGGAAACAGCGGCACTCATCCTCTTGGATCTCTCCGCACCGTTCGACAGGGTCTGTCACCGCACCCTAGTCCAACGCCTCAGCAACATCGGCATCCAAGAGAAGGCACTGGAGTGGATCATCTCGTTCCTCTCCGGAAGAACACAGAGAGTTCGCCTCCCCCTGTTTCGATCCGAGGCCACCGAAGTCATCTGTGGCGTACCACAAGGATCATCACTCAGCCCCACCCTCTTCAACGTCGACATGAAACCACTTGCAGCCATCGCACGCCAACACAACCTCAACATCATCTCCTACGCCGACGACACCCAGCTGATCCTCTCCCTCACCAGGGACCCCGCCACCGCCAGAACCAGCCTACACGAAGGGATGAAGGACGTCGCCAAGTGAATGAAGAACAGCCGCCTGAAACTGAACTCGGACAAGACGGAAGTCCTCATCCTGGGACCATCGCCCTCCGCCTGGGACGACTCCTGGTGGCCTCCCGCCCTGGGCACTGCTCCCAAACCAACAGACCACGCACGCAACCTGTGCTTCATCCTGGACTCTTCCCTCTCGATGACCAGACAAGTCAACGCCGTCTCCTCATCGTGCTTCAACACCCTATGCATGCTCCGCAAGATCTTCCGATGGATCCCGACCGAAACCAGGAAGACGGTCACCCAGGCACTCATCACCAACTGACTGGACTACGGAAACTCCCTCTACGCCGGAACCACAGCCAAGCTACAGAGGAGACTCCAACGCATCCAGAACGCCTCCGCCCGACTCATCCTGAACATCCCCCGACGCAGCCACATCTCCGGCCACCTGAGGGACCTGCACTGGCTCCCCATCAACAAGAGGATCACGTTCAGGCTCCTCACCCACGTACACAAGGCTCTCCACGACCTGGGCCCATGGTACCTCAACAACCGACTGACCTTCTACACGCCCACCTGCCAGCTACGATCTACCAGCCTCGCCCTCGCCGCCGTACCACGCATCCGAAGAGCCACCGCCAGAGGCAGATCCTTCTCCTACCTGGCGGCCAAGACGTGGAACTCCCTCCCCGCCCACCTTCGACTGACCCAGGACCATCTCGCCTTCAGGAGACAACTCAAGACCTGGCTGTTCGAGCAGTAGCGGACCCCCTCCCCCAAGCACCTTGAGACCCTCCCGGGTGAGTAGCGCGCTATACAAGTGTTATGATTGATTGATTGATTGATTGACAGTACTCCTCAAACCAACAGTACGAACAAACAGACACCAGCAGAAAGTGAAAGTAGCATATACACTTCCTACTTTCTAGTATGCAGCCACACCCATTGCTTCATTTTCTAGGTGTGGCAGGCAGGTTCTTGACATGTGCGTTGATTTTTCTAATGCATTGCTACACAAATGTACATTGCATGATACACTGTGCAGTTGCACTTATGCAGAAACACTGAGGGCCATGCAATGGCCACGAAGCATAGGTTATGACCCACACAACACAGGCAATGCATCAGTTCTGACCTGAGCAACAGAGGCGATGTGCCAGTTCCGACCCGCATAATAGAGGCGATACTCCAGTTCGAAGAAGGTGCCTGGCTTCTGTAGGGGTAAATCCTTAGGCCCACTTTCAAAGGTCTACGACTAGAGTGACACCACTTGGCAGGGCAGACAGACAGATGGCAGAGTCCAGGTGCAGAACCAGGTTGGTTGGAAATCTTTGTCCCTGAGACTTCAGAAGAGGAGGCCAGCCAGCTAGCCATTGGAGTCATTCTGGGGTCAAAGGACGCATGTGCAGTCCTCCTCACCCAAGCAGAGGAAAAGCAGCCAGCAGAGCAGCACAGCAAGGTAGAACTCCGAGGCAGATTTATCCTACAAGTGTCATATGAGTAACCAGGGTACCCACCTGGATGTCAGCCACAGTCATATGTACATAAAGCTTTTATCCTAGGCCCTCTACCCCAACTTTTAGATTCCCTTTGCATCCCAATCTCTTTCTTCCTGAGATGCATCCAGGCCTCTTCCTTGTGATCTATCACTGAATCATAAAACCCTTAGGAAGGCATAGCGACTGCCTCCCACCCAGCTTGCAGCTTTGCTCAACTATCAATCTCGGACTGGTGGTATTCCTCTACTCCTCGTGTTTTGTCCAGGCAGCCATGACATTACCGAAAAAAGGAACCCAAGGTCCTCCATGTTATGTAGCAGTGCACAAACTTCTGCACTCAATGTACAGTCACAGTACATTCGGTGTCCAGTACTGTAATCCACATGTATCATGCTACCACCAGCATACTCACCTGCAGCACACACACCCAGTCTGCGCAAACTGTCCAATAATACAGTCCCTTTGTACTGTACTAGAGTGTATCAAAGTGGCAATATTATGTGGTATGGCTGGGAGGCCTTACTATGTAATATGTACACAGTACCCAAAAGTGAACCTCAGATTCGCACTAGTAATTCTTCTCTCAGTCCTGGTAGATTGGTAAAGAGCAGACAGTTTTACTTAGAAGAACATGTGTTAAGCAATTTACAGTACCAAAATGGACAATAAGTAATTGAAATGACTCAAAAGAAATCTGACACCAAATATAAAAATAGACAAGTCATATAACAGGAGCTATCAATTTTAAAGTGTTCAACTTTACTATTGCGGTCAATAGGGAAAATCTCAGGGGAGACTCGGTCACTTGCTGGAGTGAGTTCAACGGAACCCACTTGGAGTTAAGGTCTTGCTTGTCCACAGACTAAGTCTTGCTCAGGGAGCCTTGGTGCAGAGGTGACTTGGCTGTCCTTGGTGCTGAACGTGAGCCGTGGAAGCTGTCAAAAATAGTACTTGACAAAATGGTAATTGCAGGTTGAGTTCAGAGGAGCCCCATTGAGGAAAAGCTTGGAGGGGACCTGGAATCACCAGGTAGACCGGCTCTACTTAGCTCCGGCATCTCGGGTGCAGAGGTGTGCCTGGCTGTCGATGGTGCTGAACGGGACTACGAGTGCTGACTTTTCTAGGCATGCCAACGAGGCCGTCTTTGGGATTCGATAACTTGACAACCACACCACCTGGAGTGGAGGGAGGTGAAGCAAATGATTCCCTCTGCATGGGGTGTCAAGTGAAGCAGTTAGTAGTCAGATAGACCACCAACAAGCCTTGGTACCGGCAAAAGGTCACCACTGGGTCCATCTTCTTCCAGAGGTCCTGGAAACACTGTAGAGGGCGGAGACTCACCGAGGCTCAGGACCATGCTTCCCAGAAGACACCTGGCTGGTAACTTTTAGGCTGGTCCACAAAGGAGCCTGGTGGTTGGTTCTTCTTTAGATCATGGAAGTGCGGTTAGTGCCAGCTGACTTCGAGTGAGAGGGTACTAGTTCTTCTAGCCCAAGTCCTGTTAAAGTCTTTAGGTTGCAAAGGGGTTCACCTTCCTTTTGAAAACTAGTCTTGGGTCCTGGACAAGACATTGTCCAGCGGGTGCTGGGGGCTTCCACAGGTGAAGTACTTCGCACCTCTTCTTTGTGAAGTCCTTCCTTGTGCTGACATGTGTCTCTTCTTTGTCCATTTTCTTCAGAGCAGATCTGGAGTACTGGTGTCAGGGATGCCATTTAAATCCTGGATTGAGGGGCTTTTTAGGGTTGTGAGGGTCAGTAACCAATGGGCTACTGATGCTGCGGCTATTCTGCCCCTAAGGTGACCAAAACCGGGGATGTATGTCACCAAACTACTCATAACCTACTATTCTGAGGACCTTTTAAGATGGCACCCTCAGCTCTACAAGACCAGCTAGCCCACCCTAGGGGTGTGGTTAGCCTTTGGGGATTACAAGCCTTCTGAATACCTAATTTCCCATCTGCTCGCAACTACAAGTGACTGGGGGTAGTGGGTGCCTTTGCATTTACTGGGAGACAAGTCACTTACATATCAGAGGTGGTGTGGCCGTTCACAAACCTCCATAATATCCAATCAGGCCAAGGAATGCCCTGAGCAGAGGTCTGGGAGGCTCTCAGTCCAGAATAGTCTGGATCTTGGGATGCAGGGGTCTAACTTGGCCTCCTCCAACAAGGTGGGTCATGTAGACAACAGAACTGTGCCCAACATGGCACTACTGGCCTGGATTGCGAGGCCTGCCCCCCAGAAAAGGTACTGCAAGGGAAAGTTGTCACGCTCCCCTGCGATCTTGCGAAGGGGCCCAGGACACCATTCCTGTACCCGGTGAAAAAGAAGATTAACAAGGGAGCAATGTTGCGCATCCATGTAGAAGCGAGAGTGGGCCCAGTACCCCATCCCTGGGCCCCGGAACAAAGACTAATGAGGGAGTGCAGATGTGCTCACCGCGAAGGCAGGAGAGGGCGCAGGACCCGTTCCCTGGGCCCCAATGCCGGCAGAGAAGAAGGGCGAGTGCCCCTGCACTCCCTCGCGTAACCATCCTTTCCTGCTGCCTCCTGTGTCTGGGGGAGAGTGGGAAGGACAGCCACAATATGCATATTTGACTGCAGGAGTGGACAGACAAGAAAGAACTGCCAGCTTCCGCGTCGGCATGCAGGAGTGCCCCGCATCGCGGGATTCAGTGGGGTGCTAAGGTCAGGTGGGACCAATCACCCCGACACCAAGAAAAGGGCCAGTGGCATGATGCTGCACAGCCCCCACGAGAAGTAAAACAAAAACAAAAGGAAATTCTGGGGCATATTTACAAGATAATGACACAGCACAGCGTTACAAGCCATCTTGCTGCACCAAGGTGCCTCATTAGGAAAGAGCAGGGATGCATTGTATTTAAAACAATACAATGCATGAAATGAAATGAAATGATTACGCACTTGTATAGCGCATGACTACCCGTAGGCATCTCGGCGCTTGTACAAATACCGCCGAGCAACCCTTCCTGGCCTTTCCCTGTGAGGAGCCCACTCCTGGGCACCCCCAAGGTGAAGTCAGGCATCCTCAGCGTTGTTGGGGCCGTTGTAGAGATTAAGCAAGCTATTGCCCAGAGGTGCAGAGTGGGACTCATGATTAGAATAGGCACTGAGGCGAGAATTATCGGGTCCGAGGAAATTGAGCCAGAGACCCGTCGAGGCGGGAATTGAACCCTGGTCCCAGCCAGACTACTGCATCAGGGTCTGCCACTCTAACCATTGAGCCACACTTCTCTACATCCCTGTGTTTTCCTCTGTGCTGGTGCACAATAGGCTGCCAAGGGCCCATGCAGGCACCCTTGGACCATGGTGCAAAGGTGCCTGCGATGCAGGGATGATTGTTTTTGTGCAGGAAGATCTCCCTTTATGGCAGTTTTTCCTTCTGTGCAAACACAGAAAGAGGATGAACTGAGGAGAAATAAAGGCGTTTCTCCTCATTGTGCCACATTTCTGCATCCCTAGGTACACCAATGGAACTCCCCTTTCATCAGAGTAATATGTGAAAGGGGCCTCATTTACAAGGACCTGAAAAGCATTTGCGTGACCTTGTAAATATGGGGCAGCACACTGCACCAGCGGAGCGTAAAAAAAAGTGATGCTGCGGTGCTGCAAGGGGCTTCTAAATATGCCCCTTAGATCATCTCTCCTGGGTGCACTGGGAGAGCCCCTCTCAATAATGCAGTGAAAGAACGCAAGGAGCACCCCAGAATACCCTGCCGTGCCTGGAAGCATTTTTCAACAAATACATTAGTTTTGGCTCTGCAGTGGCCCCAGGACGATGGGGTCACCACCAACACGTAACTAAAGTGCAGGGGGAGCTGCAAAAGCAGCACAGCTTCCCCCCCAAAAGAAATTCCAGAATCCCCACCCTAAGTTATGTGGGAGTATAAAATGGTAACCCCTAGAGAGTTTTTAATGATTTCCAAGCACTCCCCACAATGGAGCTTTTTGTTCTATAGCTGGGAGTGCGACATTTTCTAAGGGGCAAAAACTCTGGCTTCAATCCTTGTGGCCTGAAATAGTTTAAAGAGAGCTTTGCATGTTTGCAGAAACTTTATAGGAGTGAAAGATGGTAATTATACATTAGTGTAATCCTAATGGGGATGCCCTTTAGGGTCTATGTTCAAAGTTCAGTTTTTTATATTGAATGTTGTTAACAGTGACTACTGCAAGCACTCTCTAAGCGTGAAGTGGTATAATTACACTGGTTGTGATTATAAATGTGATATTTTTATTGTGTTATTTATACTGAAAGTAATGTTGCATTCACCAATCACTCAGACATGCTTAGACCATTTTTCTTGTAAATGGTTTAATGAAAACATTATACTGACAATCATTTGGGTTGAAAGTATGCACGTTTATTGGCAATGTTAAGTGCATTCTTTCAAATTGATATTCCATCATGGCATTTTAACCCCTTCACTGCGGCGGCTATTCCGCCGCAGTGCTAAGGGGGCGGGGCGGCCGCGCGGCGGCCGCATGCTGTAACGGAACCGCTCCATCACCAGCGTCGGTTGACCTGTGCTTGTGACGGAGCGCACCGAGCGGGCCATGACGGAACCGCTCCGTCATCAGCACAGCTCACCCGTAGCTGATGACGGAGCGGTTCCGTCATCAGCACTTAAGGGGTTAATACAAGTAAAGGTTTTGGCATGTGATTGTTGAACTAGATTTCCTTTGGGAGGGGCATGAGTGATTAAATTATATTACCAAGAAACATTTCCATCTGCTAGTCTATTTGTAAATTGCTGCACAGTGAGTGTACTAAATGTACTTTTCCTTTTCCTAAATAGTAATCACAGACTGGACAATCCTATATTCAGCGTTATTTTTGTGTATCTGTGAAAGGGGATTGCTAGCCCACATCACCTCCGTTGAATAGGCCTTGGACTGCTCTACTTCACCTCCCTGTTAGAGTCAAGAGCTACAATGGGGTATTTGGTTCCCAGTGGATGACAAAAGTGGACCCATTAATTGTGCAGGACACACAACCAATTAAGTATTTTCTAACATTGGTGCTCAGCAGCGAGATACATAGGATCCCATTTCGGGACGCTTTAATAGCATTTAATATGTCCTGTTTTGCCACATATTACCTATGCATTAATGAACAAATATTGGGGCACAAGGATTTGTGAAGGATTCAAAGGTTTGGTCATGTGAACTAAAGGTATGAGAAAGGAAAGCCCCTGCACACACATAAGTCATGTCAAGAAATGTACGGTCAATGTTTAACCTCTTCCATGCTCGTGACGGCCGGGAACCGTCATGCGTCACAGTGGGCGTGTGCGCAGGACAGCCCCGGGCCGTCCGAATCCCCGCCGACTAATGGAAACGTCCGCACAGCCCGGGAATGCCCTATGCACGGAAGGGGTTGAACTGTGTTGTTATGACTAGTTTGCATTGACAAAAGGTGATATGCTGGTTCACTGACAAAACATCAACACCCAAAACATCCCCATAGCACAATATCGAGTCATAAGTATAAGTGTCAAAAATATCGACATCCTATATTTATAAAGGTAAGTAAAAAAATAACAAAAAAATATTGATGAAATCAATATAGATGTAAAAAACTATTGTTTTTATATATATTTATATACTAAAAATAATAAATATTAAATTATGAACTTAATAAAAAATGATTTAATATACATTTTAAAAGAAATAACAAAAACTTTAAAAAGTTACACACATATTTAATAATTATTATATATATTTACTGTAAAACAATTAATAAACTATTAATTTAAATGTATTTTATAATTTTAAATATATATATAAATGTAACAAATATATACATATACCAATAACATAAAATGTATGGTAAAAACATTCTATTATTAATTAAAACATTAAACTATTTACAAATATTTCAACTTAAATGTCCCACTCAATTCAATGCAACAGTAGGGAAAGTGTTGGATAGCAGAGGGGAAAAATACTATTCCCACTCCAGAGAGTGAAACAGTAGGGAAAGTGCTGGATAGCAGAGGGATAAAATGTACTTTTCCCACTCCAGTCAGCGCAACAGTAGGGAGAGTGTTGGATAGCGGAGGGATGAAAATTACTATTCCCACTCCAGTGAGTGCAACTGAAGGGAAAGTGTTGAATAGCGGAACGGTAAAACATACGGGGCCCGATTCACAGAATGAACTTAAGATTCAATCCTACTTTCTACTATTTTGGTATTCACAGAATGCACTTACTATTTTTGGTATTCACAGAATGAACTTACTACTTTTGGTATTCACAGAATGAACTTACTACTTTTGGTATTCACAGAATAGACTTACGACTACTAACTTTACGTCCGCACCCGGGCCGTAATTTCCGCCTCCGGGCCGAAATTTACGTCTCTGCGGCGGGATTTACGATTCCGGGCTGGAATTTCTAGCGCTACGTCGGAATTTCCGATTTTAGGTCGGAATTTCTGATTCCGGGCCCGAAGATACGAATTAGGGCTGTTGATCATGTTAGCCAAGGGTAAACACCTGTCCAAGTGCCTACCACCCCCCACCATGGATCAACTGACACACTGCAGCAAATCGCAGCCAATAGCTCAATTTTGCCATGATGAATGTTGCAAGTGCCTACCATCCCCCACCACTCTCCAGCTGAAGCCAATTAACACTAATTGGCCAGCACCACAAAACACATAAAAGCAGCACACATTGAAGGAACAGGTTTGGTCACAGAGAGTTCGTGTCCACAGCGCTCACATTGCCAGAGAAAAATGTAACTAATGAGGAGAAAGAGGAATTTCACTGCAGAGGAGACCACCATGCTTGTGGAGTTCATAGTCAGGCACCACAAACGCCTATATGAACTCCCACCCTACTGCACCAGTGGGACCCAGAAGGCAGCCCTATGGCAGCAATTAGCCGCTGCTGTCTCAGCATTGGGAGAGGAGAGGCGCACAGTACAGGACATCAAGAAAAAGTGGCAGGTTGATAGGCAGAGGGTGAAGGAGAAGTACTCCAGGATTTAATTAAGCAGGATCCCTCCTGCTGCATACCCTGTACCCCGCATCCGTCTCACCCACTGGAGGAGGATATCCTTACCACAATACACCCCCACTTGGTCCATGAGCTGCTTGTCAATGACGTCCGCTACGTGGTACCAGGTAAATGGAATGAAAAGAATAAGTGCATGAAAAGATTGTCTGTGTTGCACTGTCAATGTAAGTAAGGAACTTGTCCAAAGTGTATATAAAAATATAGTCAGTCAGAGACTCTGTGTCACCCTCTGTATGTAGCACCACAAGTCCCAGAATCCTTTGCATTAGAAATGGCTAATAGCTCCCCCCTTTTGAAAACATGGGCACAGTACTGCTGCCGTACATACACAACCCTGCTAAGTAGCAATTGACAAATATTAGCAGGGAAGCACCAGTACCAATGTGACATACAATTCAACCCTTGCGCAGCCACGGAAGCGCCGCATTTACATTGCGGTGCACTGTGGCGCAGGGATACACAGATGTGTGTTGCATCTGATGGGGTGTAGGGGGTGCTTTGCTGGAGTCGTGTCGCTAGTGCGATGCAACTCCAACAATGTCCATGGACCGCCCATACCTAACGTGCTGCGCCACTCCTTACGTCTGCTTCAAGAAGGCATAAGCTTGCGTCGCAGCAGTCTCTGAAAATTGACTCTGTGAAGTCTTGTAGATTTCACTGCTTCACTTTTACGCGGCATATCCCAAAGGAACACCCACCCTGCCTACATCAAAGCTGACGCAGGTTCAATGTTGCGCAGGGCCTCACAACGTGACGCTTCACCATAGATGCGTCACGTTGTGAATAATTCAAAAAGTGTTGTTCGTTGTACACCACTGCCGTGTCACAGAATGACGCAACAGCAGTGTAAATCTTTTTCAAGGGGCGTGTAAACCTGCCACAAATTATCCAAGAAGTAAATCACCCTTTGCCAGCCTAAATCACAAAGCAGATGGTGAGAGAATCATCAGATCAAAATATATCATACACATATTCTGTTGTCCATTTCCCACTCTGCCACGCCATTACATCCCCAACACACCACTGCTCCTACCTGCTCCTCATTTACATTGCGGTGCACTGTGGCGCAGGGATAGACAGATGTGTGTTGCATCTGATGGTGTTTAGGGCGGTGCTTTGCTGGAGTCGTGTCGCAAGGGAAATGCAACTCCAACAATGTCCATGGACCGCCCATACCTAACGTGCTGCGCCACTCCTTACGTCTGTTTCAAGCAGGCGTAAGCTTCCATCACAGCGGCCTCTGAAAATTGACTCTGTGAAATCTTATAGATTTCACTGCTTCACTTTTACGTGGCATATCCCAAAGGAATGCCCACCCTGCCTACATCAAAGCTGACGCAGGTTCAATGTTGCGCAGGGCCTCACAACGTGACACTTCACCATAGATGCGTCACGTTGCGAATAATTCAAAAGGTGTTGTTTGTTGTACACCACTGCTGTGTCACAGAAGTGACGCAACAGCAATGTAGATCTTTTTCAAGGTGCGTGTAACCCTGCCACAAGTTATCCAAGAAGTAAATCACCCTTTGCCAGCCTAAATCACAAAGCAGAAGGTGAGAGAATCATCAGATCAAAACATGGCATACACATATTCTGTTGTGCATTTCCCACTCTGCCACGCCATTACATCCCCAACACACCACTGCTCCTACCTGCCCCGTCTGCGGCAGTACTTCACAACACTGTTAGCACCCAGAAGATATGGGGAAATCCCTGAAAAGTTCCACAAGCACATTTCCCATTTGGTTACTTTTCTCTCTTCTCACCCATTGACACATACAGCCAGAGCACAGACAACTGCAGTAGCAGAGGTCACCGCATCTACTGGGAGGAATCGACAACGTACAGAGGAAGGCATTACAACCTCAATAACTGGTAAGTCGAACTGGCCAGGAGATGGTCAAAATGCATACATTGTCAGGAGACGACAGAGGGACAAATAGTGCCCGACTTTGAAAGTCAACCAGAGATGCAAAAATAGCTGCATTACAATTGGAGTTGTCAAAGGACATTCACCTTTACCATATGACATTTGTAAACAGGAAAGACAAAATATAACATGTTTTGGCTCATCATACCTTTGTAATTGTGGTACATAACATGTATTTTACCAACAGTCCCAGATCGGGGAATCCAATCCTGTAATCGAGTGCCACAACTAGTCAAAAGGGTTTGCCCACTATATTGTAATAGTGTCTGTAGACCTAACCAAGAAATCCCATTTGCACAGATATGGTAATGATGAACAAGCTGTGAGATACCAGTCTCAGTAGTATTGACAATGCATCCACTGTCCAACTTTAAATCTTTCCAATATACATTAAATTGCACAGTCCACACAGCTGGTCATGTACTTCTTACATTGGATGGATTATTTGTTGGGCATCAACAAAACACGATAGTGGACCTTACCTCTGGATTCGTGGGCATGTAATTGTGATATAGGTTGCATCTAGGTAGTGGGCCCATTCTAAGTCATATGTGGAATTACTCATGACATTATGTACGACACACTTCTGCAACGGTGAGGCCCACAACTGCTTGTGCTCATACTTTGTGACAGAAATTGAGGGCATCACATGTGGCAGCAGAAATGTAAAGTTGCTAAACACACACATCATTGTAGGTACAATGCGGTCCTCCCAGAATCAAAGACACACACTGACTTCTGCTACAAGGTTGGACGTGACATCTGTTCAGGGACCACACACTGCTCCGGTGCTGGGCCAAGGTAAGTCAACCCTAGAATAAATCTGGCTGAATGCTCATTATTTGGGCTTTTCACCTCCACCGTATGCTGTATGTGTTGTACAACACTGTTGTTCTGCATCACAATATGCTCAGATATGGCATTTGGACACATGGCAGATCAGACCCTGGGGGCAAATGAGAGGCTGACATAAAATGTATGCAAAGTGAGTACAGAATGGACATACAATAGAACAATGTGTGATATGAACTGACCAAAACACAACAGGCTTGCAATTCAATGATAGGATAAATACCTAGCACAATATACATGGTTAAATCAAAATTAAATTGGTATGGCTGAGGCACACACTGATGCCAGTTGTGTACCTTTGAGATGGGTGTAGGCGCTGCTAAGGTGAATCTTCATGCAGCTACACCTGCAAAATGACTTGGCTGAAGAGCAACACGATAATCCAGTGCAGGCGGGAAGCCTCAAAGCTTTTCATCTCATCTGCAACTAAATGTTGTTTTCTGCTTGCCTCCCTTCTATCGTATTCACATGTATAGGTGAGTGTTTGACATGTGTGGTTTGGATGTCTGCTGCACAAGACACCATCTGTTGTCAGCTAAGTAGTACCATGGTGTTGGAAATAGAGTATGGGAACAGAGGACACTCAAAGGATGGACATAAGAAATCTGTGTTCTCTCATTCAAAAATGAACTGTGTGAACTCATGGGGAGGGAGGCACAAATGAGCAACATCATGTCCCTGACTACTGCACATCTCACACATGAACTCCTTTCTGACTTGTCAGCAGACACCATTACACTCATGAAAAATGTTAGTCTCAATGGTAAAGGTGAAATCAGTGTGATGCGGATGAGTCCAGGCCATTTATCCCCTTACTTGAAATATCAGTAACCTTCTCATACAAGTTTGTCAGTTGATGTGTCATCTTAGAAGTATTTAGAAGTGTTTACCCTGCTTCATGAGAGCGATATTGATATCCTTGCTCTTACGGAGACCTGGTTAGGGGACTCCTCAGCCCCGGATATCATTGTAGCCCTTCCAGACGGCTATGAAGCACTATGGCTCAATAGGCAGGGAAATGAAAGAGGAGGAGGAGTGGGCCTTATTTTCAAGAAACATCTCATGATTACTAAAGCCCTTGCTGAACATCTTGAGGGGGCAGACCTATTAGGGGGTAAAATCTTGTTTAAAAACTCCTGCCTCCTATTTATGGTAGTCTATCGCCCCCCAGCAGTCCCCCCCTACTTTCACAGACCCCTTTATGGAAGTGGTTACGGACCTATGTACCCGTTATAGAAGACTTTTAGTAGTAGGTGACTTTAACTTTCACTGGGACAGCGTTCCAAAGGATCTCATAGTACGTTATCTTGACTCTGCAATGAAAGCACTTGACTTCTGCCAGTTAGTCGATAGTCCCACACTCATTAAAGGCCATATTCTGGACCTTATTTGGTCGTCACAGCCTTTGGCTACACAGTTAAAGATTACCCCGTGTGCCTGGTCTGAACACTTTCTTCTGAGCTGCTGGGTCCCGAGTGACTGCCAGTTACCACGGTTACCTCCAGCCTGGAGACTAATTCGCGACTGGAAGAAGGTTGAAGCTAGCCACTTAGCCTCCGCCCTTGATACAGCTATTGGTACTCACCCTCATCCATGCAGCTTGGCACAAGAGAATTATCAACTTACGGCTACTATTTGTTCTGCCCTTGACCTAATAGTACCAGTGCGAAAGGTAAAAATTAGAAATCAAGAGCACGGCGCCCCTTGGTTTAATGATGACCTTAGAGACCTAAAAAAAAAAGCTTTGCCAAGCCGAGAGGAGGTGGCGGCTAGACTATAAGTTAGAGGACCTTAACTTATATAAATCTTTTTTCTCTTCCTACAAATATGTAATCACAGAAAGTGAAGGACTGGGTTCTTTAAGACCCAGCGGTGCCAGGGCACAACACCTGAAACCTTCGTGGGTAACCTGCTCCGGCGTACGAATGACAGAGACACGGGACACTTCCTTCGGCGTCAAAGATTCAAGGTTTATTTGCTGCAGGGAACACAGAAGTCACAGGAAGTACATCGAGTGTAATTCGGGGAGACTGCTTCAAATTGGTTCTGTGGATCGCTCCTTTTATACAGTTTTTACCCATAGGACAACATGGCACACAAAAGTTTACAACCCGGTTCCCACCATTATCCCCCAGAGGGGTAGCTTTGGTCACTTTGATACACATGAGGTCCGGAACATAAGTGCGGAAACATTTGGTGGTTCCCAACTGTAAAAACCCATCTTCCCAACATTAGTGCATTCCAATCGGCAGTAAAACAGATCGAAAATAGGAACAAAGACAGGTGCAGAGGAAGACGGAGACAGTGGGGAGATCGGAAAGGGTGTAAAAGGGGAGGTATCGGGAAACACGAGATGCAGGCATCAAAGGGACGTGCCTAATGAGATGCACGGCTGAGACAATAAGTCCGTGCGGCAAGATGAGCCTCGAGCGGGGCCATCTGCCGTACAGTATCATCCCCCTCGTCATAAAGACACTTACAAAGGACATGTGTCTTCCGCA
This sequence comes from Lissotriton vulgaris, assembly GCF_964263255.1. Classification (NCBI taxonomy): domain Eukaryota; kingdom Metazoa; phylum Chordata; class Amphibia; order Caudata; family Salamandridae; genus Lissotriton; species Lissotriton vulgaris. The sequence continues at coordinate 555,153,051 of NC_141685.1, read as the reverse complement.
GATATCTTGGGAGTCCCAGGGTCGCGAAGCGGACAGCGTCCGTTCGCTGGCTACTTGAGGGCAAGAGACAAAATGGATGCCGTATCTAAGATGGAACCCGTGGGTACAGATGAAAAACCCGCACAACAAACGAACGATTTAAGTTAGCACAGCGAAACTGCGCACACTTACTAAACTCGTCATTTGCGGTTCATAGATACCAGACTCGACCATATTCGTGCGAGTCAATGGTACAAATGTTCAAACTGATCGTGGAAAACGTGATAATGCAGTTGTCAATACAGCAAAGCAGGATCTTTTATTAGTCTTTGGTGCTGGATCGCAAAAAGTATCGAGTTTTCCCAGGACGTGTCTGTTCCTCAAACAAAGGATCCGTTGAAGGGACAACGTCCTGTTGATCAGCTGAATGTTCTGGTCTTGAGTCTTTTGCTGACAATTGTTCAACAGTGTCTCTCTGCTGCACTGAGGATTCTCCGACAGGCTGTGCGTCGCTGAAAGGTACAAACGCCGGCAATCCTTCGATTTCAGTTGATGCAATGCCTTTCCTCACCCACGAGTCTGCTGGCAACGGGATAGGGACCTTTTTGGTATGGGTGGCATGCACCCAATTCTTGCGTCCCTCGAGACGAACAGCAGTCCTCGTGGCAAGGAGAACCTGATAGGGTCCAGTAAACCTCGGGTCCAGGTTATTCTTGCGTGAAAAATTTCTCGTCACCACCCAATCTCCGGGCTGGAGCTGGTGGCCTGGACCCTCCGTCTGCGTCGGCAATGCTTCGTGAACCTGTTGGTGAATTAACCTCAGTTTAGCAGTCAAGTCATGAAGATAATCGATCAACATTGGGTACTCAAGATCGCAGAACATTCCTGGCCTAGGAACCCCCCAAACATTCGCAGGACGACCGAACACTATTTCGTAGGGACTGAGCCCTACTCGGGAGTGTACAGTCGCCCTAGTTGACAGTAATGCTAAAGGTAAAGCGTCAGGCCACGAAAGACCAGTCGTAGCCTGAATCTTCGCTAGCTTTAGTTTGAGGGTGCCGTTATACCCCTCAACCAATCCAGCTGACTGGGGATGATTGGCACTGTGGAATTTCTGATTAATTCCAAGGCCCTTACACACACTCTTCATCACACTACCCACAAACTCACTTCCGTTGTCTGACCACACGACTCTAGGCATTCCATACCGAGGAAAATATTCCTTCAGCAGGATTTTCGCAGTAGACAAAGCAGTATTGTCTTTGAGAGGATAGGCCTCGATCCATCGGGAGAATGCGCAAACCACAACTAAGACGTATTTCAGGTTATTGCATCGCTCCATATGGATGAAGTCCAATTGAATCACCTCAAAGGGGCATGAAGGGGGAGCAAAACTGCCAGGAGGAGTTGGGGTTCCTTTGCCAGGATTGTACATCAGGCACACCATACAATTCTTCACCAGACGTTCAGCACATTTCGTGATACCATCATTCTTCCACACAGGAGACAATAATTTACAAATACCTTTCGCGCTAATATGTGCTAACCCATGCGCCATTGTCACAACGGCCAGCACATACGCATCCGGTAACATCCATCTTTTCTGATCGGACAAATCAATCCAACAACCATTCGCATCCAACTTTCCCGTACTTTCTTTCCACTTCGCCTTTTCAGTCTCGGTGGCCTCATTCTGAATTGCTTTCACACTCTCGATAGTGTCCTCGCACATACTCGATTCTGTAGGCCACCTAACCGAACTCGTCACATACATTCGAGTGCTAAGGTTCCGGGCAGTCTCCTTAGCAATCTCGTCCGCAAACGCATTACCACGACCAACATCATCCGTCACCTTACGATGCGCACTACATTTAACAATTGCAACTTGCTTAGGCAACGTAAGTGCATCCAAAAGATCATTCACAAGCTGGCCATGCTGAATCTTCGTACCATGCGACGTCAAGAAACCTCTCTCTCTCCACAATCGTCCAAAACTATGTGCGACGCCAAATGCGTATTGACTGTCGGTAAACACATTCACACGTTTCCCTTTCGCTAACACACACGCTCTAGTAAGAGCAATCAGCTCTGCAGCTTGGGCAGAATTCTGATTCAACCTTGCAGTCTCAACAACAGTATTCAACGTTACAACAGCATAAGCAGTAGTCACATCGCCATTCGGCAACTTAAAACATGACCCATCCACATACAATGTACCGTCCGGATCTTCCAATGGGGTGTTTTTAAGGTCCACTCGACCTTTTGTTTCTTCCTCTGTCCTCAAGTAGCAATCATGTTCTGCTACTTCATCTGACTCTGTGCTAATTGGTAACAAAGTTGCCGGGTTCAGAACATTACAACGTTTTATTTGAATGTGGCTTGCCAACAGCGTCAACTCGTAACCAGACAACCTCGCACTCGTCAAGTGCTGAGTTTTCGTCCGATTCAAAAAAGTATCGACTGCATGCGGAACCATCACCGTAAGCATATTATCCATGACCAATCCTGCTGATTGTCGGATGGAGACCGCAGCTGCCGCCGTTGCTCTCAAACAACTCGGCAATGCTCTAGCTACCGGGTCCAAGGTCGAGGAAAAATATGCACATGGACGTTGCTTACCACCAAAAGGTTGCGTTAAGACACTCAAAGCACAACCTTCTCTCTCGTGAACATATAATGTAAACGGCTTGCTATAGTCAGGAGTACCCAACACAGGAGCCGAACACAATGAATCACGCAGTTCAGAAAAACTTTTCTGACATTCTTCCGTCCATGGTAAAGGAGTCGAAACATCCTTGCACGTAAGAGCCACTAATGGTTTCGCTAGCAATGAAAAATTTGGAATCCATTGCCTGCAGTACGACGTGATACCTAGAAAGGCACGCACATCTCTTTGGGTTGTGGGCACAGCCATGCGCGCAATTGCTGCAATTCTCTCTGGGGTCAACCTCCTTCCCTCCTTTGACAATATGTGACCTAGATAGGTTACTTCTTGACAACAATATTGGAGTTTAGTAGGTGACACCTTGTGATTTAACTCACAGAGATGTTGCAGCAACGACACCGTAGCAATTTTGCAAATGTCCTGAGTATCAGCAGCTACCAATAGGTCATCGACGTATTGGATTAAGGCCGCACCGGCCGGCAACCTAAACGCATCCAGTTGACCCTTCAAAGCTTGACTGTAAATCGATGGACTTTCACAGTAGCCCTGAGGAGCGCGTTTAAACCGGAAGCTGCGTCCACCAAGAGAGAAACCGAAAAGGTCTCTACTCTCCTCGGCAATCGGGATGCTGAAAAACGCATTTTTCAAGTCAATCACCGAAAACCACGATGCAGAAGCTGGAATCAGAGTCAGTAGCGCCGTGATGTCAGGCACAACGGGGAACTGAGGAACCACAATCTTATTCACCTCCCGTAAATCGATAACAAAACGATAAACAGGGGGTTTTGAAGGATCAGTCCGTTTTAGAATGGGTAGTACAGGGCTGTTGCACACGTTTCCCCGAGTCTCCTCAATGACATCTTTCTCGATCAAATCATAGATGATCGCTAACAGTGCTCGTTCACCATCAAGGGAGATACGATATTGGGGAATACGTGGCAATCGCACATTAGATTTCACCTGAACAACATAAGGGGAGATATCAAGTAGGCCCACATCATTGGGACCTGTTGCCCACAAAGACGCAGGAAGAGAACTCAATTCCGGTGGGAGCTTATCGAGGGACAAGTACATGGGAGAGACAACCCTCTCTCCTAACGTAAGCTTTACACCTGCAGGAGAACAATACAAAGTCGCATACAAACGTTTAAGCAAATCCAGGCCCAAAAGATTTTCACCACAATCCGTAGTCAAAATCAACGGAGCTTCTAGCTCACGTGGCCCAATTTTAAGGGGCAAAGGGCACGAAACTGGATTACTAACGGGGGCGCCAGAGAAACCAACGGAAACATTTGTTAAGCCAGACAAAGGTGCGCCAGGGAGTTTCGAATGCTTAATGGAACTTTTCGCTGCACCAGTGTCCAACAGAAAAGGCTCAACGACGCCCGATGTAGCAACTGCGACGTAAGGCCCTCTCTGATCAACCGGAACTGATACCACTCCCTCTCCTTGTCTTTGGCTGTCCTAGTAATTACTGTCGTCAGTTCCCTGATCGACGTAATAATCGTCTACATTGTACTGCGCAGATCGTCCTTGCGACGATCCACGTTGATCAAAACAATTATCGGAATTTGATGAGTTATCTGAGCGATCGTTCTGAGTACCGCGACCTCTACCACGTGGTGCCTGCTGCGAACCACCACGACCTCCTCTAGACGGGTTACTACTATTACGTTCATTCAAAACAGGACAATTGAATTTTATGTGACCCTCTTGTCTACAATAAGCACATTGATTGTACCCTAACGAAGATCTTTGGGAAGAGGAGTCATTACGAGTTTGTGATCTATTAGATTGCGGTTGCGATCTATTCTGTTGTGAATTATTCTGATTTGAACGTGGGGGATACGCTTGCTGAAGCAACACTTTAGTTTTTAGCTCTTTAGTCTTTTTATCAGCACGGTCGCTTTCTTCTTTCTCTCTGTTCTCATAATATTGTGCCGTAGCCAATATCTGAGCTGAAGTAGAAACGGCCCATGCACTTTCTGAATTCCTCAATTTATTGCTCAAATCGGGCAGTAAGTTCGAAACAAATTTATCCACGAACAACCTTTGACCACCCTCAGTGCTCATATCCTGGCCACTATGGTCGATGAATGCCTCCTCAAACCTCGTAAAGAAGTCGGAGACACTCTCGTCCTTTTTCTGTTTACAAGCTGACAATTTGTCCCAATTTACCCTCATAGCTGGCATAAGAGTTTTCATTAACGTTATTATTCTTTGAGGGAGAGCAGTAATCAACTGTTCAGGCTTAGCACCACCAACTTGCAACCCATCCGCCGCTATAATGGCCGCCCAATCACCACCTAGTTCGTTTGCGTGATTTTCCTGACGAATCTTAGCCCATACCGGTTGCGGTACAACATTGCCAAACAGCATGTCAATATCGGCAAGATTCATTATCGTAGCGTCTACGAGCTGCGATAATTCCTTATAATACCCTGCAGGATTTTTGCGAGGGTCAGGCAAAGATTGCTTCACCTGTAACACTTCCGAGCGTTTCCATGGGAGATGAATCCATACTCTCTGAAAATGCGGCGGAACAATAGGAATAGCAGTAGCATCACCTGGCATCCACACTGGTGGAACTTCGCGCATAGGAAATTGACCAGACTCATCTGGCAGTTTTTCGACGTCCTCAACAAACAAGGCTTGAGGTATAGGAGTGGGACGAAAAGATAACAATCGTTCAACAGCGCGTCGAACATTGGAGTCCACTATCAGTCCAGCCGAGAACTGGAGCTGTAGATCAGACAAAGCGGCCAGCACCTCGTCAGGTGCGTCGGCCGATATCTGATCACGAAGGACCTTGCACATTTCCTCGAACACAAATCTCTGGGTTGGTATATTGAACTGACAAAACGTGTCGAGTACGATACGAGGTGGATTTCTAAGGGGGTGCGTCATCCAACCCATCGCCATATTGTATAGCGAAGCACGTTCCCTGTTACCAGGAAGCTGACTACGTCTCTGAGGACCATCTGAACCAGCGGACCCAAGAACAGGTCCGAGTGAATGAAAGAAACTAGCCGCAAGAGGAGAATTGCGACTACGAGTAGAGGAAGAAGCATAGGACACAGGACTAACAAGTGAAGGGGTAGAAACAGAAGCAACAGCAGGAGTTAACAGAGCAGGAGCAATAGCATGAGCAGGAGTATGTGGAAGCGGAGGAGCAGTAGGAATAGCAACAGACGAAGGAGCAGGAACAGTCGGAAGAACGGGTGCAGGTTGAGGAACAGGCAAAGGAAGAACAGGTACAGGGGGAATCACAGGGGCTGTGGTACCCTGTACGTACGGAGGTGGCGACTTCATAAGATAAGACATTAAAGGATCCTCAACTGCCTCTTCCTTCTTTTCCGACTCCGTAGGCAAAGTAGGATAGCATTTATCTACGGTCATACGCTGTAGTCTATCAAACACTTCCTTATCCTTAACCTCCTTATCACGCTGAAATTGCTCTGCTTTCTTCACTATGGTACCAGCACTATCTCGCTGATTTCGCTTAGTCTGTCTGATTTCTTTCTGTCGGGCTTCTTTGCGCCACAACCGAAAGGCATCAAACATGGCCGGCCTTGACTTTTTCGCGAACAATTTAACCTCTAGATTATCTAAGATCGGTGCCTCGAAGCTACCATGCGGTGGCCAGCGAAGGTCACCGTCCTTCTTTGTATATTTGATCCAGTATTCATTAAAAGTAATCGGGCCTAGCCCATGCTTACTGTAGAGCTCATAAGTGGGAGTTCCAACCGGAGGTATCGGACACGAGTCCTCCAGTCGGGAAACCATACCACAAGGTCTGAAACAACTAAACAAAGTACTGCGACCAGGCATCTTGCACACTAGCCGAGTTTCACAAACTTCAAGGGTTACGGGATTTACCAAGTCCCAGCAAAGAACAAAAACCCTCGGTTTTTGGCGGCTGCAGTCGTCAAATAACACAACAAAGTACGCTGGCAAAGTGTCACCGACAAAAACACTCACACAGCGTCAACAACAAAAACACTCGCTAAAGTGTCAACAACTAAGAACTCTGGGAGCGACCCACAAATACTTAACTCAAAGATCGATGGCGTCTCCAGGAAGGCCCGTCAATCGTCTCGCTATACCAAGGTCTACGCCAGGCGCCAAAACAGGTCTACAGTCAGGGCAGCAGTCCGTCGCAGCCGTCAGGAGGCGGGAATCTTCGCGGGAAAAGTCTTCGGGCCACTTATTTCGACAACAGGATCGATGAAGCGGAGTGCACTTTCCCTCGGAGATTTCACACGAAGTTCCTCACGATCGTCGGGCTTGGACCGGTACCACTGATGCAGCCCCACGTTGGGCGCCAACTGAAGGACTGGGTTCTTTAAGACCCAGCGGTGCCAGGGCACAACACCTGAAACCTTCGTGGGTAACCTGCTCCGGCGTACGAATGACAGAGACACGGGACACTTCCTTCGGCGTCAAAGATTCAAGGTATATTTGCTGCAGGGAACACAGAAGTCACAGGAAGTACATCGAGTGTAATTCGGGGAGACTGCTTCAAATTGGTTCTGTGGATCGCTCCTTTTATACAGTTTTTACCCATAGGACAACATGGCACACAAAAGTTTACAACCCGGTTCCCACCATTATCCCCCAGAGGGGTAGCTTTGGTCACTTTGATACACATGAGGTCCGGAACATAAGTGCGGAAACATTTGGTGGTTCCCAACTGTAAAAACCCATCTTCCCAACATTAGTGCATTCCAATCGGCAGTAAAACAGATCGAAAATAGGAACAAAGACAGGTGCAGAGGAAGACGGAGACAGTGGGGAGATCGGAAAGGGTGTAAAAGGGGAGGTATCGGGAAACACGAGATGCAGGCATCAAAGGGACGTGCCTAATGAGATGCACGGCTGAGACAATAAGTCCGTGCGGCAAGATGAGCCTCGAGCGGGGCCATCTGCCGTACAGTATCATCCCCCTCGTCATAAAGACACTTACAAAGGACATGTGTCTTCCGCAGATATCTTGGGAGTCCCAGGGTCGCGAAGCGGACAGCGTCCGTTCGCTGGCTACTTGAGGGCAAGAGACAAAATGGATGCCGTATCTAAGATGGAACCCGTGGGTACAGATGAAAAACCCGCACAACAAACGAACGATTTAAGTTAGCACAGCGAAACTGCGCACACTTACTAAACTCGTCATTTGCGGTTCATAGATACCAGACTCGACCATATTCGTGCGAGTCAAAAACACCACTTACAATTGTCAAGGAACCTCAAAAGGAAGGCTGAATATTATGAGGGTAGAATCCAGCTTGCTACAAATAAGCAAAAAGAAACCTTTAAAATCTTGAAAGAACTCAGTCATAATATGGAGGCAAAGTCATCAGCCACTTCTATTGACTGTGATGCTTTCCAGGTTTTCTTTCTACAAAAGGTTGATGACATCCTCCTAGAAATAGGAAATTCCCCTCTGAGCCGTGGCTCCCCTTCTCAATCCATAGCCTCCCCTCCCCCTGAAATTCGGCTTGCCAATTTTCCCCCCTTGGATGCTCAAACCTTACTCCCCCTTGTAAACCGGATGAAATCAGGTTCACCAGCAGACCCGTGTCCACCAAGAATTTTCCAACTGGCTTTGCCGAGTCTTGAAGGTCCCATTCTCAAATTACTGAATACCTCCTTGGATACAGGTTACTTCCCTCCTGTGCTGAAAGAGGCCAAAGTTATTCCCCTACTTAAAAAGTCAGGCGCAGATACCTCTGTCCTCAAGAACTACAGACCGATTTCCCAGCTCCCGTACTTAGCCAAAGTACTTGAACAACATGTCCTCAAGATATTGACCATCTTTCTTGAGGAACAAAGAGCGTTACATCCTAGACAAGCTGGCTTCAGAGCACACCATAGTACGGAGCTGGTGATGCTATCTGTCTTGGATGAGTTGAGAGTAATGGCTGACAAGAAAGTATCGAGTGCCCTGATTTTATTAGACCTTTCACCGGCATTCGATACGGTCAGCCATAAAATCCTCCTGTCTCGCCTGGCTAATGTAGGGGTAAAGGGACCTGCCTTTCAATGGCTCGAATCCTTCTTGACTGATCGAACGCAGAGGGTACAGTTGGGGGATCAGGTATCGATCACCGGTTCCCTGACGTGCGGTGTTCCACAGGGTTCGGGGCTGTCACCTCTGCTCTTTAATCTATATCTTCAACCGCTGATTGAGAGACTGGCTCAGCTGGACTGCCAGGTTTCCAATTACACAGACGACACCCAGCTACTTGTACGGATCAACAATTCTAGCGCCAATCAGGATTACGTACAAGAAGTGCTGCGTTTCACAGCGAGCTGGATGACTGACAATTCACTCAAAATAAATCCAGACAAGAAGGAAATTCTGGCTGTTCCATGTATCAACAGCCCTTGGTGTGACCTGTTTTGGCCGCAGGAATTAGGAGTTACTCCTACCCCAGTCCCAGTGGTCAGAAGTCTGGGCATCAAAATCGATGCCGACCTCTCTATGAACAACCAAGTGTCTGCAGTGGTTGGCACCTGCACAGGGATATTGAGGAGTTTGCAGAAGCTTGTCCCTCTTCTCACCACTATTTCCCTCCATGTCATTGTTTCTGCTACAATACTGTCCAGGTTGGATTATGGGAATGCCCTCTACATCGGCCTCCCCTGGAAATTATTAAAAAGACTACAGGTTGTGCAGAACGATGCGGCGACTACCCAGACGGTCTCATGCCTCCCCATTGCTCTCCAAATTACATTGGCTACCTATCAGGCAGCGAGCATCTTTTAAGGGCCTTTGCATTGCCCACAAGGCCATCTATGGACAGGCCCCAGTTATCATCAGGGATCGCCTAATGAGTTACACTCCTGCTCGGACTCTTCGTTCCTCTGCTGCTTGCCAGCTGGTTATCCCACGGTTTTATTCGGCTCGCAAGGGTGGGATAGCCTTTTCCACTTTGATCCCACAGCTTTGGAACAACCTTCCTGGAGATTTGCGTAAAGAACCGGGTCTCCTTCCTTTTAGGAAAAAACGTAAAACTATCTTCTTTCTGGAGGCACTGACCACAAATTAAGCCTGTCCATTCCGGCTCAATGCATTGTCTGTTGTAATTCTTTCCTCTAGAAGCGCGAAGAGACCTGATGGTGAACCTGCGCTATATAAGAACTAACTAACATTAACATTATTGATGTCAGTGCTGCATGGAGGTAACAGCTGGCAAATGCTGCATGTGAGCAGGTGACCACATGTAAAGTCCATGAGGTAAACATGCTGCACATTGTCCTGGATTATCCGCAAATGGTTATTAAGAATGACATGTTGGCTTATACCTACAATCTGTTGTACTAAAATATGGACATGTATGTCTCATCACAGCCGCTGACAGGATACCACTGCAGCTGACAACACCCCAGGGAATGCATGACATCCTGGCTGCAGCAGTGAAACCCTTGTGGGCCTGTCCTTCAAGTAAATCTGGCATGAGGTGTGTCACTAGCTTAGATTGCTAGGCCATGACAGAGATCAAGACCCCCTTCTGCATGGAATCAACAGTTGTTGTTAACAAAGTGAAATACAAATCAGGAGTGTCAAATGTGCCTGTCTGTCAATTAGTGATGCAGATCATTGAGAATGTTGTCTCTACCCTCTACAGCTATGTCTACAACATCTGTGAGGAGACAGGTTCAGCAGGATACCCCAGGGGGAACGCGAAGAGATGGAAAGTTGTGGCTGGAGCTGGTGAGTTTGCTAGTGTTATGTAAATCTCCGTTTAACACCTCAGTGCTATGGTGTGAGCGGTCATTTGTGGTGGTACCCTAACCAGGTCACATGATCCTCATCTGCTGATGCAACGTACAGTTAATACAACCCTGGTGTTGCACCACATGTCATACCAGGTCAATCACTAATATGGTTGCAACCTCTGTGTTCCAGATGATGCTGTGGAAGAGGATGACAGACCTACGACCAGTGCTGGCAGACGGGGAATCAGAGGGGAGAATCCCCTGATCCTCCAGCCAGTAATGTCGGCAGCAAGTCATGCTCAAGAGGAAGAGGAAGATCATGAGGACGTTAACTTTGTGGATGATGATGACCACATATCCATCCACTCCGTGGATGACTATTCTGATGTCACGGCATGACATCCTCCGCCAAGCAATGTTCGTCAGGCTCCTCCCTAACAAACATACCAGCCACCGCTCCCACACATCCAATCACAGACATCACTCCCTCACTGGACCAACATGGCGGTTCCCCTACCCGCTCTTCCCTACACAGTGTATCCCTGCCATTCTCTCCACCATCTGTGGGAAGTACCAGCCCTGTTGTGGTGTAGGTATCCCCTGGGCACCATTCTCCTGCCCACAGTCTTCCACCTGTCACCCCAGCTGGTGTTGGACCTGCTCATCCCATCCCTGGCAGACACCTGCAGAGGGAACCTGCACCTGGCGATGGTGGCCAGTGGGAGCAGGACTATTTACAACAGCAGGCAGATGTGAGGCAGGACATTTGTGCCACGGGGCTACCCTTTCAGACATGTCTGGGTCCCTGCAGGACATGGTCCAATTCTGTCAGGTGGTGGACAGGGCGAGCCAAGCTTTGGATAGGATGGATAGAACTTGGCAGGACATGTCCAGGAATATGACAGACCTGATATCCAGCCAAAGGGAAGAGAGTGCACAAAACCATGCCTTGGCCATGAAGATTATGGAGGGAATGGTGAGAGTGATCCAAAGTCTCCCTTCACGGCCACCGCAGGGAGGGGAACAATCATATCTGCCTGCAGGACAGCACATCCACACACCAGTACCACCAACTGCACAGTACCACAGCGAAGCTACACAGACACACCGGCACCCTGAACAGGCACCCCCACCACCTGCACAACCACCACCAACCCCTGTACTGTCACTCCCACCACATCCACCACCTGCACAACCACCACCAACCCCTGTACTGTCACTCCCACACCCCCACCACCTACACAACCACCACCAACCCCTGTACTGTCAATCCCACCACCTGCACAACCACCACCAACCTCTCTACAGTCACTCCCACCACCTGCACAACCAGCCCTTGTCAAGGCACAGACATCAAATGTGCAGACACCATCTACACCTGCACTTGTAAATCACCCTGTACAACACCCACATACATGTAGGCGGGAAGCTCAACCTCAAAATTCCGAATTCGCAAGCACGATCGCCAGTGACATTCACGTGGTCAATTTGTCTTGGGACCCTTAGGTGTATAGTGAAAATGAAGATCTACAAAAGTAATATTCTGTTGTGTATCATGTCCTGTCTAATGATGTAAAAAACACAGTTGATGGACAGAATGTAGAACAATGTCATACATTCACCCCAGTACAAGGATCTGGGCCTAAATCCATAGTTTTTTTTGCACTCCACACCACCCTGGGTTAGACACTGGCTATATGCAAATCAGCTTTGACCCTGTGCCTCATGGGAACAGTCCAGTCCGAACTGCCAAGCCATGTCTTTCCCAGACCGGAATCAAGCATCCAAGGACCGGTTTCTGGCTATCAGCCTTCATCAGCCTGGATAGCTTGACTCCAGTGGTGTGGAGAGCCTGGGACTCACGTCGGAGTATACCCAGCACACTTGGGGTGAAAATTGCAAAAAACACAGTTGATGGACAGAATGTAGAACGATGTCATACATTCACCCCAGTACAAGGATCTGGGCCTAAATCCATCGTTTTTTTGCACTCCACACCACCCTGGGTTAGACACTGGCGATATGCAAATCAGCTCTGACCCTGTGCCTCATGGGAACAGTCCAGCTCGAACTGCCAAGCCATGTCTTTCCCAGACCGGAATCAAGTATCCAAGGATATGTTTCTGGCTATCAGCCTTCATCAGCCTGGATAGCTTGACTCCAGTGGTGTGGAGAGCCTGGGACTCACGTCTGAGTATACCCAGCACACTTGGGGTGAAAATTGCAAAAAACACAGTTGATGGACAGAATGTAGAACAATGTCATACATTCACCCCAGTACAAGGATCTGGGCCTAAATCCATCGTTTTTTGCACTCCACACCACCCTGGGTTAGACATTGGCTATATGCAAATCAGCTCTGACCCTGTGCCTCATGGGAACAGTCCAGTTCGAACTGCCAAGCCATGTCTTTCCCAGACCGGAATCAAGCATCCAAGGACCGGTTTCTGGCTATCAGCCTTCATCAGCCTGGATAACTTGCCTCCAGTGGTGTGGAGAGCCTGGGACTCACGTTTGAGTATACCCAGCACACCTGGGGTGAAAATTGCAAAAAACACAGTTCATGGACAGAATGTAGAACAATGTCATACATTCACCCCAGTACAAGGATCTGGGCCTAAATCCATTGTTTTTTTGCACTCCACACCAACCTGGGTTAGACACTGGCTATATGCAAATCAGCTCTGACCCTGGGCCTCATTCGAACAGTCCAGTCCGAACTGCCAAGCCATGTCTTTCCCAGACCGGAATCAAGCATCCAAGGACCGGTTTCTGGCTATCAGTCTTCATCAGCCTGGATAGCTTGACTCCAGTGGTGTGGAGAGCCTGGGACTCACGTCTGAGTATACCCAGCACACTTGTGGGTGAAAATTGCAAAAAACACAGTTGATGGACAGAATGTAGAACAATGTCATACATTCACCCCAGTACAAGGATCTGGGCCTAAATCCATCGTTTTTTTGCACTCCACACCACCCTGGGTTAGACACTGGCTATATGCAAATCAGCTCTGACCCTGTGCCTCATGGGAACAGTCCAGTCCGAACTGCCAAGCCATGTCTTTCCCAGACCGGAATCAAGCATTCAAGGACCGGTTTCTGGCTATCAGCCTTCATCAGCCTGGATAGCTTGACTCCAGTGGTGTGGAGAGCCTGGGACTCACGTCTGAGTATACCCAGCACACTTGGGGTGAAAATTGCAAAAAACACAGTTGATGGACAGAATGTAGAACAATGTCATACATTCACCCCAGTACAAGGATCTGGGCCTAAATCCATCGTTTCTTTGCACTCCACACCACCCTGGGTTAGACACTGGCTATATACAAATCAGCTCTGACCCTGTGCCTCATGGGAACAGTCCAGTCCGAACTGCCAAGCCATGTCTTTCCCAGACTGGAATCAAGCATCCAAGGACCGGTTTCTGGCTATCAGCCTTCATCAGCCTGGATAGCTTGACTCCAGTGGTGTGGAGAGCCTGGGACTCACGTCTGAGTATACCCAGCACACTTGGGGTGAAAATTGCAAAAAACACAGTTGATGGACAGAATGTAGAACAATGTCATACATTCACCCCAGTACAAGGATCTGGACCTAAATCCATTGTTTTTTTGCACTTCACACCACCCTGGGTTAGACACTGGCTATATGCAAATCAGCTCTGACCCTGTGCCTCATGGGAACAGTCCAGTCCGAACTGCCAAGCCATGTCTTTCCCAGACCCGAATCAAGCATCCAAGGACCGGTTTCTGGCTATCAGCCTGGATAGCTTGACTCCAGTGGTGTGAAGAGCCTGGGACTCACGTCTGAGTATACCCAGCACACTTGGGGTGAAAACTGCAAAAAACACAGTTGATGGACAGAATGTAGAACAATGTCATACATTCACCCCAGTACAAGGATCTGGGCCTAAATCCATTGTTTTTTTTGCCCTCCACACCACCCTGGGTTAGACACTGGATATATGCAAATCAGCTCTGACCCTGTGCCTCATGGGAACAGTCTAGTCCAAACTGCCAAGCCATGTCTTTCCCAGACCGGAATCAAGCATCCAAGGACCGGTTTCTGGCTATGAGCCTTCATCAGCCTGGATAGCTTGACTCCAGTGGTGTGGGGAGCCTGGGACTCACGTCTGAGTATACCCAGCACACTTGGGGTGAAAATTGCAAAAAACACAGTTGATGGACAGAATGTAGAACAATGTCATACATTCACCCCAGTACAAGGATCTGGGCCTAAATCCATTGTTTTCTTGCACTCCACACCACCCTAGGTTAGACACTGGCTATATGCAAATCAGCTCTGACCCTGTGCCTCATGGGAACAGTCCAGTCGAACTGCCAAGCCATGTCTTTCCCAGACCGGAATCAAGCATCCAAGGACCGGTTTCTGGCTATCAGCCTTCATCAGCCTGGATAGCTAATGATGTAAGCATGTGTGTGTGAGACACAATTACAAGTGTAACCCATCATTGCAACACGCTATTATGTGTATAGCATATGACTTACAAAATATGTGTCCGTATTTGGAAATAGACATTCAAAATGAAGTCAAACAAGTTAAACTAAGTAGAATTCCTCAAAGATATTTATGTAGGAACAGAAAATAACCGTCCGTTTGGAAGGGAGAAAGGAAAACAAATGATGATCTTAATGCAGAAGGAGAAGGGAACTTGGATTGGGGTGGGGCAAAAAAATATATAATACGTCAGGGAGAGTCAGGGAAACCAGTCTATTTACAAGGGGAAAATGAAATCTTTGTCCACAACAGCGTCTCAGTCAAAAAGTCAAGTGTCCTTCCGGTCATCCTCCAGGACCACAATGTCCAGACCCTCCGTGTCCGATGCAGGCACACTGCTGGCTGGTGCAGGAACAGGCACCACATGGGATCGTGAAACACAAGGAGTACTGGGGGAAACAGTGTGGGGCAACGGACAGGGAGATACATTGACGGTGGTATGGGAAGGGATTTGAGAGACAACAGACGACATGGCTGTGGTCAGGGAATGGACATTGGTGGCGAGGTTGTCCAGAGATTGGAGAATGTCCGCTCTCATCGGGCGTATCTGTAGACACACTTGTAGCATGATGCGAGCGGACATGTCTGTTTGACCCTCAACCATCCAACGCAAGTCCCCTGGCACAGCCACAGGAGGAACAACACTGGGAGGGGCCTGGGGGGGACAGGAGGGATGTGGTGCCTCAGTTTCAGAGCAGTTGTGTTCAGCTTGGCGGCTACAAGGAGAAGGACAGGTTGCAGGGGATAGAGCTGGAGCCCCTTGATTGCATGGTGGACTCTAGAGGTAGGGAGGGGCTAATGACAGGTCCAGATTGAATGTTGGCCTGCCCCGAGGACACCTCTTCAGGACCCACTTGTGAAGAGCGTGGGGGAGTGTCGCTCCCCGCCACATCATGGTGTCGGTTCCTTCCAACACACCTTCAATGTCCACAGCCTCCACCCAGATCATAGCACCAGAGATGTGTTCTTCCTCTTCCCGGATGGGTGCAATCCCCTTGCCTCCTGATGTTGAGGTCCCCTCCTCCTCCTCTTCTTCCTCGCTGGTGGAAAGAGGGTGTAGCCGCCGGCAAACTGATGTCCTCCTGCTCCGGACCTGTTCCTGCAGTTCTTTTGTCTCACCAGCCGTGCCTGCTGAAATGTAAGCAAACTCCTGATGTGGTGGTTGTTTCATGCAGGATGAGACACATACATAGATGAGCCAAGGTTGTTATTGTTATTGTTATTGTTAGTGAGTTTTTATATCGCGCCTAATCACCTGCAGGTCTCTAAGCGCCTGGAAAGATGGTAACAGACAATAACTTAGCAAGATGAAAGCTGAGGTCATAGCTAGATTATACTGTGCTCATGCTTTTGCGGAACAGAAATGTTTTTAGGCTCTTCCTGAATCATAATAGATTCCCTTCCCGGCGCAGCACCTCCGGCAGCCTGTTCCATAGCTGGGGAACTAGCACTGAAAAGGCTCTCCCTCCCTCAGAATTTTTTTTCCTCTGATCACACTCTACAGTTGTCAGGGGCCAATTTACGACTTCTGGCGCATCTCTGCTAATCGGCAGAGATGTGCCAGAAGAGTTGCAACGCATCTACCCACCTGTGCGCCATCTCTGATGCGCTGCATTTACAATGCGGCGCACCGTGGCTCTTGGGTGGGCAGATGCATGACGCATCCCAGGCAGAAAAGCGGCGCATTGCTGGAGTTGCGTCGCAAGCGCGACGCCACTCCAGCAAGGCTCGAGGTTCCCTATCTCTAACATGCTGCGTCAATCCTTACGCCTGCTTCAAGCAGGTGCAGGGTTTTGATGCAGCATGGCCCTAAAAGTGACTGAGTGAAATCTTGTAGATTTCACTCGGTCCCTTTTAGGAGGCGTTCCTGCACAAAATACCCCCCCCCCCCAGTGCCAGAACGCATATATGTGGTACAGGGCTGTACAATATGACGCATCTCCCAGATGTGTCACGTTGTAATTACCCAGCAGCATGGCGCTTGGTTTGCGCCGCCGCTGCAGTACAAAAGTGACGCAACGGTGGTGTAAAAGAGGCGCAAGGGCCTTGTAAATCTGCCCCTCAGTGTTTATGAACTTACATTACATGTATGTTCACTGTCATTTACTGAATTGAGTCTGACATGAACATCTCATGTGTATTATGGTGGATTACGCAACTGTATTGGCCACCCTCAACCTTGGCATTCTTGTGATCTGTGTGTCCTGTCACTGCTACATGTGCCAGTTCCAAAACCAGTCCACCAAAGGAGAACATGAAGAGTCCAGATTTAATTGAATTTGGCCATTGATATGGAGTTGCAGCTATTTAACGTCTGGACAAGTGTCATCTGCTTTGTAGCATTGTATGGGACAAGACGAATGCCGAATGTGGGTCACATATCCACATAGGGTCTGGGCTACTTCTCTAGCTACATTGTGAGTCTGGCCTTTTGCCGTCCCCACACATCATCGGACAATCCAGTGCCACATATTGGCTTTGTTGACTTAAAAGGTAGTGCAATACACCGATAAACAGTGGTGAGTCGTTGTGACAGTTACCTGTACATGTGAAATGTCATACAGACCACTGAGGGTGAGACGTCTGTCAGTGGACACACCTTGCAAATTCAGGAAAACTTAAGAGTAATGCAAGGGTCTCAAAGTCTGTCTTGACTCCATGGCACATGATAATCTGTCTCAATTGGAACCCAAACTCTACAAATGCAATGCAAGTCACAGCATCCAATACCCTTTGGCCTGCCATGCACACACTGTACAGTGTCTGTACCATTGCTCATCCAATGCACACATCAGTTATGATTTCCTTGGTTCAATGGTAGTAGTGCTGGCAGAGCAGAATTCAATATGAATGCACACGTGTGGCTCATTTACCCAGTTGTCATGAAGAAACTACAACTCCCAAAATTCACTCTGCCCTGTACAGTCCAAATGTCACAGTGTCCTTTTTTAATCTTGGTGACTGCTGCATGGACACCGAATTGGGGAATGGAGGCATGGGACACACAATGGTACAGCACTGTTTCACTCACATCATGCGAACAGACATATATTGCATATGATGCACTTACTAGGTCCCTGCTGCTCATGCTCCTCCAGCTGAGCATGGAGGGTTGGCCAAGCTGCTCGCAGTACCCTCCTGTACAGTGGGGAGAGGCAAGGATGATGCACATGGTGCTGGGAAGACAGGCCCACCAGCTCCGTAGCCTTGTCGCGGGACCAGCGCGTTAGGTCCTCCCAGCGTTTGCGGCATGCCCTAGCACTCCTGGTGTACACTCCCACTGTACTGCAGCGCTCGCCGATGTTGGCCCATAGCCTGGCCCGGGCTGCAGTGCTCAGCTGGTACTCAGGGTCCCCATACAGTTGAGGAAATTTGTCTAGAACCCCCCTTACCAAGATGTCCAATTCCCTTTCTGAGAAAAGGGGTCCTCTCTCTTCATACTCCTCAGCCATTTTGGGGGAAATAAGTGTGATGAGAGCAGCAGGATGTCTGAGGATCTGATCAGTGATTGAGGATGACTCAGAATGAACACAAAATGGCTGCCAACTACTTCCTGTGATGTATTTCCTGTCTCCCACTTCAGGTATAACATTGCCTGTATGAAAGGATGTGTTCCAGTTTATTTTCGGATTTTACGGCCCGAAAACATAGTTTCCGGATCTGGAGCGTCGTTTCCACGCACGCGCATTACGGCGCAAAACCGGAATTTAAGTTTTTGGGCAGTAACCTCCGAAAATGACCCAGAACACATAATTTCATACAGGAAATGTTATACAGGAAGTGGGAGACAGGAAATACATCACAGGAAGTAGTTGGCAGCCATTTTGTATTCATCTTGATCCATCCACAATCAGTAATCAAATCCACTGCCATTCTACAGTTTTGTTGTAGAAAAAACTGAAATGACAGTGCAGGTGAGAATCATGAATATGTAACAAAAGGAGAAACAGACCATTTAATGACATTTCTGCATGGACAGGGGTGGGGGGGCTGACACAACATCAAACCCCAGTTTCATTTTCTCCTACTTTGCATTTTGGTACATGAAGTCCATATTGAGTGCTCATTATCAGAGTTGTGTGATGTGTTACTTAACATTGGGGTGGAGCAGTGTGGCTATATCACAGACACATGGGGGCAGATTTACAAGCTCCCTATGCCACATTTGCGCCACAGTTGCTTGTGACGCAGAGGCAGCGCAAAGCCAGCGCCATGCTGCGGGGTATTTTCAACGTGACGCATCTGGGAGATGTGAGAGCGCGAGTAAAGCCCTGCGCCACAGTTGGGCGTTCAGGTGCAGGGGAGGGGCGTTCCAGCGCAGGAACGCCTCCTAAAAGTGGCTGAGTGAAATCTACAAGATTTCACTCATTCACTTTTATGGCCATGCTGCGTCAAAACCCTGCGCCTGCTTGAAGCAGGCGTAAGGATTGACGCAGCATGTTAGGTTAGACATAGGGTCACCCGAGCCTTGCTGGAGCTGGGTTGCACATGCGACGCGACTCCAGCAGTGTGTTACCTTTATAGCAGCAGATGCATCACGCATCTGTCTATTCTTGCGCCATGGTGCGCCGCATTGTAAATGCGGCGCATCCATGATGGCACAAGGGGTGTCTGCCGTGATGCACAATAACTGGCACATCCCTGCTGATGTGCAGGAATGCACCAGTTATTGTAAATCTGGCCCATGGTGCCTAATTCACCCATGGCATCATCACTCACATTCTGAGCCCATCATTTGTGGGGGAGTCAAATCTGTTGAGGTCACAGGCCTGAGTATGCAAGGGTTATGGCCTTTTGTGATTAAGTGACCCATCCTCATGAGGTCCAGGTATGTCTCTCAGGACATGTATTGTTTTTCATCAGTGTGAATAGTTGTTTTTAGGGACGTCCACTACACTGATTGCTGACATGGGCACATGACCTGAGGCACACTCCACCTTTTGACTACGGTCAGCAGCTGTGATTTACATGCAGTTAGTGTGGCTTGCAAAGTTGTCTCAGGGTGGAATATATTGACACAGTCGTGTCTATCCAAGTTTCATCATTGACAACAGACAACAAACCACATTTTGTCCATGACACTACAGGATGCTCATGTGAAAAACGTGGCAACGAGCTGATCACAGACTTGCATGCCCTGACGTCGGTTATGTGCAATGGCCCGGTTTCTCAGATTCAGAGCTAGCCGAGGTTCCAGAAGTATGTGTAAGCCATGCGTTAAAGCAATGTTTTGCAAAACACAACAGGCTAATATGATCTTGCACACGACTTCTGAGGAGTACAGCAGCACACCCCCTGTACGGTCGAGACTAAATCGTGACTTCAACAGGCCAAAAGTGTGCTCTATGATGGCTCAAGTCCATATGTGTGCCCTACCTACGCTGAGGTACAGTGTTTGCACGCCTGTAAGGGGTGAGGAGATGTGGGGAGAGTGCATACCCAGCGTCACCTGAGGAGGGAAGAAAGGGCAGTTGTTCACATTTTCCTCTTTGACTTGCACAGAACATGATCTATACTTTAGTACATGCAGTGTCTGTTGGGCCATGATTCTTATTGTACAATGGTTAATATTGGGGGCATTCAGACATTTCAATGAAAACATATTACTCATTTTTAGTGCTTGGTACTTACCCAGTAGCCACATGTTGACAAATTCTCCAGCAGCCATCCGCCGAGCAAGAGGTGACATGCGGAATATGAAGCTGTCATGGGTACTGCCTGGGAACACTGCATGCACATTAATGAACCTCCCACTGGCATCACAGACAGCTTGCACATTGATGGAATACCATCTGTGTCTGTTGCAGAAGATGTGTGCAATGTGGCGGGGTGGCTGAAGGTCCACATGGGTGCAATCAATTGCACCCAGCACACATGGGAATTGTGCATGGAGATCATGGCCAGTGCATGTGGCATTTGTATGTGGTTTTGGGGCTCTAGCAGTGATGCATCTCAGTACCTGATGCAGGCACTGCGACTGGCTCGCCTCGGAAATGCCCACATGGTCACTGGAAAACCCTTTGGAAAGACCCAGTGGCAAAGAAATGGAGAGCAGAAAGGATCTTGAGATATGCTGGTATTGCATGTGAGTACCAGTTCACAGAGTCAAGTTCCTGCTCCCACTCACATACCATATCCAATATGACTTCTGGAGGGAACCGGTACCTGGCCCTTACATCTTGGCTGCACATTCCAAATAGGTTGATCCTCTGTCTGAAGATCCTCTCAGCTCTCCTCCTCCTCCTCAAGTAGTTTTGCCGCATGGCAAGGGGCAGTGCTACAACACATTCAGTGACATCTTGAAAGGGTTTGTTTGTGTCTGCTCTGCATTTATACATGCTGCAGGGCTAGGATTGGCTGCAGTGTGTCAGCTGATCCATGGTGGGGGATGGTAGGCACTTGGACAGCTGTTTACCCTTGGCTAACATGATCCACTGCTATAATTCATCTTCCGGCCCGGAATCGGAAATTCCGGCCCAAAATCGGAAATTCTGACGTAGAGCCGTAAATTCCGGCCCAGAATCGTAAATCCCGCCGCAAAGCTGTAAATTCCAGCCCAGAGGCAGAAATTCCAGCCCAGGTGCGGACGTAAAGTTAGTAGTCATAAGTCTATTTTGTGAATACCAAAAGTAGTAAGTTCATTCTGTGAATACTGAAAGTAGTAAGTTCACTCTGTGAATGCCAAAAGTAGTAAGTGCATTCTGTGAATACCAAAATAGTAGTAAGTTTAGGATTGAGTCTTCAGTTCATTCTATGAATCGGGCCCACTATTTCCACTCCAATGCATGCAACAATAGGGAAAATGTTGAATTGCGGAGGGGTAAATATTACTATTCCCACGCCAGTGAGTGCAACAGTAGGGAAAGTGTTGGATAGTGGAGGGGTAAAAATTACTATTCCCAATCCATTGAGTTCAAAAGTAGGGAAAGTGTTGGATAGCGGAGATATCAAAATTACTATCCTCCCTCCAGTCAGTGCAACAGTAGGGAAAGTGTTGGGTAGCGGAGAGATTTGACATGTTGTTGAGTCCCATTATACCCTGACCTCTGCCCTACGACATAGGCCTGGGATTACTGATTGATGGGTCACAGGTGGGAGGGCGCAGAGCTGGCAGACAAACACTTGAACAGGAATCTCTTGATCAATTTCGCTGACCGGTGCAGCAACATTTCAATGGTCAGGGGAGATTGCCACAATAAAGCACACATGGCTGAAGGGGATACAGTATTTAAAGATAGTCAGTATGGCTTTGTCCATGATTTTGGGTAAATATGGTCACAGGTTTTATGTCCTTATCAGTGAAGCCCATAAGAAATGGGGTCCAGGTGATGGATTTATTGGATGCTCTCCAATTGCCAGCTGAAATTGTATTTGTTAAATGTGAAGCTAATCAGAGTAAACATGAGTTCATAGTCATGGGAAATAGATATGTTGATTCAGTAGCACTGTATTCTGCTTTGTTGGCCTGCACATTTAATTTAACTTTCATATGTAAGTCATAAGAAGACGCTCATTTCACGATGTTGATGAAAGAGACAGAGTTAAAAAGAGTACAAGAAAATCTTTCAGAAGCAGAACAACAGAGTTCGATTAGAGCGGGTTGTGCAAAAAATGCAAATGACTTTTGGATGTCTGCTGATAAAAGGCCAGTGTTAACTGATAGTTTGTTGTTTCCAGTGACTCAGTATTTGCATGGATAAACACACTAAGGTAGAAACACAATGACCACCAGAGTTAGTTTAATCCCAGAATTAGGATGTTAGCAGAACAAGTGTGTCACAGATGTGTGACATGTCAATAAGTGAATGCAGGAAAAAGACCACCTTATACTGAGTCACATAAGGAGAGCAGGTGGTCCTTTCAGCAGGATGCAGGTGTCATTTATTGAAATGCCTGTTGGTTAGAGGTTAGATATGTTCTGGTCATAATATGTGTCTTCTCGAGATAGATGAAAGCCTGCCCAACTAGAAAAAATGACAGTAGCAAAACTGGTATTATAAGAATTAATACCCAGGTATGGCACGCCAGTCTCTTTGGAATCAGATAGGGGGACCCATTTCTATAATGAGGTCCTGAAGATGATATGCACAGCATTACAAATTGATCAAAGACTATGTTGCAGTTATCGACCTGCAGCCTCTGGTCTAGGGGATACATTATTGTGTAAGTCAGAGGAATGTGTGTATAGATCACAGAGGTTTTTGAAAAACTATCATAAGATATGGGATATGTGGTGCATTCACCAATTCAAAATTTGCATGAATGTACCTCGAATTGTTATAAATCATTTAACTAATGGTATGGTTAATGTTGTCTAGATGGGGATTATGTGTTGCATGCTATAGTGTATTTTTTTATATAAAGTCAATTAATGCAGTTGTAACAAATAAATACATTAATTAACAAATGTATTAAATGAATTACAATTGATTGTTGAAGTCAGGAATCAAAATGTTAATTTGATTTCGTTACAGGATTTCGGATTATCCGGCTGTTAGACTTGGCTTTTGAGCAGGTTTATCCCCAGTCTTTTTGCTTTTTTGACCTTCTTTTTGTTAGTTTTGGGACTCTGTGCTTAGTTTTTACCACTGCTATTCAGTGCTAAAGTGCCTATGCTCTCCGTGTAAATTGTGTTTATGGATTGGTGTTTCCATAATTGGCTTAGTTGATTTATTACTTAGTCCCTAGTACAGTGCACTGTGAGTGCCCAGGGCCTGTCAATCAAATGCTACTAGAGTGCCTGCAGCACTTATTGTGCCACCCAAACAAGTAGCTTTTCAAAGGTGTCTCAGACCTGCCACTGCAGTGTCTGTGTGCAGTTTGTACTGCCATGTCGACCTGACAAGTGCCCCCACGTGCAGGCCCTGCCCTTTTCTTACATCTAAGTCACCCCTCAGCTAATCCCAAGGTAGGAGCATGGACAGGGTTCAGTGTATCACTTTACCAAGGTAGCCTGCCAGTGGTGGCTGATAGAAAAATTGAGTTGAGTATGCCTGAACTCAGGAGTTAAATATACATATTTTAGTAAAGATGATCTTTGATTTATGTGTTTAAAAATTGCACTTTTAGAAAGTGGGCAATTTCTTGCTTAATCATCCGGTGTGCCTCTGCCTTTTGTTTATGCCCTGTCTGGGTTTAGAGTGACAGGAGTAGTGGCTGTGCATTCACACTAGAGAGACATTTGGAGCTTAGAGTAGTGGGAGGAGTTGTCACTTGCACCTGAATGCACAGTGGCTGCTTCACACAAAGCTGTGTCCACCTCCTGTGGTGAACCTGGCATAAGTCAGGCTGAAATTGTTTATGTGTGCAGGGGAACTTTGGGGCATATTATCAAGAACGGCGTTAAAATTATCGCCACTTTAGCGGCAGGAATCTGCTGCTAAAGCGGCTATAATGAGCTTGATGATATGCCCTTGTGAATTCCCATAGAAGCCAAGGTTCTGGTGTGAACCTGAGCTTCTATGCGAATTCACAAGGGCATATTATCAAGCCCATTATGGCAGTTCTTGATAATATGGCCCTTTGTTTGTATTAACTTCAAAGGAAAATGTGGTGTAAGTATTGGGGCTGGAAGAGCTGTGAGGAGAGACTACCACTTTGCTGTGTGCTTTACTGGTTTGGCCTGTAGTTGCTGCTCCTATCTTGGGCAAGAAAAGGACTGGACTAATATTTCTGCTTTCTAAGTATCTCCAAGGTCTTAATGTAGGGCTTGCCTCCTGTTGTAAGTCTCAGGGAAATCAAAGACTTATACTTCTGGGTACCAGCTTCTGGAACTGAATGTTTCAGCTGCCACAGAGAAAAAAGGTAACCATGATGCTGCTGCCAGATCTGTGACCAGAAGGCACCGCAAAGGGCACCGCCTCACTTCGCACTGCAACCCTGGTCTCACCGATGATGCCGATTAATGAGGCCACCGAGCCTCTGCTTGCACCGTGACCTGTGAGCACTGCACTCTGTACTGCTTCACTTCACACTGCCGTCTTAGTACCGCTGACGATGTCGCAACACCATTACCGACACCACTGCCGGCACTGTGACCTGTGGACACTGCTTGTGGAAACCCAGAGCACCGTCCTGCTTTGCACCGCAGCCCTGGTCTCACCAACGCGGCAAGCTGACATCGATACAGCTGCTTGAACCGTGGTTTCAGGGCACCCCTTGTAAGTTATTCAACGCACCACCCCTTTCCAAAATGCAGCCTTGGTCCACTGAAGCCAGTGCCATTGACTACAGGTTGTCAACCAACGCTGCTGCCTGCACGCAACCTGAGGAACCCACACACCACATTGCTCCGTCTCGCACCGCAGCCTTGTGTCTACCGACAACAGGGCTTCAGCAATGACGATGCTGCTGCCTGTACAGTGACCTGTCAGCACCGCAACAAGCACTGTCCCGCTTTGCACTGCAGCCCTGGTCTCACTGCTGCCACTGGATGACTGTCACCGAGCTCCTGCCTGCACCGCAAACTGAGGGCACCTTATGTCTCACCGCTCCGCTTCACACCATAGCTGCAACGCCTGCGGACGCCGGTGTTTCTGACTTCAAACTCAAAGAGTGTGACCTGCAATGCGTGTAACTTCAAGGCCCTGACGACTCCTGTCCCGACTTCTGGAACTGCTGCCTGCCGACGCTTCTTCTCCGTAGCTCACCGGAAAGTCTGACGCCCTGTATCTCAAAAGGTAATGTTTTATGGGTCTTCCTGACACTGTAGCTAGCCCATGACACCACAACCGGCTCGGACTGTTGGATTTGTTTGTTCTCGATGCTGTGGTAGCCCCAGGCAGAGCTATCGACTTCAAGGAACTGTATATAAAGTCTATTTTTGCTTCATTGGTATTGTGATTACTTTATGTTGTATTTTTATCATTTTGGTCTTGTTTTACACAGATAAATATTAGATATTTTTCTAAAACTGGTGTTGTGTCCCTTTGTAGTGTTTTCACTGTATTACTATTTGTTATATGCAAATGCTTTACACACTGTCTCAGAGAAAAGCCTGACTGCTCATGACAAGCTATCAAGGGGGTGTGCAGGAGTTATTTTAGACGTGTAATCCCCTTTTTCTGACTAGAGTGGTGGACTCTGTCTGGCTTAGGTGCAGACCCTTGCCAATCAGAAAACCCATTTCTAACACCTGTGTATTGTTTAAGGACTATCATGAACTTTTCTGTAGTATTGTCATATAATGCATGTATTATATTTTCCTTTATACTGAGGGGTTTGTCATGTTTGAGTTCTGAACTAGCTTAAGTCAATCAATCAATCAATCAATCAGCAGAATTTGTGAAGCGCGCTACTCACCCGTTAGGGTCTCAAGGCGCTGAGGGGGGGTCGCTACTGCTCGAACAGCCAGGCCTCGAGTTGTTTCCTGAAGGAGAAATGGTCCAGGATCAGCCGTAGGTGAGTGGGGAGGGAGTTCCATGTCTTGGCTGCCAGGTAGGAGAAGGATCTTCCTTCGACGGTGGATTTGCGGATTCGTGGGACGGAGGCGAGGGCGAGGCTGGCGGATCGGAGCTGGCGGGTGGGTGTGTAGAATGTGAGGCGGCTGTTGAGGTACTTCGGGCCTGTGTCGTGGAGAGCCTTGTGTGCGTGGGTGAGGAGTCTGAACGTGATCCTCTTGTTGACGGGGAGCCAGTGCAGGTTTTTCAGGTGGGCAGAGATGTGGCTGTGGCGAGGGATGTCCAGTATATTAGTGGTTCATGGAATAGCTCTAAACAGTCGGGAAGGAGTTGGCACCTGTATTAGAGAATCTACG
Organism: Lissotriton vulgaris; assembly: GCF_964263255.1. NCBI lineage: Eukaryota > Metazoa > Chordata > Amphibia > Caudata > Salamandridae > Lissotriton > Lissotriton vulgaris. Next base: position 555,126,416 of record NC_141685.1, on the reverse strand, counting down.
GCTCTAGACTCTATAAAAATGGCCAGCTCTGTAGTGCCTGAGAAAGCACATGCATTCTATTGCAGCTTCCACTTTAGACCTTAAGTCTTTTACGTTGGATCGGGTAAACTTCACTGTATATGTAATCATTACAGGACCGCTATTATGCAGTCCCACTGCCTTGAAAGAGAGGTAGGTGCTCAACGTTCCGGTGGCACAAGAGAAGAAAAACGTGATAAATAGAGTGTTTGAATTAATCTCAGCCACCAATATTAAATCTGGGTTCCATTCCTGTTCATATTTTTTAGCTCACCTTTGCTATTACAGACAGGGACGAGGCAAATGCAGGTCAGTCCTGGCTCTGTCCGCACCAAGCTTTCATGAGAGGTTCCTCATGGACGGGAACACTGGCAACACCAGACTTAGTTCAGCCTTTGTGGGCCTCGTGTGGGGTGAAGCGTGAGTGATATCATACAGCGAGCTATGCTAGCAGTCCGCTCAATACATAAGGAACTCACTTAGCACAAAAAGGTATTGAAAGGAATGCTTGACGTAATCTAAGCTCTAAGGAGAGCAAGATTTGTTCAACATTATTTAGGAGCTAGAAGATTGCTTTTTTAAAATTAATATTAACACCTGTTCTTTGCATATGTTCTGTTACATGCTTGAAGTCTTACAGCAGCTTTTAACGTTTAATCAAATAAATATACAATGTATGACATCACGAGTGCATGATCTAAGGCCTCAATAGGTCGAAGAAATAACAGCACGAATAATACAGCTCTGTTGATGCAATTGAGCTAAACTGGAAGATTGCACTCCAGTATTGGAGTAGGCCCCTTTCATCTGTGTCTTTAGCTGGCATAGCCAGGTTGTATTTGCGCTGTTTACACACATGATTTGCAGGTCTGTTATCAGTTACACATCAAAGAAAGCAGCCTTTCAGCATAGGGTGGCCAACTATCCATCATCACTTCTCAAGATACTTTGAATACTCGGAGGCAATTGAAGACACCTGTTGGCGTGCAACGGTGACTATGACTCACATTGCACATATTTTGGGTTTCATTCCATAACCAAGTGATCTAACCCAGGGCTTTTAAATATATAATGTAGCCAGATACTAAGGGGGTATTTACAAACAATTCACGAGGCTATGCTGCGTTGCGCGACAGGGAGGGAGCAGGAGAGCACCATATCTTCAGAGATATGTCTCCTCCCCTGTTCCTTGCGCTGATTTGAGCTGCTGTGTGCCACGCACACACCTTAGCACCATGCACCAGGGTGTGTGCATTACTCTAGCATAGGTTTTGTACAGGAAGGGTATCCTTCCTGTACAAAATACGATGCCCAGACACTGTGCAAAGTCGGAAAAAGGTGGTGAAAGCATTCTCCTTCCTTACCCCTACTTAGAAAGGGCGCAGTTTTCTCACTCTAAACCCAATATACTTTATTTAGTAAATTGAGTTTAGCGTGAGAATCCTTGGTTGGTTGCATGGGAACGCCCATGCTCCACTCTTGGTACGCCACCATGGTGCAAAGTAATGCGTAGCAGTGCTATGCGCTGTTTCGCATTACTTTTCCATTATTTCCAGCGCTAAACAAGTTTACCGCTGGAAAGTAATAGGGAAAAAAGATTTTGTGTCAATTTGCTTCACTTTTGTGACGCAAGAACGTCACAGAATCTTAGTAAATCTCCCCCCTAAGACTCTCTAGCGAGATTATGGTATCGTACTGCATTTAAGTTCCAATCCCTTTATCACCTCCTGAAGTAAGTCTTAACTGCTCTCTATTGCCACATTTAGTGAGACACGTTTACAAAATATATAACTCTATTATGCAAATGGAATGAAATCATCTGAGGATCTTAACCTGTTAAGTGCGTGCGTCGGCCAATGGCTGTCGCAAGCACTACCTCGGTAGTGCTGCATACATCCATTGGCCGACATGGCCCCGCCCGTGCAATAGAACGCCTGCACCGCGGCGGATTTTACGCCGCAGTTGACGGGTTAAAATCCTATAGTAAACAATAGCATCCACCATGGTTACTGCCCACTAACAATCTAATGTAACAGGACCCAAACGTCTCACAATCTACTTCTGCCTTTTCCCATTATATGAAACTGTCTGGGGACCTTAGAAATAGGCTCAATGCAGGTAGCCAATGCAATTAAAATGACTTGGCATGAACTCTACCAAGGTGGGCAATTACTGCAAGGGGGCAGAGGCAATTACTGGAAGAAGGCAGACACCACCACTACATGTGGTCTAGTGCGTATGTTTTACCCATGGAACTAAGAGATGTTTCATCCAATCCCAGTTTAACAACTTGATATAAATATGCTGGAAATAAGCATAACTCTGGGCAGGGCCTACAACACAGTGACATTTCCCCTTAAAGGTTAGTCCCTCAGCCTTAATCTTTGCTACACAGCACCCAGGTTCAAGTCTACTTGACACAATTCACGAACATGTAACACTGTATAGCCTTATAGCCCGCTGCCGAGGGCGATGCCATTTGTTAAAGGCTCTGATCCTGAGTGATAGGCCAGAGCAGTTGCAGCTCCTCCGCTAAGGCAGAGGAGCTTCGCCCCACTGCCATAAAGCAGCAAAAGAAAGGAAAGCATAAAATGATAATAATTTTGCTATTACCATTTTATTTTGTCCTACTGCTGCGGCAGCTTGTGTGAGGGGGCGGGGAAGCAGAGGAGGAGAGAGTAGTAGAACACTCCTTAGTGCGCAATAACTGTTTGGTCGGCTCTCTCGGTCTGCCCAAAACTGTAATGCCCCCTTTCCCTTTACTACATTCAGGCTGCATTACAGCCTGCGTGGAGAACATGCCCACCCCTCTAGCCCCTGGCTGAGTGCTATGCCAATCAAAGCGCTGCATTGCAGTGTTGTGATTGACTGCAAGGGCCATGGGAGTCCTGGTGATTCCTGCTTCCTGTTTCTCCCAGGAATCGGACGTAGGCGAGGCGGCGGTGGCTGGCCATCCAGCCTGCGGGGTGGTATGTGTTTTGTAACCTAGAAGATAGGTTATTGCCAGGAGAAGCGAACCGCTGGTTTCATTGTGACCAGAGACGAGTAGTCCAGTTGCAACTGGCCTTTTGCTGGATCTATCAGGACATTGAGGGACATGACCACTGTGCCTAAAGTTATCCCACCAGGACTGTGGACCAAATAGTAGCCCCAGAAAGGCCCCTGTCAACCACACAGCATCCTACAGCACCTTCAGCATCTTGTATCCCTTGCATCAGGCCCACTCCTTAGAAGTCAAGTGCAAGTTGCCATTAACATTGGCACTGTACTGGAGACTGCTTTCTTTCCAAAATAACAATTTCTTGGGACTTCTTTGTTAGTCCCCCTGACCTGCTTCCTGCTGCCCGCGGTCACCCAGAGTAACCCAATGTGACCGCATTTACCTTCGATGTCATTTTTCTTGAAAAAGTTTCCTGTCAAATTCGTTGCATCTGGCAATGAATGTTCACAGTTGAGTGAAAAGTTGTGATTTATTGTTCCTTTAAGTATTTAAGGACTGTGTCTGCAGGCCCTTGCTCTAGGGAAAGTTGTTCCTAAGCCCCAGATATAGATGAGACACTAATGGGCAGATTTACAAGCCCGGTACGCCACTTTTGTGCCACCGATAAGTCACTTCTATGACGCAGCAGTGGCGTAAAGTCAGCGCCATGCTGCGGGGTATTTACAACATGAAGCATCTAGGGAGATGCGTCACGTTGTAGAGCCCTGCGTCCATCAATAGTTATTTTTGCATTTGTCACCCTGAGTGGGACGGGTATGCTCAGACGTGAGTCCCGTGCTCTCCAGGCCACTGGAATCAAGCTATCCTGGCCGAAGAGAGGTGAAACCTCAAAACCGGTCCTAGGATGCTTGTTTCCAGTCCAGGGAGGTCCTGGCCTGGCAGTTTGGGCTGTACTGTTCCTATTGGGAGCAGGGTCAAGACTGATTTGCATATGGCTGGGTCCAACCTGGAATGGCATTTGTTTTGGGAAGGACCAGATGACACAAGCAAGGTTCTAGATAAAGGATTTATTTCACATGTAATAAGGGCCCACAGGAAGCCAGCAGATAAGGGAACGCTAGCAGCCAGGGATAACAGCATCTGGCGATAGAACCTGGTGACGTCACATAAGTAATCTCCGAGCATTCGGAGATGACGCTATGTGACGTGGCAATAAAAGACATAGAAAACACACTATACATAGTGAATACGCTTATACTCTCAACAGCATGAAGAGCAAAAAACACTATGGATTTAGGCCCAGATCTCTGTACTGGGGTGAATGTTTGACATTGTTCTGCATTCTGTTGATCAATAGTTCTTTTGCCATGTTAAACATAGGCAGGGTTGGCAAAGTGCTGGAGTTGCGTCGCGCCCGCAACACAACTCCAGCACTGCACCAACGTTACGGCAGCAGATGCGACACGCATCTGCATTTCCTTGAGCCATGATGCGGCGCATTGTAAATGCGGCGCATCAGTGGTGGCTCAAGGATTGAGATGCATGTCGCAAGTTTCCTGGGGATTTGCAGGGATGCGCCAGGAAACGTAAATCTGCCCCTAAAAGTCAATGACTGTCTGACTTCTTCTCGTCCAATAAAAAGGACAATTGAGAGTTTTTACATGTAAAACACAAGGTCTAGTTTTTATATACTGCACAATGCTTTAGGACTCAATGGGCCTGCTTTAGGGCTGACTTGTATATATTTATAAAGGATTTTTGGGATTTGCCATTGCTTTAAATGGTAAAGTTGAGTTAGCAGTTTAGAGGGTGGAGGAAAGGTTGACAGAGACACAGTCCCAGATAAGGTCCAATTTAGGTTGGGACATGTCATGGTATAGGTGGGTCAGCTCCCCAGAGGGAGTGATCCTAGCAGGAGAATGTAAGGCTGTAAAGGTCCTGCAATGGTAGGCTAGTTTCCCCCATCCTCCTGGCTGAATAGTCAAGGAGAACTACCAAAAGTCTGGTAAAATTCACATGGATGTATTAGCTGGGGGGTTGTGTTAGAAAACAGGCTTTTTTGCAAGTTCACCCCACTTTTGACCCCATTTTGACTACTACGCACTGGTGTAATCACTCTGCAATGCCTTGAGCCCTGCTGATCGGGACTTGATACATGTACCTTGACCCTTTAAAAGTGTATATGTTTTTGGCTTATATACAATTGGCATAAGTTAACTTACCTGTAAGGTACTTCTATCTGGCACCCGGAGATCCTAGGGCCGGTAAGTTAAATTGTCTCTTGTGCACTGCAGCACAAGTTGCGCCAACACAAGATTCAATCAATCAATCAATCACAGACATTTATAGAGCGCACTACTTACCCGGAGGGTCTCAAGGCGACAAGAAAAGACCGTCAACGACCAAATGACCCGCTACCTGGAGGAGAACAACATCCTGGACCCTTCCCAGTCCGGGTTCCGTAGCAACCACAGCACCGAGACTGCCCTCATCGCCACCACCAATGACATCAAGTCCCTGCGGGACAATGGAGAAACGGCGGCCCTCATCCTCCTGGACCTGTCATCCACTTTCGACACGGTCTTCCACCACACACTACAAACACATCTTCACAACGCCGGGTTCCAAGAGAATGCCCTGGACTGGATCACCTCCTTCCTCTCCGGCAGAACACAGAGCGTCTGACTTCCCCCTTCCGCTACGAAGCCACCCAGATCATCTGCGGCGTACCCCAGGGCTCATCCCTCAGCCCAACTCTGTTTACCATCTACATAGCACCGCTCACCTACGTCACCCGCGGCACAACCTCAACGTCATCTCCTACGCCGATGACATCCAGCTGATCCTCTCCCTCACCAAGGACCCTCACACCACCAAAACCAAACTTCACGAAGGAATGAAGGCCGTCACTGAAAGGTTGAGGAACAGCTGACTGAAGCTGAACTTGGGCAAGACGGAGGTCCTCATCCTCGGATCCACCCCTTCGGCCTGGGACAACTCCTGGTGGCCGACTTCACTGGGAACCGCTCCAACACCCACCGACCACGCACGCAACCTAGGGGTCATCCTCGACTCCACCCTCTCCATGACTCAACAAGTCAACGCTGTCGCCTCCTCCTGCTTCAAAACCCTCCGCATGCTCTGCAGGATCTACAAGTGGATCCCCACTGAAACGAGAAGAACGGTCACCCAGGCCCTCGCCAGCAGCAGGTTGGACTACGGAAACGCCCTCCATGCAGGAGCCTCGGCCAAACTCCTGTGATGGCTCCAACGCATCCAGAACGCCTCTGCATGCCTGATCCTTGACATCACTCACCGCAGCCACATCACACCCCACCTGAGAGACCTGCACTGGCTCCCGGTCAACAAGAGAATAACCTTCAATCTCCTCACCCACGCACACAAGGCACTTCACAACACCGGACCAACATACCTTAACAGACGACTCAGCTTCTACACCCCCACACGTCAGCTTCGCTCCGCCAACCTCGCCCTCTTCACCGTCCCCCGCTTCCGAACAGCGACCTACAGCGGCAGATCGTTCTCCCAACTCGCCGCCAAGACCTGGAATACCCTCCCTATCCACCTACGGCAGACCCAAGACCTGCTGACCTTCAGGAAACTCCTCAAGACCTGGCTTTTAAAACAGTAGCAGCATTCCCCACCCCAACGCCTTGAGACCCTCACGGGTGAGTAGTGCGCTTTACAAATTATATGATTGATTGATTGATTGAAAAGGACTCCGAGTCTTCCTGGGGAGCTGCCTACCTATACCATGACATGTCCCAACCTAAATTGGACCTTATCTGGGACTGTGTCTCTGTCAACCTTTCCTCCACCCTCTAATTGCTACTCATCTACCCGTGCCTTAGATAAGGCTACACTTAGCTTACACCAAGAGGTTACGCAGCACCTGAGCAACCCCAGCGTGACCAACATGGTCAGGGGCGCTACTATGCTGCTTCCTAGTACAGGGTAGGACCCCTCCCCACCCCCAATGCTAGGGTTAGTGCTGCCACAAAGGCAACTGGCAGTGGCTACTGACCACTGTCTGAATCCATAACCACACCTTGAGCTCTCCACTGACAGGTGAATGCACTCTCTTAAGGGCAGCTGTAGGGCTCACTCAAGGAGCAAGGAGTCACCCACTAGCTTTGGGAGACCTTTTAGCCTCTCATGTTTCTCAGTGTGGGGGACTAGAACCTCAGGTGCCAGACACCCTCTTTCCACTACTCATTTACACCTTCCTTCCACTACTCCTTCTGTTAGGTTAGGGTGGATTTCCTGAGTCTGAACTGCACCCTGACACTCCAGGAGTTCTAGGGCTTACACATAGTTCTCTTAAGGACGGATGGGAACTCACAGTGGCAGTCTTGCGGCATCTCATCCCTGAGTAGGTTGCCCCTGGCACCCTCTTCCTACCTTTGCCTCTTGCCTGGGGCTTAGTTCTCTTGACTCTAGGGACAGAACCTCCAGAATCCTTGGGACTGGTGGAGCCTTGGGCCGCCGCCGCATCTAGTTCCAAACCAACCTCTAGGAGCTCATTGACTTGGACACAATCTAAGGAGAGGTTGGGACTGACCACCACTCCATGCATGGTGCCAATACCCCCTTCTTCTTCTAAAGATACTAAGGCCATAGGGCGGACTTGCCCTTGGACTGCCTTCACTCTCACTACCTCTCCTGGCAGGTACTGGTCTGGGGACACTAACTGGTCCACCACTATGGTGTGACCGGTATCTGTGTCTTTCAGTGCAGTGGTTAGGATCCCACTGACTTTGACCTGGTGAACGTGCCTAGTATAAGCCTCTGGGACCACCAGCTTCATATCTGGATGATTTTCCCAGTTTAAAGCTAATAGGACCTCCTCACCCGCAGTGTCTTCCTCAAAGGATACACCAGCCACCCAATTGGTAACATTTTTCATTGGGTATGCTACACCCCTCTGCCTTGTCCTGGCTGCTGAAAGTCAAAACACAACCTCTTCTCAAAGAGTTTCTTTAGTCCTTGGTCCCTATTACTCTCCTTTTCTAGAAATGGAATGGGCCTTGACCCTCACTCCTTAGGGTCCTTAGAGTCCTTCATATGTGTCTACCCTGTTACCTTTTACTGAACCATCCAGAGCCTTTTCTGAAGCATCTGCAAAGTCCACCCGGTTCTGTGTTGCCTCTTGTGTGCTGTCCTAAGCTTTTGCCTGTACTATTCAAGGGTGACACCAAATAGTTCCACACGTGCTGATTTCATGTGTGCGTAATATACTGCTTCCTCACCCTCAATTGTGCGTAACCCGTCTCTGTCAACCACTGGTGCTAACTCCCATAGTAGTGTCCCCCAGTGTTTTGCACCCACCTTCCTCATCCTAAGAGCTCTCTCATTAAATGCTAGCCATTTGTCTATGTCCCCCCCTAGCTACGTAGGTACAATTCCTTCGGTCAATCTGCCTCTTAGACACCCTTCCCAGATAACTCAGTCATGTTGCTGCAGCTACCATTCTCTTTAGGCTTCATGCCCCGCTTGTCCCACCTTTTTTTCAAGGGCCTGTTTTCCATTCTCCAAGGCCAGGACGCTCTCCTCCAGCTCCAGGGCTGCCACTTCCCATTGAAGACAACCCCTGCTGCATTTCACACTACAAGGTCTGGAAGGCACCTTGGTGCTGAAGCAAAGACATTGCCCCCCATCTTCTTCCTCAAGGCCACTCCTGTCTTCCTCTAGTTAGGGCTGAGCTTGGTTTTCCAGTTGGGGCCCTGTGGGCTTCCTCCCAAGTCTTGAGGGCTCCCTCCAGGTCCTCCTTCTTGGCTTGAACCCCCACACTGATTTTTCTGACCCTACACAATCCCTGTCCTTTGAGGGTAGACAGGTTGGCCAGGTCGCGCTCCATGTTTCCAAGCCCAAAAGTGACTCCAAAATCATTTTCCAAACTATTTGAAACTTGGTTACAACTTTTTCAAACTTTAAAAAAGTTAGCAACCCCTTTGAAACAGTGCCTTTGGAAACCTTGCAGATCTCTGTCAATTTTAAAATCTTCAACTGTATTGTGCTATCAAACAAAAGTTCTGGATCCCACCGCTAGGCACCAATTTGAGGAAATGTGATGTATTATATGGTGTGGCTGTGAGGTCTCAAGGTGTAGTATACTCAAAAAAGCCTTCTTGGGTCCAGTCAGACTCACATGTAAAATCCTAGCTAAGCTCAGGGTAGCTACGGCTATGAGCAGTAAGGCTTAAACAAAGGAACCAGGGTAAAGCATTTTAATAGCACCAACAAAATCAAATAAGAAAGACATATGACTGTCAGATAGCCAACACTAATTTATAAAAATATGCTGTTTGTTTACAAACTTAAGAACACCAAAATAGTCAAGATCCACCAGAGAGTTCCAGACATAAAAATACTTAAAGGAACAATAAATCACAGCTTTTCATTCAACCACGAACAAACATTGGCAAATGCCACTAATCTGACACTGAAAATTTTCAGGAAAAGTTATATCAAAGTTGAATGCGATCACTTTGAGTGACTTTGAACAACCAGCTTTGGCAGGAAGCAAGTCAGGAGGACTAACAAAGTTCCAAGGAGCAGTTACCTTGAAATGAAAGAAGTCGCCAGTGCATTTACTGTGTTAATGGCAACTTGCAATTGACCTCTATGGGGTAGTTCTGAAGCAAAGGATACAGGATGCTAAAAATGTTATAGGATGCTGAGGATGGTGTGTGGTCAATATGGGTCTTCCAATGGCTACACCTTGGTCCTCGTTCCTGATGGGGGTCACGGAAGTTGATGTCCCTCAAAGTCCTAATGGATCCAGCAAAAGTCCAATTGCTACTGGACTATGGGTCTCCAGTCCCAACAAAACCCATGGTTGCCTTCTCCTTGCATTAGCTTTCCTTCTGAGTGACTAAACTTCCCTCCAAAGACTCTTCAGGGTACAACAGTCCCAGATGCAGCTTTAAAGCAACAGGACTTTGGCTAACAGGCTATCCTGTTATGTTCCAAATAGGTACCCAATATAGGCTCAGATAACATCCTAACCCACCACGGACCTTTTTTAAATTTTTTTATTTTTTTTTTAAATTGTATTCACCAGGCAGCAGTACAGGGTAAACACACCACATTATATAGATGTATGTACACATTCAAATACTCATGCCGACAATATCTGTTAGGTATGGCACATATAAACAATGTAAAGATACATACCGGCTATTAACATTTGACGTTGTTCTTATACAAGAATAAGTACAATCAAGTGAGTATACATTTTATATCTCCTGTTCACAACAAAGAGCAAACGCCCACATGCATCAAAGTGAATTGCATTCCTAAACGGTGCGAATCGCAATTTTCGGCTGTTTGCGAATGCAATTGACAAAATTGGGATGCATCATGTTTTTCGCAATTTTAGAAATCACAATCATGTTGCGATTTCTAAAACTGCGATTGCATTTAAGAAATCGCAATTTAAGATTTCTTAAATGCAATGCATGAACATTTTTAATTTGCGAATTCGCAAATAGGGAGAGGTAAATTACCATGAAGTTGACCTTCATGGTAATTTACGAAAACATTCAAAAATGCACAAAAGTTGAAATTGCCTTTTGAATTTGCGATTCGCAAATTGCTAATCGCAAATTGAAAATGACTTCCCTTTCATTCCTATGGGCCTCTAGGCCCATAGGAATCAATGGGAAGGGATTCCTTAATTGCGATTCGCAAATTGTGAATCGCAATTAAGGAAATTTAAGAAATCGGAAAAAAAAATGCGATTTCTTGGTGCATAGCCATATGCGATTTCTTAATTGCGATTCCTTAATTTTCGCAATTAAGAAATCGCAAACGGCAACAATGATGCATGTGGCCGATAGTGTCCTGTCACATCTATGGTATTGTACCAATGGGGCCCCACGGGATAGCAATCTCGCTCTCTCAACAGTGCATCGTATTTCGCTCGCCGACTATGAATTGTGATCATTTTGCTGTAAGTAATTTACCAGTGGTTGCCAAAAGTCTTTAGGTCTTGAGGCCTGAGGTATATCCTCTGCATAAGCGCTTAGGGTTTCTGTACAATATAGTAAATCAGTTATCCAGTCCTTGAATCTGGGCGGGCGCTTACTGCCCCATTTAATGGCTACTTGTCGCTTCGCCAGCAGCAGTGCCACTGCCAACAGCTTTCGTCTTTTGGCCAGTTTGAGTTTATATATACCTAGTAGGTATACTAGGGGTGTGTTCGGGATCTGATCCTTCAGCATGTGGGTAAGCGCGGCTGTCAATTCCTGCCAATAGTTGTACAGGCCGGGGCAGACCCATGCCATGTGCAAGAAATCAGCTCCATGTATGGAGCAGCGTTCGCATTTATCATCCGCTCTTAGGCCGTAACGGTGTAATTTGACCTGCGTGTAATAAGTTTGGTGAAGAAACTTAAAATGGATGATCTTCAAGTTGCAGTTCGACGTGAGTAAGTGTAACTGTGTGCAGCTATAGCTCCAGTCATCTTCCGATATGGTCTCCCCTCCAAGCTCTTCCCATCTCTGAAGGGATTGATCAGGTCCTAGGTTCTGTTCGTTCTGGGAAGCTGTGTATAAGCGTGTAACTAGATTCTTGCGTGTGGGAGCAGTCAGCAGTACCTGTAGGGACCGCAATGGCTCAGGTGCAGCTGGGAATGATTCATATAAATCTTTAAGTGCTGCACGTAATCTTAAATATACGAACATTTTTAGCGGCGTTTGGTGTGCGCATAGGGATGGGCTGTTGAACAAGATGAAAGTATTGTTCGGGAACAGTGTACCTAACTTCGTAAATCCCATATCCCCCAGCACCGATCTCATCTTTGTTTCTTGCGTCACCGTTATTTTGGTATGGTGTGCCAGAAGAAGCGCCGGTGCATAAGGCGGTAGTTTCCGCGCTCTCAGCGCCAAGGTGTGCCAAGCCCTGGATGTGCACTTTACCGGGTGTATAGAATCGTTAGGGTAGTAGCTGATGGGGTCTGATATGTATTGCGTTAAGCATTGTGGGTGAACGCTGTCAGTTTCTACTGCTATATGTGGTATATGAGAGTGCAGTTGTGTCCAATAGTGTACATGTTGGGCCTGTGCGCTATAGAAATAAAGCTGTAAGTCAGGGGCCGCAAAACCGCCCTGGTAATATGGCTTTGTGAGTGTCTTCCAACCTACTCTGGGCTGTTTCCCAGCCCATGTGAGACGCTGTAGTGCCGTACGGAGTTTGGTAAAGAAGGCCTGTGTGAGCCATATCGGGATATTCCAAAATAAATATTAAAAGCGGGGCAATATGACCATTTTCAGAAGGGCAATCCTGTCTGCTAGTGAAAAAGGCAACTTGATCCATTTCTCGATTTGCTCATCTAATTTGGTCATGGCCACTCCATAATTTTCTCTGACCACAACTTCAGGGTCACGGTGTATCCAGACACCCAGGTATTTCACTGGGTCAGCTGTCCATTGTAATGGGTAATCTAAACTGGGCTGTGGGGTCTCGGCAGTCAAGGGTATCACCACTTATTTGTCCCAATTTATACTAAGCCCTGAGTACTTCTCAAATGTAATGTATTCTCTTATCAGTGGGTTTAAGTTCACACCCGGATATCTGGTATAAATTACCATGTCATCTGCGTAAAGTGAAATACCTATGGGGCGAAGGCTGAATTGTATCGCTACTTCCGGGTGCCGTTGTCTAATCTTGCACGCTAAAGGCTCTAGAGTGAGCGAAAAGAGGATAGGGGACAAAGGGCATCCCTCGCGTGTACCTCTGCCTATTTCAATAGGTTGCGACGTAGTGCCGTTAATACGCACTCTAGCTCTGGGCACATTATATTATAGGGCTATCCATTTCATAAATGGGGGTTCTTGCCAGAACTGTAAACATAAAGTCCCACTCCACAGAATCAAACGCTTTTGCCGCATCCAATAGTGCATCCGCAGCAGGTAGTTCAGGGTTTAGGCTATAATATAGAGCAAAAATAGTACGCATGTTTTGCGCCGTGGATCTAGTGGGTATAAAGCCTGCTTGATCTGGCAGGACCAGTAAGCCCAATAATGGTTGTATTCTAGTCGCTATGATCTTGGCCAGGATTTTGACGTCTATATTTATGAGTGACAGGGGGCGGTATGACTTGCATTTTTGGGGGTTCTTGCCCGGTTTAGGGGGAGCTATTATCAGCGCCTCGCGTAGTGTTGGTGGTAGAAGTCTTTCCTCATATGCTTCCTCGTACATCTGAGCCAGGTGCGGTATCAATAAGTCCTTAAATTCTTTGTAAAATTTGCCCGGCAGATCATCTAGTCCTGGGGCTTTATTATTTAGTCACGAGTTAATCGCCTCCCTAAAGTCGTCCTCTGTTATATGATGACTGAGGTATTCCCTATGTGTGTCGGAGAGACATGCCAGTCCGATATCGTCTAGATATTCAAGTATAGCCGATGAGGAGTTTACTGTCTGCGTGGTGTATAATGTAGAGTAGTAGGTCAGAAAGCTATCCGAAATGGAGGGGGTGTCATAGCTCTGCGCGCCCTGTGCATTTGTGATTTGCGTTATATGTGCCGTAGCATGAGTGGGCTTGATCTTGTTGGATTAGGCCCTGCCTGGTCTACCTCCTTCGCCATATGTTCTGGCCGTATATCGTTTTGAAAGGTATTTTATTTCTGAGTCCGCAAACTCATGATACGGTCCACTTTACTCCGTATATCCGCAAGGAGGGATGCATTTAATGTATTAGTGTATTCTTCTTCTAGGATCTTAATGTCCCTTTCTACCATGACCAACTGTTGTTGTATATCCCTAAGGATCCCGCATGCTTACTAATGCAATGGCCCCGTATAGTTACTTTAAACGCCTCCCACAGGGACTTAGTGCTTTCTACTGATCCTACATTAGTTTGGAAGAATTCCAGTATTACTTGCCGCAATTCACTGCGAAAGACTTGATCTTTTAATGCAGAGTGTTGGAGTCGCCATGTAAACTGCTTGGGAGTATAAGTGGGGAGGGCCAGCTCCAGCCGAACAGGGGAATGATCCAATAAAGTTTTTGGCAAGTGGTGCACTTTTGTGACCCAGGTACTAACCTCCTGTGTAGTCAGCCAATAGTCTAATCTTGACCAAGTATTATGTGTTACATTAGGTGCACGTTCCCTCCCGGTGCCCAGGGTGTCTCTCCCTCCATACATCCACCAAAAGACCAGCCCTTGATGCCTTCTAACAGAGAGTTGAATGCCCGTCGGCCATATCTATCAGCCCCTGATGATCTGTCCAGTGCTGGGTCTAGGCATGTATTAAAGTCCCAACCCCATATGATAGCTGTGGGCTGTATATTCCTGAGTTTGGACCAGATGTCTTAAAAAAAAAAGTGGGCCATCCACATTAGGACCATATACCGAAATAATAGTAAGATCTGTGCCCGCAAATGAACACCGTATAATGGCATACCTACCCTGATCATCAGTAATTGCCTGTATAAGTGTAAACAGAGTAGTGTGCTTAATCAGCACTAGTACCCCCCATGCATAATTTGAGTAGGAGGATGCCAACTGATATTGCGCCCACCTTTATCCTATTCTAGTCTCTTGCTGCGGCGTAAGATGCGTTTCTTGGAGACAGGCCACATCAATTTTGTGTCTGTCTAGATAGGCAATTACTTTGCGTATTTTTTGCGGGTTGTGCAGACCCCTGACATTCCAGGACATTAAAGTCAACGTTCTAACTTGTCTTACATCTGTTGCCATATATCATAACAATGAATCAGAATGAATACATGTGTGAGCATGAGGTTTTTAAATGAAAAGCATATACCTGTACTGTGTACCCAACTGCAGCCGCCCGACGGTTTTCTCAATGGTACCCCCTTCCCTCCCCCTCCCACTCCATCATTCCCGCAACAACGAAGACATTCCCCTGCAACCCTACCATATCCCTGCTCCCCGTTTAGAAGTCAACAAAACCTGGGAAAATTACCCAAGTATGGTGTACACAAGTGGGCGGAATCTGCCAAGCTCTGTCCCTTTGCTGAGTTGTGCAAAGGGGGAGGCCATGTGAGAGCATGGCTATGCACTGCAACAACGACTGACCCCGTATATTCTACCTAATAGCATAGTATATTTTATTTATAATTATGAAAACCATTTAAGTCCACTGCATCTTTTCAAGTTAACCCAGTCCCCCTTAAGAAAAACAGTCCCTTCATTAGTCACTTATCTGTGTGGCATGTCTACATCTCGCCCTCCAAGCCCCAGCCGTATTGAGTTGCACTGTAGATCAACAGACAGTACTTCCTCCTTTAAACGGCCCAGAGGACGCAGCCCGTCGAAGCTCTTAGTAGTGTGCCAGTAGGCTCAGGCGAGTCCGAGAGACAAGATCACATATTAATATTTCAAAATGTCCAGGTCTGAAGTGGTATGTCACTCCACATCGGACAATGTCTTGCGCTCTGCAAGTCTATCCCGCGGCAATCTCCTGCGCTCTCTTTTAGGCTTCCGCTGTTGCAGGTACTTCATGGCGTCTTTCGGTTCATTAACGATCTTCGTGGCTTCGTTATCTGTGATCTGAAGTCTGGCCGGATATAGCATATCAAAGGGATTTGTAGGTCACAAAGTTTCTGTTTCGCCTGACCATATTTCTTCCGCGCTTCCTGCACTGCTTGCGCAGATATATCGCAATGTCCCTACCCTCATGGCGTAGTGTTCCTAGTTCTCGTGCTTTACGCAGTGCCGCATCCCTGTCCCTGTAGTTCAGTATTTTAGCTATGATGGGTCTCGGTCTGGTGCCCAGTGGAGGTTTGGGAGCATGGGATCTGTGCGCTCTTTCAATCAGGAACACGTCCGAAAAAGTGTCTCTGCCCATTACCGTGATTAGAAGCTGCTCCACATATTTTTCCATAGGGCCCGTATTTGTGGTTTCCGCAATACCCATCATTCGGATGTTGCTTCTTTGGGATCTGGCTTCTAAATCCTCGGCTTTAGCAGAGAGCGCAGCTAGTTGTTTATTTATCCCAGATTGTTTAGCGATAATCTGATTGTTAGCGTCCTCTACATCTGAGATCGTGCGTTCAGCCATATCAATTTTCTCTGTGTGTCTGTCCAATCTCTCAGACATACGGTCCACTCTGTGTGTGAGAGTGTCGATTTTGCCGTCAATGTTTGTCAGCGCAGTTTGAATTGTTTGGAACATGGACTGGATGTTGTCAGCCAAGTTCCCACTGGTCGATGATGTCGTAGGTGGGATAGCTTGTTGTTCCTCTCCGGACTGTTCCACCTGTTTTCTGGAATGGTCGAAAGTGAGTTTCAGTTGGTTCTTGTCCGGTTTCCCCATCGTTACACCAAGGGTAATCAGATCCTCGCCGTTGCAGGCCGGAGATCGAATACTGTGGCCAAAGGAGTTGGGCAGGGCAGGTAGGGTACTCCGCGTGAGGGACGGTGTGGTTTTATAGATCCCAATCCTCAAGCACAATTCATTAGGCCCCAGAAATGGCCCGTCACTGTATATAGGTTCTGTCCCCTGGCCTGTAGTATGTTCAGCTGTAGGCGGTGCGGATATGTGAGTGTTGAGGCTGCGCTAGTCCCAGGTTTGGTGGCATCCTTATATATGAACCGCTATGCACGACGTATGATCTTCACCCTCCTTGCCCCATTTGCTCCTCACCTGGAGATTAGCTTGTCTCTCGAGTGGGCGTTCAGCAGGTAATCCCTGCAGCGGTTTCAGGAGCAGAGGGAGAGGGCTCCGCAGTGCTTCAGTAGGCAGCGTCCACTCTGACCACAATCCGTCCCTGATATTGGCAGCAGAACCGGATAGCCCCCTCCACTCGCCGATGTCCCTGGTCTATCGACGCTGCCTTCATGAGGGCCTCTGGGAGCGAAGAAGCACTGCACTTGTTGCTAGTAGCGCGCCCTCACTGACTCTAGGCCACAGATTTCAGGGCTTTTTTCCTTATCAGTGGCCGTTCTTCAGGGACTTGTTGTGGACGTAAGTTTGTGGAACTGGGCTCTTTACTGGCTTATTATCACATGGTACGGTGCTCCCAGCCTCCACGTTCTCTCCCTCGAAGTGAGCCCGGTCTCACTAATCTGCCTGCTGTTTTTGTCAGCAGCTCACCAATGTGGGGCATAGCTCAACTGCCCCGCATACGCACCTGATAGGCACTGTCAGCGCGGGCCGTCCGGTTCCTCTGTGCGCCCCACCGGCAGGCCGAATTCCTTTCCTCTCGCCTCTCCGGCAGTTCGGACAGCCACTATCCGGCGTACATGCCATGCGCCGCTCCAGAAATTGCATTGTGGGCCGGTGCACAGTCAGGCCCAGTACTCCGTGAGCCTCTGTAGCACAGAACAATGGTTTTCGCACTTCTTCACACCTTAGCGCCCTCAAACTTACAGCGGAGGTGGGGGACACAGCGCTAAGTTAGAGCCAACGTTTTGGTGGGTCAATATGAAGTTGCATGTGCAGGATGAGGATGTTATTTCTGGTCTCCCGGAGGAGCTCGCTCAAGGCGCCGCCATTCCGTAGCTCGGCTAGCTCCGCCCACCTAACCCATCACTGACCTTTTACCTAGCTATGACACTGCACACAGAACATGGGATGTTCCCTGGTAAAGACCTTATCAATTATGCATGAGGATTCTTGGAAACTCAGCAGGACTACCATCTCCTGTATAATATATATGTGTAAAGTGAATTCCTGACGTCATCCTAAGTCTGACAAGTGGCACAGCAAGGTAGAACCCCCGTGGAGACCTTTGGGTAAGTAAACATCACATCTTGCAGAGACAAACAGAGGAGATCAGAATTTCACTGCTGACACACTGATGCGAGACGCTGAGGTTCCTGCATGCAGATACTCCAGCTCATTGTGGTCTAAAACATCCCTTGCGGGCTGTCCAGCTAGAGAATCACTCACTTCAGGTAATGGGGTTGACTTTATCCTGAAGGGATTTTTGGCTTAACACCTACATACATGCTAGGTAGACTTAGGTACATCTTGTTAAAGTAGCATCGTATGAGTATGCATTTTATTGTCATGTAGTTTATATACCTAAGTGTGGCTCACTGGTTAGAGAAGGCTGACCTGAAAGCAGAGGTCACCCCGGGACAGGGTTCAATCCCTGGCTCGGCGGGGTCTTGAGTCCTAAAATGTCCACGGACTCGACAATTCTTGCTCCGGTGCCTACTCTGTTCACGGGCTCACACTCTGCGACTCTGGGCAATAGCTTGCTTAATCTCCACAACGGCTCCTCGCGGCGGGATGCCTGGCTTTCACCTTGCGGATACCCTGCTGGGGTTATCTCACAGGGGAATACCAGGACGGGTTCCCTAAGCAAGCGCTTAGACACCGGGTCGGTGATTTGCGCTATATAAATACATGTACATTTACATACCTGCCTGTATTCATGGTTACAGCAAAATGGTAGAGATCTCCATTCTTTTACTTTCTTAGTGCTTCTAATCAGTTGTATCTTTTACTGTCTAATGATTGTTTCAGCAGACCTATTTTACACTTGAATAAATACTTATTGGAAAACCTATCTACTGTTTATTTGTGTAACTCTCTGAGACTAAGTGAGCACGAGTGACTGAGCGAAAAGTAGTACACTTTTTGCACGGACCTGAGGGATCAGGGTTGTCATGTTCGATAGTGGCCAAGAACTATTCTCTCCTTGGTAAGAGGAGTTTCGAGTGGCACTGTGAGCTAGCTGGCACACAGGCCAACATACCCGGTGGGGGTGTCTAGAACCAGTCTGACACCAAACCACAGTGTATGTTGTTTAAACGCGCAAATCATATATAGGTTTAATAGGAGCTACACGAAAACCCTTTGTTGTGCAGTGACAGTCCAGTGACCAAGAATATCAACTTGCCAAAGCAGACTTCCTCAGCTTTTGTGGCCTTGGTGCTGCAACAGGAAGTCAGTCAAATGACACTTAGAGTCTCTTCTTCTGTCTGAGGCTTAGAAACAACTTTCTCTCGAGCAGGGCTCTGCAGGCACAGTACTACCTTTATTACTCTAAGGAGCAGCAGGTGAAGTCAAACTTCGGTGCAGCCTCTCTTTGCCAGGTCCAAGGTTGGCAGTCCTTCTTTGGTCCTCATCTCCAGCACGCACAAGATCTGAGGTCTGGGGGGTCAAAGGTTTCTTCTTTATGGCCAGAAAGTGCCCTCAGGGGATGTTGTGGTCACTAACAATTGAGCTACCTGGATCCCTCCCACCTGATGACAATTTCCTGTGAAATGTGGCATCTACCTATCCCAGCAGGCTGTGTTCTGCCCACTCTCAAGATGGCAAAACCCACCTTTTGGTGTGTAGAGTTTGGTAGCCCACCCAAGGGTGTGGCTACCTAAGGGCTACACGCCCACAGAAAAAACAATTTGGCAACGGACCCCCCTCTTTGTCCCTGACACTAGCCTGTCTACTTTAACAAAATAGTGCCCCCTCTCATGTGTATTCCACATTTGCCTTTCAAAGGTGGCATTCCCTTTGAAGCTCGCTTTTTGGGTTCAAATCCTGTGTAGCTTCTCTGCCAGGTAGAGGTGACACCTTCCAATGGCAGGGCTCTATTGTTCCTGCTCCTGGGAGCCATTTACACTTCACCCCAGGAGGACAGAAGCTTCTCATTTGGCCAGCACTTGAGAATAGCCACTGGGAACATGGGTAACAGAGTAGCAGCTTTCAAAAGTTTAATTCACTTAAAAGTAAATTAAATTCGACTTGGACAGCAAGTTGGGTTTAATGTAATGATTATTTTGATACCTTAAAGTGCCAACTTAGCACAGCTGAGTTGTTAGAGGGTACCCTGCAATTGCCACTAGGGCTACCGGTATCTCTCACAGTAAAAAGGACAATTGAAGGTTTTTACCATCAGAACATGTAAAGCACATGTTCCACTTTTTAATTAAAAAAACGATATCTCACTTTTTAATACACTGCAGCCTGTCTTAGGGCTCAATAGATCTGCTTCAGGGGGACACATGTATTAAAATGGGATGTTTTTGCTTTTCCATTGTTTTAAATGGCAAAGTCTAGTTAGCAGTTTAGAACTGCTCTGCCAGCCAGCAATGGCAGGCTATTGAGTCTTGTTTTTCTCTTCTCACACTTGTGGTTGCACAACTAGTACTGCAGTCCACAAGAAATACTTTCACTTACAGGCCCTACGTACTACAGGTACCATGTACTAAGGACTTACAAGTAAGTTAACTTATGCCAATTGGGTACAGGCCAATAAAACATACTCTTTTAAAGGGTCAGAGTACATGCACTGAGACCTGAACAGCAGGCCTCAGGGTATTGCAGAATCATTACACCAGTAGCTAGTAGTTAAAGTAGTGTCAAAACGTAGATGGGAACCTGCAAAAAGTTCTGTTTCCTCACAGTGTTACATCGATTATAGCTTCTGCTGGTCATCAATGTTTAAACTATGCTGATGCTAATTTATTTTTACATCAGACTAGAAAGTGGGCTTCTTTAGTCTCCCTTAATTGTTGCACTGTACAACACTCATTGACAGCTGAATGAAGGTTTTTGAAACTTGCTGGTAATGAAATGGAGGCTATCATTTTGGAGACTTAGACCATGTATACTGTTTAAATGTCTGGTCAGGACAATTTGCCTATTGTTTGGTATATGCAGTTGAGGCGAGAAAAGAGTTGAAAATCATTGACTATTGATTAGTGCAAATAGTTCTTCCATCTATCCCACAAAATGAACCATTTTCTAAAACATGTTTTTTTAAACTTTAAAGCCTTCAGAAGAATAATTCTCTATTCGCTGTAGTATCAAAATAAATGTACTGGTAACAGAAAATACAACTTGATTGGAATATTGTAATGCTTAATTGGTTGCCCCACAGAATCAATGTATTCATCTCCAGTAGATCCAGCATTTAAGGTTGTTACTAATGCAAATGACCAAGTAACTTAGCTTCGGTAATGTCGTATCTGGTAGAGACTCTATCTAGCCACAAATTCCTTACCTGAGAATATTTCCCATACATCAGACTGGATCAGGAACGTTTTGAGCAGTACCTCTGCAAGCGGGTAGGAGGTATCAATCGGCTACAAATTGGCGTCATCCTTGTTGGAAGTGACGTGTGTGGTGCGTATATAGGTGCCACCTCAGCGTGCTGACATCAGTTTCTTTTGTGATATTTCGACTCCAAAAGCACAGAGCCATATTAGAAAGCCGATGGACCAGTGTGCAGACACTTAGGACCTTCAGGGACCTTTTAGGTAGAAAAACTATTCAAAGAAGTGGGCAGGATGTCTAGTTATAGAATCTATCAGATAAATCGCTATCAAATCTACGTAGTGTATTTATCTGATTGAGACTTCCAGCTGCTGATTTCTTATCTTAGAATAAATATCTCAACAATACTACCCTGGTTTAATGGTCTGCAAACAAGTTTATACCACAAAATACTGGAAGACCAAATGGGCAAGGTACCCGTCACAACAGATCTGACTGACAAGGGAGTAGTGTTTAGTAAACGTGCAGAGAAGCCCTCATAGCAGCCTGATAGATGTCCGGGACAGGGACTCTGTGAGCTAACCCAGTGGGCGCAGCATTTGCTCTGGTGGAATGAGCCCTCAAGTGCTCAGGGGGTTGATTCTTGTCCAATGCATAGCAGATTTTAATGAAGAGTACAATCCATTTTGAGATAGTACGTTTCTGCATGGCCTTTCCTTTCTTTGCTCTGGTGCACGTAATGAAGAGTTGACCATTCACCCGTTCTTCTTCAGTAGAATGACAATGCTCTTTTTGGGTCCTCTTTGGAAGGGTGGGACAGAGCGGAGAAGTAGGCAGTGTGATACTTGGGTTTATGTAGGAAAGCGTTACCACTTTTGGAAGAAAAGAGGTACTGACGCGGAGAACCAATGTATCTGGAAAGAAGGTTGTTTAGGGCGGTTGCACATAGATTGTCTGAAGACCACTAACACTCCTGGCCGATGTTATGAACACTAGAAAAGCCGTATTGATGGTAAGTATACACAGAGGGCAAATATGCATAGGCTCGAATGGCAGCGCATCAAAAACATGAAAACTAAATTGACGTTTCATTGGGGAATAATGAAGATTTTGAGAGAAACCTGTGGTGAAGTCCTCTCAGGAAACGAGTTGCAATTGAAGTCTTAAGCAGGGAGGCAGAGAAGAAATCTGATATGGCTGAAAGATACCCTGTACCAGTGCCCAGAGCAAATCCTTGCTGTGCTAATGATAAAACAAGTGACAATACTTTAGTGCAGAGAGAGCATTAACATGACTAGCAGTGCACCAAGCCACAAACCTGTCCCAATAAAAGGCATATACAGTCTTAGTTGAGGGATGTCTGGATGCCAGAATGACTTTGCAGACCTCCAAAGGAAAGTCAAAGACCGTCAGCTGTTGCCGAGCGATCTCCATGCATGAAGGCAGATCGTGCGCAGGTTTGTGTGCAGGACCCTACCCTGTTGCAGTAACAGGAGATCCTTACTGAGTCCTTCTTTTCTCTTTGATGGAATACGGTGACCCGCAGTACTCACTCCGAAGCCGTGGAGGATTCGCTTACACCTCCTACGTCTGCAGCATATGTGCCGGGTGGCTCGAGGCTCCCAGCAGCTCCCGGCAGTTTGGGGCTCACTGGCCCATAGGTCTGCCTTTCACTCCACTGTGCGGTTGTGCTGTTTGTGCCCCGTCCCTTCGCCAGCTTCCTAAGCCTGGAAGTGGGGTTTACTCCTAGCAGTAGGCACTCTGCCCTTGTTCCCTTCCTTCTCGGAGCCGCCTGTGCCCCGGGCCTTTTATCAGCCTCTCAGTCCCTCAGCCTGGAGCTTTTAGTGGTAGCCTCTCTGCCCTTGTTCTCTCCTACCCGCAGTAGTTTCAGGGCACAGGGATACAGGGGGTTGGGGTCAAGGGGGCAGTGTCTACCGGCCACTATTGCCGCCTGGACTTGCTGGACCAGCTGGTGCCAAGGAACCAAACGTCAGGAGGTGCGAGGTAAGAGAATAAAGGGGGGAGGAGCCGGGGGGTCACAGCCACCTCCCCAGCCTTCAGCTTCAGCTATCAGCCCATGTTTAGGCCATAGAAATAGCTCTAGCCTACACCCCTAGTTCAGTCTGCCGAAGCCACCCAGCTCTCCTTTTCTCTGTTA
The DNA here is from genome assembly GCF_964263255.1 of Lissotriton vulgaris. Lineage (NCBI taxonomy): Eukaryota > Metazoa > Chordata > Amphibia > Caudata > Salamandridae > Lissotriton > Lissotriton vulgaris. The sequence continues at coordinate 555,103,357 of NC_141685.1, read as the reverse complement.
GGGAAAAAGTAGCCACATTTAGCTAACATTAGGTCTGTGAGTGCGGCAGCCGCTGCTCAACGGTTGCAGAGAGTGGCACCAGGTGGGCTGCGGAGGCGGCTTGAAACTAATTTGGGCGTAGCCAGCAGGACGCTTGGAGGCCCCACTCACCAATGCACCCATTCACAGCTTGCTTGCCTGCTTTAATCCAAAAGTGCACCTGAGGGAGCCCGTCAGCCCTCACAGCCGCCCGGGTGAATGCAACAGTCGATAGTAGGCGGTTGTGGAGAGTGAGCTTGCGAAAGCAGCCCAGCCAGGTCTAGGGTGACCAACTGGCATGGGTGCAAATTCAGGACGGTAAGTGTAAAAATTCAGGACAAAGGGTCAAAATTCAGGACAAAAATTCAGGATACAAGGTCAAAATTCAGGACAAAACTTCGGGACAAAAGGTAAGTTTTACAGACACATCAGAGGAAGTTGCACAATAGTATAAAAGTGAGTAAATAGACAACCATGTAAGTACAAGTCAAAATAAGTTTGGATTAGGTTGAGACAATCGTGCACTTTATGGTTTTTTGCTATGCAGGCAGCTTTGAGCAACTGTGCTGTGTTTTTGTTGTACTTCATATGATAGTAATCTATTTATATGGTTACTGCACTGGGTTGTCCAGTCCGATATTTTGTTTACAACTCATGATCCTGAGCAGGCATGTTTGGTGAGAGAAGTAGTCAGGAAGATCTGCCCGGACAGTCTTTGTTACTAGCATCTCATATCCGAGTGCCATTGTGAGATGTAATGCGGCACGCATAGGCCAACTAAAGGGAGGATTTCTGTGATGAACCAGCTATAGGGAACGCATTATGGGTGTTTCAGCAAGTGGGAATTAAAATATGGAATTTGACTTTGCTTATGGAGGCTTCCATAGAGTTGCACAAGGTGACGGAATTCAAAAAGGTGCTTTTCCCTGCAGCTTTCTTAAAGAAGGCACTGTCGATACACTATTACATCGTTTATTTTTGACGCTTTGCCTTTTGCTACAAACACAATATACATCTCAAGCACAGCTCATGGCACTATGAGGCTTTCCCTAAAACAAAACATGCAAACATTTACAAGTGTAACATTCAAGTAGCAGTTGGGTGTCACTCAAAATGTCATATGTATGATGTATAGATCCCACACATAAGCACAGAGCAAATACTGAATAGTAACATATAAGCAAGGGAGTAGCCAGAAAATTTAAATACCTCCCACTTTGAACTAAAGCTCGTATGGCACCAAGAAAGCAAATAAGTCATCACAGCCCTCCCCAGAAGAGCTCTCTTGTCCAAGGATCTAGCCCTCCATCCTTCCATCAAACTCCTGATATCCACCATTTCAAATTTACATTCTGTCATCTATTAATTCTTTCATCCATAATTCAGTCTTTCAGCATTCATTCTGTCCTTCCATCTATGTGCCCATCCATATCCAAAAATGTTCAAATATTTGCAAACTTATCCATCATCTATCCTTCCATCCATCATTTCACTCATCCATCCATCATCCATCACCCTTTCACCCAATCTATCATTTCACTCATCCATCCACTTTTCCACCCATCCATTCACTCATCCATCCAGCCATTTACTCTTTCATCCAAACCAACCTTTCACTTATCCATCCACTCTTCCATCCATCCACTCACTCATCCATCCACCCATTTACCCTTTCACCCATCCAGCCATCATTTCACTTACTTATCCATCACCCAGTCACTCATCCATATACCCATTCAACTTTGCACTCATCCATCCATCCTTTCTCCCAGTTTTCCACCCTCCCTTTCACCCATGTATGCATTCTTTCACACATACATCTTTACATTCTTCCTTTCACTCATCCACCCATTCCCCCATCCATTTTGCCAATCATTCATCCATGCTTTAACTCATCCATCCATCTATCCTCCCTTTCTCGATCCATTCCCCTTTCACTTAGCCAGTCATCCTTCCATCCTCCCTTCACCTATCCACCCACATATAAATCAATTCATTGACCCCATCACTCATCCATCCTTTCTCTCATCCATCTAGCCTTTCACTCATCTATCCATCCTTTTTTCTATTCTCCCTTTCACTCGCTCATGCATCCACTTGTCCACCCATCCATCCATTCACTCATCCATCCAACCATTTACCCTTTCACCCACCTATCCATCCTTCCACTTACTAATCCATCCACCCAGTCACTCAGCCGTCTACCCATTCAACTTTTCACTCATCCATCCTTTCTTCCAGCTCTCCAACCTCCCTTTCACTCATATATGCTCCACATTCCAAGGTTCTAATGTTATTTATTTCTTCTGCAAGCATAAGCAATGTGGAAAAAATAGCAAACATATTAAAAGTAAAATAAAGGTGTTGCCTAGCAGCCCAGGTGCAAAGCCCAGGCACTGAAGGGCACCCTTTTATGGGCTGTTGTGCACATATGATTTGTCACTTGCTGAGAGCCACTATGGTTTCACTCACTATGTATAAATTCATGTTTATGATAAACTTTTGAGAAAGCATGAGTTGGACCAAACCTAAAACGAACGCATCATTTACCACGCAAGAGACAGCCAAGTCCAACAAAGGTGTTTACCAACCACAGCGTCCCGCAGAACCACAAAAGTTCTCCCCAAAGCTTCCAATTGCCTTTAAGACAATACACTTCTAGAAAGTTAGGGAGCATCCTTCATCAGAGTTTATTAACTACGAGCCATTGATAGATTAATTCTAAAGCATCTGTGTATTGAAACTGGTGAGCACGGGGTCTACTGTTTACAGACCGAAAGTGCGGAACAGTTTAGAGGGGCAGGTAAGTATGAATTAACATCTCTTAAGAAATAACCACGAGGCCACAGATCACATCAGGCTTAAGGTGGTTTGAGTTGTTTATAAAGTTATTAAAGCTAAAAACATGAGCGCATAATCTTCAAAGGAAAGAACTGCCGTTTTGGGATCGAGAAAACGTGTTGTAGGCAAATCTGGACGTGGGTGACCTGGTGAATCGGCAGCAGGCGCCAATTGTGCGGGAGCAAGGTTTGTAAAATTATTTGATCAGCGCTGCTCCTGCCGCCCTGGCAAGCCTGAGTCAACTTGTGTGAAACACTGGGCATTAAACAGATTGCTCCAGGGCAGACTTCACAGCATGTGCATAATGAGCGTAATCACGACACTCACAGGAAGAAGACCAGGGCAGACCAATGAGGGCAAAAGGACAGCTAAAGAGAGCAGGGTGTAACAGCTTAAACTGGCCCATTGTCATTCTGTATGGACAATCAGCCACAGACAGAATGACAATGGGCGGGGTGGGCTGCTCTTATCCTCGGGGAAGAGTTCGAGGCGCCCCATCAGGGGCCTGTGGCTTCTCGCTTGGGACCAGTGCTGCTCACTGCAATGGCTAGAATTACGGACAAAAGGCGTCCGTAAAAAGGACTCTCACGGACAATGGACGTGAGGTCCAAATTACGGACGGTCCGTGAAATTTACGGACGGTTTATCACCCTAGCCAGGTCTGGGTACGACTTGGGAGCTTGCCAGGAAGACCCCACTGAAATCGGCAGGGGACTGGGGGTGCGAAGGTTCCGGCACCCAGTCTACAGATCTTGCTCCGGCTGGAACTGAAGCTGAAGATCAAAGGACCAGCACAATCACAACACAACCAGTTGGCAACTTAATGAATGGAAAAGACCGGTGGCAAACAAAGTAGTGTAGGCTGGGACTATCGAATCTCAACTATCGATGGGCTAGAATATAATTAGAAACAATATCAAGAAACAAAATATCGAAAGAAAACAGTTTGTACAGCAGTAAACAGTGCCACAGTGAATGCACGTTGACAAACCTGCACAGGCTGATACTAACGCTTTCTTTGAATTTTTTTTAAACATTGTGTGACTGTGCTAATGTGCTAGGAAGACTTTCCTTTCTTTCAGTGTTCTTTTCCGCCTTAGCAGCGCCCCGGTCCACCGCGGGTTCTCTCGTTTGTTGTGGAGGGCGCAGGTGTATACCTCAGGCTCCTTTCAGGTCATTAGGGGGCAGAGCCTGGGGGTCTTTTAGCGCTCTAGTTTTTCCCTATTTAAACTGCATGGCCGGCTCGTTGCGCAGTGGACGTTTCACTCTGGATCAACAAGGTAGGACCTGCTATACTAGTGAGGCGCTATTAGATCTCTAACAGGAAAGGGCTCCCTGCTACCACACATGGGACCCTGAGCTCTTATTCAGGAAATCGTACCTAGTATGTACAGGCTGCAACACTCATTGGAAACAGGATAGCAAGAGCTTGTGAGATACTAGGGCCACTAGGCCCCCTCCTAAAGAGACCGTCGCTCAGGGCTTCCTTATAAACGCAAGACCCATGATTAAAAATAAGATTGCTTTCATAGATTTTGTCTCAGCTAGAAAGCCTACCTGGGCTTTTGTTACTGAAACCTGGGCTACGGACGCTTCAGGCCCTGATCTGGTAGACGCTATCCCCTCTGGGTACACCCTTGCCAGATTGGACAGAGTAGAACGGCGGGAGGGGGGTTGGGAGTTCTTTATAGAGATTCCCTGATTTGCCGGACACAGGCTCTGACCACTCCCTCTGATCCCTATCAGGCCTACTATTTTTCCATCAACTTTCACCCCACGGAAAGTTATCTGGCATTTTATGCTATAGGTAACCGGGCGCTAGAGCTTCTTTCAGTCAGGATCTTAGCAGGCTAGCAGAACCGTATTTTGAGAGATCTAAAATAACTCTCTCTGGGATTTGAATTTTCATCTAGAAAATCCCTCATGTAGTTACACCCAAGGCCTCTTGGAAACTCTGAGTTGCTGTGGACTCGCACAGCTGGTTAGATGCCCCACTCACAAAGTGGGGCTTACCCTTGACGGCGTATTCTCCAATGATCCCAGGATAAGGGTGGGGCAACCTATCCCCCTTGCCTGGTCCAACCATTTAGCCATCCCTTTTGACCTTCACTTCCAGGCATCAGTGTCGCCTGCTTCTAGCGCCAGGAAGTTGGAGGAAAGGAGGAACTATAGCCTTATAAATAAGGAGGCACTTCCTAACTTCCTTAACAATATGGAGCCCACTAAGGATCCTGACGCCAACTCTGCTGCTGCGGAGCTATCTCAACTACTGGCAGCAGCAATGGACTTCTTTTGCTCCGGTTAAGAAGCACTACTCAGCAAGAATAAGGTCCTCGGCTCCCTGGTTTACAGAGAAACTCAGAAAGCTCAGACAGTGCTGCCACAAACAGGAGAGGCTGTGGCGTGCTCATCTTAGAACCTCTCAGTAGGGAACGGCATAAACAATGTCTGAAGTAGCATAAATTGGCTATCATGGAGGAAAAAAGATTATATTTCTCCAGGGTTACTGCATCCATGAAATCTTCAAGGGATCTCTTTAAGGTCATCAATTCTCTTATCTCCCCTCATGTCACCGACCCCTTAGATGTTTCGCAGGGTCTCTGTAACAAAATATCAGACTTCTTCCAAGTCAAAATCTCAGATATTTATGACCTGTTGGAAACCGCTAACTCCAGTATTAGAGCAGGAATGCAAACTTCTATCCCCCCCCCCCAGTGAGACCTTGCTCATCGGGAAGACTCCCATGCTCATTACCTTCCCCCTTATGTCCTTGGAGGTGACGGATAGGCTCCTGGATCTTGTCAATTCGGGCTCCCCTTTGGATCCCTGTCCCCTTAAGGTGTTAAAAATTACTCTTCTTGTGCTATTGGATCTCACGACAGCCTTTGATACGCTATCTCCTTCCAGGCTGGTTTCTCGCCTTAGAGAGATAGGTGTCGGGGGACTGCTCTGGGTCTATTCAGCCCCTAAACCTTTGCTTTGCGGTGTTCCCCAGGGCTCCTTGAGCCCAACTCTTTTTAATATCTATGTGGCTCCACTTGCAAAAGTGGTGAGATCTTTTGGGCTTGAGGCGTTGTCCTATGCGGACGACACCCAAATAATGGTTTCTATTTCACATAGTGTAATGGACTTTGCTGTATGGAGGCAGTCTCCTCTTGGATGGTGGAGAATTTTTTGAAACTGAATGAAGAGAAGACTGAGGTGCTTATTTTTGGGACTAAACAGGAAATCTGGTCCAATGATTGGTGGCCGGACACACTTGGTGTTTGTCCCTGTCCAGAACCTCATGGGAAGAACTTAGGGGTAATTGTGGACAGTTCTCTCTCTCTCTCGTGGAGAAGTGTGGCTCAATGATTAGAGCGGCAGACCCTGATGCAGAGGTCCAGGGTTCAATTCCCGCCTCGGGGGTCTTGGGCTCAAAGTTCCACGGACCTGATAATTCTCGCCTCAGTGCCTATTCCAATCATGGGTCCCACTCTGCAACTCTGGGCAATAGCTTGCTTAATCTCCACAACGGCCCCCACAACGCTAAGGATGCCTGGCCTCCACCTTGGGGGTGCCCAGGAGTGGACGCCTCACAGGGAAAGCCAGGATGGGTTCCACAGCGGTATTCGTACAAGCGCCTTGAGACCCTTGCGGGTGAGTAGTGCGCTATACAAGTATCAATTTACAATTTACATTTGACCTTCAGGTCAATAGGACTGTCTCCACCTCTTTCGGGATCATTAGGATCCTTAGAAAAATCTCTCTATTGCAATGGCTGCCGATGGACCGTAGGATTCTTTTTAAGACCTTATGCTTGACTCATGAAGCCTATTATAGCTCTGGCTCAGAGGGTCTCAAGTCGCTGACAACTCAAACACAAAGCCTCTGCCATTTCCATAGTTGGCTGGGAAACTGCCCGAGAGTAGAATAGCGATCATGTTAAAAGGGGGCAAAAGACGTCGATCAGGAGGAAGGAGGAGAGCCCCAGAGAGCACCCAAAAGAGGGTAAAGATCTTGGACAATTACTACAGGAGAGTAGTAACAAACTCTCATGCCAACCCCAAAGACATGCCCGGGAAGAATCACAGTGGAAAAGATGGCCAGTTAGCAAGAAGTGCCCAACAACAGATTCCTCCGGACAATGGGGACGCACCTCTAATGCCTGTTGGGGCTCTAAAGACTGGTCAGGGTGCCAACGACGGCACATTGTGGGGTACACATAATACGGACACCATCACCAAAGGACCCATCTTCAGCATATGCCTACTGACAAGTGGGGAAGAGAGCCGTGTGACAGAACTCCCTTTCAGAGCTGACAGCCACACCCTGCATGGAGTGGGGGTTATCTAGGGAGTCACTCTTAAAGACGCTGAGCCCCAGCCCATTCCACATGACAGTAAACAGGGTGCAGGAGACAGACAAACAAGGACCGCGAGCCAAAGTAGCAGCGGTGGTCGGAGACACGATAGAATTGGATCCTCTCCAAACCAGCACCCAGAATTCAAATGGGTGCGAGGACCCTGGCAGAGACAGCCCCAAGGCACAGCCTCTAGAAGAAAAGCATCAGCAAGCAACCTGGTCTCCGATCAGGAGGGTCCCACCCGATAGGTCACTCAAAACGAAGCAGGATGAAGTCACAGAGACTAGCGAGGACGAGTGTAACCCGTTGGCTGCTGCCGTCGGCCATTGGCCGACGGCAGCACTACCTCGCCGGTGCTGCCGTCGGCCAATGGCCGACGCACCGCGCCCGTTTTTTAAAACAGCCAACGGGTTAATGAACAAGGCAACTGGTTGTCCTCAATCAATGATACACTTATGGCAGCCACGAATGCCCACAACTGGCAGTCACACACAAAAAAAAGATCCTTCCAAAGGGGCATCCTGATTGGAGGACCAATTCTGATCCTCAGGAGGTTGGGACACTATGCTCTCCATGCCCAGTCTGGAGCCACAGGAATGACTTGGGTCCATTCATTCCAGATCTCTTGAGGACTCTGGGCAGAAGCCAGTTCCTCATACTATTTATCCTCAGGTTCCTCCATGGGGTCAGGATAATCATAAGGGTCCTCAGATATGCCCCAATCATATTCCCTACATGACCTATCAGTAAAATAAGGCACTGTCTCCGACTCTGAGAGTCGTGCTCTGGTGTGCACCAGAGTCAACTTCGGGCATCACCAATGTGGCTGAATATTGAAATCAGGTGTAAGATGGGCTGGGAATGGCACCACTGGAACAGTCTGTGGGAATTTTGCTGCCTTGTGACCAGAGCCTGTTCGGATACAGGAATGTATCCAAAGGGGCCGACTGGCTATGAAGTAGAGGATGAAGATGACTGTCGGTAAACGTTTTGCGAGCAGGCATGGGACCTTCCTCACAACCAGTGCTTAGAGCGGTGTGCAATCGACTGACTTCAGGTGGCCTAGAGCTTCAAGAAGCGCTCTTGAACCACCATTAGGTTCATCGCTTGACAGTCTGTGCAGGTTTTGGAGTCATGGACCAGAGGCAAATCAAGTTTGGGTCTGTCATAGACCTCTGTTTGTAACAGGATCCACAGAGTTTAAACCCCACAGTTTATTTAGCCGACATCCCTATCACACACTGGGAGCTTAAGTTCAAAATATTTTTTTCGAGTTGCAAACATTGTCCAAAAAATAGACTGAGCTAGCTCTGTCCAGATCTACCCGATGGCTCGGAAAGACAAGAACTGATGTCACTGGGTGGCACCTATATAAGCAGCGCACACTTCACTTCATGCATGGATGATGCTGACACAGAGCAGATTGACAACACCTACCAATGTGCAGAGGTAGCATTCCAGATTTTCGGGATCCAGTCTGACCCCTGAGGAAAATAAGGAATCTCTATCAGATACATATGTTCACTTCTCTCCTGTAGTGGGAAACAAAACATTGTGAAGGTTTTTGCTGCTCAAGACAAAATAAAATGTTACCTCCTCGAGCACTCTAATTACTGCCAATTAGGTGATTTCTTAGGCATTATTCAGTGATTTTGCAATCCAATTAGAGATGCCCTTTAGCTGCTGATTTACCTCCCCTTATACAAGCAATGGCCAACCTACACTGACCACTAATCTAGACAATAATTTATAGCAAACCCCTAGTGACATGATTACTCACCTCCTATTATGCTGACTGGCATGTGGGGCAGCAATGAAGGACCTCCACTTCTGTCCATCTTTGGCAAGTTTCTGTATGGTGCCACAGCTGTGGTTCAGGGTCTTCATTTATGTTCCCACGTGTAGCCTCCAGGTGTTCTTTTCCCTGCCTCGCTTCCATTTGCATTCTGGTGTCCAGTGGAGAACTGTTATTGTTCTCTTCTGATGGTGTGTCCTATCCATCGCCATCTTTTTCCCATGATGACAGTGTCTATGCTCTCTTGCATGCATCTGGTGAGCATTTTCTGGTGGAAGATAGTATGATATGTTATGAGGATTTGTAGAACACACTGATCCCTGAGGGGTATCCAAGTGCTGGAATAGGTGGGTAGGCCGATCGAGCTCCTAGCCGAATAGCCAGGTCTTCAGTTTCTTGTGGAATTCAAGAAAGGATGGGGAAGTCCTGATGTGGTGTAGAAGGTTTTGTCAGGATTTGACGGCTATGTGGGAAAAGGACCATCCTCCTGACTTTATCCTACAGACACAGGTTATTTGTGTGAGGAAGAGTACGTCTGAGCACAGTTGTCTAGTGGGTTGGTGGAAGTTGAGGCGATGATTGAGGTAGGCAGTCTGATGTTGTGGAGAGCTTTGAATGCATTGGTAAGCACTCTTGATTGGCATTGCTTCTGGATTGGTATCTAGTGTAGCTCTTTAAGGTGGGACGTGATGTGTGCGTTAATGAGGAAATTGAGGATGAGTCTTGCAATGGTGTTCAGGGTGTTCTGGAGTCTTTGTAAGAGTTGACTTGTGATGCCGGTGTAGAGTGCATTGCTGTAGGATAAAGAAGTGGGAGGAGTTGAGGGGATTCACTTGTTTAGCAATTGTGAGCCTGTCGTCCCCGATGATACTGAGTCATATGGTGTGATCTTGGGGGTGAGTATGGATCCCAGGTCTGTTGGCCACTAGTAGGAGTCCTGTGGAGCGCTCTTTCTGTCGAAGATGAGGGCTACAGTTTCATCTGTGTTGAGCTTTAGATTCTTCTGTTCATTCAGTTAGCAACGTTGGACATGCAGATGTTGAAGCTGGTTCTAGTGGTGTGTTTGCTGTCTGTGAGGGAGAGGATGAGCTGGATGTCGCCCCCATAGGATACAATGTTGATTCCATGAGATCTTATGACGTGGGCGAATGGTGAAGTATAGAAATTGAAGAGGGTCTGGTTCAGTGATGATCCCTGAGGGACTCCGCAGATGAGGTTCTTGGTTTTGGAAGTTTATGCCAAAAGCCTGACTCGCTGGGTGAGCTTGGAGAGGAAAGGGGTTAGCCAGCTCAAGGACGGGTTATTTATTCTGGAGTTGTGGAGTCTTGTGATAAGGGTACTGTGGGAGATGGTGTCGAAGGCTGCAGAGAGTATGAGTACTATGAGTGCAGCAGTTTCTCCTTCGTCCATGATGGTCCAGATGTCATCAGTTGCTGCGATGAGAACAGTTTCTGTGCAGTAGTTATTGCGGAATCCAAACTGTGAGATGTCTAGTAGGTGGTTTTGTTGTTAAAGAAATTGGATAGGTTGCCACAGAGGTCTTGCAAAGGGATGATAACGTTGGTGACAGCTGAGGGGTTGGAGTTGGTGACAGCTGAGGGTTGAAGAATACTTTGATGATTCTGAAGACCTTTTTGCAGTTGTTGGAGCTGTTTTTCAGTAAGAGAGCTGTTTTTCTTGAGATGGTTCATGGCCAGAAAATACACAAAATGAATAAATGAATGAAAAGTTTTACAAAACGCATAGCTGCCCTGAGGAGTGTCCCTGGCGCTATCCTCTCTATCTCCCACCTTGCAAGTAAAATTATCTTAAAAGCTCTTGTTAAAGAGAGCTATCTGCTGCTGTACGTTGTAGGAGAGTGGGGTCTGCAATCCTATGGTCACCCCCGATTTTTGCTTTATGCTTCACTGGTTTAGGACTTTCCCTGGCTGTGGGCCTGCTAATCGGACCCACAGCCTAGCTGTTCTCTCTCTAAATTGACACACATGTACCTTAGGTGCATCTACCAATTGGTACTGGGCCACCTTATCAGTCCCTGTACAGCATACCTTAGGTATCAAGGGCATAGGTGTACCCAGGGCCTACCAGGGGCTGCAGCATGTATTATGCCACCCCTGGCTGGCCATCCAAATCTGACGCAACTGGCTGCATGACAGCTGGGGCAAGGTGGTGTAATCACCCTTTGCTTTAGATATAGTATTCCTATATCTAAACCTAAAATGGACACATGGATTCCTATCAGTCACTCCTATGGCAGGCCTTATCAATCCTGAAGGCAGAGTGCTTGGAATTATGTGAGATGGTGCTCTGGCATGAGCTGAGCCCGTTTGCAGCTTGCAGAACCAAGTCCTAATAGCTGTTCCATGATAACGCGTACCATATACTCTTAAGTGCATTATAATCCTCGCGGTTATTTGCCAACTTTGGTATCGCATTATCAAAACATGTCGAGTAAGGTGTCCTACGAATTGGAATACTAACCCCTCGCCAATTCTGGCGACGGGATTAGCATTCCACCCTTCTAGAGGGACACGACATGTATGTAACTGTGAACCCCGGTTAAAGTTAACTCGAGCCTCAGCATCACAAAATGGATGCTGCCACCACAGACACAAGTCTGACCTCCTGATGCTGGGAGTGCTTCCAGCGAGGAGGGCTCGGACAAAGGGTTTCCTGTCAGGGGCGGTGCTAGCACCATCCCAGACAGGATTTTGTGTATCCCAGGTAGGCAGGGCTGAGAGGAAGGTGACTGCAAGTGGCACACCGGTGCTCACTGTGCATATGCCGGCTCAAACCAGTTCCAGGGGCACCCCAGCCCCTGAGCTGGGGAGAGACCGGACAAAGGAGAGGGGTGTAACCACCCCCTCCTGGTCCCACCCATGGGCAGGACCTAGTCGCGTGCCAGCCCCTATTCTTAGGATAAAGGTAGGAGCGGGCCCCCTTCCCAAATTAGATAATCTTGAATCTTGAACTACTTTCCACGAAAGGAACTCTTGACATTCTCTGAAGACTCTCCCTTGTGGCTAAGGAGTAGCCACCCTGCACCAGCAGGCACCACCTAAGCGGTTGCGGTTTGCTGCACGTCCATCCTCCGGATCAAGACTGACCAGCTCGACGAGACCCGGATTCCCTGCCATCTCTGACCTCTACCTGCATCATCAGCCCAGCTGAGATTCGTGGGTGTGACGAGACCTGAGGGACCGGCCATCTTCAAAACCTGCACGATGCTTAACCAGCACGACCGCCGAGGGATCCTCGAGTGAGTGCACTGGGGTTTGAGAAGCCCCAACCCCGAGCAGCTCCAGCACCGAAGTCCAGCTCCCCAGCATCCACGAGATCTGCGTGGGGCCCTTCTGCTTCTTTGCTGCTTGCCACGTTGTCCGGTCACTTGCCCGTTGGCTAGTGGCCCTCCTGACGACGTACCACGACGTTTTTACCGCTGGTCTAGGTCCCCTAGACTGGCCCTTGCTCCTTGTGCAACAAGAAGTGCCCTGAACCCTCCTGGTCAACTCCAGATGCCATTTTGACTCCACCGCGTGGGCTTGCCTTTGCCAAGGTTTGTTGCTCCAATCTTGGATCCAGCATCGCCGACAGCAGACTCCCTCGTGGGACAGCTCGCACCTCCAACCTGGTCGCCGACAACGCCTCCTGGCCCGTGTGGCTGCAGAGTCCAGCGTCGCCCACTCACCTGATCGCGGTGACCTCATCCGGTGCCATCCTGGTGCCCACACAATCACTGGCTAGTGATTAAGAACTGAGTCCCCTCTGCTTTCAGGTCGTCTCCATCACCGATCCAGCCTTGGATCACACCGAACATCTTCACTGGTCGCCTGCCAGCAACAACTTCTTTCAGGCTCCATAGACTACAACGAGGATTCCCGACGTCATTTGAACCCTATGCAGCCGCAGCCCCTGGGCTAGGTAACCCGAGCATTTCGGTGCTCCAACGCAGGTTCACTATCCAGGTGTCCAGATCCTTTTTCGTTTTTAGTCTACCTAGTCGGATTCGTCCGGAAACAGTAACTTTAGAATTACTAGCATCCATAGACTTTGTCCCGCATCCCGCGTAAGAGTTCACACTCTGCTCTTAGCTTCCAGGAGATGAGACAATTGTGTACCTCCAGGAAACTAAAACAGGGTTCTAACCCTACCACTCCTTTTCTGATAGGTCTCTTAGAGACTTATGATGCCAGGAGGGCTTCTATCCCAGGCCCTTCTAATCCAGATGGGAGCATGCCACCCTTAGAGGGAACCCTTGGGGACCCTGACCTCAACCTCAATGGAACAGAAAGTGAAGAGGAGGAAGAGGAACAGGAGTTGTAAGGGGATGAGGCAGAAAAAGGTCCAGTAGTAGTCAGTAGGCTCACCAGGACCAACTTAAGCATGCATGAGAATGGAACTGGGGGACCCCCAGGCCCACTCTCAGGTAGGCTTAACATTGGGGATAGACGAGTTAGGTCTCGCTCCAGAGGCTCTAACAGATCTATCCATACCCATGTCTCTCAGGCATCTTCTCACAGAGGGATGACATCCCATCAGAGAAGAGAGCATGAAGCTAAAATGAGGGAAGTCAATCTGAGGATTGAGATGGAAGAACTTGCCCTTGCCAAAGAAAGACTTGCCTTTGCCAGAGAGCAGAAATTGAGTGGGGCAGACCCCACTGGTGGCAGCACTATCCCTAGAGATAAAGACAGGAGTTTTGATACTAGACACCTGAGTAAAATAGTGCCCCCCTTTAAACAAGGGGATGACATCCACAAATGGATGACTGCTTTGGAGAGGGCCTGCACTGTCCAGTGCATCCCCCAGAGTCAGTGGGCAGCTATTCTGTGGCTCTCCTTTGAAGGCAAAGGTAGAGATAAGCTCCTCACTACTAGAGCTGAGGATGCTAACAATTACCAAGTCCTGAAGAATACACTGATTGATGGATTTGGCCTAACAACTGAGCAGTACAGGTTGCTGTTCAGAGACACCCAGAAAATCCAGTCTCAGGATTGGGCTGACTTTGTTGATTGTGCCACTAAGGCTTGGAAGGGCGAGATTCTGATCGATACCTTATCACTATTGATCTAAACCCCGATCTGGTCGACTGAACCTTTATTGCCTGTCATTGAGGGAAGAAAGTGCATCTCTTACCAAGTTAGTTCACCCAATAAAGGACTCCGCTCCGAAAGATCACAGACAACTTCTAGCTTTCAAAGGTTTATTATATAGTCAGGATAAGCTGCAAGTACAGGCATCTCAGAATGAGATTCACAAGATACACGGGCCCAACTACATACGTGTGCTCTCTGAAAACCCTCAGACGAGCAAAGAAGACTACGAGTACAAGTTCTAAGAATAATAAAGCTATCAGCATTGACACGTACTGAGATCTCTCCGTCATTTAGGTTGGAGGAAAAACACAGGTTAGGCTGTCCCTACCCTGATCTAGATGGTATCCCTACTTAACCAGGTCTCAACCTAACAAAAGGTGTCAGCGGTGAATGACCCCCTAGGGAAGTCACCCACTCTTAGTCTCTTGGTGAAAACCTATAGTTCTCCAGTCATGACCCCTCTCTGCCTACCCATCCGCTCTCTAAAGGGTCCTCAGGCATCTGCTCTAACTCCACCCAGGGGTGCTGTCCCTAATACAAAAATACAACAGCATTTGGGACGCCCCTCGTGAGACGCCCCTCACGTGGTGTAGCTTCTGGCTTTTTCCATGATGAGGCCTCGTGCGTTAGAGTTGACCTTGCTTCTCAGACTCTTCTCCGGCCCTCTGATACCCCTTAAAACATTCCGGAACCCTCCTCCATGTCTGGGCCGTCTCCTGAACAATCCCCTATTCATTTAATTTATAATTGGATCCCCCCTTTCTCTTGCAGACAGACATCTGCAGCCAAGATCCCAATTCTCATAGACTTCCAACAAAGGTTTGCAACATTTCTCGGCCCAGACCAATACGTGTAAATCAATGCCTTAAAAACATTTCAGGCCTACAGCATTTCTCATAATGATTATAACATTCAACTACTTCATTAATTAATAGCATGTTAATACTCTTATTTCTATTATTCGGTAAACACATCTATAAATCATGGCCCATTAACGTTATTACTAAAAGACATTAGTGCAATCCATGTCGTGAAAGGAAACACCTTCCCCTCTCCTTCCATTTCTGGCCCTGAGGCCTACCACGTTCTACGTTTAACCGCATGCCATCTTACATTTTAGCAGCTACACGACATGGATTCAGGATTAATCACGTCTAATAAAGTCATATAGTTTCACACATTTCTGCATTAGTTCCACTTCTACTTAAAATCTCTAAGTTAACTACACATTTCAGAATATAGATGTAGGTACTATCAGCACTCATGGCATTTCTCTTCATGACTTGTGCTTACTACGTGTAAGTGTGATGTACTTATACATTTAGGTCAGTTTGCGCTCTCTCAGTTCCCCCCTTTGATGACCTCTCGGGGTCATCACTAACATTTAAACTGCAGTGATTGCTAGCATAACTTGTTTCTGCGCTTCCAGAGCCCTCAGACTCCTGTACTGATTATCTTGCATGGCAGCCAATCTCTGCAGCTGTTCTCTCTGGGCCCCCTCTGACCTCCTTGCTCTGTACCATTTGAATACCCTCACCAATCCCCACAACACGATCCCACAGATCAATATTATGATGATAGGTTTCAGTATATACCACACAAAGCTTTTGCCTAATGAGGTGAGCCAACCTCCAGCTTCACTCACTCCGTGGCCCACCTTTTCCCAGACATCTTCTCTACTCAGATCTTCGATCTCCTTGTGAATATCAGTTATGTTCCTAATAACTTTCTCAAGGGGCTTTGAATTGTCTGGAATGTAAGTGCAACATTCCTGGACCTTCAAAGCCTTACAGACTCCGCCCTCTTTTGCTAATAGGACGTCTAATGCAAGACGGTTCTGGAGAACCATAGCCCTTATCGATTGCATCTCTCCTTCTACCAGCATTAAGGACTGAGCAGTGCTGGCAGACAACCTGTCTACGACTGTGGCCAGTCGTCTAATTTTGACATCATTAAGGATTAGTCCCAAAAGAGGGAACACAGCTCCAAAGACATCTCCAACCATTTCTGCATCTCCTATATCTCTCCTTCCTCTCGATGATGCCTTGCCCTCGATGATCTCTAAGTCTTGGGCATGATATATTTTGGGGAAGATAATTGCAAAATAACATGATCCGTACCAGTTGTCAGGTAGTCTCACGTAGGCATTTCTTCCACATACAAAATACACATTTGGAATCACTTGCATTCCCTTCAGGAAGTCCTTAGTGTAGTATTCTAGATTGAAAGCATGTTCACAGCTAACTTCTCCCACGTATACATTTTCATAATATGTTTTGGCTCTGTGAAGACATAACTTTCCTCTCTGCGTTCTATCTAAAGCTATTGGACCACTACTACCCTTTCTCTTATGTGCCTTCTCTTCCTCGGTCCAATCTGTTTTCCATTGTCCTGATTTTTTCAAAATCTTTTGTCTCCTGTATCGATCATCCACCTGCCCTATGAACTTTTTCTCTACATCTGACACCTTGCATGTCAGGTTATTTCTGCGGGCATGTGAAGTATCTAAGGTAATCCAAGGAATGAAAAACTTGGCCAACCTGTCTTCACTCTTCCAGTAGTCCCATTTGTTCATTTGCTTATAATTTGGGACTTCTGGCAACACTGAATCGTAATTGGAGAAATAGTATTCAAAACTATCTCTCCCATAAAATATACTAAGCAACAAGCTACATGTAATGCCATATGTCAGCGGGAGGTGATGATATCGAATGCCTTCATCTACAGACGCCGGCAACTGCATGCAGACATAGCAGTCCTTAACCTCCATGGCATCCACGTATTCATATAAAAGTTTAGCATAAGCATTTGACCGAAAGTCGCCTTGGGACTCATCTACGTGTAACCTGCGAGCTTCTGCAGCTAATAACGCCTTCTCTTGAGTGTTTTTCCCTTTCTCACCAGCCACGGTGGGTGTAGGCGTTTCTACAGATTTCACATCGGTTACCTTTGCCTCTTCCTCACGTCCCTTTACATAAGAAACTGTGACTACTAAAACTATTAATATTATCACACCTACTATTAATGTGCCTATTATACATTTAGCTCTGCGGTTCTGGGTGCCGGCTTCCATTTCGTCAGGCAGTATGGCTCTCTCGTATCTCAGCACAAAGTTCTTTTCTTCTCGTTCCTTTACAGTCTCTTTTACTCCTTTTGTCCTTAGAACCACACAACTGGAAGCTGACAACCTTCTTCGCAAAAAGTCCTTTAACAGTTCAATACAGACAACCCTAGCCCTTCTCCGTCAACTCAAAGGAAGGTCCCTAAGATTCTCTGCTTCCTGGGCGCTAGGTAATCTTCTTTTTCTTCTCGCTTATTTACAAAGTCTTTTAAGCATCTACTATCAGGCTTGTGCCTGCAGCTTCGACAGCATAGTTCAATATTTCCAAACGAAGATTGTGCTCTTCATGGCTTGTTATCTTTGTACCAAAGTCGGGGAATTGCAATTCTGTGAAAAACATGTGCCTTAACTTGCTGAGGCGGGGAGGTCGGGGGAGCATGAAAGTTAGTGACCCTTCTTGTTCGACTCCGGGTACTAACAGTCGTATTTCCACTGTGACGATGGGCTCAGAACTGGACACCACCACCGCTCGTATCCTCCCTGTTTTCTGTTCCAAAGACATTTGTCGCCAGATATGTCCACTCAGGGGTGGAGTATCTTCTGTTAGGCACACGCACTCTTCTTGACCTTCTCAAGTCCGGTGCTTCAGCGCCCTGAGCACCTTCTTCCGGGTCTGAATCCTCTGATATCGGAGGAAGGGTTCTCTCTGGAGTTGACCTCAGGCTAGAGCTCCTTCTTTGCGGCCAAGTAGCTTCTCCACGTACCCTTCTACTCCTTCTTCTTCTGTTTTGTTCACACTCTCTGTCAGACCGGTCAGTGTCTGACTCGTACTCCCAGCTACTTTCTCCTTCAGTAGCGTCGTCTGTTTCGCTGTTGTGCTGACCGTCCTCAGCTTGGTCAGACTCGTACCCGTCTTCTGTTGGCACCTCTACAGCTTGGCTAGCCCCCTCTATGGCTTCTCGGTCCTCAGCTGGACGTCTATCCGAGAGAGGAGCTGTTTCTTCCAGAGGTGCTGGAACCCTCCGCGTGTGCGACGCGTGGATCCAATTGGGCAGGCCTCCCACCTTCACTGCGGTGTTCGTGATCAGGATGATCTGGAAGGGCCCACGCCAACGAACATCCAGGCAGCTACTCCTCACGTGCTTTCGCACCAGTACCCAGTCTCCAGGGCACAGGTCGTGGCACAGGTCCTGGCACGATGGAACCTCGGCAGCCTGCACCTGAAGGGACACAGAATGAATGGCGTCAGACAGCCCCTTACAATAGTCCAGGATCATATCATCTGTGATGTTTAACAGTGCAGCAGTTGGGACAGATGGCCACCTCATTGATCTCCCCATCAACACCTCATGAGGTGACAGCCCCGTTCTTCTATCTGGGGTACTACGGAGGCTCATAAGGACCAATGGCAGAGCGTCAGGCCAACTCAAGGATGTTGATGAACACACTTTTGCAATTCTGGCCTTTATAGTGCTGTTTATCTGCTCCACAATTCCTGAGGCCTCTGGTCGATAACTGCAATGCAATTTCTGGTCTATGTTCAGAGCCGCACAAATCATTTTCACAAGCGAGCTGTTGAAATGCGTTCCCCTATCTGATTCCAAAGAGGCCGGCACCCCGAAGCGCGGAATGAGCTCCCTAAGCAGTAACTTGGCTACTGTGAGGGTGTCGCACCTACGTGTAGGGTATGCCTCAACCCATCTGGAGAATACGCAAACAACTACCAGGACATAACGGAGGCGGTTGCACCTTGGCAGTTCGATAAAATCCAACTGCATGCGGTTGAAGGGACCCCCTGACCTCCCAATGTGACTTAATGCAACTGGTGTCTTTTTCCCTACATTCAACTGCTGACAGGTCACACAACGCTGGCACACTGCTTCGGCTGCTACTCTGAACTTAGGATTGTACCAGGTCTGCCTAAACACTCTCAGCATAGCGTCTCTTCCTAAGTGTACGGGACCATGTATTTGTCTGGCCATTGGGCTCACCATCTCATTGGGCAACACTGCTCTGCCATCTGCTGAGACCCAGAAATGGGCCTCACCCACCACACATCCTGCCTTTTCCCATGTTTCCTTTTCAAAATCAGGAGCATTTTCTTGCATGCTCTTCAGTTCGTCCCAAGAGTCAACAGTTTCCAATATCATAGCTAATTCAGTTCTTACATTTATTCCACCCACTTCCACCTCTGTGAAAGAGTACCCTTGTTCCGCGCAATACCGCGCGACTTCGTCGGCATATCTATTGCCTTGTGACACGAAGTCCATATTTCTGGTATGTGCGGTGCACTTCACAACTGCGATACCTGCTGGACATTGCAACGCCTCTAACAACAGGCGCACAAACTCTCCATTGCGAATAGGAGAGCCTGAAGAGGTCATGAAACCTCTTTGAGACCACAACTGCCCGTAATCATGAACTACCCCGTAACCATATTGGCTGTCGGTGTATATGGTGACTCGAATTTGATTGCTTGCCAAGCAAGCACGCGTTAGGGCAATAATCTCGGCTAGCTGAGCGGAGTGTACTCCTTCCAGGCATCCAGCTTCCACAACTCCAGTAATTGTACAAACAGCGTAAGCCGCTCTCAACTGCCCAACTTCGTCTCTTACACATGAGCCATCGACAAAGAAAATTTCGTCTGGGTCAGTCAGTGGCTCATCTACGATGTCGGGTCTTGGTTTGGTGCATAGTTCAGTCACATCGAGGCAGTCATGGTCTGTACATTCATCATCATCATCTATGTCGTTTGGAAGTGGCATCAAGGTAGCAGGATTCAAAACAGAGCATCTCCTGAGGGTCACGTTCTCTGCAGCAAGAATAACTTGCTCATAGCGCGTGAGCCTACTGTTGGTCAGATGTTGTGTTTTGGTCCTGGTCATTAACAATTCAACAGAATGGGGCACGTGCACCTCTAACGGGTGCCCCATGACAATATTCTCACACCTCTCGATGCTGACACCTGTTGCGGCAACGGATTTGAGACATCCGGGCAACGCTGCGGCTACTGGGTCTAAAGTAGCCGAGAAATAAGCGACTGGTCTACGGGCATTCCCATGAATTTGGACTAACACAGACAGCGCGCAACCCTCTCTCTCACAGCAATAAAGCAAGAATGGTTTATCGTAATCAGGCATTCCCAAAGCCGGAGCACGACACAGGTCCTCTCTCAGCTGTAGGAACGCCATCAAACAGTCTTTGTCCCATGGTACCGGATCGCTCACCTCCTTGTGCGTCAGTTTTTGCAAGGGCTTTGCTTTCAGTGAAAAGTTTGCAATCCACTGTCGGCAATATCCCACCATCCCTAGAAACATCCTGACTTCCCTCTGTGTTTTAGGCGCATTCATCTTCATGATGGCCTCTATCCTGTCTGGTGACACTTTTCGTTTGCCTTTCTCAATTCTGTGTCCCAGGTACTGCACTTCTGTCAGGCAGTACTGCAATTTTCCCGGGGACACCTTATGCCCATTTTCAGCTAGGTGATTTAACAAAGCAATAGAATCCTCCCTGCAAGCTTCCTCTGTTTCTGACGCCACAAGGAGGTCGTCTATGTACTGGACCAGAACTGACCTCTGGGGCCGCACTAGACTTTCAAGATTTTTCTTCAGAAGCTGGTTGAAGATCGATGGGCTCTCTGTATACCCCTGAGGAATACGACACCATGTTAGGACGCGACCTTCCAGCTTAAATGCGAAAAGAAAATGGCTCTCTTCGTCCAGAGGGATCGAAAAGAAAGCCTGGCAAAGATCAATCACAGTGAACCATTCTGCTTGGAACGGTATCTGAAACAGTATCACTGATGGATTCGGTACCACTGGACAACATGAAACAACTATGTTATTAATCTTTCGGAGGTCCTGCACTATCCGGAATTTCCCATTTGGTTTCTGCAAACCCATAATCGGGGAGTTACATGGACTACCCACGATTTCTTTCAGTATTCCCTGCTTAATCATGGACTCGATCACGGGCTTTATGCCTGCAATCGTTTCTGGAGTCAATTTATATTGGGGTGTTCTTGGAAACTCAGCATGCGGTTTCACTACAATTTTCACTGGGTCCACCCCTTTCACCAACCCAATCTCTTCCCCAGTGAAGTCCCACACTTCTGGAGCTACTGTCTCTCTCAGATCCCAGGGGAGCTCATCTACTGTCAGAGTGGGATACAGCTCCACACATATTCTGGAGTTTGCGACCTTAAAGTCCGCATCATCATCATTAGTCAATACCTCCACTCCTTGTGGTGTGCAGTATATGGTGCAATTTAATTTGCACAAGAGGTCTCTTCCCAGCAGACATACAGGGCTAGAATCGCAAACCACAAACTGGTGCTCATCACTGTACTTCCCTATTTTCACCTGCACGGGCTCAGTCAGTGGGCTGGTCATTCTCCTGTTAGCGACCCCCACCACTTGTATGGTCTCTCCAGACATGGGCAGGCCTGGAACTGCGGCGGATCTGATCGTGGATCTAGTGGCTCCTGTGTCCACTAAAAATGTCGTTGGGAACCCTGCCACTTCGGCCTCAACATAGGGTCCCCTCTGGTCCACCTCCAAAGCTGCCCCGAGGGTGCAGTCTTCCCTTTCCACTCTCTGCCCAGTTAGTGGGTCCACATAATAGCATTCCTCTCCTCCGACAAACAGGGGCATCTGTCTATATGTCTTACCCATAGTCCCTACTCGGGGGGGCTGAGGGAACTGGGCTCGGGGAGGAGGACCCCCCCCTTTGAGCACCTTTCCCTGGTATTGCGTTACCCCTCTTGTAGGCGCACTCTGGACCTCTTCCTCCTCTACCTCTTGTTCTCCTATCTCAACGTTATAGGGACACTCGCGTTTCCAATGCCCCACCTCGTTACACTGGTGGCACCTAGTCGTTTTCTTCAAGGCAGCTATATCTATCCTGGGTCTAAAGGTGGAGGTCTCCTCATTGCCCTTGTTCTGACTGTACTGTTTCTTTCCTCCAGTACCTGTTCCTTGTTGCTGTTGCTGTTGTCCCCCCTTCCCAGCTGCCTGCATCTGTACCACCATCAGTTTCTCTTTTAGTTTCTTTGCCTTGGAGTCTATCTCATCACAGCAGTACCTCGCATACCTTAGGATCTCATCTAAGGGCTTGTTCTGCCAACAAATCAGGTGTTGCTGAATCATTAAACTAATATCCGGTCTCAGGCCCAAGACGAACTTGGACACAAATTGCCCTATGTCCTTTGGATCCATTACATCCAGACCGCTATACTGTTTAAACGCCTTCAGCAATCTCTCATAGTATTCGTGAACTGTCTCTTTGGGTTCCTGTCTAGTTCGATCTATTTTGACCCAATCTATGTCTTGCATTGGCACTTTCTCTTTCAGCCAGGTCCTCACTCTCTCGAATTTTGCCATCACAGTCTCGGACGGCCCATTAGTCTTAGCATCTCTCTCTGGCTCTGTTGTGGGCCACTCAGCGCTAACCTTGCATGCGGTCCACAAATCTCCTGGCACTACGATGTCAAACAGCGTGTTCAGATCTATCCATAGGACCTTTGAGATTTTTACGAATCTCTCAACTTGCTTGTACCACTCCACTGGGTTTTCCCGCAATTTGGGGAAGGAAGTTGTAAAAGCAGCTAAATCTCCCCTACTCCACGGGACGTGCACATAGTTCCCATTTGCGACTTCGCGCAAAGGGTATGCCTCTATCCCCTGCAGTCTTCCTGGTGTCATACCAAGCGTGCTTCTCCTGACGGTCCCTTTCTTGGACCACCTCTCTTCCCACTTATCTAGTGCCCTCCAGGTCCTTATTCCAGTGATCAGTTCCCTTATGTGCGTTTTCAGCCCGATCGTTCTCCTCTCATCTAGGTCTCGATCTGAGTAATGTAGCCTGTGGTTACCCTGTAATGCTTTGGTCCTTGACAGGTCCACCATATATTTGCCTGCTAGTTCGACTAACTTCTCATGGATTGCTCTCGCCTTTCGAGTTACGTCCTTTGCCATGAACAGTATTTCATCCTGCTCATACATTTCCATTCTTTCTAAAGGCAGGGTACCATCGACCATGTCATCCAGGTCTGACCTTAAGCTGGCGACATCGAGTCTCTTGGCTTTTATCTCAGCTCGCAATATCTCTTTCGACGGAGGCTCACAGGTTTCTCTCCCATCCCAACTCCGAGCCCTACGTTTGGGTTCCGGAGAGTTAAGGAGTGTTCTCCCTTGTTCCCATCTCTCCAGGTCCCATGCTCGACCATCCGATCTTGGAAGGTGATGGAACACGGGCCTGTTACCCCCTATCTTACTTTGTCCATTCTCTCTTTCTTCTCTGTTTTCACAGTACGATTCTCTGTTATTTTCCCTCTGGTCGCCACTCTCTCTTTGCCTAGTATCGCTCAGTATCCGATACGATCCTTTCTGGTTCCCCATATTCCCTGGACTGCGCTCGTGTCCATCATCACAGGGAGTATGGTGCGACCTCTCGCAACTCCCATTCTGTTCTCTGTTGCCGGGCACACAGTGGATACACTTAAAGCTGTCTCTGTACTCTCGAGTCCTCCTGTCTTCCTCACTATGTATTGGGCGAGACACCCCCCCGCTCTCTGGGCCCCCGTTTTCCAGGTCTGATCTACCTCCACTCCGGGCCCAATGGGTGACTCCCCTACTATCCTTCTCCCTCCCGTCCCACTCCGGGCTGCTCTCCTCAGCCCCGCAGTGAGTCCGGGCTCTGCTATCCTGACTTTCTCTCCCAGCTTCCGCAGCTATGATGCTCTTGTGAGCCTCTACTGCTTCATCCCACTTCTTCATGTACTCGTTTAACTCCTGAAAGGATTTCCGTCCTGATCCCCTCATATCCACTGGCCATCTATGGTCCCCCGGATCCCCTGCTGGGTCCCCTGCTGTGTGCACTGGGGTGCTCCACTCTCTTGGTATCGGCAACTGACTTGGGGAGTTAATCGTATCGTTCCTTCTTGCCATCTCTGCTCTTTCTCTGTCCCTCCGTACCCGTTCCTCCCCTCTAGCTCTCTCCGGGTCATATATCGATACTATGGGACCTATGGTAACAGGTACCTGTAGTGCATCTGGTAATGCGTAGGATGTGGCACACTCCGTTTCCGGCGCCCTTTGTACCACAAACCTCCCGACTACCTGCTGCACCTGACTAGGCTGGGACAGTTCTTTCTTTGCAGCGGGATCCCAATCGGAACTGGGAAGCGGCCCATGCTCTCCTGCATTGCCCCCCCCCTTTCTCACTATGCTCGACATCTCCCCCTGCTCTGTTATACGGGGGTGGCCTATCTGTCAATAATCTGTTTATCAGGCTGTCCTCTGTCTCGCTCTCATCATCTTCTTCTAGGGGGCTTTTGTTCGCGGGCATCTCTAACACTGGATACAATTTATTTACTTCCATGTTATGCACTCTCCATCTTTTAGCATCCGCATCCCACTTGGCATCCTGTACTGCCCTTACCGATCGTTTCACCCTTTCTTGTCGTCTGTTCATGTTCTTTTCGTGCGCTGCCCTAATCCATGCATTAAGGGCTTCAAACTGGGTCGGTCTAGGCAAGGGTCTCGTTGAGGTCATAACTGCTTTTAATCGGTGTAGCACCTCTAATCTGAACGTCCCGTACTTCGGGAACGTCAGTTCCTCATTTCCTTCTGTAATCTTACTCCACTCTGAGATCCACAAAATTGTGTGCAGCCCAACATTTGCCGCCATGTAACGAGCCGGCGTACCCTCCGGCGGGGCTTCTTCCCCTTCATACGATCCCCGCCTCTCTCTTTTAAACGCCGCTCTCAACCATTTAAAACACTTCATAATTATATGCACAATTTCCAGCCTCAATACTCTGTTTACTTCCTGATGACAATCCACCAATCCTAGCGCGGCTTTACTAGCTGGCCTATCGCAGCGCGGTCTTTCTCCGGCCGGCCAATCCCAGCGCGGCACTTTCTGACGTCACTCGTCTCCGCTTCGCAGCAGCACCCCTCCTTTCTCAGCTCTCCTCTCGGTCATGCATGCGTCCCATTCATACCCTGAAAAATGACTACTTCCGACCAAGCGGTCACTTCCCTCGACTGTACGTCCACAGTCTATCTGTAATTGTCAACACAACTGACGAAATGTCTATCGTCTCTCTGATAGTTTCTTTACACACACAGTAACCTCCGACCAGCGTCCGTTACTCACGCACTCACTCTTACGTTCCCCCTATCCCGGTCTTTCGGGTGATCAATGGTACCTCATGACCCCCTTCACACTAGTTGACAATTACTCTGAGTGTCCGATACACCCGAATCACTTAAGCTCTCCTTGAACTTAAGATTTCCACCGGTTGCGCGCGCTCACAACCTGTTCCACAGTCTCTCTACAGGCATTCAACTCCGCCAGACATTACAACATAGATACAACACAAAAACACCGCAATCTAGCACGCATGACCCTTTATACTCACTCTCGACCGATACTGCTGCTTTTCTGTCTCACGTCATCCGGACCTTCTTCGGCGGGCGGTTCTTCCGATCATCGATCTCTAGGGGCCTTGGGGTAATCTAACCTGGCCTAGATCACCTTCCTCAAGAAGGCAACCATCCTCTATAGCTACCAACTGGAAGGGCGAGATTTTGATCGATACCTTATCACTATTGATCTAAACCCCGATCTGGTCGACTGAACCTTTATTGCCTGTCATTGAGGGAAGAAAGTGCATCTCTTACCAAGTTAGTTCACCCAATAAAGGACTCCGCTCCGAAAGATCACAGACAACTTCTAGCTTTCAAAGGTTTATTATATAGTCAGGATAAGCTGCAAGTACAGGCATCTCAGAATGAGATTCACAAGATACACGGGCCCAACTACATACATGTGCTCTCTGAAAACCCTCAGACGAGCAAAGAAGACTACGAGTACAAGTTCTAAGAATAATAAAGCTATCAGCATTGACACGTACTGAGATCTCTCCGTCATTTAGGTTGGAGGAAAAACACAGGTTAGGCTGTCCCTACCCTGATCTAGATGGTATCCCTACTTAACCAGGTCTCAACCTAACAAAAGGTGTCAGCGGTGAATGACCCCCTAGGGAAGTCACCCACTCTTAGTCTCTTGGTGAAAACCTATAGTTCTCCAGTCATGACCCCTCTCTGCCTACCCATCCGCTCTCTAAAGGGTCCTCAGGCATCTGCTCTAACTCCACCCAGGGGTGCTGTCCCTAATACAAAAATACAACAGCATTTGGGACGCCCCTCGTGAGACGCCCCTCACGTGGTGTAGCTTCTGGCTTTTTCCATGATGAGGCCTCGTGCGTTAGAGTTGACCTTGCTTCTCAGACTCTTCTCCGGCCCGCTGATACCCCTTAAAACATTCCGGAACCCTCCTCCATGTCTGGGCCGTCTCCTGAACAATCCCCTATTCATTTCATTTATAATTGGATCCCCCCTTTCTCTTGCAGACAGACATCTGCAGCCAAGATCCCAATTCTCATAGACTTCCAACAAAGGTTTGCAACATTTCTCGGCCCAGACCAATACGTGTAAATCAATGCCTTAAAAACATTTCAGGCCTACAGCATTTCTCATAATGATTATAACATTCAACTACTTCATTAATTAATAGCATGTTAATACTCTTATTTCTATTATTCGGTAAACACATCTATAAATCATGGCCCATTAACGTTATTACTAAAAGACATTAGTGCAATCCATGTCGTGAAAGGAAACACCTTCCCCTCTCCTTCCATTTCTGGCCCTGAGGCCTACCACGTTCTACGTTTAACCGCATGCCATCTTACATTTTAGCAGCTACACGACATGGATTCAGGATTAATCACGTCTAATAAAGTCATATAGTTTCACACATTTCTGCATTAGTTCCACTTCTACTTAAAATCTCTAAGTTAACTACACATTTCAGAATATAGATGTAGGTACTATCAGCACTCATGGCATTTCTCTTCATGACTTGTGCTTACTACGTGTAAGTGTGATGTACTTATACATTTAGGTCAGTTTGCGCTCTCTCAGGCTTTTGAAGGCTGGTTACTGGGAAGTAAAGTTACTGATTACACAGGATTGTAGAATCTAATTATGAGAGAACAAATCTTAAGTAATTGTCAAAATCAGTTGTTGCATCAGCACCTTATTGACTCAGATCTGACCTCTCCCCAAGAATTGGGAAAGAAGGCAGACAGATGGGTCAGGACAAGGGTCAAGCAGCAGAACCAGAACCAGGGTGGTGGCCAGAAGAAAGCAGACCAGAAGGGTAATGAGAACAAACAAAAATGACAAGAAGTCTTCAACAGGGCCCCAACAATCTAAGGAGGGTGGGTCCCAGAATTCCCAAAAGAAGAAGAATAATGGTCAGAAGAAACCATGGTGCCAGTACTGTAAAAGTAATACTCACTGGTTTAGTGAGTGCACCAAGAAAGGCCCAGCTCCTACCACTACTGCCCCTAAGGCACCTGCAACCCCTAGTTCAGTTAGTAGTGGTAGTGCTCCCCCTAAGGCTATAGTGGGGTTGACCTTGGTATCTGAGGCAGGCTCTGACATAGTCAGAGTACCTACCCAGGCTGTTCTTGTTTGTACTGGGGACATGGATTTGACCCCTACAATAAGTCCCAGTACTCTGGGCAAGTACAGGCAGACACCTTTAATCAATGGAAAATTGGCTCAAGCCTACAGGGACACTTGTGCCAGTGTCACTATGGTGACACCAAACTTTGTGGACCCTGATCAGGTAATACTAGGTTAAGACTACCTAGTGACCAACACTAGCAATGTCACTACCACCCATAGTATGGCACTTGTTAACTTCTCCTGGGGAGGGGTAAATGGCCTCAAAAGGGTTGTTGTTAGTTCAGACCTCCCAGTGGACTGTCTTTTGGGCAATGATTTGGAATCCTCCCTATGGTCAGATGTGGAGTATAGGACTCATGTGGAGATGTTAGGTTTGTCAGCACATGTCCTTGCTGTGACTAGGTCACAGGCCAAGAAATGCCCAGCTGAACTAGTGCTGGATCCTGGAACAATGGACCAGACACTAACCAAGAGTAAGAATAGTAGGGTTAAGGCAGTGCCTTCCCCCTTGCCTCAAGGTGAGGATCAGCTCTCACAGGAGACTGACCCAAAGACCCCAGAAGGAACTGTCCTAGAAGAACTTGGGCCTGAACAGGTTGAGTTTCTTGGGACAGGGGGACCTTCCAGGGCAGACTTGAGGCAGGCACAATTAGACTGTTCATCTCTTGAAACCCTCAGACAGCAGGCTGCTGCTGAGGCTGCAGGGAATGCCACAGGTGCCCATAAAGTGTATTGGGATGATGGACTCCTTTACTCTGAGGCAAGAGACCCCAAGCCTGGTGCTACCAGGAGGCTGGTCATCCCCTTGTCCCTGAGAGGTTTCCTTCTCACCTTGGCCCATGAAATTCCCCTTGCAGGTCACTTAGGCTAGAACAAGACTTGGGACAGGCTTGCCCCACACTTTCACTGGCCTCATATGTCTGAGGACACTAAAGAGTTTTGTCGCTCATGTGTCACCTGTCAAGCCAGTGGCAAATCAGGTGGCACAACAAAGGCCCCCCTTATACCACTACCTGTGGTGGGGGTACCCTTTGAAAGAGTGGGGATTGACATTGTTGGACCAATGGACCCCCCAACAGCATCAGGGCACAGATTTGTACTGGTGGTAGTGGATCATGCCACCAGGTCTCCAGAAGCTATTCCCCTTAGGACCACTACAGCTCCTGTTGTGGCCAGGGCCCTACTTGGAGTTTTCTACCTCTCCTTTCTACAAAATGAATGAACTCGAATTGGCTAAGAAAGAAAGGACAGGTGAGACGACTAAGGCCCCCCCCTAATCTGGCCCTCTTAAAAGGGGAACTATATGTCAATGGCACCCTATTTTTGTTGTTGTTAGAGACAAGCGTCAATGTCCAGATTGGCCCCCAATGCCCAGATTGCCCCACCCCCTTTGCACCCAAGCGCGAATGCCCGCAGCGTCCCCGCCCCACTTGATTGACCCCAGCTGCTGTCCCCGATATATACATAGTGACCATGAGTAACTGTCGTCCCTCAGGAAAACGTTGTTTTTACCCTGACCTCCGACGATAGCGCCCCCACCCCAGTTTTGAAAGGGATAGCCAGCTTTGGAGGGAAATGTTAGACTGCTAAGGCCCGGGTTTGAAAGACAAATCTCCGCTGGAGGTTCCGGAAGGATGAATGTAACGAACTGCGCAGTTGATAGGAGTCTAATTTCTATCTATTTTTATGTCATGAATAGACAATGAATAAGCTTGGCATGAGCTCAGTAGGAATGCCGACATATGCACTGCTTGATAATAAACTTCTGACTGACCGATGAACGTATCTCCCAAGTGCGTAGGATTGAAGGAGGAATTCACATGCATAAATGTCTTCTCCTGCCAGTTCTCTAAAGCTTGTTTTGTACCTATTCAAAGATATACGATCACTGGAGGAGGAGGGTCGGACGTGACACACAGCCTGGCCGCCGATCATGGGATACATGCGACCTCGACCAAAGGTGGAGCCACTGCACAACAGGAATACGGGACGAGGCAGCACTCTCCAATGTGGTAAAACGAAAGGATGAAAGGCTGTCCTGAAGCCTTTTGTCCACCTACCCACGCGTGCCTGAAGTCTCCGTTCCCCCTTTTTCAAGCCCGATTGATGGGCCTGCTTGCTTGTTACCCTTTGCTCCCTTGGTCCCTTTGGTGTGTCCCAGGAAAATCTGACCCCACTCCGCCCTCTCACTCCCATCGACTATCGAAACCACACACCCTCTTTTCCACGTGACTTTTTGTCGAAAGGAAGAACAGCATCCAGGTGGAAATGGGGTACGCCGCAGGAATATGGGTGCGAGCATAAGGCGCCACTAAAAGGATTGGTTAGGGAACAGGACTGTGGTCTAACAGCAGAGGACTGACCGCACCCTGCAACGCGTAAGGATGGATCCGAGCTGGACCTATAGCTCCACCGCCGGTGCTCAACAGCGCCAACAAAAGGACACGGACTAGAGCCTACCAGTGATGGCTCACTGCTAAAAAGACACTGTGACGAAGAGATCTTATTTGAACTGGACTCCTCCCTCGACTATTTGATAAAATATTCATTGGTCACATTATTGAGAAAGTCAGAAGCATTTATGCTATGTAGTGCATTTAAATGTTAGGAACTTAACAAAATGCAATTTCCTATATGCCACATTCTGCCAATCACATCAACTGTCCAGGAATATATGCCATATGTTAGTATTGACAGATGCTAATTCTTTAACAGCACCCGTTTATATGTACACCCCCCCACTAATTAGGAAAATGAACTCTGTTATGTAAAAAGCGGCGACTGTGGAAAATTAGGAAAAGTGATGTACATAAGCAGTGTTCATTTGCCCTTTCCCATTCCCTTCCCTGTACGTTAACCACACCACTCCGCCAGTAAAAGCCCGTGCCCACATATACCTGATAGCCATTTTAGGCACCATGGCCCTTTTTGCCCGCTCATCGGAATCCCCGGCTTCCCTCCTGCGCGTATTTGAACCCCCCCCTCTCACATGTATAGATCGTGAAACCCTCCCCCTCTGCGCGACCCTGCTACGAAAAGCAACCCTCCTGCTTGACCCACGCAAAGTCCCCCATTCCTTCTTGAAGAAGCATCCCTTGCCTCAGCTGACATAACCCCCCAGCGGTATCTGACTGCCCCCGTTCTCTCATGTGCGGGTCATAAGACCTCTCTCTCTATGCGACTCTGTCCCTGTGCGCACCCTGGCTCTCCCCTCCTCCCTCGCATGGACAAGTCATAAACCTCCTTCTTCTGCAAGGCCCTGTCCTTGGGAGTCACGGCCGCAACTGACCAGCACCTCCTTTCCTTTCATGAATAACCCCTCTGTTAGTAAACCCTCCCTCCGCAATGGACTGTCCACACATGTCCGAGGCCAACGCCTAAGCCGGAAGAAACTGTTTATTGCCCCTTATTGTATGGAGTCACTCCTCTTCAAAGAACCCACTATTGATCCTGGCTTCCCCACCCCTTGGGATACGATCAGGCGCACATATCCTAATAATCAGCAGAACACTCAGCTGCGTCACTGCCCCTTCTCTTATCGACAGTTCAAGGGTCTCTATTGTAAACATATGTGGGGTAGGATTGACACGAGGATTATGGGGATGTCTTTTCTTTGTGTCACAATGTCCTGATTGTAATGCCAAGTGTTTTGTAAGGTATAAAAGACGATGTCTCAGCTCACTTGTTAGAGCACCTCCCGAAAGACACTGTGTTTCGTGTCCGAAATGACAGGCTCTCCTCATGAGTAATAAATCCTGTTCTTGAGATTCCTGCTTCCAGCGCCCATCTCTTTATTTGATAACTATTCAGAATGGGAACTAAGAGGCGTCTTGCGCCGGCAGCCCGGGCATCGATAGTAATATGGGCTCACTTTCAACATAAGAAGCACATCCTTCTTTCCTACATTTCTTCCTACTGAAATAAACATGAGATTGGAAGGGAACATTCATTATTCTATAGCTTAGGGGTACAAGTATTGCTTTCCTCTTATGGAGGTAGGAAGAAAAAAAAACTTTTCCTCATCGCCGGACCCTTGAAAAATAATATTCTGCCGCACCAGAAGTTGGAAGAAAAGAAAAAAAGTACTCAGCCACAATGCCAGTACAGAGAAACTGTGGAAAACTTAAATAAGTCAAGAAAGCACAGATATCACAAGCCTTGGAGTGCCCTTCATTTTAGGGTCAAGCCATTCTGATTAAATAATTAAAGCAATTACGAGCCCATGTTAGGCTTACAGTCAAACCTCTCAAATTCAGTAAGATTTTTTTTTTTATGGGCTGGTGAAGGTTATGTTTTCACTAGAAATATCATTACCAATAGTATGCAACTTTGACTTCTTACATACACATCTTACTGATGATTCCTTACCTTAATACGTAGTCCAACACCAATACCTTCCTGAGGTGTGGCATTTTGTTGTGCTGGTTAACCAAGGAAATCATGCAACACGTCTGTGGCTAATTACCCATCAATGCATGCTTGAAACCTGAGGCAGTATTACTTGGCAAAAGTATGCAAGGTTTACCATGTAGTCATCGGACCTTGCTGCCTTGGCTGCTTATACTAAAGCTCATCTCAAATGCCCACTAGAGCCGAGAGATGCACTTTTATGTCCCTGCTGGAAGGCACTGTACCAGCGAGAAACATTATCTAGATATGCTCATGATGGGTGTAGATGAACAAATTTCGTACCTCTGGTGATGCCTTTTCTGAAAGAGACTCTATCTAACGGCAGATTCCTCACTTTGTGAATTTCTCCAGGCACCAGACTGGAACTGGAAACCTTCCAGGAATTCCCTTATGCATCGACAGGTGGCATCATGTGGCTCCAAGTTGGATCCATCTGCTTGGATATGATGTTGGGGCCCTCATATAAATTCCACTCTGTGCATTGAAGTCAGTTTCCTTCAGATCTCGGTCCACGCTGTCAAATGTAGAGCTATGGAAATTAAATTTGCAATCTTATACAAGGACACTATGAGTCTCTTGCATAGAATGCGGAGGAGGGTGGGTCAGTGAGGAATCTGCGGATGGACAGAGTCAAGCAGCAAAGGTATCACCAAAGGTAAGCAACTTTTTCTTCTGATAAGAGTCTTCTAACCGCATATTACTTACCTTGTCAATAGATACCAAATTAGCACACCTCCTTTGGTGGTGCTTCTGCAGAATGACTAAGACCAAGAAATATTGTAAGACAGATTCGGTGAAGTGCTTGTCCTGCCGGATCTGGCTATCCAGGCAGTAATGCTTCGTGGACATGTGGAGGGATGCCCATCTAACGGCTTGGCAAATGGCCATGACTGGCCCACCGTGCACCAGCACAGTTGTTGTAGGCTTTGCTCTTGTGGAATGTGCGTGCCAGGCTTCTGAGGGCTGCTTCTTGGCTAGCCCACAGCAAGTCTTGATACATAACATAATCCATCTTGAGATGGTCCTCTTTTTCGCCATTTTGCGTTTCTTAGCCCCAGAGAAACCAAGAGAAGTTGTGTCTGTAGTCTTTAGTTTGGCCCACATAGAAGCTAAGTTGCCATGTGGGCTCAAGTTGATGAAGTCGTCCTTCCTCTTTTGAGGGATGAGTTGGTGCATAAAAAGCATGCAAGGTTATGGATTGCCCTATGTGAAAGGCAGTGATAACCTTGGATAGGATTGTCACCTTTGTCCAGAGGACCAATTTGTCCAGAAAGAAAGATGTATATGGAGGGACCAGGGACAATGGCTGAGGTTCACTCACTTGCCTGGCCAATGTTATGGCAATGAGGAATTCTGTCTTGATACTAAGAAGATAAAGAGAACAACTGTTCATGGGCCTAAAAGGGGTGCACATCAAGTAGGGGAGTACCAAGTTAAGGTACTAATGCAGTATGACAACTGGAGTGGGCGGGAACTTATGGCTGAGGCCCTTCAAAAAAGGCATCACGAAAGGTGAAGAGGAATGGTTAGTCAGCTAAACATAAAAAGAATGAAAGGGGCAAAAGGTAACCTTTACCTATTGCCACATCAAGTCCTTACTGGGCAAATGAAAACAGAACAAGAGAATATGCGATAATAACAAATTTAAGGGTTGTATGTTTTGGGAAGAGCACCAGACCACAAACTTCTTCCAGCGTACTGCATAAATCACTTTGGGATGCTTGGTTGCTAAAATGACTCCAACAACTTTGGAAGGAAGATCAAAAACCATCAACCATCGCAACTCAATCCCTGCAGGTGTCAATTGTGCATTCTCAGGTGAAAGACCCGACCCTTCTGCTGCGACAGGAGGTTCTCCCTAAAGTGCAGACAGATTGAAGGACATTTGCTCCTGGACAGAAGTTCCTGGTACCATACTCACATCGCTAGCAGTATGGTTTGAGCAGGAGATGGTGGGGCAGAAAGGATTATAGAAGCCCAACCCCAGTTCTGGCAAAAGATGTCCCTGATGCAGGACTGTCCTGGGAATTCCAACACGCAAACGTTTCAACACTGCATTTCACCACTGCATGTCCTCTCTGATGGCAAATAGATAGAGACAGGGTTCTCCCCTCTGCTGGAAGTTTCCCTCTGGCACCTCCAAATGTAATTGCCATTCGTGATCTGCTAAACAACGTCAGTTGAATTCGTTCGCCCTGGCGTTTAAAGGTGCTGGGTGATAAGTGAGATGCCTGCGTGTTCAGCCGGTTCCAGAGTTACATAGACTCCTGAAACAGAACTCACGACCCAAGCCATCCTCCTTGTTGCATTACCATATGATGGTCATGTTGTCCTTAAATATCTTTAATGGCTGGGGATGCTTTCAGTGCCAAGTGAATTGCTTGCAGCACTAGAAAGATGATGTGGAGGTGAGCCTCTGCCGAAGATCTGGGTCTTCTGATCTCCACCTCTTCCAGATGACCTCCTCAACCCAGCAACAATGCTCCTGTCATGACTTTTAGCTCTGGGTGGGCTAGAAGAGGGATTTTCCATTGATCCAATTGCTGTTGAGCAGCCACCATTGCAGTTTTTTGTAAAATTCTTCTTGGACACCAGAATGGAGCCTGAGGGATTGTCTTGGTGCTGAGCCCACATTTGCCACCTGGAGTGGTCCACAAGGAGGATGCAGGAGGGCAAGAGACCCAGAAGCCTCAGAGCCTCTCTCACTGAGAACCAGGGGAAAGGTTGAACCATCTGGATCATAGCCCGAATGTCAGAAACTCATTGAGGAGGTGAGCTGCTTCAGAAAATAATGTGTCCAGGATTGCTCCAATGAAGAAACGTCTTTGTGAAGGAGTCAGGTATGACATTGGCTTGTTGATGGAGAAATCCAACAATGTCAACTGGTCGTCTGTCATTTGGAGGTGACTAATGTCTGTTTGAGGTGAGCCCATCTTCAGCAACCAGTCATCAAGGTATGGTAAGACAGGTACTCTCAGTCTTTGCAGATGAGCTACGACAATCACCATCACATTTGTGAATACCCGAGGTGCACTGGTAAAGCCAAAACAGAGCACAAAGAACAGAAAATGCCAGGGGCCTACCTGAAACCGCAGTTAATGTCT
Organism: Lissotriton vulgaris; assembly: GCF_964263255.1. Taxonomy (NCBI): domain Eukaryota; kingdom Metazoa; phylum Chordata; class Amphibia; order Caudata; family Salamandridae; genus Lissotriton; species Lissotriton vulgaris. The sequence goes on along the minus strand of NC_141685.1, from coordinate 555,068,146 downwards.
GGGACTGCAGGACAGGAATGTCAACATATGCCTCCTGCAAGTTCAGCGCTACCATCCAGTCTCCTGGATATAGGGCAGGCAGAACTTAGGCCATGGTGAACATTTTAAAACTATTTTTCTGGAGGAAAAAGTTCAGAGAGTGAGGGTCTAGAGTGGGACAAAGACCTCCGTCTTTTTTTTTGGCACCAGGAAATAACAGGAGAAACAGCCATTCCCGATCTCTGATGCCTGCCCCCTCTCTACCTGCCCCCTCTCTATGGCTCCCTTGACCAACAGAGCTAGAACTTCTCCTTGGAGTATGGACAAGTGGTCCTCCCGGAGATGTGAAAGGAGGGTTGCGGAATAACCGTGGTACACACTCTGGAGCACCCATTGGTCCAATGTGATGCTCCTCAACCCAGGGAGGTGAATGGTGATGCAACTTATTCCTGGGCGATCGTTTGCTTCTAAGGATGACATAATGGGTTCATGAAGAGGGGAGGTTAGGGTTTGGGTAGAACATTGCCCACGGGGTCCTGGACCCTGGCTGCCTGGTTCCTTCTTCTACTTCAAAAGGACTGAGAGGCCTATTGCTGTTGAGGGACATTCTGGCGTTGCATCTGATGGTATCCATTTCCGAAGCCTCAAATGGAGTAAAATTGTTGGTGGAGCTGGTGCCCTGGCGGAGCAAACTCAAGGGCATGAGCCATTGCCTTGCTGTCCTTATAACGCACTACAGCTGAATCCACCTTGTCTCCAAAGAGAAGGGTCCCATCAAAGCGCCAGTCTATCAGAGACTGCTAGACCGTGCTGGAGAATCCTGTGGAGCGGACCCAACCATGGTTTATAAGCACCATGCTGGTGCCAACTTGTCTAACCAGGCAGTCAATAGAGTCCAGGTCCAAACCAATGGAGTACTTTGCAACATCTTGGCAATCTTAAATAAGATGTTGTAGGTTTAGCTGACGTCTTCTGGGGTGGCTTGCAAGATGTCCACCACTTTGTCCCACATCACGTGCGAGCATCTTCCAAGGACTAAGCTAATGTTGACTGACCTTAGTGGAAGGAAGGCTGACTCAGGAGAACATATTTTTTGCAATAGTCTCCTTGTTTCCACTCTTTATCTAGCATGGTGGTCGGAAACTGATAGGCAATTAATTGGGTGGTGGAAGTTTGGACCACTAGGCTTTCAGAAGAGGGGTGTCGCAGGAGGAAGACAGGGTCCCCCGGTGCAAAGCTGTGCCACAGTGCAATCTGCCTGTTGACTGGAGGTCAAGATCCTGGTTTTTACCAGGTACCAAACAGTGTGTCTGTCAATGCCTCAGTGAATGGTAGGACGGCTGCTGTTTGGTTTGGTCTAGGTGAAACACCTCAGAAAAAAGATTAGTAAGTCAAGAGGGGAGTCAAATATAAGACTTCAGCGAGTCTCCTGTTTACAGTAGCAAAGGAGGCACACTGCTCAGTAGTTGGAGCAGGTAAGGGCAAGTGGAGGACTGCATCAGACGAATTGTCTGCTGCTAGAATCCTGCAAGTCATAAAACAGGTTTTCATTGTCTTTGAGTGGTGATTGATCATCGTCATTTTCATGTATGTGGTGTAGAAGGGACCCTGGATAACACGCTTGGTAAGGACAGATTAGGTGTGACATCAGTGGAGTATGCTCTGAGTTCGCTTCCGAGTCCGAAAGGACTATCGCCACCCTCTGGCATCATTGATGTCAGTTTTGACTTCAATGGTTGGGTTTATGATGTTGGCTGTGGTGCCACAAAAGGTGTAGGATGCGGTGTCGAGCTCAAAGCTGGAATCAAGCTCGGAGCAAGGTCAGGTGGCAAGGTCAGGTGGCATAGTCAGGGACGAATCCGCTGGCAGTAGACTGACTGGTTGTCACTTCAGATCCTGAGGGTCTGGAGGTGTTCCAGAGTTAGCTAGTCAGGTAACAAACTTTCTGTTCATCGCCTCAGGGAAGTCCATGATTTGCTGTGGCACGTTGCGTGGCCAGTGAAGTCAGAGCACAATGGAACCAAGGTCAGAAATGGATCCAGGGTCAGAGACTGAGTTTGCGGCCTAGAGGTACCCAACATATAATTTGACTCCGTATTTGTGGGAGTAGCGGGATGAAGTGCAGTCATGTTTGGACCGCTTGTGCTTCATATATTTCTTGGAATTACCAGGAGACCAGGACTTCTATGAAGACTGGTAAAAGAGCAGTCTCTGGAGTGTCACCACACCCATGCTGTTGGCTTTGACAAAGACCATCCTGTTTTTGACTTTTTTGGGTGTTCTGCAATACAGAGGTTGGCTTTGCAGTCACAGACGGCGTTCGGGTTCAGCTTCTTGCATTGATCACAGGATGCCAAGTCGTGCTTGAAGCAAACACCCCAGAGAGACCTTGTATAGGTCTGTCTCTGACATCTATTTATGGCAACCCTTACAATGTTTAAACCTTGTGATTTTAGGTAGAGATATGTCCCTGACACACGGACAAATTTGAAGAAAAAATCAGTCAGAATTCTGACAGAGGGATAAGGCGCCGAAAGAAAGTAACTGATTTCAGTGCGCGGAGGAAACGTGGATATTGTGGCCCTGATGTCATATCCAGGGCAGGATGGACGCACGTGGAAGCACATGACACCACCTCCTGGCGGGGTAATGGCTATGAAAATCTTATGGATCCAATCTAGCGCCTGGAGAAATCCACAAGGTGAAGAATCGGCGGTTAGAAGTTTATATCAGAAGGTTGCCTTTACTGTGATTGAACTACCCAGCAATAGCCAATAGCCAATGTGATGATGATGCTGTCTGATTGGGGAGGCTAGGCCCAGCGACCGAGCTGTAACTCTGCTGTTTATTAAGCATTCCAGGAAGGAGTTAGCATTTCCTCTGAATAACCTTTCAACATTGAAGGGCTTATCTATTAACGTGACTTAGAATTCTCCAGTGAAGCTAGTAGAACACTGCCTAGTTTGTTGTGAAATCTATGCCGATGGACCTAGTAAAAGTCTCCACAGAATCTCGGCTGCACTTCAAGATCTGTTTGGATGTATCCAAATCGCCATTGACCAGACCCATTAATAGCTTTTTCACATAGTCTGGCAAGCTGATCACAGTAAGTTTTGCCAACTCCCATAAGGCATGAACGTATCAGCGCAGAAGACAGGTTGCATTGAAAGTGTGGAGGGCAAGGCTACTGGAAGCAAAAGGTTTTCAGCCTATAGAGGCAAGCCTCTTTGATTCTATCAGGGTTGATGCGGGGGAGGTCCTTAGGTTTTGCTTCGAGGAGAAAGTTTTGATTGCCAAGCAAAATTTGGAGAGAAGATGTGGTGTAACGGCTAGAGCAGCTTGAATTGTAGCCGGTGAACTGGATTTGAGTCTCAGCAGGAGGCTCAAAAAACATCCTGTGATTCTGGGCAAATCCCTTAGGGGCATATTTACATTGGCACTAGGCATCCAAAAGGGCACCGCCTCAGTTGAAAAATCAGGAATATGCTGTATTGACTTTAAATACGGACCTTTCCTGCCCTTTCCTTGTCACACAATGCAGCGCAGCAAGGTAACGTGCTGTGGCAGCACCGGGTGACTTTTCCATAAATATGTCCCTCAAACTCTCTGTGCCCAAAAATGTATGTGTCCATTTGCAATGCAACTGATGATCATACAAAACACTCAGATATCCTCGGAACCAGTTTGTGCTATATAAAACTTTTTTTTAAAAACAAAAAGAGAGGTAGCAACCTGGAGCAGGCCTATGACATCTGGGGGCCTTATTTATGAAGGACTTGCGCCGCCGATGCGTCACTTTTTCCCATGTTAAAAGTGACGCACCGGCGGCGCAAGTCCTTCATAAATAAGGCCCTGGCTATCTCTCTGTGTAAGGCTTTTTTTTTTTTTTTTTTTTTTCAAGACCTTTATTAGGCGCAAAAGGTTAATACACAGCTTTATGCCTACAACCTTGAACGGCAGGCCGGCAGCAATCGTGTGCAATGTCAAAATTGCCATGTATAATGTGGATAGGAGTAATCAGTTAACACAGCATGTCGCCTACAACCCATCCGGGCCGGCCGCGTTGTAAAATGATAAAAGCTGTAACACGACTTGTCATCTTGCAAGTAAATCCCATAACGAATCTCGAAATAAACACTGAACAGTTGAGGTCTCTTTTTGTGTTTTTCTCCCCCCCCTAAAAAAGATAAAAAAAGAAAAAAATAACTGAGAGTGGAACTGAGGAAAACCAATGTGTCTAGTCCCTTCCCCCACTATGGCCACCATACATAGTATGTGATATAGAGGAATTTACGGGGCAGAGCAAGTGGGTGGAATGATCTCCACATTGGAATAGACCGGAGGCGGATTGAGAGTGCTCCGCAGCCTACTGGCGAATTTGAACTGTAGTGGGGATGGATTGAGTACAGTTTGGAACCGCATCTGTTAGCTGAAAAGTGCGCTACTCGTGTATATGCCATGTATTACGCTTTGCGCGAACTCGTGGGCAAGTGTCCTGAGAGGGATAGTAGAGCGACCAGCAAGCCCCCAAACAGCCTGTGTGGGCGTACTGACCTGGGGTTATCCTTGAAGTTGCCACTGCGGCTGTGCCCTGAACCTCCCAACAAAACCCGAGTGACCAGTTATGTTAGCAGTGTGGTGGTGGGTAGGCTGGGATCTGGGGGAGGGGGGGGGAGGAGAAGGAAGCCTAATAGGGCCAACTCATCGAGGGTAAGGCTCACTTCCGGGTGTGTTCGTGAGCTCAGCCCGAACCGGTGTCACTTGCGGGTCTGGCCCTTCTGATTCGTCATCTTGAGTTTGAAGGAGGTAAGCGGTGAGGGGGCCCCATAGGTCCTTGGGACGCATTTTGTGGGGCAATAGGTCAGCGTAATTGTGAAGTTGGTCCTGCCAAGTAGACATAGTAGATAGCCAGGTCTTGAATTTGGGGGCGCGTCCTCGTCCCCATCTGCAGGCCAAGTGGCGCTTTGCCAGTAGGAATCCTAGTGCGAAGAATTTACGGTGATTCCGAAGCGCTAAAGAAGAAAGTCCCAGTAGTGCTATTTTGGGGCAGGGTGCGATTGCCACTCCTACCATATCCGACATAGCTTTAAACACCTCCACCCAGTACGATGCCACAGCCGGGCACGTCCAAGCTAGGTGAATGAAGTCAGCTCCAGCTCTCTTGCATCGAAGACAACGGTCATCCGCACGCAAACCGAAACGGCACAATTTGGCGGGTGTATGGTAAAGTCGGAGCAAGAATTTAAAATGTACCAGACGGAGGCGAGCGTTGCCGGTTACTGCATTCGTGTGTGAGCAGCTTTCCTCCCATTGTTCGTCCGAGAGAGGGGCATCGAGGTCTTCATCCCAATCTCGTCTAGCTCGGAGGGGTGGGGGGTTGGAGGCCGCATACGCGTGTTTGTACAGCATGGAGACTACATGTGTCGGAGTATCAGTGTGTAGAAGAGCATGTAATGGAGCTACGGTTTCCGGTTCATCAGGGAAGTCAGGGGTGACCGCCCGAACATTCTGTCGCAATCTTGTATAAAGGAATGTGTCCATGACAGAGGGTGTATGCGCTCCAAAGAATTGCATCGCCGTCCGGAATCGGCCCTGTATGTACAGATCCCCCCACGTGTGAAGTGCCAATTTAGTGAGCATTTTGCGACCTATTTCTTCGCGGGCAACGCTTAGTCTAGGATCGTGTGCCAATATCATGAGAGGGGAGTATAAAATGGCAATGCCCATACGCGTCGTTATCCTGCGCCACGCTTGCACCGTGCAGTCCACTGTTGTGGGGTCACGGTCAGTTTCCCGGCTTTCCGAATAGAGGTAGCCTGATGGTTTTTCGGGTCTCATGTATCCATCTTCCACAGCCAGGTGAGCCATAAAGGGAGGGGGGTGAAGCCAGTAAGTGGCAAAATGGCCCTGCGCACAGTCATAGTAAAGGCGGAAATTAGGCACATCAAATCCCCCCTGGTGGTAGGGGAGCATAAGAGTTTTTAGCCCGACTCTGGCCTGTTTCCCTCCCCATATGAGTCTAGACAACTGGGAATCAAGGGCCCGGAAGAAGTGTGCTCCTGGGCTGTATGGTATGTTGGTAAAGAGGTATAACAACTTCGGGAGTACCACCATCTTGATTAGGGAAATACGTCCTGCCATGGACAAAGGGAGGTGGATCCATCTAGTGACGCTATCAATCAGTTTATCAAGGACAGTGCCGTAATTAGCACAAATAAGGGTTTCCCTATTCCTAGTGATAGTGATCCCCAAATATTTTAGTTCTTCGTTTTCCCATAGTAGCGGGTAGTCAAGAGGGAACTGCAGGGTCTTGTCCGTAAGAGGGAATAGGGCCGACTTTGCCCAGTTTATCTGTATTCCCGCGATGGCGCCAAATTTGGTGACCTCGCGTAAGATAGGGTTCAAGTTTTCTTGTGGCCTGTGAATATAGAGTGTCATATCGTCGGCGTACAATGATATGAGTAGTTGCCTTTCCGGGTAGATGAGGGAGCGGTGATTGTGGTGCTGCCTGAGTTTGGCCGCTAGAGGCTCAATTGCTATTGCAAAGAGGACCGGGGAGAGAGGGCACCCCTGTCGAGTGCCCCTACGAATCTCAAAAGGTTTTGAACGGGCTCCATTCAAAAGGACTGCAGCATGCGGCTTATGGTATAGTAGGCGGATCCACTCTATAAAACTAAAGGGGGTGCCCATGCGTTCCAGAAGTGCCAGAAGGTAGTCCCACTCCAGAGAATCGAATGCCTTCGTGGCATCAAGGAAAACCGCAGCTGCTTCACATCTGGGGTCTATATCTTGTAGCACTGCCTGAAGGGTCCGAAGGTTGTGGGAGGTGGCGCGATTCGGGACGAAGCCTGCTTGGTCCGGTAGGACCAAGCGCTCCATCAATAGGTTCAGGCCGGTCGCCAAGACCTTCGCTAGTATCTTGACGTCAGTATTTAACAATGAGAGGGGTCTGTACGAGTCACAGTGTTCCGGTGACTTACCTGGCTTTAACAGGGAGGCAATCAGTGCTTCCAGCATACTAGTTGGTAAAATGCCTTCTTCCAGGGCCGAATAGTATACATTTTTTAGTATTGGGGCCAGTAGGTGTAGAAAGGTTTTATAAAAATCTATCGGTAGGCCATCCGAGCCTGGGGCCTTGCCTGATTTCATGGACATAATAGCGTCTTTAATTTCATCCACCTCTATTTCCAGGTGTAAAAACTTCTGTTGGGTCGGACCAAGCCAAGCTATAGCAGTGTCGTCAAGATAGGTTGGTAGGTCAAGCGGTGCTTGTCTGTGGGAGGTGTAGAGTGCAGTGTAGTGATCAGTTAGGACCCGGAGTTGTCCCGGGAGGTCCCTCTGGGGCATATCGTGGCTATCGAGTAGTGTGGTGACGTAATTATTGTGTCTAGGTGGTCTAACTGCAGAAGCGAGCGCTCTGCCCGGTCTGTCGCCTTCACCGTATATGCGTGCTGTAAAGGGCTTCCCCAGAAATTTGCATCTTTCTCCGCAGCCTCAGTATATTCATTAATTTTGTCCCGTAGCTGAGCTTTATGTATGTGTACCCCCGACCCTAGGGAAATTTCACGCTCAAGTTTGCCTATTTCCGCCTCCAGTTTCCGCAAGTCACCGCGCAGGGATTTGAGTACCCCACCCCCTTTGGAAATGCACCAGCCACGCACGGTTACCTTAAATGCCTCCCAGACAGTAGTGAGACTGGAGACTGAATGGACATTACGGTCAAAAAATTCTGTTATGTCCTGCTCTAGGTCTGCTGTAAAGGCTGAATCAGTTAAATGCGCGGGATTGAGGCGCCAATTCAGGTATGGGGAAACGTCTAGGGGAATGCGCAGGGCAAGAAGGACTGGCGAGTGATCCGAGAGGGTGTGGGCAAGGTGTTGTGTCTTGACAAGCCATGGGGTGAGCCCAGCGGAGAGGAAGACATAATCAATGCGCGCCCAAGTGGAGTGGACTGCGGAGAAGTGTGTGCCCTGTCTAAGAGATGGGTGTGAGTGCCTCCACGTGTCAGTCAGATGATGATCTTCCACAATACCTAGTAAGGCGCGTTGTGTGTGTGTATAATGGGTAGAATGTGGGTGTGATCTGTCCATTGCAGGTTTCAATGCAGTGTTAAAGTCTCCACCCAAGATTATGTGGGATATGCCCAGGGTTTGTATCTTGCCCCACATGGTGAGGAGCGCAGACGGATCGTCTGTGTTGGGGCCGTAGTAACAGGCGAATAGGACCGTGTGTGAGTGCAGCTTCCCCCAAACAATGCAGTATCTGCCATTGGAGTCTATTTCAGTACCAAATGGGGTAAATCCCATGCCTCTTTTGACCAGAATCGTGACCCCTCTAGAGTAATTTGAATACGATGAGAACACCCTGCATGTGGCCCATCGGGAAGCAAATAAGGGGGTCGTAGTTGGCACCAAATGAGTTTCTTGTAACATTGCAACAGATATTCCCTGTCTATCCAAATACCCCAGGATCTGCCGCTTTTTCCGCGGGTCATTTAACCCGCGAACATTCCACGCTACAAGTTGGAATTGCAGGGCTGGCTGCGAATCAGTTACGTCTCCCATCCCAATCGTAAAAGGAAAATGTGGCATATGTATGTAGCTTTCAGCAGAATGCAGACAATAGTAACAAATCCAATTCCTTTGCGTAGCAATCCAGTCTCAGAATTTCCCCCTTCCCCAGTAATAACCGCAGCGGCTACGCTGTCGGAACTAAAACAAGTAGTGTACCCAACATCCCCGGCAACCCCAACAGGCCGGCGATGCAGTACCTTTGCAGCATGAGACGTGTTATGCATAAACTGTGTGGTCAGCTCGTTTGCTGTCTCAGTATAAGAGCGGATTGTGTCCCCACCCACACCGGCAGCCCCAACTGGCCGGGCATCTAGTTCACCCACCCCCCTCCCTTCTGTTAACAACCCCAAAACTAAAGATAGGACAAAGGTTTGTAGGGGATCACCCATTGGGGACGGAGATCCAGGGGCTCCAGACCTGCCATCCACCTCCTTACTTTCACCCACTAGATGCCAGGTATGGACCCAGCAGTCATGAGCAGGACGGAGGTGGGTGACCGAGCACTTGCGTAATCAAAGTCCAGTGAGATTTAAAGCAGTACATGTACCTCACCTTGAAAAACAGAGTCCGGCCTCACTATGTTCAGTGGTCAGCCTCATCGTGACCAGGATGGCATCTCTGTTCGTTACTCCTGTTGAGACATTGGGGACTGTGACCTAGAGCGTCGTGACTCAGCCTCATTCCTGGCGCGTTCTCTTTTGTGATGCTTAAGGAAGTCTTCCACCTGCTGCGGGTTTTGAAAAAAATGATGTGTGCCCTGGTGTGTTATCTTCAGTTTGGCTGGATATAGCATGGCATATGGAATTTCCTGTGATTGGAGTTTCTTCTTCACCCCTGCAAATTTGCGCCTGGCTTCCTGGACTGAAGGGGTGAAGTCAGGGAAGAAGGAGAGCGTCGCGTTGCCATAAGTGACTGTGCCAATCTCCCTTGCACGGCGAAGCACCACGTCTCTGTCCCTGTAATTGAGGAAGCGGGCGACAATGGGCCGTGGTTGGGCCCCTGGAGGGGGTCGGGCAGCGAGAGACCTATGAGCTCTCTCCACTATGAGGTGCGGAGAGAAGGATTCTTTCCCAAACAGTTCCACCATAAGGTTTTCAATGAAAATCTCCATCTTTCCGGTGTAGGTGGATTCTGCAAGGCCAAGGACGCGGACGTTGTTGCGTCGGGACCTCGCTTCCAAATCCTCGTTTTTGTCCGCTATTATTTTTAGTAGTCTATCCATCTGTGTGACTTGTCTGGCAGAGGAAGTAGCCCCATCCTCCAGCACAGAGATTCTGTCCTCCGTCTCTTTGATGCGAGTGTCATGGTGTTCAAGCTTCGCCACGACGCTGTCCATGCGTGTATTGATGGTGTCTATTTTGGCATCAATGGAGGAGAGGCTCTGTCTCATGCCCAATAGGAGTGCTTTCCAGTCCTCTTCCTGGGGTGCTGAGGCGGTAGGGCTGTCCGCCCTTTCCGATGGCGTTTTGGACGCTTTTTTGGATTCAAAGGGGATTTTGGACTGCCTTGCGTCGTTGCGGCCCATTTCGCGCCGAGGAGTCCGCGATAACACGGCTGAGGAGAACGCCAGGGCGTAGGGCGAGGACAGCAGTAGGGCCAGCAGAAACTGGTGGGTGGCAGGTGCGAAAGAGCCTGTAATCCGGGCGCACTTTAGGTCTCAGGGGGGCCAGGCCAGTGGGCGTCGCGATTGCCACGTGTTCCCCAGGGCCTACACAGAGTACAAGATGGCCGCACGCGATCCCCAGCCCTCACTTAGTGCCGGCTCCACACGGTGTAGTTCAGACTGGGTCAGCTGAGTACCTTTGGGAGGCTGCCCTGCGAGTGAGGGGCTGAACCACGGTGTTCCAGTAAGGATGGTGTAGTTGCCCCAAGCTGGTCAGATGAGGAGGGTACTTCTATAAAGAAATTGGCCAGATGGGCCCCAGTTCTAGGCAGGTTTAGTAGTGGGTCAGCCGGGGGGGGGGGGGGGGGGGGGGGGCTGGAGCACACTGCGAGGTGTCCTGGAGGTGCAGGTAGCAATGGGCAGAGCCCCGTGGATGCGTCGGAGTACAGGCGGCTCCACCCGGTCCCGAATCAGTAGGCCGTCAGCCGCGGCCTGAAGTGCAGACTGTGCCTGTGCCTCGAGAAGGAGCCGGCGATGATGCCGCACTATTTCGGCAAATTGGGTGTTCCGGCGCGTTGCAGCTGGCGCGGCTGTGGCAGTCTCCGGTCCCCGCCGCGCACTGGGGGGTCAGCAGGATGTCGAGGCTTCGGGGGTGCAGTGCGCGCCGGGACCGCCGTCAAACAGTCCCGCTCTTGGCAGTGGGGGGGCGGGGGGGGGGCAACAGGGCCACACGTACCTCTCCCGCGAGCAGGGTTGTACCTCCGACGACAGCGCCCAAGTGCTGGGGCTAATCTGGACCTCGGAGCGGGAGAGACGTTCCGGCCGTTGCGTGCAGGCCTGAAAGCACCGGTCTTTCCTGGTTGGTCGTTCCGCCGACCGCAAGTTCCCTCTCCAGCGCCCGGGTCCACTCAAGGTCAGTTGCTCCAGGGCATCAGTTCCCGCCGTCCGTTGAAGGCAATCCAGGCACCGCTGTGTTCGCCTAGGTGTCAGGAGCACGTTGGGAGTAAAGTCAGGCCGTTTTCACTAGGCAGGATGATGCAGGATCGTGTGATAGTGCTCGGTCTGGCGAGAGCCTCACACCAGTGCTGCCATCTTGGTTTGGCGCCACCTAGCACCCCCCTCTCTGTGTAAGGCTTGGCCCGAAAACTAGTTTTTATCATTCAACCTTAGACCACAGGTCTATGGTGTATTGCATTGTAATGTAGCATTTTTAAAACACACTACATATAAATGTGTTTTATAGGGCCAGATGTACGAAGCATTTTATTGATTGCAAACGGCTCATCGCACCGTTTGTGACCGTTAAAATGCTTTTATGGCATGGACCAACCCTATTTTGCGAATCAGTAGCCTTTGCCACTGCCTGCCCTTAAAAAATTAAAAGAAAACTTTTTCATTTTTTTCTTTCAAATGCATCCTGTTTTCCTCATAAAACAGCCTGGTTTTGAAAGAAAAAGTTGCTTTATTTAAAAAGCAAACACAAACCTGGTGGTTTGCTGTCTCCAGCAGTTCCCCATTCATGTTATTGACTATTCCCAATTGGTCACAATTTGCGGCCGGCCTCATGATTATTGATGAGACATGTCTCTTGCACCCATTTGGGACTCGCTAATGTCTCTGAGATACAGTAGTGCATTTCATTTTACCAGTCTCTATTTGCGAGTCGCAATTAAAGACTTGCAAAATGGAAAGTTTGTACATCTGGTCCAAAATCACTCATCGTGTTTTGACTTTTTGCTTAAAAGGCCTTTTGGTGTGGCTGCTTAGGGAAGTGTTTCACCTTTCTACCAGTAGATGGCAGCTCAGTACTGTGTAAAATAAATTCCACAAAATAGATAGTAGCTCAGATTGAGCAACACAATTAAGTCCATAATACACAGGACCTTTACAGCTTCTCCGAGGAACATTATTCTGAGGGATAATATGGCCTTCATTGACAAAGGGCCTCAGCAATCGTGGAGGTACCCCGCAGTCATGGGGGCGTGTCCGCGCTCGGGGCGGTGTGTTTATAAAGGGTAATCCTCCATAGAGTGCCATAAGTAAAAGATTTAAGCAACCATTAAATTAACGGGCGAGATATATACCATTATATACCATTATAGCCGTACCGTGCCTCACCGTGCTCAAGTTGATTATATTTTTATGTACCTCCTTGACTGCAGAGGTCTACGAAACAAATAAATATCTAAGACTGCGCGTTTACCCTTGTAATGAAAAATGACACGATATTTACAACCGTATATCAACATCATAAAAAGTTTAAAACATTATCATGCACATTACCGAGATTAGAAAAAAATAAAAAGTTCTTGAACCCACAAACCAGAACGAGAAGTGGCGAGGTCAGTCGTTTTTTGCATTCCATCTATATTGTGCGTAGGAAAAAAGGCCTAAAGCTATAAGGTCCAAATCATTAACCACTTGTTCACTCGGTTTTATCTGTTTTGTGGTGTAAATGTATGTATTTATATTGTATATTTCTCGGCTCCGCGTCCTATTGCTTTTAAAGCTAGAGATGTACCATTTTTCACATTTGTATCCTTTTTAAATCTATATTGATTTTAATGGCATACCAATCAATTGTTCTAACTAGGGGATTTATTGTGTATATTATCAATGAAACGTTTATGATGTGTACATCTTTTATGGCAAAGTATTGCCGAAATAAAGATCAATTGAATTGAATTGAAGAAGTAGCGAGATAACAAACTTAGTGACAGCTTATCGTTTGCCAGTAAATATGCACCTTTTTATTCACAAACTTTGCCACCAAAGAAATTGATAACATGAAATATAATATGGCTATTCTGGCCATTGGTCACAAATAGACCAGAAGTAGATAGCTCACCATGTTAAGGCACTTGGAGGCATATTATCAAGGACCGGTGTTAAAATTATCGCTGTGTTATCGGCAGGAAACTGCTGATAAAACGGCGATAATGGGCTTGATAATACGCCCTTGTTAATTCCCATAGAAGCCCATGTTTTGGTGTTAACATGGGCTTATATGGGAATTAACAAGGGCGTATTATCAAACCCATTATCGCCGTTTTATCGGTAATTTCCTGCCGATAAGACGGCGATCATTTTAACACCGGTCCTTGATGATATGCCCCCTGCTCCAGATTTTTACTTGTAAACAATAACTCCAAGGGTCGAATAGAAGTAAGTCAGGTGGTTAGCACGTATTATTGAGGCCAAAGTTCAGCCTACTTTGTATCATATGCTATACAGTTAGTAATTGTTATTGTAATTATATTGTCGCTCACATATATATAGACCTTATATAGTAAAGATCTTGAGAAAGTAAAATGCTTTCAAATCTTAGTTTATCTCCTCTTTGCCTCGATAGATTGCTTAGTCACCTGCAGGCGCACAACTACCATTGGGCCGAAAGAGAGTTTACAGGTGTAAAGTCAGCCTCCACCATCTAGGGATGAGCAGTGGGCTATCCTGGAACACTCTCAGCAGAGAAAGAGACTGATAATCTTACTCTTGTAGATGCGGGAAAGAATGAGCATGGAATGGGCGTATAGGTGTATGCAAAGGAGGGAGAAGTTAGGTGATAAAAGAGGTGCCACCATTTTCTGGCCTCTGAGAGCAAAGGCTCTCACCTCAGGAGGTCAGAAACCTGTCTATGGTGGCTGACTGGTCGAGACCAGTCAGTCAACACACTAGTAGTCAGTGGTTTTCAGAGGGCCTGTCTAAGGCGCCCTCTGGGTGCATTTATTAAGAAATCCAGCACTGGCATCTGTGTGGGTTTCTTAAGATGAGATGTTTGATACCAAACACCTTGGGGTACAGTGAAGCCATCATGTAGTTGGGGAAGTCATAATGACAGGTGTCCAGCCCATGGACTTGGTATGGCTTCCCTGCACACTCGTAGTATCCAAAGGTGAATTTGGATATCACAGGGGTACATCCACTCAAGCAGATATGCCCACACATGGGTAATATACCATGTAAAGAGTCCAGTGGTTCCCTTATGAGTGGACAGGGGCTTTCTATGCAATCCCAAAGGGCTCTATTAGGGGGGAGTGTGGTCGAGCAGCCTTAGGTATAACACAGTGGAGTGCAAGACATTTGCAAATACACACAATGATTAATAAATGACACACAACTCAAGAAGGAGATCCACACCAATTTATAAAAATGGCAAGTATCTCTATATATGTTTAGTCATCTGAGAAAAAAATGTTCAGGCAAGTACATTTTTAAATATAAATTCTTTTCACTTTAAAAAGTGGACACAGCGCTATTTCTGAGTTTTGCAATGTTATCCTATGGAAGGAAGAACAAGTTCTGCAATTAGGTATAAAACAGCAACTTACAAGACCAATCTCCTGGAGTTAAAGTGAGTCGTGGGCAAGGTCCAAGGCAGCACCATCAGAACCCCACCAGCCTGCACGAAAGTACAAAACAGCGTCGGGAGACCAATGTATTTCAATGGAGATCGGTCACTGCAGAAAGAGGCTGCAGGAGTCCAGGTGGGCTGAACCAGCAAGTGAGCTCAGGCTTGCAATGCACAGGGACAGGGGCCACCTTTGGTCCTCTTCTCAAAGTCCCAGGGCCGATGTGTGCAGAGGTGTCTTTAGGTGTCAGTTTTTTCCTTACCTGAGCAGTTGAGGTTGAGGGGGTCTGCGTGTAGAGGCTGCTGGTGTCATCAGGGAGTCCAGCCGGGGTAAACCACGATGGAATCGAATTCTGGAGGGGTGGGGGAACTTGTTGACACTGGTGGCCCACGTCAACTTGGGACGAAGGCAATAGGTGCAGTGATGGCTTCAAGTGTCGGTTTTTGCAGTTTTGAAGGCCTCAGTCTGGATTTTCTTCAGAACAGGTCTGCTGTTCACTGGATGTCTTGAGTCTTTGTTAAAGGCAAGCTGCTCTCCCAAGTTTCTGTGGTCAACATCTGCAGGACGAGTTGACTTTGGCACAGTTCTCGATGAGGGATTCAGACGGGCTGGTTGGTACCAGGTCCGCTACTTCTTCTCTCCTCTCTGCTTTTGAGACTCTTCTGTGTCCTCTCTTTTCTTAGGTCGTCAGTATTTGCTTCTCTGGTATCAGGGGCTCCCCTAAATACTGAATTTAGGGGTTTTAGGGGAAGATAGGGTAGTAGCCAATGGACTGCTGACATGGGATCACTTCTCCCCATAGGACCACTTCCTGTCCCAGAATTTATAAGTATGCCATCACAAAGATGGCTTCTTCTGATAAAAATGGAGCACCTTCCATGTGGGATAAACAGTGATCTATCTTGCACGTTTCAAACATATACCCAGCATACATCATAGAGAGAAGTGCAAGATACATATGTTGACATTGCCAAAGCCAAGCTTAAATGCTTGCCATATGAAATACCACTTGTTGGACTTGGCCCTTTTTTGCAGGTTCACCGCAAAACTTTTTTGCCTTTTCTCTAACATGGTATTGGTGGTTTTAGGCCTCTGGGCACTTTAGCACTGTGGTCCAGTGTAAAGTGCGTGTGCTCTCTGTGTTACATTTGTAACATTGGCCTGCCCTCCCATAGGAATGCATTGGGGATTCCATGATCAGTGTGTGTCAGTGGTAATTCCTGTTATGAGAGGAGCAGTGTGGTCAAGTCTGGTATGTATGAAATTGTGTGAATAAATGCCGCGCAATGTTCTGCGCAGATTTATTGTAGTTATTTTAGAAATGCCACTTTTAGAAGTTGGCATTTTTGTCTGCTATGTGTCTGCCTGCCTGATTTCAATTGCATGCCTGGCTTGTGAGTGACAGGAGCTCGGAGGTGTGTGTATGTGTAGCTTCAGGAGGGGCGGGATGAGTCAGCGCTGGGCTGAATAGGACCTCTGGGCTGAGAGTAGTGGGAGAGGTAATCCCCTGACTCTGAATAGGTTGGTGCCTGCCCTAGTGAATGCTGGCTCTGCCCCATGTGGTGTGTCTAATCACCTAGTCCACACCTGACAAAGGTAAAGAGGAGCTTGCAAAACAAAGTGCTCCAAATACCCCCTGAACCAGTTGCATCTGGTTCCCCATGCCCTGCGCTGCAGACAATAGATTAAGTAATATAAATATAGGGGCTGTGACCCCATGAAAACGTTCAGTTCTTGTTCCTGAATCCATCCGGGGCATGCTGCGGCTCGGGCCCAGGGGACGCTGCCATGAGGGCTTGCTTCCATGGGCCCTGCCTTGTCCCTTGATCCCTAAGGACCTGGAAAATGTCTTTGATACTAGAGCTGTGGCCTCTAGGCACCTTGTGAGCGCTATATTTGATTTCTGCCTCTAGCGCTAGGGAGCTCTATCTTTTAATTGCCCAGCTGATAAGGAGCATGGGCTTCGCAGCGCATAGCTGCAGCCCTTTTAGAGGGAATCCCCTGGGTAAGGATCCTCCCCCCCATTGTGCCTTTAGCAGGAGCCCACCCAGCGTTTCTGCTGATTATTTTATTTTAAAAAGGCTTGCGGTGCCCACCCCGCTGGTGTGCTCACTAGCTGGTGCCCACCCCGCTTTGCCGCTAAGGAATTAATGCCGCGGCTGGGAGGAAGTCCGGCAACGTGGTGCCTGACGGTGGGCGGGACTTCCGGTTTTGCTTGAGAAGCCCTGCGCACGCCCCCGCTGGAGAGAGGAGCAGGCCGAGCGATGACCTGCTGCTGCCTGGGACTCCCGTGAGCTGTTGGGAGCCCCGGTGACCCAATGGAGAAAGAGTCCCCGAGAAGAGGGGGCTTTCCTGATGATCACCACGTTGGAGAGGACGCCACATCGAGAAGCAGAGCCCAGGTTAGAGGGGCCCGTCGTGGCCTTGGTTGTTGCCGAGTAAGGCATGATGTTCGCTTCATTTCTGCGAGCGGACCCGCATTTGCGGGTCACTCCAACGAGGGGGCATGTTCGTTAGAAGGCCCTGAGGGGCACATGCTTTCCCCTATTTGACCATTCTTACAGCTGCCCCACTTGCTAGAGCGCAGCTGCCACGTTTTGGGGGATTTTCGTTTAGTGAGTCCCGGAGAGGGGATCCATTAGAAGGCACACAGGTAGTGCCTCTTTCCCTGAATGGGCCCGCCGTCGCGGACCTCTCCAATGTTAGGGGGCAGTCTTTACCCTGATTACATAGGGACCAATGGGGTCCTCCCTAATCAGAGCACACTGTTGGTGCTCGTGCTCCTGCCCCAGCTGCCCCGCTTGACAGAGGGCAGCCGCAACGTTTTGTGCACAATTGTTCAGAGGGCACATAGAGGGCCCAGGCCTTCCTTTCATTCACAGCTGCGCAGCACGTAGTGCCAGCTGCAACGTTTAGGCCATCTTACCTTGGGTAATTTTTGCTAGGCGATAGGAGTGAGATGCACTCCTCTGCCACAGTACCTTCACAGCTGCAGGGCAATTAACATTGGCTGCCATGTTTAGGTATGCGCAATTGCGCACTCTTGAATTATGGTGCTTTGGCAGCGCGCCCTGAAATTTTGGACACAGGGCATTTGAGACCCTTTGAAAAGGCCAGTTGGCCAGGGTGACTATTAGGTTTATAGGGCGCTAGGCCCTAATGTGATTTATGTGGTGCTAGGAAATGTGATTTATATTCTATGATTTACGCACCCTGTTCTAATGTTCTAATGTGGTTTTATGATTATGAGGTTTTGCATACCGTGTTATGGTTGAGGTATTCTCTACTATGGTTTAGGTATGAGGTTATTTGCCTATTGTGGTTTATGCTAGTGAGATTATTTCCTAATGTGAGTTATGGTTAGAAGGTTGTGGTCTAATATGTTTAGGCTGATGAGGTTGACGCTGAATGTATTTCCCGCCTAAATGTAATACTGTGCATAATAAGGTTTATGTTACAGGAGGATATTGAGTACAGTGTATGCCAGTAATTACTGGTTGTGTTCTGTGTTTATTATATGTCTGCCTTTACTATCTTTACTAAGTGATGGTTCTGACAGTGATCCAAGTGGCCCTGTCATGTGTATATAAGCCTCTGTAACTATTGCCCAGTACCAGTTGGCACAATGTATATTGTGTGATTACTATCAGAATGTGTTTAATGATAATAAAAAAGCCAATTTTTGATATACCCTTCAGTGGAGTTCATTTTGTGGTGTGCCTAGTATGTTGTTGCTGTAAGTGTCTTGCACAACCGCTTTACACATTGCCTCCGGGATAGGCCTGACTGCTCGTGCCAAGCTACCAAGGTGGTGAGCAGGGGTTATCTTTGGCGTGTAACTCCCTTGCCCTGACTGGAGTGGTGGTCTCCAACAAGGAACAGGGTCAAGACTGATTGGCACATGGCTTGGTCTAAGCTGGGGTGGTGTGGTGAGAAAAAGAATGACGGATTTTCCCAGATGCTTGTGTCTGGTGGTGAATGTTTGTATTGTCCAGCATTCCATCCATCCATTGTTTCTTTTGCATATGTCGCCCTAAGTGGGAAGGGTATGCCCAGACATGGGTCCGGTGCTCACTACACCACTGGATTCAAGCTAGCCTGGCGGAAGAAGAGTGATGCCCTGAAACCGGTCCCAGGATGCTTGTTTCCGGTCCAGGGAGGACCTGGCTTGGTAGTTTGGGCTGGACTGTTCCCACAAGGAACAGGGTCAAGACTGATTTTCACATGGCTTAGTCCAAACTGGGGTGGTGTGGTGAGCAAATGAATAATGGTTTGCACCAGGTGAAGTATTGAGTTTTGGTTATTGCCATTGTGATGTTTGGCCAGTGGCTTTGATCATTTGAGGTGTTTTCTTTGTGATGTAGGAGTGAATTGAGGTGCTCATCCAAAGTAATCATCTTATGTATTTATATCTATATCTTTCTGATCTCTTACAGGACGTCCAGTATATTTGCCCTAGGCTTATCTCATATTATTTTCTGCTTGTTTATTCAATAATATTATTCATGCATTCAGACCAAGTATGTTATTATTGCTAGCATATAAACATATATATCTCTTTGTGTGTTTTAATGTTCTGCATTTGGCATCCGGGAAAGTCTTTCTGTTAGAGAGCATTGTGTAAAATAAAACCCCAAGCCTTATTCTAAAAGAGAGAGTTCTTGCATTTTGTAAAATAAAACCCTTTTTAAGGGTGTTGTTTGTTTTGTGTTAAAGTCTTTTACTTCGCTGAGTGTGAGTCATGTGTCTGCTCAATACAGTAAATTGGTAGTGGACTGGACTCTGCTTTGTTCCTGGTCAGAAAGAAAATAGGCAAAGTACACCAGCATGCACCTACTACCCGGCCTACACAATCAATAACTCTTCTAGTGCGTCGCACATGGCCCACCCCTAATAATTATTCGAAAATGCCTGCCTGTATCACACAAAGTTGGCAATGTAACATGTGTGACTCTGGCCAGGACTTACCCCCTTGTCGCTACTGTTGAGTCCTCAGATACCCATCAAGCGCCAGGTAGGCCACTGCCAGAGTGTGGGTCAGTAGGCGGTCAGGTCCGACGTGCTCCCCGTCCCCATTGAGATGACAGCCCTAGCTGGACCTCCATGATCTTTCAGGTCCAGCACCGCAGGTCCTCCCACCCTTTTATGGCAATGGACGCTACACTTGTGATAGACCCTCAAATGAATTGCTTCTGGTGGGTGTTAACCTGTATGGATGCAATAGAAGAATAAATAATTTATAACTGCAAGGTTTAGGATATATGTTTGGTTGAAACACATATTGTATACATCTAGCACAAGCATTTAATCAATAGTTGAAACACTACACATGTCATTCTCACATGCTAAGCACTACAAAGACATGAATACACACTTTTGTAAACATCTGCTGACTATCCACAACCCTGGTCATGACCTACATTGACTACTAACATCATGTAGCCAAGGGCCGTCCTACATCTACTGTGATGTAAGCCACTCTGAAACAGACCGTTGTGACCTACTGAAGGATAAACTACTTGCACATGCCTGTACAGACATGTTTACCGCTAGGCCCATTGACTTGATGCATTTGGTGCCATAATATACACTACATCTTAGCACTTAGGTCCCAATGAAAGTCCTAACATGTAGGTTACTCAGAGCTTCCAGTCTGGTAATGTGTGGACATGTCTGCTACTTATTGATATATCTTAGTACGTCTGATTGAGTTTGTGTGGAATGTACTGCTATCAAAGTACACACCTTTCGCAATATGTGGCACTGTTACAAGGATAACATTCAACATATCATTGTATGTCTTGTTGGAATGGTTGATTGTAACAAACCTGGTGATTCACTAATTAAAATCTCTTTTGAAGTAACCAACCAGACCTTCCAGGATTTCGCGGTGTGCCGCGAAATCGGCACTTTTGTAAAAATGCAGCGATTTTTACAAAAGTGCCCGCAAAATCGGCACTTTTGTAAAAATGCAGCGATTTTTACAAAAGTGCCCGTGAAATTGAAGGAGTGCAGGGGCTAGTATCAGGGAAGACCTTTCTTCCACTATTTGTTTTCTGCAGTATTTTGCCATATTATTTTGGTAAAGTGTTTGACGGCTTTAGAGAATGATTCATTTATAGGCAACCCATATAACTTGGAAACTACTCCCATTGTGGAGGTCACATGTTATCAGCTTTCAAGTGTTGATGATTCCCGGGGATTGATCGGGAATGGTCTAAACAACATTAATTAAACAGATTAAAAAAGTTTTCCTCATCAAATCGTCCGATTTGCTTACACCTACATCATTATTACCCCATCTTTGCTGTAGAAAGTTGTGGGATTGCAAGAGATATTTTGCCTCAGAATACAAGTACAGTATTTACTTAGCATTGATCTAAAATTAAGCAAGCAGCATAGTAAGTGTACTGAACTCAACAGATGGCAGCTCACAACACGGTGACACAGGCGTTAGCACATTTAGTAAATCCCTGTGGTGGCTGGTATTATTTTCTTTGTTAGATGAATGCGCCGTAAAAGGTACTTTCAATATCGACATCAGTGCAAAGAAGGGCTGATACGTGTCTGAAAGTTCAAAGGGAAGGGACATGCAGATACCTGCTTGTAGGCGTTCTTGTGGTGTAGATTGATCACACAGACTGATGCCTTTGGTAGATCCCTTTTCTGGTCCCTGCAGTGTGCAATGCATGATGTAAACACAAGACCAGCAGACGCAGCTAGATAGAAGAGGAGGCTAGTCCTCAGGATGGGGGTGTAGAGTGCCCGTCCCATTAAATAGCATGGCCCTAGTGCTTAACAAGGAGATATCACATTACCGGGCCCACCCATCATGCACAACTTACATCTTCTTTCAAATTAAAAGAAGATGTAAGTTGTGCATGAGGGTTGGGCCCGGTGGACGCAAAACCCTCTGGGTATCACACACATCTGTGAAATACAGATAAAGTTAGGACTCCTAACTTTAGGACTCCTAAACTGAGAAAAATCCTAACTTTAAGACTTTCAGTATTCACAGAAGGCATTTAGGAGTCCTAAAGTTAGGACTCCTAACTTCTATGAATACCGAAATTAGTAAGTGCCTTCTGTGAATACCAAAATGGTAGTAAGTTTAGGATTTTGTCTTAAGTTAGTTCTGTGAATCGGGCCCAAAAGTGAACATCATCCTCAACTGCATGTTACAGTAAACATACACAGCTCATGCTGTAAAACCTCTACATTTTGTTTGCACATTTACCATGATCTGATTAGCAAGTATATCGTTAGTAACATGAAAAGTAAATATGCATAGATACGTGCATGAAACACAAGTAGGATCTAAGAATTATCACACAACACACATCACAATGGTGATGTTAAGTACACTAGATACGCAATTCATGACATGATTGTCCAATGAAGGGACCACAAAAGGCTACAACAGTAATCTGATTTTATTCTGGCACTCAGAGGCACATTGTAGCCTAAGGGAAAGGAATGGAAGGAGTTGAAAAGAGTAAAACATGTATGTGAGATAGTTACCTGCTCCTCTGGTGAGCCATAGAGCTGGTCATACAGGGGAAGGACCTTCAACAAGTTTCTCCAGCTCCGCTGGAGAGAAGGCAGGGGCCTTCACAACTGCTTGCCCTGGCATGATTGCTCCCAGAGGTGGCAAACAACTGCTAAAATGGAGGAGGTGTTGATAGCAGCAGTGCCAGGAGGCAAGAGAATTATTTTTCAAACCGTGACATACATGTATGCCATGTATGTGATCATCTGCATATACAGAAAGAGCCACTGGCCTGGGACAATCACAATCACTAATGTTAGGCTATGGCTCTGTCCAATGTGGATGAAACCACCCACTGCGTGGTCAACTTCTGCAGGTGGTCAAAAGTTCAGAATGTTGTATATGTGAGGTCAGGCATCTGACATTTTAGCGGTTGGAAGTACAGTATTGGTGACTGTTAAGTGTGTCACCACCACTGTACATGAGGGCCAACATGTTTACATACGGACTACTCCATTGCCATGTGATTTCCATGACACAAATGATCTGTGTAGTGCATTACTGTGCATAAACACTATGGGCCATACGTATCACAATTTTCTTTTGCGATTCTCTAATAGCGATTTTTTGTGAATCGCTATTTGAGAATCGCAAAATGCTAGGTATGTAGGATTAGCAAATAATTTTGCAAATCCTACATATTCTTTAATTGGGAATCGCAAATTGCGATTCGCAATTAAGGAATACTTCCCCATTCATTCCTATGGGCCTAGAGGCATTCTCAATTTGTAATTCTCAATTAGAGAATCGCAAATTAAGAATACAATTTCAAGGGTGCCAGGGTGTCACAAGGAAAACCTGTTGCACCCCTGAAATGTGCATGTGTGCACATGTGGCACACATACATGCCCTAAGAGCATTTATGTGGGCATGTATGTGCACCACAAAGTGCATTTTTTAAAGAAATCGCAAATTACAACCAACTTGAAGTTGGTGGTAATTTGCGGTTCCTTAAGGCCAAATTGTACTTTTTCTGTGCTTCTTACATTGCAGTTAAGGAATCGCAATTTGAGGCAGTTTTTCTTTAATAAATACCACTAACCCCAATTGCGATCGAAAATGCCAAAATTCTGTGAATTTCTGCGTTTTTGATCGCAATTTGGAATGATTCATATGGCCCTAAATTACTGCAGTGCCCTGTATAATCGGTTGATAATTTTTGACATAAAAAATTCTAATTTTAACAAGTTTCTCCAGCTTCTCTGGAGAGAAGGCAGGGCCCCTTACACCTGCTTCCCCTGGCATGAATGCTCCTAGAGGTGGCAAACAGCAGCTAAAATAGAGGAGGTGTTGATAACAGCAGTGTCAGGAGGCAAGTGAGTTATTTTTTAAACCCTGGCTTACATGTTTGCCACGTATGTGGTCATCAGCATAGATGGACAGATCAATTGGCCTCGACCATCACAATCACGAAAGTTAGCTCATGGCTGTGTCGCCGTGGATAAAACTACCCACCGCATTGTCAACTTCTGCCGGTGGTGGGAGGTTTCGAATGTCTTATATGCAAGGTCAGGCATCTGACATTTTAGTCGTTGGAAGTACAGTATTGGTGACTGTTGTGTGCGTACCCACAACTACAAACAAGAGTCAACATGTTTATGTGTGGACTACTTCATTGCCATGTGATGTCCATGACGCAAATGATCTGTGTAGTGCATTACTGTGCATAAACACTATGTTACTGTGGTGCACTGTATACTGTAGCTGATGGTTGTTGACATAAAATATTCTAAATTTAACATTATTGTGTTAAGAATATTTTCTGAGTGAATAAATTGCACATTTATGATACAGACACATGCGAAGACCACAATGGGCATTATAGGTGAATATTGGGCACTAGACAATTATTATGTGAATTGTGTGGGTATTCAGACAAATATCGAAGTAAAAATATTGCCAAACCAAAATATCATGTACAAAATATAGTGATATGGAAATATCGTTAGCAAGAACATCGTTGTCAAGAATATCAATTTTAAGGTATATAATATTGATTTTTAAAATATCCAAGTCATTAGTATCGTTTACAAAAACATAATTGTTTAAATTATTGTTATGTATTTTAGTATATATTTTAAATGTATATATATGTATTGTTTTTTTATATATTTTTCCAGAGAAAGTGCAATTGCAGAAAAAAGTCAAAATACATATGAGTACCGTTCGAAAATCACATTTCATTTAAATTAATCATCGTTATAAAACCAATGTAATTGATTGACCGATGAAAGCGGGAGTGCAAAGGTTAAAAGGTTATCAAGTTATACAGACTATAAACAGAGAGCTGAATTCATATGGGTTGCATTAATCATAAAAACCAATACCTCTAGAAAAACAGCAGCAGCATACTAATGGGCATAAATACAATACAAAGGGTAGTGGATGTATCAACAATTCATCATGAATACAAAATCATGATTAGTCGATACCTCAACATTCATTCAGCCTAGGTGAGTAAGGTAGCCCTAGCAGTTAATGGCTCCCAGATCCTTTTCCCTTTAACCCTTCCCTTTCTGCCTCTCCATTCATAAAGTGCTCTTTCTAAATTATATATGTGCAAAAATCGACCTTTCCACTGCTGGAAGGTCGGGGTGAAGGATCTAGCCAGGCTGAGGCTACGCAGAGTCTGAGGACTGACATTGCTATAAAAGTAAGCTCTTCTCCAGTTTTCCCATATTGTTCAATTATGCCTAGTAACATAAGCTGAAGTGACAAAGGGACATCCACTTTCAAAATGTGCCACAGAAAGCCAGGTATTTCTCAGCCAATCAGTTCTATACTAGGGCATGTGGAGAAGACATGAACTAGATCTGCGCCATGTACCTTACACCTGGACCACTGGGTCCACTTCACTCCTCCCCATTTGACAATTTTCGCAGCCGTTATATATAGATCAGTGACCGCAGGTTGGTAGAGCACAGTAGAGTCCCCCATTTCTAATGATTTAAAAAAACAAGAATCCCGGACCCGTAGCCTATCCTGCCATCTCTTCCTGTGCTTGTCCAAATCATCCGGGACCCCTTCCAGCAGGCATCTATATAGTTGTGAAATCGAAGAACCAGAAGCCCTTAGTAACACTTCAATTAGGGATACCTGTGGAAAGCCTGCATCACCGCCAGCTTTTTTGAGAAGTAAGTCCCTCAGCTGTAAAAACTTGAAGAAGTCCCGGGAGCCAATATTACATTTTCCCTAACTACCTCAAAAGATGCTATATGGGCCCCAGCCAAGAGGTCCCCTATCCTGTAAATGCCCCCATTTCCCAACCTTGCCAAAAAATCATCTTGTAAAATCCTTGAAAGCTGATCATTCCCAATCAAGGGGGTATACCTACTAAATCTACCCACCACAAGTTTTTTCCATACACTTGCCCAGTTACGGAAAGCAGCGATTAAGATCTTAAACGTGTTTTTTTTAAATAGCTTGATTCGTAAAATTTCAAGAGGCAGCCATTAGCCCATGATCCAATCAGAATCTCAAAAATTAAACTAGTTACTTACCTGTACACTATGGTTCTCCAGTATTGATATCTTTCATAGATTTACATGCTTGTACCTTCCCCGTCGTCATGTTGGGAGTCTCACGGTAAAAGAATGACCATAGCAGTAAAAGAAAAACTGCATAGAGAAACCCCTTGGGAACAACATTGTTTGGTAACCTAACATCATCATTATGTGGTCCAAAACCCAGCCAATTAGCTGTCAGCCCTGATATCACACTCCCCAGCAGAGCCACCATACATCAGATTTCCAGACCCGAGTGAGAGCCAAGGATATATCTAGAGATAAAAATTGTGTACCTGAGAAACGGGGAGGCGGGCGGGTCGCATGTGAATCTATGAAAGATATCAATACTGGAGAACCATAGTGTACAGGTAAGTAACTAGTTTCTTCTCCAGAATGGAATCTTTCATAGATTAACATGCTTGTATCAGAATAGAGAGTAGTACTTATACAGAATTGCTTTTCCAGGTATAGAACCCCCTATTCCCTCAGGGCTCTGCTCCTTATCTCTAGGATATTGTAAACACCTAGAAGCACTCCAATATTAATGACCATGTAATGAAAAAATGTTATGCAAAGACAACATCTATATAAAAATGACAATCAATGTACATATGCATATACATATACATCTATAGAAATACATAAATATATAGTTTGAGAAATAACTTATTGAAACAAATGACGTAGAACTGCTTGTCCCACTGCGGCATCCTCCTTCCACGCAGTATCTAGACAATTGTGTCTAGTGAAGATGTGTACATTCTTCCATGTTGCCGCTCTGCAGATGTCTAGTAGTGATACTCCCGCGAAAAAAGCAGCTGAAGTTGCCCTCTTTTGCGGGGAATGCGGGTGCACTCTGGATCGTAGAGGATTTCTAGCTTTCTCGTGGCATAAGGAAATGGCCGATGTTATCCATCTCGAAATACTAGATTTGGATAGAGCTAAACCTTTTCTAGGTCCAGAGAATGCCACAAATAGTTGGTTCATTTTTTTAAATGATTTCGTTTTGTCAATATAGAATTTAAACATTGTTTAATGTCTAGAGAATGCAGGGCTCTTTCTGCTGCTGAAGAAGGATCTTTGAAGCATGTAGGCAACACCACAGGTTCATTAAGATGAAAAATGGAAGGAACCATCAGAATGAATTTTGGATTCGTCCTGAGGATAACTTTATCTTGTCTGAATTGAAGGAATGGTTCTGCAATAGAGAAAGCTTGAATCTCACCCATCATCCTATCTGATGTGAGGGCTAATAGTAAAGCCGTTTTCCAAAAAATGAACTTTAATTCCGCTTTATGCACCGGCTCAAACGGTGGCTTCATAACCTGCGTCAGAACTGTATTGAGCTGCCAAGGGACTAGCGGGTGCTGAACTGGAGGAAACACTCTGAAGAGTCCTTTAAGAAATTCTTTTATCACTCTTTGCGACCAAAGCAATGGATGGTTTGGTACCCTGCGATATCTTGAAATAGCTGCCAGATGCACCTTGAGTGATGCATGAGAGAGACCTGCTTGGGCCAAATGTAAAAGGCACGAGAGAATTTGCTCTGGAGAGGCATAAAAGGGATGCAGAGCTTGAGATGCACACCACATGCAAAATCTCTTCCATTTTGCTGTATAAGTTTTATTTGTTGAAATTGCCAGAGAATGGGCGAGTATATCCGAGCATTCTTGAGAAATATTTAAGGTTTGGAATCCATGTTCATGAGTTCCAGGCTGACCAGTTCAGCAATGTCAAATTTGGATTGAGAATGTGTCCGTCCTTCATAGAGATCAGGCCCTGAATTAGTGGAAACTGTATTCTGGGGCCACCGACAACTGGAGGAGCTCCGAGAACCAGGCATGCCGGGGCTATCAGAATGAATTGGCACGGTTCTGATCTCATTTTCCCTAACACTCTTGATATCAGAGGGAATGGAGGAAATGCGTACACAAACATTCCTGTCCAGAGTAGATGCAGTGCATTGCCCCAAGATCCCGCTTGAGGGAACCTGCTTGCAAAGTGCTTGCATTTAGAGTTGTGGTGGCTTGCGTACAGATCTAAAGATGAGTTGCCCCACAGACAAAACACTTTCCGAAGTTGACTTTGAGCTAATTCCCATTCGTGGGAGACAGTGGCTGATCTGCTCAGGATATCTGCCCTTGTGTTGTGCACTCCTGGAACGTGCTGGACTTGAAGAGAGATGTTTTGTATAAGTAGCCATTTCCAAATCTCTTGAGCTAGTTTCAATAGGAGCTTAGACTTTGTACCCCCTTGTTTTAATAGATAAAACATCGTGGTCGTACTGTCCGTCCTGACTAGTACCTTCAAATCGAGGATTCTGGGGAGGAATGCCTGTAAACCCAAGAACCCTGCTTTTAGCTCCAACAGGTTGATATGAAGTTGTGCTTCGTGGGCGGACCAATGTCCTTGTATTTCGAGCTCCTGGAGGTGTTCCCCCCCCAACCTTGAAGTGAAGCGTCTGTCGTCATAAAATAACTAGGACGTTGAGGTTTGAAGGGCAGACCTTTTGTCAAATGTTTTCTGATCCTCCACCATGACAAGGCTGCCTGAATCTGAGGAGTGATCTGATCTTTGTAGGACCCTTGTAATTGCACTCATTGCTTGTCGAGAAGCTCTTGGAGAGGCCTCATGTGCAATCGGCAATTGGGAAGCAAGGGGATACAGCAAGACATCATCCCCAATAAGGACTTGAAGATTCTAAGTGAAGTGCACCTTCTTGTTTGCAATTGTGACGCCGGGTTTAAGATTTTCAGAGTACACTCCTCTGAAGGATAAGCCTTTGCTTCCTTTGGGTGAAGCATGGCTCCTAGAAATTGAAGGGATTGTGACGGAATGAGAGACGATTGTTCTGAGTTGATCCGTTGTCCCAGACAATGGAAGAGATTCATGCAGCATTGTAGAGAGTGCAGGGCATCCTGGTATGATGCACCTTTGATGAGCCAGTCGTCCAGGTACGGATACATTTGGTGGCCTTGTAGTCTCAGGTGCGCTGCTACCAGCGCCATGCACTTTGTGAAGACCCTTGGCGCCGAATTTAGACCAAAGGTTAAGACTTTGAATTGGTAGTTGCGCCCTGCCACCATGAAACGCAGAAACTGCCTGTGTTTTTATTTGAATCGTAATATGGAAATAGGCATCTAAGAGGTCTAGGGATGCCATGTAGTCTCCTTTGTGTAGCATCAGAAGGATTTCCTGAAGAGATAGCATATGAAAGGGTATATTTTTGATGAATTGGTTCAAAGCTCCCAGGTCCATTACCTGCCTCCATTTGGACGTCTGTTTTTCCTTTATTAGAAAGAAATGCGAGTAAAATCTTTTCCCTCGCTGTTGTAACTTCCTCTATTGCCCCTTTCACCATAAGAGATAATATTTCTGCCTTGAGGGCTGAAAGATGCTGTTGCTTCCTGTGAACAGGTGGTTGATTCGGGGGCTTCTGTATAAATTCCAAGGTATGGCCTTGATGTATCACATCCAGGACCAATCTGTCCATTGTTATCGACAGCCATTGTTGATAAAAGAAAGAAAGGTAATATCGTTTTTGAGGTCTGACAAGGTGGTGGGGCTCTGGTAAAGTCACTGTCTCCGATTGGATTGTTGCGATTTTCCTCTCGCAGTATTCTTCCCTTGGGATTGCTTTTGGTAGGGAGCGTTTGACGAACGAAACTGCTGGTTGCTCGAAAACTGGCGATACCCCTGTTGACTGTAAGGCCGGTACCTATTGGACTGGTACAAGACCTCTGATTGTATTGGTCTCTAGAACCTCTTCTCTGAAAGGACTGAAATCTACCTTGTTGCAGAGAGTCCAGCGCTCGCGCTGTGTCTGTGTCAGATTTGATTCCTTGTACAGCATCATCTATATGCTTTCCGAAGAGATTCTCTCCGTCAAAAGGCATATCTACAATTTGTGCCTGGACTTCCGGTCTGAATGAAGTGGCTTTAGCCAGCCGGGTCTCCGGAGTGCCACTGCTCCTGCCATTTGTCTGAACGCCACCGGCAAAATGTCCATAGCAATATCAATGGATTCAGAGGCCGCCCTAGATCCATCTTGTAAAATGGAGGCCACTTCTTCCTTTTTGTCATCTGGGAGATGAGCTAACAATGGTGCAATGTCCGACCACATTTGTCTATTGTAACAATTGATCAGAGCTAGGGTGTTTGAAGCTCTAATGGAAGTCGCTGCCATCACAGCAAAACGCTTCCCCGCACCTTCCTTCCGTCTTCCTTCCTTGTCGGGAGGAGCTGCAGAAGTCGAGACTGGATTTTTGGATTGTCTATGAGCCGCTTGCATCACTACAGACTCTGGACGCGGATGTCCAATTAGGCATGCAGGAGAAGACACTGGGGCCTAATATTTCTTCTCTATTCTGGGCACCGAGGCGGCAACCGAGGCCGGATTTATCATTATCTTCAAGCCCTCGTCCCAGATACTGTCAATGATAGGAATTGATCTGATAGATTTTCTTGATTCTTCTTTGAAGTCATATAGGAAACACTCTGTTTCCTGCACTGGCAGTGGAAGCTCAAACCTCTTGGAGGCTTTTTCCATAATGTTGTGGAATCCTCCAATGTCCTGCGGTGGAGAATTCTCTGGCGACGGCGATGGAGATAGTGTCGTAGGCAAGATATATTGATCCCATTCGATACCTACTGGATTCTCCTGAAGAAGCTCCCGTTCTTCTGGCTGGTCTTCCCCATCACTCTCTGCGAAATCATCCCTAATTGTAATTGTTGGGGGGGATCGCAACTTTTGCACCGTAGGCGGAGGTTGAACCACTGAAGCTTGAGTAGAACCGCCTGAAATATTCATGGCAGGATCGTTAGCTTCAGGAAAACAACGATAATAGTCGTTGATCATGTGTCGTAAATCAGTCACTAGAGAAACCGGAATTGAAATGGACTCCTCCCTCACATCAGGCTGAATTTCTTCTTCCTCTTCATACTTGTATGATTGCTGGAAAGATTCATATCTTTGGGAGATGGATAATGGGCGATCTTTAAAAGAAAAAATCCCCTTTAACCTCTGAGCACTCTTCTTCATCTGTGTCCTGGCTCTTGATTTGCAGCTGTAAGGGACCATAGGCTACTCCCAGTGACTCTTCATCCTCTGATTCTTGTAAGTCCAGCAGATTTGATGGAGGAAGAGGAGAAATGTTTGTCCAAGTAGTACATTCTGTAGATTTCTTGACCGTCGAAGATCCCGTCGACAGTGGAAAAGTCTTGATAGATATCAAAGATTTGGACATTGGTGACTTAAAGGTTATCATCAACGGAGCTCCCGTCGATGGTGCTCACGTGGATAGAGTTGATGACGAAGAAATCCGAATGATCGTAGACGAGGTCGTCGTCGATGGTGTCGTCGACAAGGTCATCGTCGACTGTGCCGTCAAAGACGGTCTTCCCATCAACAAACCTTTCTGCGACGGCATTGATTTTGTCACTTTCGATGCAGCTGTCATCGTTGAGATTGTTATCGTCAACGAAGTAGTCGTCAATGTTTTCACAGGAACAGGCACCGGAGACGCCCCAGTCTTCGTCGACAGGGCTGAAGACATTACCCTTAATTCTGAAGACTTTTTTAACGGTGAATGAGGAAGAGAAGATGAAGACGCCTCCTTGTCTCCAGTCTTTTGCTTTTTAGACTCTCCTTTCTCCTCAGAAGTAGAAGTAGACTTCCGCTTTTTAGAAGATTGGGTATTAGAATCATCTTCTGAGTCAGATTCTGAGGTGGCCTTCTTTTTCAGAAGCCAGAACGGTAAGCGTGCCTCTCTGGCCTTTAAAGGTTTAGCTGAAAAAGTT
This sequence comes from Lissotriton vulgaris, assembly GCF_964263255.1. Classification (NCBI taxonomy): domain Eukaryota; kingdom Metazoa; phylum Chordata; class Amphibia; order Caudata; family Salamandridae; genus Lissotriton; species Lissotriton vulgaris. The sequence continues at coordinate 555,036,785 of NC_141685.1, read as the reverse complement.
CTGCAGTGCTTGCAGTCCTTAGGCACATGCTTTGGATGTAGACAGTACAAGCAATCTTGGTGGGGGTCTTCAGAATATAGTCTGGCCTTCCTCAAAGTTCTGCAGGTCCTGAAAAGCCTCGTTTTAGAGCTTTCAGCCATTTTAGATATATGATGGAAAACAGTACCTTCAATCCAGATGAAAAGACTTGCAGATAGAAAGGTCAAAAGTTCACTCAGGAACAAAATTGAGCAAGGCTCAGGTAGACTCCTTCTCACACGAAGGCGGTTGGAAATCTGAGGTATGGTGGCTCTGCTGGGGAGCGTGATGTCAGGGCTGGCAGCTGATTGGCTGGGTTTTGGGGAACATAATGATGATTTTGGGTTAGCAAACAATGTTGTTCCCTAGGGGTTTTTCTATGCGGTTATTCTTTTACTGCTATGGTCATTCTTATGCCGTGAGACTCCCACCATGAAGACGGGGAAGATACAAGCATGTGAATCTATGAAAGATTCAATACAGAAGAACGATGGGACATAGCTGGGGTCATTTCCTTCCCTTGCATTGATGCCAAAAAGAGGCCCATAATATTGCGGAGCTGGGGCAAAGTAGTATAGCCTGAAGTAAGGAAGCCTCCATCCCTAAGAAGGGACAGAAATGTGTTGGCTCTCAAAGTCCTGCCATAAGACCAGATAAATCTAGCCTCCTTCCTCTTGATTTGCCTGAACCAAAAATTATGTATTTCCAAGGGGATCCCATGAAAGATATACAGTAGTTTTTGCAGGTTAATCATTTTGAATAAATTGCACCTCCCCATTTTTGATAACTTTAAATTGTACCATCGCTGAACGTCATTCTTAATTTTCCCCATTATAGGGACCAGGTTTAAATCTACAATATCCTCCACCTTCACCGTTATATATATATATACACCAAAATAAACTGCTTCCTCCACTATCCTGCCTCGGAGGTAGTGGTAAATTCATTTGTCAAGATCTGTGTTTTTGCCTTATTCAGTGAAAAACTTGATTGGGTCCTGAATTTTTCCGCAATGATTTCCACTGCGTGCAGCGCTCTATCAAGGTCGGAAGTAATTATAGCTACGTCATCGCCATACGCCAGCAGCTTAGTATCCTAACCCTGTAAGCTCCCTGTAAGCTAACATGATTAATGCCAGTGGAGGCCTCCAGCCGTCTGAGGGAATCTATATATAATGCAAATAACAAGGGCCTAGTTCCCCTGCCGATTGAAGATGTCTCAGATTCTTCCCACAGTATTCTCAGTCGCGCTGTAGGGTTAGTATACAAAACCTGTACTGCTCTAATAAACAAGCACTGGCGTTGCCAATAGGTCTCGCAGTAGGAAAGTTGGAGCTATTACAATTGCAAATAGCAATGCCTTTTATTTTTGTTTTCATTTTAAAACACATAAAGGGCTTTGTCATTTACAAAACCAATAGCTCCAACTTTCCTACTGCGAGACCTATTGTGCACTGCACAGTGTGGGTGAAAGTGGCACTGCGTGGGTGTGAGTGCCTTTGAGTGAGTGGCGTTGCGTGGGTGAGTGGCGTTGCATGTGTGATTGTTGTTGCGTGGGTGAGTGGCGTTGCGTGGGTGAGTGGCGTTGCGTGGGTGAGTGGCGTTGCATGGGTGAGTGGCGTTGCGTGCGTGAGTGGCGTTGCGTGGGTGAGTGGCGTTGCGTGAGTGAGTGGCGTTGCATGGGTGAGTGGTGTTGCGTGTGTGAGTTGCGTTGCGTGTGTGAGTGGCATTGCATGGGTGAGTGTGGCGTTGCGTGTGTTAAAGTGGGCTTGCATGGGTGTGAGTGGCGTTGTGTGTCTGAAAGTGGTGCTGTGTGGGTAAAAGTGGCACTGCGTGGGTGTGAGTGTATTTGCGTGAGTGAGTGGCGTTGCGTGGGTGAGTGAGGTTGCGTGGGTGAGTGGCGTTGCGTGGGTGAGTGAGGTTGCGTGGGTGAGTGGCGTTGCATGTGTGAGTGGCATTGCATGTGTGAGTGGCGTTGCATGTGTGAGTGGCGTTGCATGTGTGAGTGGCGTTGCGTGTGTGAGTGGCGTTGCGTGTGTGAGTGGTGTTGCGTGTGCGAGTGGTGTTGCGTGGATGAGTGGTGTTGCGTGGATGAGTGGTGTTGCGTGGGTGAGTGGCGTTGTGTGTGTGAGTGGCGTTGCGTGAGTGAGTGGCGTTGCATGTGTGAGTGGCGTTGCATGTGTGAGTGGCGTTGCATGTGTGAGTGGCGTTGCATGTGTGAGTGGCATTGCATGTGTGAGTGGTGTTGCGTGGGTGAGTGGCGTTGCATGTGTGAGTGGCGTTGCGTTGATGAGTGGCGTTGCGTGGATGAGTGGGGTTGCGTGGATGAGTTGCGTTGCGTGGAGGAGTGGTGTTGCGTGGATGAGTGGCGTTGTGTGTGTGAGTGGCGTTGCGTGAGTGAGTTGCGTTGCTTTGAGTGAGTGGCGTTGCATGTGTGAGTGGCGTTGCATGTGTGAGTGGCGTTGCATGTGTGAGTGGCGTTGCATGTGTGAGTGGTGTTGCGTGGGTGAGTGGCGTTGCATGTGTGAGTGGTGTTGCATGGGTGAGTGGCGTTGCATGTGTGAGTGGCGTTGCGTTGATGAGTGCCGTTGCGTGGATGAGTGGGGTTGCGTGGATGAGTTGCGTTGCGTGTGTGAGTGGAGTTGCGTGGATGAGTTGCGTTGCGTGTGTGAGTGGCGTTGCATGTGTGAGTGGCGTTGCATGTGTGAGTGGCGTTGCATGTGTGAGTGGCGTTGCGTGGATGAGTTGCGTTGCATGTGTGAGTGGCGTTGCATGTGTGAGTGGCGTTGCATGTGTGAGTGGCGTTGCGTGTGTGAGTGGCGTTGCGTGTCTGAGTGGCGTTGCGTGTCTGAGTGGCGTTGCGTGTCTGAGTGGCGTTGCATGTCTGAGTGGCGTTGCGTGTCTTTGTGGCGTTGCGTGTCTGAGTGGCGTTGCGTGTGTGAGTGGCGTTGCGTGTCTGAGTGGCGTTGCGTGTCTGAGTGGCGTTGCGTGTCTGAGTGACGCTGCGTGTGCTGCCTTCATTGAAAGGGATAATCTAACTCCTGAAATGTTCTTGATTATATAACCCAAGATCAAACAAAAACTAATTAACTATTGGAAGAAAAGCACGAGACCTTTAAAAAACACTTTCCTCCTTCACTAAAACATGAAGGTATACACCAAGTTCAATAAACTGGGTTCTAGAATATTAATTTAATGTAAATATAACTGGTGTGGCTCTGATTTTATACTTTGCTTATACTTTTTTGTTAAACAACTGTGTAAACTAGGTGTTCTGGCATCTAGATGCGACGGACCACACTGTAGAAAACCTCAAATCCAAAACCGTGGCATAATGTAAAGAACAGGAATTATTACCACGATAGCCTATTTTATTGGCTTTATAGCTAAAACAAGCAACTGTTAGATCAGTAAAAGCTAAAAACACATTGGGATTTTGACGAGAACAAAACATTAAGTGCCCACATTTTGAAAATCACTGGGATTGTTCTCGCTATACTAATGTTTAAGAGGAAAAAAGGTCAATGAAACTCAACTGTGTGTACCAGAGATGAGGAAGAAGAACTGTTAAACTAAAGTGAAGTAAATAATTACAAGGGAGGACGGGTGACGAGACGCACGGAGAGCAGCAGCCTTTGATGTGCTGGCCGGCCATGCAGTGAATAATTAGGGGAGGAGAAATGCTGGCATGAGGCCGCGCGCATGCTGGGGTTTTAGGAAAAAAACAGAGGAGGTGGCTTAGGATACGTGAAAGGAGAGACTGAGGTGGAGTGGACTGGAGGGGAAGGAGAGGCAGAGGGCAGAGAAAGGGCAAATGGAGGCAGAGCAAAGATGGAACGGCGAAAAGAGGAGGGGTGAGGTTACGTTGGGGATGGAGAACCCAGAACGGCGAAAGGCGAGGAGGAGCCTTTATGTAATATGGACTGCAGAGTGCGTTTGCTCCAATTTATATAACATAAGCAGCTAAGGGGTGCAAACAAGCATGTGCGCTATTTTTTGCACCAGTGCCAAATGTATGTGATCTGGCCCGGAAGTTGCTTAAAGAAGAGACACGTGGCTACACTACTATAACAAGGGAGGATACCCGGAGGAAAAAAACGGCAAGCTCGAGGGACAGACAACACGGCATTTTAGGACAAGTAAAGCACTCCAATTACGTTGGTCGAGTTTGCGCTTATTATTCTTAGAATTAAGAGAAAAGAAACGATCTGCATAGCAGAATGATAGTGGGGAGGAGGCGGGGGGGAATGCGAAACACAGCCTGGTGACCGTGAGAAGAGTGAAGTAGGGGGCGGGGGAGTGGATGCCTGAAGTGAAGCTGCTGGCGGCACCACGCTGGGGAAACAACAGATGGCTGGCTTTGATGTGGTGATGCAATGGGGAAGCCTGTGGGGAAATGGGCTGGCTGGGCTCGTTCACGAGAGGCTTGTGGTCACGTGATTCTCCCACTTTTCACATGCACTGTGAAGAAACTGCAGTCGAAACTGCAGGGGTTTGACTAGTGGATCGAGCACTTGAATTCTCGCCATTTTTCAATGGAAAAGGCGAGACCTAAAAAAGAAACCCCCTAGGCAGTTGGCTTCCAAGATCCTCCATAGATAACTCCATGATACCTTGTCAACAGCCTTCTCGGCATCCAAGAAAGCAACCCCCATTGGGTTCATGAGAACCTCTGTAGAATCAAAAAGTGAAATTACCCACCTAACATGGTCTACCGTCCACCTCACCTGGATAAACCATGCTGCCGGACTGACACAAGTTGCTGCAATACATTATTCAATCGGGTGTCAGAATTCTTTGAATATCATTTTGCATCGCTGTTTAAAAGTGTGATAAGTCTATAGGAACCCAGAATTATAGTGTTTTTGCCTTTCTTTAGAAAAATAACAATGCTGGCAGTGCTCCATGAGCCTGGTGGTGCAGCCCCATCCCTAACCTCCTTAAATAGTCCAAGCATTTCCTAGCAGATCTCTCTGAAAAAGATTTTTATAGAACTCTAGAGGTATACAGTCAGTTCCTGTGGCTTTACCAATGGAAGGGCTTGCAAAAGCCAGGTGGAACACTTCCTGAGAGATATCCGACCCCAGTAGGAGACTCTCCTCATGGGAGACCCTCACACTCAGAGCAAATTCAAACAGTTCACCATACATTTAAGGACCTCCTGTAGGTGAGGCCATATATAAATCCTCATAGAACTCCTTGAAGGACTCCCTAATGTCCGCAGGGTCTGAGACTACTTTTCCCTGCATGTTCCTGACCCGCTCTATATGCCCTGCCGCCACCTGTTGCCTAGCCCTGATTGCTAGTAGTCGGCCAACACTTTCACTACACTCATAGCATTCCTGCCTCTTGGCAAGGTACCACCCCACCATCCTCTAGGCATTAAAATCATTCAGACAGGTTTTAGTTACCGTAAGTGAGGTCAAAGCTAGAGATATTTCGCTTCTTCTGGTTACTGTGCTAATTAGTTCTGTTTCTAGAAGGGCACTCTTTTTATAGAGCATTTTAAACTGCCCTGCCCCTTTCTTTTGTTTGATCAAGCTATATCGCAATGTTTCTCCTCTCACTGATACCTTAAAAGCATCCCAAATCATTTCTGGGGGAGCCCCATCCTTATTGTTATTTAAAAAACTCCCTGATCCAGCCCTTCACATAATTTAAATATTCTTGGTCAAATAGGAGTGTACTCTCAAACGTCCACCTCTCATTCACCTTTCTTAATCCTACAAGAGGGAGTTCCAGAACGACAGGATTATGATCTGACATTACTTTGGGGAAAAGCTCCACCAGGCCTTCTTAAGTAAAGATAGTGAGGCTAAAAAATAATCAAGCCTAGCAAACTAGAGGCGAGGAGCAGAATAATATGTTTATCCTGGCTCCTGAGCTTTCAGACTAGTCCAAACATCCACCAGTCCAATATCCCTTAAGAGATGTTTCATCACACTGGAAGATTGTGGTGTGCGCCCCTTGCTGGATGCCCCATGACCCCCTGGAGCTCCACTGGATCAATTAATATTTAGATCCCCACAAACTACGTATGGTGCAGGACAGGAGGGTAGTGCAATATATAAAAAGTTCAATAAGCCAGGGTCGTCTAATACTGGAGCATAGACTACCCATAATGTAAATGAGCCTATCCCTCCTCCACATTACAATATTACCCATCTCCCATTCTTATCCACTGCCTTTCTCCCAGGCGTAATAGCGCAACCTTTCAGTAAAATGGCTATTTTAAATGTATATGATGTAAATTTTTTTAAACAATTATTGTTTGTTTTTTAATAGAATTGTTACATTTTTAGTAGTTATTTAATTTAATTTAATTCATTTTTGTGGTTTTTAGTTCCATAATGGGTTGTGGGTTTAGGGGCATAGGGCGTGAAGTAATGTAATTATAATACATTAATGATTATTTTGTATTTAGTACTATTCATTTAATTGATATTTAATTATCTTAATTGTACTATACATTTTTTAATGTACATTTTATGTGCGGATTGTGGGGTTTATAGGGCTAAAGTGTGGAAAGTCATTTATTTTTAATTAATTAATAATTAGGGCCCTATTATGATATCTGTCTCGGTCGAAAAGCCTCTGACCTGTGGTTGGAGGCTTTCCGACCGAGATCCTAGGTTACACTTTCGAGCACCGTATTACAATGATGGTGGTTGGAAGCTAAACCAGCCAGTCATTTTGGGAGCCACTGCACATTATCCTAATCTCGCAGCTGTATTTGTAATCTCCTCAGCTCAGTGATGTTCTGCTGGGATGAGTCTGTTGGACACTGAGCGGGCGCTCAACAGGGTGTCCTGGCCATTCCTTTGGCAGGTCAAATTTCAATTTGTGGGCAATATTTTAAACAGAATTAAAGCACTGTGCAATGGCTTAACTGCTCAAATTGTTAGTATGGGTGCCACATTACACAAAACTCCTATTCACAGAGGACTTGTGTGGGATTCCTTTATCTCCTCAACTCTTCTTTTATATTTGGAATTTTTCCCAAGTATCTTATTAGGTCCTCTAACAATCATCTCTGATTGCACAGTGGTGCATGTTGTAAAGTTGTTGCATAAACTTGGGAAATTCCACTTTTCATTACTCACCCATTTATTGCTCTCCTAGCCATTGAAAGTGAGACAGTATTTTCTGCTGTCCAACTGCTTTCGGTTCCGACCGACACAATGCAGAGCGCTTAATCAATGCCTGTTGCTACTCCCCCCCTGTATGGTGGATGTGCCGCTGATATGCTAAAAGTGAACTAAAGGCAAGTCTGTCTGTGTATGTTCCCGCTCTGGTAGCGCCAGCCCCCTTGCCAGTTTTGGGCTAGAAATACTGCCTACATGCACAATGCGTTGCTAGTGTTAAACTCCTCAGGTAAGAGTATGCTGTGTCCCCGGCTGGATTTTCTTTGCTGCAAACTCAAACTTCATCTGCCAAGAATGGGAGGTACACGAGGGCTCTGTCGAGTTAGAGATAACTTCAGAACCATTCACAGTAGCTAAGAATTCCTCAAATTTTCAGACTGGAGTTATTATTTCTAGAAACAAGCTGCCCTATGCTCTCATTAATGCAAGATCATTGGTGAAGCATAGAACAGCATTCCTACTCTTTATGGAGACCTATAAACCTCCCTTGGCTTTCATTACTGAAACATGGGCTGACCCTTCGTATAATCCTGATATTTTCACAGCTATTCCTGAAGGATTTGCTGTTTTTGGCCGACCTACCGGCAAAACTAAGAGAGGTTAAAGGGGCCAGTCCAAAATTGGGAGGTAAGCATGTCTCCTGCCTATTATACGCAGATGATTTAGTGATTATGGACCTGACGCAGATAGGTCTCCAGATGAAATTAAACTTGTTTAACGAATATTGTCGGAATAAAAGTTAACAGTGAACATGGATAAGACCAAAATGGTATGCTTCAGTAGGAGTAAAACTAGATTCCCTTGGTTTCTGGGTACAAACTTACTCGAGAGGGTGATTGAATACAGATACCTAGGAATCTGGTTTATGAGTAACCTTAAATGGTATACCCATCTGGAGGCGCTTAAAATGAGGGCATCTGTGAAGGGGCTAAAAAGATTTAATGGTGTCTATGGAGAAAACTCAGATAGGCCGGTTATAAAAGCCTACTTAGCAATGGTCCCCCCCCAATTCCTGTATGGGGCAGAAGTGCTTTATTTAAGTGGAAAAAAAGGGTGGGATAAAGAGGAGGGAAATATTTTTTTAAACTTGTTCTCATTGCCTAAATCCTCTATGGTACAGGCTGCAATCTTGAGCTGGGAACTATTTTCCTGTGCAGTAACTGCCTGTATGGCAATAATTCGCTTTTGGCAGCGCCTAGGGTCTGGAGAGCGCCTAAAAATTTCCCAGTCAAATTATTGATAGTGAACTGTCCTGGGCGAAAGAAACAAGAGCCACACTAAGTGCAGCTTATGGAGTGTTGGGTTTAAAACTATGCCCACAATTGGGTCATCCAGGTATAGCTAAGAATGAACAGAGGACACTGGGTGCTGTGATGTCCCGCACATATGACAGAGAGTATCTCTCACGGAAAGTTTCGGTGTCGCATATGACCCTGGCTTGGGAACTTAACCAACAGTATCACTATTTAGACAGATTGCCAAGCTACCATTTAAGACGTGAGGTTCTAAAAGTGCGAATGAGGATAAACCCCTGCTATGGGAATAATGGAGTTAAAAATTTTATATTGAATAATAATGGTACCTGTACTTGTGCGCTAGGTAATCATTGTGATATTGTACATATTTTTTTTAGACTGTATGATGTTTTTAGATCTACGAAAAGAGATTTTATGCCCAATATTTAAAAAATACAGGATCAGAAACAGGATGCAAGCTGCTAGCCTTAAAGTCAAGGCGTTCCTTAAGTGTACAGAGTAAATATCTTATCCTGCGCATTTGGGGTAGGATGAGTCTGTGCATGTAAAGGTTAACGATATGGCATGGAACCTTTTGGAAAGGATTTGATGCTGATGGAAAATTACCTGACTTAATCATCCATAGGGGGACATTTGTATCTAGTATGAAGGAAAGTGCTATTCTATGTGATGTACATATGCCACGTTTTTAATATGTTCTTGCTTATGTTTTTATAGAAATTTTATGTAAGGGGTATACTTTTAAGGTTGTAATTAACCAAATAAAGTTTTCTTACTGACTTGCTTATACATGGTACATGGGGACTTTAATTTTCATTTCGAAACATTTCCCTACACCCTAAGCAGACGAAAACAAAATGTCATCCTAGCGGCCAGATTCTGTGACTATATGCAGGCGGTCAGCGTATGGATGAATAAGAACTGTCTGAAGCTTATCTCTGGAAAGAAACAAATTCTGCTTTTCAGGGACAGCCTTCCTCCCCTACGTGTTGGCCACCCAAACTCGGCTCACTTCCTACGCCAGTTAGGAAAACCCGTAACCTGGGTGTTTTAATAAATGACAATCTAACCTGCACAGACCAAATTAATGCTGTTACCTCTTCTGCCTTCTTCCCCCTCAGAACAATAAAGAAGATATTACCCACATTCCACCTAATCTTCAGAAAACGCTAGTTACACCACTTACGCTCTCAAAGATTGAATATTGTAATGGTATTAATCTCAATGCACATATATACCTATTGAACAGACTTCAAACTTTGCAAAATGCATCAACTCGACTCCTGCTGAGAATTCTAAAATGTCATTCTGTGTCTAATTCAATCAGGTAACTTCACTGGCTGCCCATTAGACAGAGAATTATCTGCAAAGCACTTCTGTATTGCTTATAAAGCACTGCTTGACTTAGGCCCAGACTTTCTAAGAAACTGTTTTAAATGTTAGACTCCAGGTAGGCCCTTACGGTCCACATCAGCAAAATTTGCAGTAGTCCCTAGGTTCAAACGCTCTGCCTAGGGAGCCAGAAGCTTTGTACTGGGAGCAATAAAAGCATGGCACTCTCTTTCAATGTAAATCAAAGCTTCACTCAATCTACTGGCCTTCAGAAAAGCCTGGAACCTTGGCTGTTTGACATTGTTTAATTCTAAGGTTCCACTGTACTACTAATAAATCCAGTGCCAAGAAACCCTTGAGTGTTTGAGTGCTTTAGGAAACTATTTAGCATAACATAAAACACAAATCAATTTGGTGCCATACCTAAATATCTATTAAATGTTGAAAAAACTGTATAGATTTTATCTAGTCAGAATATAATACGAGTAGTGATCAACACACAACTAGTTACATTTGCAACATATATAGGGGTTAAAATCTCCACCCACCCTGATTATGGGCCTTATTCCGATGTCAGGGGGACTCACGTCCACCCAACTCTGTTGCGGTCTCTGGACCGACCGGCCTCCGGTTGGCGTCCTGACACTGCTATTATGATGTGACTGCGCATGGTGCAGTCGCATACTCCCATTACTCTATGGGAGCTTGTGCTGCGGCCATAAACCGGCCGCAGCACAAACTCCCATAGTGAAATAGAAGTTTCTGTTAACCCCTGCACCGCGTGGCAGACACGTCAAGGTGCCTGCCACAGTGCAATAATTAACAGAGGGCACCAAAGGTGCCACCAGTGCCCCAAGTGGAGACTGTGGAGGAATTAGGCCCTGCTAGGGGCGCTCAAAGTCACTTTATGACAGGCTTTCCATGTCAGAAAGCCCGCAATGCAAAGCCAGTCGGAAACTGACATCGTAATCCCAACTGTAGAAACGATGTTTTTAGGGATTATGGTGAGGCCTCCGACTGGCTAACGGGCTCATTGAGCCCATCAGAATCCAGTCGGAATGACCAGCCAGTTTCACTTTTCCACCACGGGCATTGCAAGTGCGGTCGACTGTGAAACCTATAATGTTGGTTGGAAAGATTTCCGACCAACATCATAATAGGGCCCTAAATGTTTAAATTACATTTTTGGGCATTTCAACCTGTTCAGCTGCTAACTTACAAAAATGGCACAGACTTCTATTAGGGATTTAGGGCTGATGTAATTGAGATTCTCCCCCAAAGGTTCGTTTCTGTTTGCTAGCCTTCCTCTTCTTGCCCCCACATAATTTTCTGTAAACTTGACTTGGTATGGTTTTGTTTTATATAGCAACACAAAACACCTTGTAGAGCACACAGTTAGTTGAACTTCCCTTATCCAGTGGAGGGTAGTTGCTGCCTTGTCTCAAATTTACTCATGGTTGACTTTTTCAAACCAACTCTCACAAGTTGATGAACTTGTATTTAACTCCTTGTCCAGCTGAGATTTAAGGGCCAGATGTACGACCCTTACATTTTGCGACTCACAAATTGCATTGTTATGCGACTCGCAAAATGCAATGTACAATGGTGTCACAGACACTGTTAGCGATTCCCATTGGGGTCGCAAATTGCATGCCTCATCAATATTCATGAGGTAAGCGTCATTTGCAACGCCATTGGGAATGGCTAGCACTACTAGAGATGGTGGCCTGCTGGGGTCAGCAGGCCATGATATCTGGGGCTGCTTTTTAAATGAAGCAGTTTTTATTAAAATGCAGCCCATTTTCCTTAAAGGAAAACGAGATGCATTTAAAAAAAGAATAATACAACTTTTCAGTTTAATTTTTTAAGGGCAGGCAGTGATCTCTGGGACCACTGTCTGCTCTTAAAAAATATTTTTTCACAAACTCACAAAGGGTAGGGAGTCCCCTAGGTCCTAACTATAACTACCAGTAGGTAGTTATAGTTAGGACCTAGTTTCCATAGTAAAAGTGTTTTTTGTTTTCCCAATAACTTTGGCGCTGGTTTACAAATCTTCAAAAAAGTTTCAAAACTAGTGATCAGCTCTGATCAGCAAAAGTCTTGAAAGTTTCGGGGTGATTCGCCAAGCGGGGGCCGAGAAAAAAGGGGGGCCACAAAACGTGTTTTGCCCGTGGTTTTTTAGGAAACTTTAGACAAAGCTACAGCTTGAACTGCTGAACGGAATTACAACAAATTTGGCAAAAAGGTAGCCCTTGGTTCAGAAAGAGTCCTTTTTGTTAAATGGTGTAAATCTGTTCAGTAGTTCTGAGAAATTACAAACAAAATAAAGGTTTCAAAATCATTTTTCCATAGGAAACTTTAGCCAAGGCTACAGCCCGAACTGCTGAACAGAATTACACCAAATTTGGCATAAAGGTAGTGCTTGATTCAGAAAGCGACCTTTTTTTTTTAAATGGTGTTAATCCATTCAGTAGTTGCTGAGAATTTTTTTAAAAAAATGTTTAAATATCTATGGGCGCGGTGGGTTTCAGAACCCTCCCGACCACGAGCTTCACTGTGATTGCCTGCCAACACTCCAAACCAGGAGGTGTTGGCAGTCATCTTGTCACTCGGTAGAACCGAGTCTCAAGAAAACAGTGAAACAAAGGTGAAAAACAAAACAAGAAAAGGGGGCAGGGTAGAAACACCCTGACCCCCTAGGCCTGCTCAAGGACCCCCAGGGCAACAAAAAAAGCATTTTATTTTTATAATTTCGGCAGAATGCACGCTGGGGTCTCAAATCCCACCAAAATTATTGAAAAAAATAAAGAGCGGGCTCCCGCACTTCATGTGACTAGGGCCCCAGGTGGGCCAGGTCCCGGGGCAATGTGTATTTAATTCATATATATATAGATGGTTTGAAAATCAATAATGTTGCTTCTCGTATAAGAGCGCAATTGGCCATATATGCAGTGCATTGATAAACTGACATCTTGTCATTCGCTCAGGGCGGTGCTGTCAGGCATTTGGGTGGGGAAAAATGCATGTTTAAAAGCTTGTGTATACCATATTTGAAGGCAGAGATGAAATCTTATGTACTAAATAGTTAAACAGGTGTTCAAGAAGGAACCCTTTTTTTATAATCCAGAAAATCTTCATCATAAGTTTACATGATGGTTGGTGTGTGATTTATATACTGCACCTTGTCCTTGCTCACCTGGTGCTCTGGCTACAGAGCTGAGAGTACCATGGCTCCGCCACCTCTAAAAATGTTGGCTTGCCCACCTCTTCTACCCGAATAAGGAGGGGCCAATAGTTGGAGCTTTATAAAAACAAATGAAATGTTCTTGTATTTGTGCAGCGGAATTGCTCGGTCTGCTGTGAGCTTGGTGTTCACATTACAAGATTCTTAAATCTGCGACGTGTTCACCATTAATGAAGAATAGAGAAAAAATAGTTTAAAAGTCAGTGGAGAAACCCCCGACGCTCAGTTGCGAATCATCATCAAAATACGTGGCAAGTCATGGAAAAACACAGGAATGGCTGACAGGGTGAAAAAGTAGGTAAAAGAAATGACTCCCCACCACATCATATCAGTGCCCCCCTACACTGAGACAGTACCACCCTCTCTTACGGAAAAGTAAATTTGGTCCCCCAACCGCCCCCACGAATAACAGACCCCCCGTTATAAGGTGGTGGTAATTGATGCGCTAAATACCCTACCTGCTAATCCCTGCAAATTCCACAGCACCCCCTCCTTACAACCCTCTCCCACCTCCCTCTTCTCCAACCACCTCTCTTGCCCGCTTCCATCTCTAACCATGTCTGGATGCTTTTGTCACAGTCAAAGGAAAGGGGTTTGGGATACAGTGAGACCGTGAAATGTTTTCCGCACCTTGACTCCCCGTGGTCCTACAGTAAGTGCTTCATTGCATTAAAACCAGGGTGCCCATTAACTCCCCCCCTCGTCCAGCGATATAGAGGGGGTTATGGGGCGGGGTATATATACAGACATAGGAATTCCCTTTAGCGAGAGTAGGAGGAGAGGTCCCCCACCCTCTCTTGATAACAGTCCCAAGCCCTGTACCTCTGCCCCCAAACCCGGGTGACAGGTCCAGTGACAGGCGCTCAGTCCCCACAGAAGTATATATCCCTGACTGGTGTGTGTAAACGGTACGCATATCTATCACAAAGGTGGGTATGTGGCTGATGTGACTATAGATGGGCTGCCCCATCAGACTTACTTCCAGACCCCTCACCCCGCCAGACTCCGTCTCATAGACTAGCCACGCAAGGCTCACTCAACATTCATCCAACATTCATCCAGGACAGAAGCGTGAGGCTGCACAAGGCACTGTGAAGGTTCGCAGGGTCTGCCGAATTTCCAGAGGGTCCTCGGAGAGGAGTGCTGCTTGCGTCCTCTGAGCAGGGGGTGCTGAGAGTCCTCTGAGGAGGGGGTGCTGAGAGTCCTCTGAGGAGGGCACCGGGTCGAGTCCCCTGAGAGGCGAGCAGTGCTGGGTGTTATGTGCGTGCTCGGGCAGCTTCTCCCTATTCAGGCTGTATTCGGTTCTCTGCAAGAAAAGGTGCTATGGTGAATGCACAGAACAGGAAGGGGCTGTGATGGGGTTTCTGTGGCAGCGGTAGCCCCTAACGCCTCTTTTCCTGCAAGAAGCAGAGGTGCTGTGCTGGTTTCTATGAGGAAAGAGCTTCCTTTTCTGTGCAGCCGGTTCCATCTGCTCTCTGTGGGCTGTTCTGCCTCGGATTCTGATCTTCATGCCCCTTGAATTACTTGCAAGATGTAGAGGTGCTGTGATCTCCCTGAGGTGGCTAGTTTTTCTTCTTCTCTGGTCTGTGCAGCCAGCTCCTCCTGGTCACAGCAAGCCCTCCTTGTGGCTCACGGTGGCTGCTAACCCCGTATTGTGTTTGGTTTCTAAAGGCACTTCGCTGGCTGTGCTCTGCCTGAAGCACCTTCTCGGAACCACTCATCACACGGCCCTGGCTTGCTACTGGCCCACAGTTTCCACTGTTTTACATGCTGACTTCTCCTTTGTGTACTGTGTAAAAGTGACTCTCCTCAAGATACCCCACAACAATCGCCTCCCCGCTGCCCCTTGCGCCTGCTGCTTTTATCTCTGCTTATTCAAGTCTGTCTCACCTCGTTCCACCTCTCTTTCAACTCTCTCCATCCTACTTGGATAGCATCCACTTTCTTCCACTCTCTCCTAGACTGTTTCATCTGTCTTGCTTTAACATCTATACCGCCAACCTCGAGAAACACCTTCAACAAGTTCAAACTGACTCCCCAAAACTGGCAAAAACACTAATCACCAGCCTTCAATATGCAGACAATATCGTCCTTCTATCACAAACACAGATAGGCCTGCGATCAATGACGCAACTAGGAGCCTATACCATCGCAGCCCAATTAACAATAAACCTCAAGAAAACCAAGGTGCTGTGCTTCTCAAAACAACATAAATAAAAAAGGGTCAAAAGGCAAATTCATCTGGAAACTAGGCGTAAAACCAATATCCCAGGTGGAGTCTTACAAATACCTAGGGTTTCAACTTGATCAAAACCTCAACTTTAAACAACTGCTGAATCAAGGGAAAATGAAAGCAAAGCAAATTCTCCACGCCTTCAAAACTCTGTATAGGAAATTAAAAGGCTGCTCAACCGGGCTTCTGCTGAAGGTAATTGCAGCACAATTTATACCAACAATAACATACGGGTCGGAAATAATGTACACAAAAGACGCAGACGCCCTAAACCAAGCCCAATCGAGCTTTTTCAAGAGGTTGTTCTCAATCCCTCAGCACATCTCTCAGGCCCAGATTCGACTGGAATACAGGCTTAAAAACCAGAAACCAGCCAGACAAGGGGTGGTCGTCAAATACTATTGGCGGATGAGGCAAGCAGAAGATAACACACTAGCCCACTCTTGCTGGCAAGAAATTGAAAAGCAAGAGTGGGCTAAATAATTCCATTGCCACAGTTCTAAAAGAATCACTAAAGGACCTACACTTCGAAGAAGCATAGCATACAAACAACTCTTATTCTGGTTTTAAAAATGCAGTGAACAGTGCAACCAAACAAATCTTGCAGTTAATGGACAAAACTGCATTCTCAAAGAAAAATCATGCTTGGGCAGAGATTCAAACTTATCAGACGCTTAAACCACAACGATATTTGTTAGAACACTTTTCACATCATAAAAAGCATTATTTGACGATGTTATGGCTGGGGTCATTCCCCACGAAGGATTTAACCCCAAAATGGAAACATGTATGGCAAACAAAAGAATGCTGGTTTTGCGGACAATGAGAGGAGAGTCTTTTACATCTCCTATGCATCTGCCCCTCACTTTTCGAAATTCGGAACATGGTCCTC
This sequence comes from Lissotriton vulgaris, assembly GCF_964263255.1. Lineage (NCBI taxonomy): Eukaryota > Metazoa > Chordata > Amphibia > Caudata > Salamandridae > Lissotriton > Lissotriton vulgaris. Next base: position 555,020,666 of record NC_141685.1, on the reverse strand, counting down.
CACAAGTTGTTGAGAAAAAAATAGCTACGGACATGCAGAGCCGCAGTCATACAATGCCTTGGAGGCCGGTCCATCGAACTATCTTGTAAAGCCATCACGCTCTGGAAAATGGCAGCCAAAGAATTAGACAATAAAAATGAATGAACTGGAGCGGTTCCGTCATGACGGCTTGGACCTTTTCTTTAGCGCTGATATTATTTCCCGTCTCCTTGCCCAACGTACTGCCTTGCACTGCTCAAAATTACATTGACTATAAATGTATACCTTGTGTACTATCTACTGCTGATGATTCAGTACATGATAGCATCGTTTTAATCTTTTGTACCTTTTTAACCCTCATTTTTTAACATTTTTGTACTAATGTGCTTTATCCACTCTTTTATGATTTTTAACTAAATCAAATAAAAGTATTATTGACTGACTTTCTTCCTTTACCTCGCAATCCACTGCTATTCACTCTCTCTCAAATCATTTTCCTGGCAGACAAAGTTATACAAGTGTTACCAGAGTAAGTCCCAGAAATCTCTTATTGCTATGTTTCTATTCTTAAGTGTTGTTTTATTAGCATGCAGCCTTCAAATATGTAGTTGCTCTTTCTGCTTTGATTCGTTCCTCACCCATCAAGCAAAAGTGATACCTCTGCTGTGAATATACCTTCCTCTATCTATCTATCTATCTATCTATCTATCTATCTATCTATCTATCTATCTATCTATCTATCTATCTATCTATCTATCTATCTATCTATCTATCTATCTATCTATCTATCTATCTATCTATCTATCTATCTATCTATCTATCTATCTATCTATCTATCTATCTATCTGTCTGTCTGTCTGTCTGTCTGTCTGTCTGTCTATCTACCTACCCATGTGTGTACATATATGTATATATGTGTACATATATGTATATATATCGTAGGGTTTCTCACTCCAAACCTTAAAATGCAGCTCAGAATAAGAGGCGGCACACCAAGAGACAGCACAATAATTTATTGTGCACTCAAAAACCAAGGACGACGCGTTTCAGTGTTAGCCTTTGTCAAGTATATAAGTACATATATGTATACATATGAATATATATATATATATCTATTACCTAAAAAAACATAGGTTTCAGGCAGGGTAATGTTCGAAATTAGCATTTAAAAAAACTTTGAAATTCCCTAAAAAAACATAAGTTTCAGGCACGTTATAGTTAGAAATTAGCATTTAAAAAAACCTTAATAATTCACTGTAAAAACATAGGTTTAAGGGATGTTATAGTTAGTTGAACATTTCACTCGTACAAAACCAGAGCAATTTCACCGGTATAGTTAGTTCTGCTAACTATAATTCACCCCCCCCCCCGCAAAGCACTGCTGATGATGTCACATATTACATCATTCATGAGATGGTCAATGACATAACTGATGACATCACTGATGACATCTCAAATGTCATCACTGATGACTTCATCCACTTGAAAATCTGATGCACCTCCTCACACCCTAATATAACCTTTGATACACCCACTGTAAAATACAGAATAACATTTTTGAAACCATAGACACACCAATATCAGTTACTACATACACACTCACTGATTCTTAGGTCTACACACTCATCCACTCATTCACCCATACAATCACTCATACATGCAGTCACTCATCAATACAACACTAGGTGTATGCACTCATACACCTATACAGACACTCACACACCACTAATCATTCAGAGTTACTCACACACCTAGTCAGTCATGCAGAGAATCAATCACACTCCCAGTTACTCACCTATATGGTTAAACACACACCACCTCACTTTCACTTATTCATACAGATACTAACACATACTTACTCTCCTATACAATCACTGATACAAGCACAAACTCATCCATACAGCCACTCTCACAATCACTCACTCTCACATATAGTCATTTATATACTCCAATTCTCACATACACTGCCTTTTATATATGTAGTTACTAGGACATGTACCACTTAGACATCCATTTACTCACCAACATACCCATACACACACTCACCCATCCATACAGCTGTTTCCGCATTCACTCTTGAACCCATATACCCAGTGAATCAACCACTCACACATCTATGCACAGTCACACACCTCCCACATCATCATTGATGTCATTTGAGATGTCATCAGTGATGTCACTGACCATGTCATGAATGATGTAATATGTGACATCATCATCAGTGGATTGCGGGTGCGCGAAATATAGTTAGTACAACTAACTATATAGGAGCAATTTCAATGGTTTTTTAAATGCTAATTCCTAACTATATAAGGCCTGAAACCTATGGTTGTTTCAGTGAATTTCAAAGGTTTTTTAAATGCTAACTCCTAACTATATATGACCTGAAACCTATGGTTTTTTAAGTGAATTTGCAAGGTTTTTTAAATGCTAATTCCTAACTATATATGACCTGAAACCTTTGTTTTTTTTAAGTGAATTTGCAAGGTTTTTTAACTGCTAATTCTATTAGCGGATAACGTTTAAATATGTTAATATCCTTCTGGGACCACTTTTTAAATGCTAATTCCTAACTATGTCAGGCGTGAAACCTATAGTTTTTTTCAATAAATTTCAAAGGTTTTCTAAATGCTAATTCTATTAGCGGATAACGTTTAAATAAGTAAATATCCTTCTGGGACCACCTGAGCAGCCCTAGGGGGTCAGGGTGTTTCTACCCTGCCCCCTTTTTGAGTTCTACACGTTTGTTTTTCTGCTTCTTTTGTGCCTCGGTCTACCTAGCACAAGATTAATGCCAACACTTCCTGGTTAGAAGTGAACACCTGCACTACACTTCCCCGGACAGAGGGAAGGAATGCCTTCAGTGCAAGTCGGATCGCCCGCAGTTCCAGAAGGTTGATATGGAGCCGGGACTTCGCCGGAGACTAGAGGTTTCTGATCTCCGCCTCTCCCATGTGGCCCCCCCAGCCCAGGAGGGACGCATCCGTCACTACTACGTGCCCCGGTTGGGGTAGGGAGAGGGATCTGCCGCTGACCCAATCGCGGTCCGTGAGCCACTACTGCAACTGCCTCGCAGTGCCCTCCGAGATCAGGACGTAGTCGGACAAGTTGCCCTGATGCTGGGCCCAGTGAAACTTCAGGTCCCACTGCAGAGCCCGCATCCGCCACCTGGCGTGATGCACCAGAAGGATGCAGGAGGCCATCAGCCACAGAAGCCGCAGTGTCAACCTGACTGAGACGCGGCATAAAGGCTGAAAGATCGGAATCAGAGCCTGAATATCCCTAACCAGCTGTTCGGGAGGATAAACCTGAAACTGCGCTGAATCCAGAACCGCTCGATGAAGAGGAGCTTCTGAGAGGGACAGAGTTGTGACTTCAGCACATGGATGGAGAACCCCAGCAGGTGCAGGAGGTCGGCCGTAGTCTGGAGGTGGCTGACGACTGTCTGGGGCGAGCCCGCCTTCAACAACCAGTCCTCGAGATAGGGGAAGACTGACACCCCTAATCTGCGCATATGAGCTGCGACCACCGGCATCACTTTCGTGAACACCCGAGGGGCGCTAGTAAGGCCAAAGGGTAGCACAGTAAACTGGAAGTGCTTGCGGCCTACCCTGAACCGCAGGTAATGCTGTTGGGCCGGCAGGACGAGGATGTGAATATATGCGTCCTGCAAGTCCAACGCTATCATCCAGTCTTCTGGGTTTAGGGCAGCTAAAACCTGAGCCAAAGTCAGCATCTTGAACTTCTCCTTCCGGAGGAAGCCGTTGATGTTCTGCAGGTCCAAGATAGGGCGTAGGCCCCCTTTGCCCTTCTTGGGAACCAGAAAGTAGTGGGAGTAAGAATCACACCCTACTTCTGGCCCAGGAACGTGCTCGATGGCCCCCTTGGCCAAGAGGGCCGTAACTTCCTCTTGCAGTAGTTGCAAGTGATCCCCCGACACACACGGTGGTACTGGGGTGGCATGGCTGGAGGAGTTGCCTCGAAGGGGAGGGAGTAGCCCCTTCGGACGATTTGCAGCACCCACCTGTCCGATGTGATGGAGCGCCAGTGGAGGAGGTGATGGCGAACCCTGCCCCCCACTGGCGCCAAAGGGCCTGAAAGCTCGGACTAGGAAGGCTTTGAGGCGGATGCTGCGGGGTGGATGTGGACTGGCCTCGCCGCTGTCCCCTGGCACCGCCACGGCGGTTATCACGTCCGCCGCCACGCTGGATGTAAGTCTGCGGCCCGTGGCTGGCAGGATGTGAGAGGGCGCCCCTTCCTTGGCCACGAAAGAAGCGAATGGCAGAAGTTTGCTGGCGCAGGCCCGACAGGCCCAAGGACTTGGCCGTAGCCCTGGAGTCCTTGAAACGCTCAAGCGCACTGTCTGCCTTGTCACCAAAGAGGCGACGGCCATCAAACGGCATGTCCATGAGGGAATTCTGGACATCAGCTGAAAAGTTGGTGAACCTCAGCCAGGCATTGCGGCGAACTGCCATCGCTGTGGAAATCGCCCTGCCCAGCGAGTCCGTTGTATCCAGCCCACAACGGATAGAGTACAGTGCTGCATCCCGCCGTTGCGCAAGGGCTTGAGCGAGTTTGACCCGGGCCTCCACCGGGTAATCTGGCAGCACGTCCGTGACTGTGTCCCACAGTGAGTGGGTATAACGGCCCAAAAGGCAAGCGGTGTTGGCCGACGGCAACCCCAAACTGAGTGAGGAGAACAGCTTCCTACCGAACTGCTCATACCTTTTGGATTCCCGATCAGGTGGAGCAGTCGGGAATGCGGTCTGGGAGTGAGAGGCCTAGATAACCAGGCTCTGGGGGTGGGGTGGGTGGACAGGAAGCTAGGGTCGCCTGGGGCCGGGCGGTGGCACCTTGCCACGTTCCAATCTACAGGGGGACCTGTAGCAGGCCTGGAACAAGTGCTAAACAGAACGTCAGTAAGGGCCTCATTAAGTGGCATTAGAGGCTTCGAAGAGCTTGCCTGCGGTTTAAGGACCTCGGTGAGGAGGTTAGTTCTCACGGCCGCGACGGGTAGCTCAAGACCCAAGGCCCTGGCTGCCCTCGTCAGCACCACGCTGTAAGCAGCCCCCTCCTCCCTACCCACGGTAGGAGGGGAGACAAAGCCAGTGTCGGGCGAAGTGTCCAAACCACTGGCCTCCCCTAGATCCACTGCCCAGTCCTGATACGACTGGCACTCTCGTGCCAGAGGGTCCTCAGACCCCTCCCAATCCCCCTAGTCTCCCATCTCCTGATAGTCAGATGCAAAGGCTAGGGCCAGATCATAGAAGATTTGCTCTTCTCTCGGCGTCGAATGCGGCATCGAGTGACGCCGGTCCGACGCCGGATCCAGACCGAGGGAGGGACCGGGGACAATGTCGCCCGGGGACGGCGTCGGGGACGACACCCTGGGGGTCGGCGCCGGCGGAGGGGTCGTAAGGTCCACCAGTGGCGACCCGGATCCGGTGGGGCCCTGCGGCGTCGGGACCGAAGTCGTCGACGGCGCCGGGGCCAAAGCACCCGACGGGACCGGGGCCAAAGCACCAGGCCCACTTGGGCTCCCAGTCAGGGCAGCGGGGCCGGAAGGCGCCACAGCGGGACCCGACGGAGGAGAGAGCAACCTCATGGCCGTGAGGAAGACATCGATCTCCTCTGGCGTCGCGTTCAGCCCAGGGCCCGGCGGGTATGGAGCTGGCAGTGGCGTCTGCGGATCCAGCGGAGCCGTCCGAACCCCCGGCAGCATCGCGCGAGCGTCAGGGGGAGTCGGAAGAGTGACTTCTTGTGCCTCTTACCTGAGGACTTAGAGCCTGACGAATGGTGTCGACTCGCCGAGCTCCGACGACTGCCGGAGCTCGAGGCGCTTATGGGACCGCTCCCACCTAGCCTTCGACGTCAAGGCCCGGCAGTCGGGGCACGACTTGTCGTCGTGGTCGGCCCCAATGCAATACAGGCACCGACGGTGGGGGTCGGTAACCGACATCAGACGGTTACAGTCGGCATAGGGCTTGAACCCGGGCATCCCTACCGGCACTGAGAGTCTACCGACTCGAAAAAGGGACCCAAAAAGGATCGAAAAAGTTAGTCAAAAAGTGACTAAGAAGTACTGCTTTTTCCATATCTGCACTTGCTGGCACGAAAAAAAGAACTGACGTCAGCGCGCGAGGGCGGCGTCTAGTACTCTGACAACGTCATCCCGGCGCCAACGATGCCGACAACGGACGCGGAGCCCCAGACGACGCCTACCGACGCGCAGGGGTACTGCTACACAAAACTTTCCAGATCCAGTCTGACGCCTGGGGATTTTCAATGGTAAGGAATCTAACACTAACCTGTTTCTTTCAGATCTAGACTTTACCGACATGAGGACGCTTAGGCCCTCGCCCTGTCCGCTGTCAAATAGAGACTCCCATGTGACCACCAACACCGTAGGAGCCGCGGGCAGGCTTTCTTTACAGGCAAGTGAGTAGCTTTGGTGAAGTGAATACGGCATAGCTAGTACACTATCTCCGTTTCTATGCAGCACTTTGGGGTTTTCCCATAAAGCAATACCCTGTGTTTTTTATTTTATTTCTCCCTTACAGAGTCTGACTAAAAGCCTCCCTTTCCCCCATCTGAGCTCATGAGGTCACATTTTAGCACATTACATGTATGTTGTTGACTTATTTTCACAATGTAGGCTGGTTATAGAATATTAATGCCGTAGTTGAATTAAGACAAGATATTTGTGTATATGTGCTGTTTGTCCTTCTATATTGAGTCTTCACTTATCACACATTTCAACAATTTAATCCTAGTTTGGTTGGCACCCAAATGTTTTCCTCACCACCAGTATTGTAGGAAAGGAAAATAGATCACGTGTTCCACACGGTGATGTGTTCCATAATTCTTAACAGTCATATTAATCCAGCTCCAAGACATGCACCCACATTTTAATAAATCATTTATAATGTACTGTGGCCCCAAAAACAATAAACAGGCACGCCTGAAAGTGGGAGACTCATTTCTTCAATGCACAAGCACTTTTTCCTACTCTGGCATGATTTTTTACGGATAGTGGCTCTTGGCAAGCCCACATAGCACATAGTGGGAGCAAGCTATCTAGAGCCATAGGCTCTCTACTCAGTCTACCTCGCTCCATAAAGGGGGAGCCTTGGTCCCTTTATTGAATATCTTCAAGACACAATGTCTCCCAGTTTCCACTTATGGAGCAGAAATGTGGGGTATTGATAGATGCCCCCAAATTCAAGGGAACAAATTATGTAGGAAAATGTAGGGGACGCCAATTTCGAGCTCTAACTTTGTCAGTCATAGTGAATTGAATATTCCCTAGTTTGAGGATTATATTAGTGCTCGCCCACTTCTCCCTTGGTTAGCAATCTGAAATATTATGGAGTTAGATCTCTCACGAAACATTATAATAGATTGTGTCTCCTGTGAAAAAGGTAGAAATATTCTGTGGCTGGCATACATAGAATCCTGTTTGTATAAGTTAGGCCTCCATCAACTGTTTTGAGAATCCAGATGGCCCTCATATCATCAGTAAAATACATTTGCGCACTGCCTGGTTTGAATTTGCACATGAAAAGAGACTGAAGAATGAGCTTAGTAAATCCAGAGTGGTAGCCTATCAGAAAATGATGGATAAACCCCAATTCAAAGGTACATGCTGAGCCCGATGGGACAATGGGAGTGCACTCTGCTATGCTGCATCAGGGAAGGCACAGTCAAATATCTGCGAAGCTTTCCATCAGGTTTTCAAACTAACTGAGATTCCCACCCCTGTCCATGCAATGGGAGGTTGGGTCAATCAATGTTACATTTTTTATTGTTTTGTGTCTTCTATTTAATATACACCAAAAGTTTTCTATTACCATTAATTAAGCATTGTATCACATATTTTAGAGAAGCTTATGATATCCTGTTCCAATTGAATAATGAGGAATGCATCTGTCATGTTGGATTGTTTCTGAAAACTGCGATGTGAGGGCCCGACACACAATGACTGTCTTTTAATGCTCAGTTTTAGTTGCATAATATTATGATGATTGCGCTGATTTTACTGTTTTAGTATGGACATGATCCAGAGCACAATTGTACTTTTTAACTGGTTTTAACTATTTATGTATCTTTGCACATTTATGGCTACTTGTGTAACCGATTAAAGATTTGTGAACCTGAATCTGGTACACTGCTTCTGGATTTTAATTCTGGTTTCTTGCATTGAGAGAGCCACTATTCAAAACACCAAGTAATTCTGATAAAAGATGCATCTAAACAAACTGTCATTGCACCAAAACATTAGTTGTATTAATGATGATATAAGCATTTATTTACCATGTCTGTAGTGTGTTTCCACACTCAGATTCCTTATCTTTAATTTCAAACCTGAAACAAATAATTAAAAGTATTTACATATGTAACCTAAAAAAATTCACTGACACTTTTGTGACTGCCGAAATTAGAAAAATAAATGAATGCCCCCACGATCCACCAAAGGAACCTTCACTACCACTTCTCCTGTGACACAACCCACTTAAGATCCCATAACAATCCTATACACAAGACCAAGAACACCCCATAACCCCCGCTCCCTCACTAAACATGCCACGGAAATCTGGGACACCATCACCACCCTCTCCATGGACATTGCCTTCATCACTGAAACTTGTATCAATCACTCCACGAACCCAGATATCACCACCACTGTTGAAGGCTACAAGATGATACACCGAGACCGCACAGACAAAGAAGACAGAGGTATCGCCATTATCTTCAAGGATACCATCTGAACACTTCAACTTCCTACTACAAACTGATGCAAGGACCACAATAAGAGGAACCCTTGCCTTCAGACCCAGGAGCCCGGAGCAACATTCTGCATTGCCATCCCTAACCTCATTGCCCCCCTAGTAATCGACTCTCAAGACTGTCCTACTTGGCCACATCAATTACCCCAACAATGCCAACTCTGTCAAACTCCTGGAGTACCTCGGCAACATCTGCCTCACCCAACTGGTCACCCGGACCACATACAAAGCCGGACACACACTCAACCCCATTCTTACCTACAGAGACATAATTAAATTTAAACACACCACAAAACTCACCAAGACTGACCACACTATTGCACACTTCACCATTGTCGACATTCAGTACACCATCACTAAGCATCACATCTCTTCCCACGGCAGCTCGAGCAAGGTCACTGAATCCCAATGGACACACACCCTCATCTCCAACCAACTTGGATCCTCAGCAGACCTCGGCCAGGCTGTCCATAATTTTAATGCCTGAATTACCAACAGTGCCAACAGAGTTGCCCCACTGACACCTACTAAACCTAACAAAACCTCCAAACATGAACACTGGTACAACCTCAGAACTCAGGACCACCAAGCACAACTGCCTCCAACTGGAGAAACAATGGCACACCACCAAGAACCTCGCCGACAGAGCTGCTCACAAAACAGCCCTCAACAACTACCACTGGCATATCAAACAAACCCAGAAAGCAGCCACCTCCACTCGCATCGACTCCACTGCCAACCACACAAATAAACTCTCCACAATAGTCAAAAAGTTCTCCAAACAACAGCCACCATCCCCTCCCCTCCTCCTGCAACACCCTCTCACACTACTTCCATAGCAGGATCACCACCTACAACAATTTCAACCTCCAACCCATTACCATCTGGTCTCCTCTCCCTGCCCTGGCCACCTCAGCAATTATGTCTTCTATCTCCTCTAAGGCACCCACTGCCCCCTGCCTCCACCACCTCTACAACATACAATGAGCCCTATCAGCACGCATCTCACCAGCATCCTCATCACCTCCATCTCCTCAGTTACCTTCCCAGAGAAATGGAAACACACCAAAGTCAGCCCCCTTGTAAAGAAAGCCTCGCTGACCCCAGCGATCTCAAAAAGTATAATCCGATCTCTCCTGCTCCCCAACCCAGCCAAAGTACTCATGGAAGCCATCAACTAGAAGCTCACCGAATTCCAGGAACATAAACATTTACTGGAGCCTCACTGTCAAGGTTCTGGGCAAATAACAGCACTAAAACCTTGCTGATTGATGCCACAGACATCAGAACACTCATGGACCATGGAGAATCCAAGACCCTGATCTCCCTCAACCTCTCTACTGCCTTCGATACCATCTCCCCAATTGATCTTCTGGCTCAAATGAGGGCCTCTCCAACACCAAAATCAACTTTTGCATCACCATGACCAATCTAAGCAAATGGATGGGGGAAAAGTGCCTCCAGCTCAACTCCGACAAAAGTGAGGAACTTATCTTCAGAAAGAACTCCTCTGCATGGGACCACGGCTAGTGGCCTGCAGAACTCAGGCCAACACTGACCGACCATGTACACAATCTTGGCATTATCCTCGAAAGCCAACTTACTATGAAATGACAAGTCAAAGCTGTCACCTCCTCCTACTTTCACACACTTCACATTCTCCACAGAATCTTCAGATGGATCTCTACCAACACCAGAAAGACCATCATTCAGGCCCTCATTACCAGCCACCTTGACTTCGGCAAATCCCTCTACGCCGGCATCTCCACCCAGCTCCACAAAAGACTACAAACTATACAGAACTCTGCAGCCAGACTCATCCTGGATCTCCCCAAACGTACCCACATCGCTCACCACCTTTGAAACCTCCACCGGCTTTCCATCCAGAAGAGATGCCAGTTCCTAAAGTTAGAAGTCCTAACTTTACTACTCCTAAACTGAGAAAAATCCTAACTTTAAGACTTTCGGTATTCAAAGAAGACATTTAGGAGTCCTAAAGTTAGGACTCCTAACTTTACTACTCCTAAACTGAGAAAAATCCTAACTGTAAGACTTTCGGTGTTCACAGAAGGCATTTAGGAGTCCTAAAGTTAGGAGTCCTAACATTACTAGTCCTAAACTGAGAAAAATCCTAACTTTCAGACTTTCGGTATTCACAGAAGGCATTTAGGAGTCCAAAAGTCAGGACTCCTAACTTCTGTGAATACTGAAATGAGTAAGGGCCCGATGTAGGTAAACGCGATTTTCCGATTTCAAAATACCGAGGCGGGCCGAATCGGTATTCTGAAATCGGAAAACGAGATGTAGGGGAAAATAAGCGAATGAATACCGAATCGGTCGGCATCGGTAATGAGAATCGGTACGTTCCGATTCGGCACGGTCCGAATCGGAAAGTACCGAATCGGCTAACAACGAATCGGAAATTACCGATTCGGCTACCACCGAATCGGATAGTCCCGAATTGGCGAATACCGATTCGGTAAAAGCCGATTCGGTAAAATCCGATTCGGCAATCATAGATTCGAAGCCATGAAAACACACCCATGGCGAAAAAGCCCATAGGAATGCATTGAAGGAACCGATTCGGCTTTTACCGAATCGGATAATACCGAATCGGATTTTACCGATTCGGCTATTACCGATTCGGTAAAAGCCGATTCGGCAAAAGCCGATTCAGCCAATGAGGTGGCTCCCCCTCCCCCACCCAAACAGGGAGTGGCAACCCTGGCAGGTGCAGCTAATTAAGAAGTTTCTGGAGAGCCAGCCTGAGCTCAACACTCACAGTTAGCAGCAGTGGGAGTAGGAGGTTGCCAACTGAACTGGAGAACATGGCAGAGCAGTCAGGAAGCCAGAAGTCCTCCCAGAAGAGGAAGCCGAAGTTCACCACCACCGAACTTCAGGTGCTGGTCGAGGAGGTGGTGAGGGTGCACCGCCAGCTGTTTGGCAAGCTGTCCCTCAACGTGCCAGACAGCACAAAGAGGAGGATCTGGGCCGACATCGCCCAGAAGGTGAATGCTGCGGGTGTCACCCCCAGGTCCATAGAAGAACTGAAAAAGAGATTCTATGACATCCGCAGCCTCACGAAGAGGAAGATGGCTGACATACAGAGGCAGGCTGGACTCACTGGAGGAGGCAACAACCCGGTACCACCCCTCACCGAGCTGGAGGACCTGGTCTCCAGCACCATTGAGAGGGAGAGTGTCAGTGGAATCGGGACCCTGGACAGCTCTGCGAGAGCTCCAGCTACAGGTAAGAAGCATGCGCATCATGACACACCCTACCAGACACCTCCCCATTAGACACAATGCATAGGCAAACCCCAGCACAGTACTGTCACCAACATACAAGAGACAAGCATCATGGTACATGTAGTCAGCAGAAGTTAGCTAAATATGGCAGTGCAGAATCACAAGACAGGAAACAGTGTGACACAGTGTAAGGAGATGCAAGGACATGTGGAATGCTATAATTGTACTGACTGTAATACATCGGCACTCAGTTTACAAATGCTTCTTTGTACCTAGGGGCCCCATCAGGCGGAACAACAGTGACAGCAGAGGGAGCAGCACCGTCCGACACTGCAGTCGCAGGGCTGAGCACCAGCCAGGCTGGCCAGGAGGAGGAGGAGGAAGGAGACACCACAGGGCTAGGTATGGAGGGAGTCCTGGTCATTGACTACGATGCACTGCACTCCCCAGTAATGGCCAGCACACCCCCCTTGCATTTCTCCCCAGAGAACTCCCCTACAAGGGACACCATTCCGCCTACACCAGCTCCTGCCACAACCGTGGCCTTGCCACCTGTTCAACCTGTCCTGGGAGCAGGGGCTCAGGGACCGGCCAGCTTCACACCCCCACCAGTGGCACCCCAGCCCACTCAGCAGGCCGGAAGCAGCAGTGCCCGGCGCCGTACCATCACCACCACTGCTGCACCAGCACGGGAGGGCAGTGTATTCCTGGGCCTGGAGGGACAGATGGTGAAAATTCAGAGGCAACAAGCAAGATCCACTATGGCCTGCCAACGCCAGCTCCTGCAGCACAACATGCAGATGGGAGAGTTGGTCAAGGGATTCCAGGCCGTAGTGGAATCGAACAAGGAGGTGGCAGCAGGGTTAGGCAGGCTAACCACTGCCATCACCCACTCATCAAGCAGACAGGAGGAGCATGAGCTGGTGCGCAGGCGGGATGCCCGGGTTTTGAACCGCGCCATGGGCCGCCTTGCAGCGGCGACGGCACAACTGTGCCATCGCAGCGCCAACCAGGAATCTGTCCTTAGTCAGCATACGGCTGAGCTTACTAGGGGGATGGCCCGGATCACCACTGCCATGGAGGCCATGATAATTTCAAACACCGCCTCCAATCCGGCCCTGGACCTGGGTGATGCTGGGGACAGCAGCAGCCGCAGCAGCCCGGCCAGCGCTGCGTCTGAGCCACGGAGGAGCACCAGGCGCTCCGCTGATGCTGCTGGGCATTCAGAGGGGGCTGAGGGACACCCCAGTGGGTCTGGCAAGCGGGCAAAGAAATAGCCTGGCAAGGGCGGGTGAGGCAACCAGTACCTTGGACTTTATTTTATTTACCATACTCCTTTTTTTGTTGCACATCAGTGCTGTAACTGTGGTGCAACACTATTAAAATTTGTTTTTTCCAAGCAACATTTAGCTGTCTTTGCATCTGTACTCAGTCAGAAATAGTTCTCAGTGATCTCCTCACGTCTGTATCTGCCATCACTTGGCGTACACACCCCAGCTGGCTGTGTCAGTGGCACAGCTTCGTCGTCGTCATGGTCCTCGTAGTCAGACAACTCCACCTCAGTGCCCTTCTTCACCGCAAGGTTGTGTAACATTGCACATACAGCTATGATCTTGCAGCAGGTGATGGGGGTATACTGCCTTGCACCTCCACTCTTGTGCAGGCATCTGAATCTACTTTTCCAGATGCCAAAGGTCCGTTTGACAACATTCCTTGTGCGTATGTGGGCCCGGTTATACCTCCTTTGGCTGGGTGTGGAGGGGTTGAGGTAGGGGGTGAGTATGAATGAGCGGAGGGCATATGCACTGTCGCCTGGAAGAGAAAGGGGTCACATTAGACACATGCATACATGTATTCCACCTACCTACTATGTGTTATGGGGGTCTGATGATGTGTCTCACCTAGGAGGTATCCTTCTCCAAATTCGCCAGCCATCAGCCGTTCATATATGCCGCTCTGTTGGAAAATATAGGAGTCATGGGTACTCCCTGGAAATTTTGCTACCAGGTCTGTGATGGTGCACTTTGCATTGCAGATCACCTGCACGTTGATGGTGTGTGTAGACTTGCGATTGCGGTATATGTATTCGGTGTCCGCTGGTGGGCAAATCGGAATGTGCGTGCCATCTATGCAACCGATGATTTGGGGAAATTGTGCCATCTGGTAGAAGTCAGCTTTGGTTTGTAGCAGTTCTGCGTGGGTTGCAGGGAAAGAGATGTATTGGTCCATCCTGTGTATCATGGCGTCAAGGAATGTGTGGAAGAACCTTGACAGGCTGCTCTGGCTCACCCCTCCTGCTGCTGCTACACCACTTTGATAGCTGCCAGACGCTAGCAGGTGTAGGCTGCATAGCACCTGGATGTGCGCAGGGATGGCGTGTGCCCTTGGGGTGTGGTGGTCCAAGAATGGCTTGAGATCCCTGATGAGCTCAAGTATGGTGTCAGAGTCCAGCCTGTATCTCTGTAGTATCTCTGCCTCTGTGAGCATGAACAGGGTTATCCTCTGTCTGTAGACCTGTTCATTTCTTAGCCATTCCCTCTGTCCTTCCTGCTGTAGCCGTAGCCGCCTCGCAATGACATAGAAAGCTGCCATCCTGCAAGTTGCAATGCATTTTGGGACTGTTTATATGGGTTGGAGTTGGTTACCACCTGATTGCAATCCATGGTAAATACTGAGTGAATTCTACCGATTTTGAGCCGATTTCGGTGTTTCTGTGCCTCCCTACATCTCCCCAACTGTCGGAATCGGGGAATTTCCCGATCGGCGATTCCTACGATTCGGCATGTTTTCTGATTCGGCTCATGTCCGAATCGGTCTTACTACCGAATCGGTACATGGACCGAATCGGTGATTTTCCGATTCGGTGTCACTAACGATTCGGTACATGGACCAAATCGGTGAATTTCCGATTCGGTGTCACTAACGATTCGGTACATGGACCGAATCGGTGATTTTCCGAATCGGTGTCACTAACGATTCGGTCAATGGACCGAATCGGTGATTTTCCGAATCGGTGTCACTATCGATTCGGTACATGGACCGAATCGGTCTTTGCATCCGAATCGGTGTTTTTCCGATTCGTTACATATCCAATTTTCGGTATGTACGTATCGGATTCTTTCCCATTCGGTACTCATTCCGATTCGGTTTTCACTCCGATTCTTTATGTTTTTTGTTCCCTACATCTCGATGGCTGTTTACCGATCGGTAAGGGCCAAAAATCGGTATTTTCGGCCGTTACCGATCGGTAACGCCCTACCTACATCGGGCCCTAAGTGCCTTCTGTGAATACCAAAATGGTAGTAAGTTTAGGATTTTGTCTTAAGGTAGTTATGTGAATCAGGCCCTTGGTCTCTGCGTCCGGAGAAAATGAAAGGCTGTATACATAGAGGTTTCACTCTAAAATTTGGTGAAGGCGTTTCTGCCAGGAGTGTTCTACCCTTGAAAGCCGCAGAGAGGACTGTGACTGGAGTGCCATCACAGTCATACGTAAAGTAAAGTAAATTCTTGAGCCTCACCAATCCAGGTAGCTTTTGCTGTCTCTGAGGATTCAAAGAGGTACACCACAGTGGCTACTTGCTGGGTTCATATATTCCACAGTATTGCTTTTACTGTAGCTAGCTCAAAGACGTAGAACGCATATTTGCTGGGCTCTAAATAGTAGTTTTGCAAACTGGCAAAATGATGTTCGTAAAAAAATTACAGAACTCATTGTAGATAAAAACAATCTACTTTAATTAATGTAATACGATTAAACAACTGTATTAAATAGTTATACTGTGTAACAACAATATGTGTGTGTGCATATGGGATCAAAAAGAGAAATCAAGAATTTTGAATATGGAAATCGTTGTCTTCCTTTTTTCAGTCAAGATTATTCACAAATGTATATCAAACTCCATGGTGACAAGAATTTCAAAATATTCCATCAAATATGCTCATAAATGATTTTGTTTCTTCATCTGAAGGACTCGCACTGGAATTGAAACACACAAAAAAAGATTGTTTACTGTTATTTTTTTAGTATGGAATTAGTATACAGAACTCTCTGGGAAAACAGATGACTAGTATGCTAATTTTTGCCAGTGTTCTAGCTCAATAGACAGTATTCTGCTAAATTCGATGCTTTTAATATTACATTGTAGTGTATACAATGTAATTACATAAAACAGGTAAATGAATATAGTGTTGTGGGATCATAAATCGTGTTATTTACTTTCAGTAACATTCTTTCTAATGGATATGATAGCTTCTGCTGATTTCTTAAGTAACCCCTTCCAAGACACTGAATACCAGATGTACAACTCTTTTTTATGGTCGCAGACGAGAGATCGGCTCATTTGGGACCGTAAAAAAGGATCCAGGCATGTACAAAAGCTATTTTGCAAGTCACTGAATCGCTAAGTAGTGTTTATGACTCTCGCTATTAGGAAGGGGCGTGCCTTTTGTGAGTATGCAAAAATATTTTTTAAGAGTAGGCAGTGGTCCCAGGTTTTTTTTTTAAATGCATCCTGTTTTCCTTTAAGGAAAACAGGCTGCATTTAAAAACAAGCATTTGCATAGCCAATAGGTCTTGCCTTTGGGACCTTATAAGTGTGTAGCTAGGCAGCACATTATCAGCTGTGAAACAACAAGCAGGTGGGTTTACTTAAATTCCCGCACTGAAACCTGCTCCCACTTATAAAGTAGCTGTATTAGCCTTTTAACATGTGACAGGAGGATTGGATACTAATAGAACACTGGCCCGGTGCAATAACACCTCTTCTGTCTTTTTCAGAAATCTAAGCGCCAAGATACTCCCTGGAGTGGTAGCGCGCTATATAAGTATTTTTTTCACTTTTCACTTTCACTTTCATGCTGAGGGTATCATTTGGAGGGTTAGTGGGACCAGCACTGGTAAGACTACTACAAGGGCCCCGAATATAGAATAAATTGCATGACAAGACTGTGGTGATATCTGAGGTTCCAGGAGAAAATTGGAACAACACTGTACGAATATACCTGTTTGTACCCGACTGAGCTTATAGCTCGCTAAGGGACGGGGGGTGGGGAGCTCAAAATATGAACTCTAACCCCTATATTGACCCTCCCGGTACAATTTTTGTGAAGATGGAGATTACGTGCTTTTTTTGAAAATGAGTAAGCAATAAAGTTGAAAAAAGTATAACAAACAAAACCTTACATTTCATAAATAATAAACACAACAAATAGCCGCCTGAGGAGTATCGCTGCCCTTGTGTAAATGTCAAATGAACAATAGCTGCGCACCAACATCTAGCGTGCCCATGCTGTAGCTGTCAGTCAGTTTTGCGGCGCTGTAGGGGCTAGGATGGGAAGCCGCTGGAGTTCTAGTCAGTTCAGAGCTTTGGAATGTACCACAAGCATGTACTTTCTATCGCAGTCAGGACAGGACTGAGACTGAAAGCTGCTTTGGGATCTGCTGTAAAATAACATCTCTATCATTCATGATACACTAAGCAAGCATAGCGAGTGAGCAGAGCCCAGAGAGCGCCCTGGGCAAAACCACATTTGGCGCCCTTCCATTTTGCCCTCTTCAACTGTCTGTGGTGAAAATTGTTATGTCGTGGGGCCCTAGGCCCACATGCTGCTAATGACTGCGACACGGACACCAGTATGGATAGTTGGTTAATGAGCCTCGAGCACGTGCGCTCGGCTCTCTTTATTGACTGTGTCACGTGATGACGTGACATCAGTGGTGAGTGGGTGTTAAGTGTTTCATTACACGTAGAACAACTAGACTGTGTCTGCTAGGACACAACATTCCTCCCACAATTTGATAAAAATTAAGGAAAGACAAAAGTCCGAACCTGTGGGAGAAAGGACATAAATATACAGTAATTACAAATTTACACTGAGCCTCTTCAGCTGCTTGCTTGATGACGACTGTGGAAGCTGCTGCTGAAACTTTAGTTCTTCTTGGCTTGACGTCTTGGTTCTCGGTGGGCGTGCTCTTCTGGACTTGCACCGTGGAAGTGTGTTGGTCAGTCCACTGAGATCTTGTTTTTGAGGATGACGTCAAACAGGATGACCAGATGTTACACTTGAAGGATGTTGTCTTCTAGTGGTCCGTCGGTTTCTTCACTGTAGGCAGCTTGGCTTTACATTACAAAGGATGGAGTGTTTGAAGGACATTCTTCTCACTAGGCCGCCCCTCTCTCGGGTGTTCTCCTGCCACGAGATGTCCCGGAGGCCCTTTTCATCAGGTTTCCACTGGGCCGGGTATTATTCCACAGTGTTGCTCCACCTCCACAGTCTGCGTGTGAATGGAGGAGACGATGAGGGTACTACCTCACAAGGTCCGTAGCTCCACCTGAAGGGTAGTTGTTGACTCCTGCCTTTGCGCACAAGTTCCTCTTCTTCCTGGGACGTGCAGGTTAGACGGCGATGGATCCATCTCTCGTGTCGGGACCCTCTGCCACCGGTGTCCCTGAGGCCTTTGCCCCTTGGATCTCCACGGGCTGGTGTGGAAAGGTCAGTTCTCCTTGTTCAGGCCATCTGAGCTCCCTCCTCATCCAGATTTCCGGTCGATGTCAACGGTGGGTGTTGCCAATGGTCCGGCCTGTGCTCTCCTGTAGTCGACGGGTCGTCGGGGTCTTGTGACTAGATGCCTGTTCTGTTCTTGGTGCCATCAGTGTTCTCCTGGACGTGTGGGTCACTGTACACGATGTTGTGGTGTGTGTCACCTCTTCTTCTTGTAAGTGTGTAGACTTATCACACCTCTCCTCACCTTTTCCAGATGTTGTTCTTGGCGTCGTGCCACATGACTTCTTTCTTCATTCTTTTCTCCCTTCTCCTTTTCGCGACACGGTGCGGTCACCTT
Source organism: Lissotriton vulgaris (assembly GCF_964263255.1). Lineage (NCBI taxonomy): Eukaryota > Metazoa > Chordata > Amphibia > Caudata > Salamandridae > Lissotriton > Lissotriton vulgaris. The sequence goes on along the minus strand of NC_141685.1, from coordinate 555,001,812 downwards.
TCTTCCTTTGTCTTGCTGACCTGGCTTCTTCAAGCAGAGTGCACTCCGCCTGTTTCAGTCTGGTTTTGTCCTGTCTTTAGGACACTGTCTTCTCTCCACTCTTCAGTGACTGGACCGGTCATTACGATCTTCTTTCTTGCCTCCTATTACTTCTTTTCTTGTGGATTGTGCGTCCGTCTCTCCGGGTCTTCTTCCGGACATTCTCCTGATTTCTCAGTTCACGGACGTCTTCTGGTAGGACATCTTCATCCTGACTTCTTGGCAGAATACCTTCTCTGCGCCTTTATGGCGGGTCAGCATTCCGGCGACCTGTTGGCAGGTCGGTTTTCTCTTCTCCTGTTCGGGCGACCATCTGGGTGATCGGCTTTTGGCGTTGGCGCACTTTTGACGGCGCTCTTCAGGTTCTGGAGGGTTACGTCACCTCTCCTTGAATCTTCTCCGGTAGGCGCACTTCTCGTGCGTGCTGCCGGTGAGACTCTTTAACTTCGTGGGGCATTAACCGTGCGCGGTTTCTTCGCCTCCTTTTGGCTGCGGGGTAACTTCGCGTCACTCTTCCATTGCACGTCAGTGTGCATTGCGGTTACAAGTTCTTGCTTCACTTTGTACCGGCCGCGGTACAACTTCAGTGTAGCTTTGTTCCTTGCGCTTCTTTAGCTCCTCTGGCGTTGTCGCTCTTCTTCACGTGCCTATCGCACTTTTCTTCTTCACACTTGGGTACTTGCCTCGCACGTCTTCTGGTGCTTTGGGTGTGGCTTCCTCTCTGTTAGGCGCTGTCCTGTACCATCCGCGTCCGGGGTACACTTGAGCGCTTCCAGTCGGTTGCCCTTGAATCTTGCTGCTTGCGGTAGACGTCTTGACTCTCCCTCGCCGTCCAGCGTGAGGTTGTTTTCTCTCCTGCTTTTGCGGTGAGCACCTGTGGCCACAGGCGTCACTTCTGCAGTGGTGATGGGTCTCCGTCCGCGTCGCTGCAGGCTTGTTCTAGTTCTGTAGGCTTTCCCTTGTGCTGTCTTATGCTTGTTTGCTTCGTTTGTGCTTCTTTTGGTGCAATTCTCCCCAGGGTCCACTAGATGGCTGTGTAGGCTGTGGGTCTTCTTCCAGCAGCAGTCTCCTCTTCTTGGTGACTTTCTTTCCTGTTTGTTCTTCCTTCCTTCGTGCTTGGAGTCCCAGGCTTGCAGGACCTGCTGTTATCCAGGAGTGTGCTGGACAGGAGAGGGCTGGAGTCATTGCTGGCCACAGGTAAGTCCCATTTCTTTTTCCTCTTAACGTTGGGGCAGTATGCAGCTTGCATCACTGGATCTGCAGTCCTCGTCCAGTGTTGGCGGCGCTAGCATTTAGCATTTGCACTTCTTTTCCGGGGATCCAGGAGGTGGGGGCACATTGTCACTTTATGCTGCGGGGGCCACCATGTGTCTTTTTATCTTCGCCCTTCCCTGCCCTCCGCCGCCGCAGCTCCACTTGCCTCACGCTGCACGGCGGGGGAGGGTGTTGGCGCTGCTTTCCGGGCTCCACTCCGCCTCCGGCCACACACGGAGCAATCGCCTTCCTCACACTCGACTGCTGGGCACTTTAGGGAATCACCGCTGGACCCTGCTCTCCATTGCCGCGGTGAGGGTCTCTTCTCTTCTTCTTGGGCCGCGCCTTGTGGGGGGGCTGACGCTGCTGTCGCTGGCCGGACACTGGTTCTCCGCTTCTTCTTTATTCCTCACCCTACTGCTGCCGGCTCATTCCTATCGGCACGCGGGGACAGGGGGACACTGCAGGCCACGGGTAGGCTCCGCTGGCTTAGCTCCACTGCATTCCTCCCTCCGGCTGCATCGCGCTCGGCGGGGCGCCATCGGGTTTGAGATGCTGGCTTGCCACCATGCCCGGCGGGGCGTCGCTGTAATCGCGGGTGGGCTCCGCTTGTTACTTTCACTTTCCCCAATCGCCGCAGCTCCTCGCTTCACACGCTGCGCTGGGTGGGGGACAGGGGATACTACAGGCAGGCCGCGGGTGGGCTCCGCTGGCACTTACTTAAATGTCTTTGTGGGTACACTCACGCCCGGCGAGACACGCTGGTCATGCGGGTGGGCTCCGCTTCATGTGCCGTCATAAGGGGGGGTTGCTCCTGGCATCCGCGACCCCCCGGGGCCATTCACAGTCCCCGGGCTCACCTCCGGCCTACGGGCCTCCTCTGCCACCGGGTGGGCTCCGCGTTGGCTCTTCAGTTTGGGCACAGTCTCGGCCGACCCGGGTTGGCTCTGGTCGGTCCACTTCTTCTCTCTGGACCCTCCGGCGGCCCGGCTGCACACGGCAGGGCTAGAGAGGTGTTCGGTGGGCTCCCGATCACCTCCTTATCAAAGGTTAGGCCCAGGGCACGCCCCGTGGGCACTCGGCAGCTGGCGCTGCTTCCTCTGGCGGTTCCCTTAGCTCGGGCAGGATTCTCTCCCCCTTCACCAATGGCTGTATCACGCTGGGGCTCAGCCACTCCTCGTCACCAAATGTTATGTCGTGGGGCCCTAGGCCCACAGGCTGCTAATGACTGCGACACGGACACCAGTATGGGTAGTTGGTTAATGAGCCTCGATCATGTGCGCTCGGCTCTCTTTAATGACTGTGTCACGTGATGTCGTGACATCAGTGGTGGGTGGGTGTTAAGTGCTTCATTACACGTAGAACAACTAGACTGTGTCTGCTAGGACACAACAAAAATAACGAGGTGACCCCTGCAGGTCCCTGCGCTGTGGTAAATATTTGATTTACCGTCCTAATTTCTATGCAGGTAAGTACTTAATCAATAATAACTCAATCGGAAAGAAAAAGGCAGAGTCCGTGGTGTTAGAGTTCTTAGGGGTTTTATTCCTTAAAAAGGAATGGTCATGACCGGATATCTTGTTCCTGCCACCACTGGGGTGCAGGAAGGGATAGAGAGCGGGATAGAGGGACACATTTTATTGACAATACATAGCTTATATACTTAAGTCACATTATAAAAACCAATACAGTAGGCGTAACAGCTGAGAGAAACAAGATAACAGCATACACGTGGTAGTGATACGTAATTAGAAGGCGTGAACTAGGCGTGAACTAGGCGTGAACATAGAGGTATGTGCTAGAAACGTCACAGGTAGGTGTCACAAGTGGGTGGCAACAAGCAGAATCTTGTAATGTCAGCAGAAATCTGAGGCCTGGATGCGCGCGCAGCTGCATGACGTGTGACTGACGTGAAACCGGAGGGTGCAGGGGACTTGACATTTACACTGGCGGAAAGAGACAGAAGTCTGGCATGTCAGATCAACTTGTACTTTATCATATCTGGTATCTGATGTTTTAGGAACCATATTATCTAGAAGGAAAGGTCTCTGGGGCAGAAGCTATTCTATACTGACTGTGAGTGCGTGTATAAGCGTCTAAGTGTCTGTATGAGATGAGAGGGGGCATGGGCCTACCATGGTAACAGAGACTATGAATTACTTGCACGGAGACAGTGAGGCCGGGCCCTTTGCTCTGCAGCTGGGGGAATGTTTACTTAAACTAGTAGGCAGGAATGCATTTTCGAGGAGCGGAACAGATAATTCGAAGGTTGAATACAGTCTTGGCAGGCAGCAGGCTGAGCTAAGCGCCATGAGCCGCACAGGGAGTAAGGCAGAGGTCACGGGTACAGAGGCAGCCTGGGCTGAGGCTTTCGGAGTCAGAAGGCAGGAAAAAAGACTCGATGGCAGAATTCAGGGCCTACTTCCCCAGAGCTGAAAAACGTGTAGAGTACACCACAAAAAGACGTTGGCATAGCATATTTAGGAACGGAATATTCAACCCATTCTGGGTGGGTCTGAAAGAGGACATGTTAACGTTGGACGCAAATGTATTTGCGTCTTCATAGCTGGCACAGGAGGGAAGTTACATGCACTTTAAGCTGGTACATGGAGTCGGTGGGGTACACGTAGGGGAACATTACTTGACCATAAAATTTATATTTCCTCATTCCCTCCTTGTTCCCTACGGACCCTTCATGATATATCGATCCTCATGAATCGATCAGTCTGTTCTTGTAACATCATTTGCTCATCTTTCTTCCTTTGGCGGTTTGAGAGAAGACTGGAATGTTCAATGCACGATGTGGCGCACAGTCCACAAATCGCTGGCCCACACTGTAGGCACAGGCAGCAACTGAATACTATGACAAGGGCAATGCCTAGGAAGGATAGGATCTTCCATCCCCAAGCGGTCAACGTTGTCCAGAACCAACCGGACCAAGTCCAGGTGCCTGGATTCTGATGTATCAAACCTGCAATTTTATGAAGACGTGTAATAGCTTGGTATACCGTTGGCGCATTTTCTGGAATGAAAACACAGCAACTTGACCCGATGACCTTACAAGCTCCGCCTCTATCTGCCAAGATGACGTCAATAACAAGACGATTTTGAAGGACAACAACCCGCATAGCGGACTGTTCCTCTGTTAAGTTACCTAGGGCGGAGGCCGTTTCATTCACTACTGCTTCGAGTGTTCTAGTTAATCTGCGTATTAATTTACTGTTTTGGACGGGACCTGTGAAGAAAAAGAATCCTTTATTGAAATCTGTGTATTGCTCCCATGCCGTTTCAGTGTAATCGACAATCGGGAGATCTCTTCGGAGTCTATTCTTTACTAGGTTTGTATTTCTGTGATAATCAGGAGGGGCTAGAAAAACAGGTGGCAGAAGGAATGCAATGTAACAGGTACCATCCCAATCTGGAGGTAAGCGTATGTATGCGGTATGACCACAAACAAAGTAGGAATGACGAGTAGCTCTAAAGGAAGATTTGCCTTGATCACTGAATTCGACCACAATAGTACATTTGCTATGACCTAAGTGTACTGAACCCTTCTTTCTGACACATAAATCACCAGTGACTGGTAATACTGACATAGCAGGGAGAACTGGAGCAGCTTCGGATTCGACAGTAAGAATCATAAGGCTAGTTGTATAATTACCTAATCCATATACTTCATTCTCTAGATCAGTTCCTATTCTAATGGGAAGTCCCTTCTTGTCAGGGTAACAGGCATTAAGCAGAACTAAGTTCAAGTTTCCCCAAACCCAATTCCCTTTGAAAACAGCGATATCAGGATCTAAGGAATTAATTATTCTAAACCATGCACCACAGGAGCCATTGTGAGTGAACGGGTACGGAAAGAGGGGCAGAACTCCCTTGTATTTCTGATAGGGAGGGAGTCGGCCACATATCCAGCAGTTTGTAGCGTTGTTGGTCTGATGGGAGTGATGTAACATACTAATGAATGTGTTGTTGCGCAGCGCGAGTCTGTAAGAAAGTTCGTGGGGAGGTAATTCACTAAAAGAATGTTCAGCAGAAACATTGTAAGCAGATTGTTCACGCTTGAAGATAGGGTAGTATATGGGAAGCAATATACTAACAACAATAATCAGAAGACTTAGAAAAAACATAATCAATAACGTCACTATACAGTGACTGCGGAGTGATTTACAATATGTACGTTTCTTGAGTTGTCTTTCTCTCTCTCTATCTCGATCTAGGGGATACATGTCAGAAACTATTTAACCGATTCACCTAGGGGAGGACTTAAACAATTAAACTGTCTGACTTGCTAGATCGAAGTTTCATACGGTATTCCTCTTGGGGAGTTTTCTCTTGTTTGGGAACTTTAAAGTCACTAGGTTTGATGCAGTCTTTGGAGGGGGTGGACGAGTCGGTTTCTGGCAGCAGTTCATTGCATTTTTTTATATGACACGTATGGATCCACCCCTTTCGGCCTTCCACCTTGATAGCGGTCCGCGTGGTAAGAAGGACGGTCTTCGGCTCTTTCCAGCGGGGCTCCAGCGGACTTTTCCTGTCGAAATTCCTAATTAGGACTGTATCACCGGGACGGACATCATGTGGCTTTACATCAGTGTTGTCAGGGAAGGCTGCGGCAACCTGTGAACGACATGATTGGAGTGCAGACATCAAGGAGGCAAGGTAATCTGTCAGCATATTACAATCAACATCTGTAATTTTCTTAGGAATGGGCGTCCCCCACATATTCGGTGGTCTCCCAAAGACCACTTCATACGGGGATAGTCCTGATCTCGAGTGGGCGACCATTCTCATATAGAACAATGCAACTGGCAGGGCGACTATCCAGTCGACCCCTTTCTCTTTACAAACTTTTGCAAGGCGTGTTTTTAGTGCCTGGTTATGCCTCTCTACAAGGCCAGCGGCTTCGGGATGTCGGACACAATGGAATTTCCACTGATATCCTAGCAGCAAAGAAACCTGTTTCATGAGTTCAGATGAGAATGGCTGTCCGTTATCTGAGTACACGACACGAGGCAAGCCGTATCGTGGGAAGAATTCTCGAACCAGCTGCCTGGCAGTGGTCGAGGCAGTGTAATCTGGAACTGGATATGCTTCGGTCCAACGGGAAAGTGCACAAACAACAACGAGGACATATTTGAATCCTCGACAACGGTCCATCTGGATATAATCCATCTGGAGGAATTCGAAAGGGTGATCGGGAGGATGAAATCCACCTTGCTCTACAGGGACGCTTTTTCCTGGATTGAACTGACAACAGATCATGCAAGTACGCACTTTCTGTTTTGCTGCTGCTCGTAAGTGTTTGTTGGACCAGAGATTCTGTAAACTGTCTAACATAGCTTTCTCTCCTAGATGTGCCGGACTATGTGCTGTATTTATCATGATTTGAACCATTGAGTCGGGGAGAAACCATGTAGATTTTCCCTTCGTCATCCAACCTTGATCTGTCTGGATCCCTCCTAGTTCAGTCCATTTCTTTATTTCATCTACAGTAGCATGTGTCTGGATATCGATTACATCTAGGGTGGGATCCCTAACTGACATACACTGTGTCGGTACTATTGTCTTTGTCACGTCAGTTGTCTGGGTGTGAGTCAATGCTGTATGTTTTGCTGTCTGGTCTGCCAGGTCGTTACCCTGGGAAACAGGATCCGTAGCTTTAGTATGTGCTTTACACTTCATGACGGATATGCCTGAAGGCAGATGTATTGCTTCTAACAGTGCTTGAATGAGGGAACCGTGTTGGATCTTGGCACCGTGAGAGGTCAAGAAACCTCGTTCTTGCCATAACATTCCGAAGTCGTGTACGACTCCGAACGCATAACGGGAATCAGTGTATATGTTAACACTTCTGTTCTTGGCTAGTATACAAGCTCGGGTCAGAGCGATGAGCTCCACCGCTTGAGCAGACAGTGTGTCAATACGATGTGTTTCTTTGACTTCAGTTTCAGTGGTCACTGCATACGCGGCCACTAATTCTCCTGTACTTGTTCTCATGCATGAACCATCCACATAAAGTGTCAGGTCTGGATTTGTCAATGGAACATCTGTCAAGTCTCGTCGGGGCTTTGTTACTGTATTAATGATCTCTATACAATCATGCGGGGCTGGATCTGTCATAATTGTAGGTAACAATGTTGCGGGGTTTAGGATGCTACAGCGTCTGATTTCTATGTGTGGCTGGAATAGTGTCAATTCATAACCTGTCAGTCGTGCTATAGTCAAGTGCTGAGTCTGAGTTCTGTTTAAAAGAACCTCTACAGAATGTGGAACTTGTACTGTTAATGGATGTCCTAATACAATTGAATCGCTCTGTCTGATTGCTAAGGCTGTCGCTGCAACTGACTTCAAGCACGCAGGGAGTGCCTGGGCTACTGAATCCAATGTACTGGAAAAATAAGCGCAAGGCTTATGTGAACCTGCTTGGTCTTGAGTGAGGACAGATAATGCTGTACCATCACGTTCTGTAACAAAAAGTGTAAAAGGTTTGCTGTAACATGGTGTTGCTAAAACTGGTGCTTGGCATAAAGCTTTCTTTAATTCTTCAAAAGCCTGTGTATGTTCCTGAGTCCAAGGAAGGGCAGTCGAAGTCGCTGCCTCCTGTGTTGTCAACTGAATGAGTGGTTTAGCTAAAAATGCATACTGAGGAATCCATTGTCTGCAGTACGAGGTGAGGCCTATAAAGGCCCGCACTTCCTTTTGTGTCTGGGGTTGTGGCATATTTACAATTAACTGGATACGGTCAGGAGTGAGCTGTCTCCCCACTTTGGACAGCAAGTGACCCAAGTACACAACTTGCTGAACACAGAATTGTAGCTTCGAAGGAGACACCTTGTGTCCCTTGTCGGCCAGAAAATGTAAAACTGTCAGTGATGCTTGTTCACATTCGGGTTCACTTCGTGCGGTGATCAGCAGATCATCGACGTATTGCAGTAAGGCGGTGTTAACTGGCATTTGAATACAATCAAGTTGTCTTTTCAGTGCTTGACTATAGATGCTGGGGCTTTCTGTGAATCCTTGAGGTGCGCGTGAAAATTTGAAACTTCGTCCATTTAAACTGAATCCGAAGAGGTATTGGCTCTCTGGGTCAATAGGTACACTGAAGAAGGCGTTCTTGAGGTCAATTACAGTAAAGAACGTGGCTTCTGAATCATTAGCAGTCAATAGGGCTGAGATGTCGGGAACCACAGGGTACTGTGGTACAATGCATTTATTCAGTTCTCGTAAATCAATCACCAGCCGATATACTGGCGGTGCATTGGGATCAGTACGTTTAAGAATCGGAACGATAGGGGAATTACAGATATTGGAGTCGGTCTCTATGACCACTCCTTGGGCAATGAGCTCTTCAATGATTTCCAGTAAAGCCACTACAGCATCGGGTGGTAACTTGTATTGTCTAATTCGGGGTAAAACAACACCTGGCTTTAGTGTAACACGGTATGGTGTAATGTGCATGCAGCCTACATCGGTTGGGCCTTGTGCCCACAGGTGTTCTGGTACATTTTTCAATCTGACATCAAATTCTCGTAATACATAGTGACCCTTGAAGTCACGCAAAAAAAGTCTAACTCCTTCCGGAGAACAACATATTACCGCTCCTAGAGCCTTCAACGTTTTGATACCTAACAGATTTTCTGGACATGATTTCGTCAGTAATAAGTCTGTAACACGTGATAATGGACCCACAGCCAGGGGGACGGGTTCTGATACCTCATTTACAATAGGCTGTCCTGAAAAACCAAGGGAAACATTCTGTGAGCCTGAGAGGGGTGCCCCTGGGACTTCATTATGACTTATTGTTGTGCGGCTTGCCCCTGTGTCAATTAAGAATTTTCTGTCTTTTCCCAATACTTGACTGTGTACATAAGGACCCTCTTGATCTACAGGAATCTCAATAAGAGGCAAGCCAAACTCCCTCTCTAGGCTGTTTCATGTGTAACGCTGATAATCAGGATAATCAGATTGGGCATACTGGCACATCTGCCGTGAAACTTGCTGCGTCGCGGCAACGGGCTGTGGCTGTGACTGCGATACCGCAGCGATCTGTCCTGTATGTGATGAAGCATGCATAGGTTGTGAATTCTGTGAAGTCTGTTGCTGACTCTGGTCGTGTCTAGGCGGATGCGGTCTTTCTTTAGTTTTACCTGTTGCAATATTGTGTTTCAGGACTGGACATTCATGTACGTAGTGACCTGGCTGCTTGCAATAGTTGCATGTCCCTTTAACGGGAGCTGCTGCATTACCTGTCTGGGTCGTACCCTTTCTCTGGCCGTCGGCTGGAACCGACTGGGCCACTAACATTTTCATTTTCGTGTCTTTCATACGTTTCTGTTCATGATCCTGTTCTTCTCTGATTCTGTTCTGATGGTACTGTAACATTTGTAACATCTGGGATGGCGTATTTGCTTGCCATGTACTCTCAACTTTATATACACGGTTCTTGACTAATGGCAGGGAATTCTCGACTAACTTTGATACAAAAAGGTGCGGGTACGACTCGCTACTTGGTTTAAGGCCACTATTAATAATGAAACATTTCTCGAATCTTGAATAGAAGTCACTAGTATCTTCATCGTGTTTCTGTTTACAGGCTGAGATAGCGTCCCAGTCTTCCTTTCTAGTTGTCAGTAATCTTGGCAGAACCTGTACTATTAAACCTGGTAATGCTTTAGTTTTCTCCCCAAGGCCTAGCCCTGGGGTACGAAGTTTCTCCTCGTCTTCTATTTCTGTCCATACAATCTTTTTGTCTCCTACCTCCCATTCTCTTTCCTTAAGTTTCTCGTAGATGCCCGTGGGCAACAATACTTTTAACATTTTCATGATGTCTGCATATGTGTAATCTCCCATCAGTAACATGTCTTTAAGTTCTCTGTGAAAACCTGCAGGGTCTTTATCGTGACAGGGTACTAATTTCTTCATTTCCAATAGTTCTAACTTGGTCAGAGGTGTGTGTACATACACACGTTTTAAGGTATTATCGGGACCCATGACTGGATGTACTTCTCGTAAGGGGTTCTGACTTTCAATGCCATGCAGACGCTCCATATGGTACATTTTTCTTTCTGGGGGCGGAGCGGGAACATATTCGGAGCTTAAGAAAGTGTTATATCTGTGCCGTTGTTCTAGAATTATTTGTATTAACTTGGTACTTAGGCCTCTCCATCTGTCCATGAGTAGTGCTTCTAATGTATCGTGTAAGGGACCTGGATCAGAATGTTGATTTCTGTATAACTTGAGGAGGTGCTGAATCATATAGGTACCAGCTAATTTCTGCTCGTCTGGGGATAGGTTCAGGAATGTCTGTGCTACTGTGTCATCATTATATATATTAGGGTTGTCAGCCCATAGTACTGCTGATCGTGCTAGTTCTTGTTCGTCCATAGAATTGAGTACATGGTACCCCATTCGTTCTCGAAGCCTTTTATCAGTGTCTTGAAACTGATGTTCAGGAGAATTCGGTTTCGATATGCCAGAGAGAAAAACTCTCTTGCTTTCTGGACGAATGCCTTTCCTAAGGTAAGTTCCCTTACCTACATACGCTATCGTATCTGTAGTCTTTTCCGGTTCTTCAGGTTCTTCCTCCTCCTCGGAGGAGTCATTCTCTTTTTCTTTTTCTTTTTCGTGTATTTCTATCACTGCTTTTCTTATTTTCCTGTACATACTGGCTATGCAACCCCCTTTATCGTGTTTTCCTTCAGATATATTTTGGCCCCACTTGTTTAGTGCCTCCATTTCATCCTGTTCTGTCTCAGGCCTGTCTCGTTCTCTTATTAAGCAATTTATGAAAAAACGTAGTATATATGCTTGAGTGTCGACTTTCTGATGCACCATGGCCTCCTTAATACTTTCAGGATTTTCCCCAGTCTGGACAAAATTATATATTTTATCTAAGTGCTCTTTCATTCCTGAGAATAACACTAGGTAATCTGTAGCTTGTCGTAAGCGTAGTGATGCTATCAACATCCTATCGTCTTTACCGGGTACTGGATCGTATCTGCAAACTTGAAGCGGTGTTTTGAGTATGTCGAGACGGGGTGATTGGAGCGTAATGTGGTTCTGCATATCCCTAAGGTGTAATCTGTGTGTTGCTGGCGGGGTCTGGTAACCCCCGGTCGCACCTCCTGAGGCAGAGGCTTGGGCGTTATCCCTCTGTGGAGTCTGTATATGTACTTGAACTTGTCTCTTAGTAGGATCAGGTGCAAACGGATTTGGTATATTAATTTTAGGTGCGGGAAGTGGTGGAGGAGGAGGAACGACAGGCTGTCGGACTGGGAAACCTGGTTGCGGTAATGGCGGGATATGGTCTGGAGGCGTGTTGCCATCTCCGTCACCGTCAGTAGGCGGGACGTGGGCACGTGGATTGGTGCACGCGGGTGCTACATCGTCTAGATAGGAATTCAGAAATATGTCTTTAGTAGTTCTGTGATTTACTTTAGTTGGAACCAATGGTGACGGCAGATTTTTCGGTATTTCTGAAGTGGCTTCAGGCGAACCCTCGGCCACAAGATACATACCATTTACAAGATTGTTTCGTGCGCGGTCTGCTTGTTCTGATTTTACTCGAATCCCTTCAATAACTAATTCATTTTCTCGGACCTTATCTGACTCTTCTCTATGTCTGTCTTCTCTACGGAGTGCTTTCTCAGCACGTTTATGTGATTCCTTCCGCCAAAATTCTATGGCGTCTTTCTGAGATTGTCTGGCTTTCTTTTTCCATAGTGCTTCTTCTACCTTCATGATGCACTCGGCATCCCATGTTCCTGTAACGGGCCATCTGTGTCTCTCTTCTAAGTGCTTAGTATAATCGGCCCATAAATCTAGATACAATATGGCATCTAAGCCATGTTTCTGGTACATGAAATTTCCAGGCGTGTCCCTAGGGGGGATAGGAATTTCTTCCTCTAGTATCCCTTTCCTAGTTCCTATCTGCTTTAACTTATTGAAGAACGGCATCTTCTTTACTTAATACTGAATGCTCAATCCTTGCTGCTTAACTCTAAACACAACTAGTTACACAAGAACACAATAATGCACATTAAAAAAACAGTCACTCATACCACGCCATTAATCACATGAAAACATTAAAAACATATATGACTACCCCCTACACTGGATGTACTGCTAAACAGCACAGATACACTGTCAAGAACAGTGCAAGAACTTGAATAATCGGATATACTGCTAAACAGTACAGATACACTGTCTAAAACAGTGCAGAAACTTGAATAATCGGATATACTGCTAAACAGTACAGATACACTGTCTAAAACAGTGCAGACCGAATTTGTGTACCCAAACTCGTCTTTACCGGATACATAATAATGCACCCGTCTAGATACGTCCCAGCAATGGTACTCACCGGGAAGCACGAAAACAGAAGGCCTCGGAAAACTCGACTGGACTGGACCGGACTCGACTCGACTCGACACGTGGATACTTCGGAAACTGGTGGGCCTCTTGACACCTCGGACCTTGCTTCTTTCGGCTAGGCTCTGGTCGGGATCCTCCGCACTCCTCACCGCCTCGTCTGGGTGCTGATCGCAGTCTTCGTCACCTCCGTGGGAGAGAGGGAGATACAGGAAATCCTGCCAATACGCGTAGTTCCGTCTAACTGATGGCAGGGGACAGAGCTTGCAACGCACCAACCGGCGCGTGGGGTGGGGGAGGGGTCCCTATTCGGGCGCCAAAATAATGTGGTAAATATTTGATTTACCGTCCTAATTTCTATGCAGGTAAGTACTTAATCAATAATAACTCAATCGGAAAGAAAAAGGCAGAGTCCGTGGTGTTAGAGTTCTTAGGGGTTTTATTCCTTAAAAAGGAATGGTCATGACCGGATATCTTGTTCCTGCCACCACTGGGGTGCAGGAAGGGATAGAGAGCGGGATAGAGGGACACATTTTATTGACAATACATAGCTTATATACTTAAGTCACATTATAAAAACCAATACAGTAGGCGTAACAGCTGAGAGAAACAAGATAACAGCATACACGTGGTAGTGATACGTAATTAGAAGGCGTGAACTAGGCGTGAACATAGAGGTATGTGCTAGAAACGTCACAGGTAGGTGTCACAAGTGGGTGGCAACAAGCAGAATCTTGTAATGTCAGCAGAAATCTGAGGCCTGGATGCGCGCGCAGCTGCATGACGTGTGACTGACGTGAAACCGGAGGGTGCAGGGGACTTGACATTTACACTGGCGGAAAGAGACAGAAGTCTGGCATGTCAGATCAACTTGTACTTTATCATATCTGGTATCTGATGTTTTAGGAACCATATTATCTAGAAGGAAAGGTCTCTGGGGCAGAAGCTATTCTATACTGACTGTGAGTGCGTGTATAAGCGTCTAAGTGTCTGTATGAGATGAGAGGGGGCATGGGCCTACCATGGTAACAGAGACTATGAATTACTTGCACGGAGACAGTGAGGCCGGGCCCTTTGCTCTGCAGCTGGGGGAATGTTTACTTAAACTAGTAGGCAGGAATGCATTTTCGAGGAGCGGAACAGATAATTCGAAGGTTGAATACAGTCTTGGCAGGCAGCAGGCTGAGCTAAGCGCCATGAGCCGCACAGGGAGTAAGGCAGAGGTCACGGGTACAGAGGCAGCCTGGGCTGAGGCTTTCGGAGTCAGAAGGCAGGAAAAAAGACTCGATGGCAGAATTCAGGGCCTACTTCGCCAGAGCTGAAAAACGTGTAGAGTACACCACAAAAAGACGTTGGCATAGTATATTTAGGAACGGAATATTCAACCCATTCTGGGTGGGTCTGAAAGAGGACATGTTAACGTTGGACGCAAATGTATTTGCGTCTTCATAGCTGGCACAGGAGGGAAGTTACATGCACTTTAAGCTGGTACATGGAGTCGGTGGGGTACACGTAGGGGAACATTACTTGACCATAAAATTTATATTTCCTCAGCGCAGTGGTATCGCTCCGTGTTGCATCAGCAAAGATCATAAATAAAGTTCGGTCGGGGAAGCAACTCAGTTTTGTGCGCCCGTGTTAACAAGCAACCAAAGTGTGTGGCTATTCCTTGAGAGTCCCGGGGCGCCCAGCCATAAGACATGACAGCCACTGACTTCCGGTATTTTATTTTCAGCTGAGTTTGATAGCTGCTGGCATTTGGAGGCTGTTGTACAACTGAGCATTTCCGTCCCTAACCTCATTTTAAATTTAATGTATATTGCTATGGCAGCAATTGGAGCCGTGAGTGGGGCAAGGCAGGCATCTGCAAGAACGCCGTTGTGGTGGAATCACAGAGCATTTTCGGTAATCATTATTGAATGTGGAGGGCTTTGCAAGAATGTTCCATAATTATTAGACAATACAAGTAAATGTTTTTCACATAATTATGACCTATTTACCGAAAAAATATAAAGTGTAATCCTTCATTTAGTAGAGAGAAATGATGTACAACTGAAGCTTGAATGAAAGGATTAGATCCGTGGTTTATTTGAAGAAGGTAACAGCAAACTCACTGGAGCACGACTATCTGCAGTGGCATTCAACCGACGAATGACACATTCTTCAGTTAGATGACACAGAGACGCGCGACTCACGAGAGATGCACCTTTTGAAGAGAAACATTCTTTTCAAAAGGTGCGTGACACAGAATACATATGAAACAAGAATGAACATAATGAAAAGACTCTTCATAGATAAAGTAAACCTAATAAATGAGGTGAAATACGTACTTCACATCTTCTCCCTTTTTTACAGAGAAATGAAACAAGTAAACACAAAAAAGCGTGAAGGAAAAGAACAATTCCTGTGAACTCTGGTTGACGTCACAGAAAAGGAAGTTGAAGGGCTGGGAACTTCCAATGAATCAACATTATCATCACAACTTAAAGAAGTATCATCCAAAATGTGTGTGTGTTGAACATTATCAGACAAAGTCCCTAAAGGAAAATAGGAACAAGAAGGACCATCATCAACAAGTTTAGTTTTAAACACCTTGTTGGCCTGTTCAGGAGTAAGTTTGACAATTACACGTTTGTTCCACCACCCCTTTTTATCAAGGAAAAGGGAACATTTGGAAACCTTGAGAACTTGAGTGGGGAGAGAAAATTTAGACAAACCTTTTTTAACCCTGTCAAAACATTTAATCATAACCCAATCACCAACAACAAAGGTTTGTGATGTAGGAATGATCTTTGAATCAAAATTTTTCTTTTGAATCTTCTGTTGGGGCAACACATTACCTTAGATTGTGTCCTTATCACAACAAGCCAGACACAACTTATTATCAGCAGATAAGTCTTTGATCCAAGATGGATATATGTTTCCATTTTGATTCCTTTTTTTTTAACAATCTGAAAGGAGAGATACCTGTTGTGGAATGAGGGGTAACCAAATAGGACCATACCTTATCTTTCGAAAAAAATTCCTCATCCATATTTCAAGAAATGGCAGTTTGTACACCCTACTTGAGAAACCTATTCATCCTTTCAATTAAACCATTAAAGGAAGGTGAATAAAGTGCCACTCTCAAATGTTTAACATCATGTACTTTGAAAAATTCTTCCACAATTGAGGAACAAAAATGCGAACCATTGTCACTCACAATCTCTTTAGGAGAACCTTCAGAAAGAAAAATTATTTAAAAAAAATAATGACTGATGACGAATTCGGTTTCTCACAAAACTCAAACTCAAACCACTTTGAGTGATAGTCAATAAGTGAAATGATGAAGCGTTCATCTTGCGGCAAAATTTCCAAAGGACCTGCAAAGTCAATGGCTAACTTGTCCCACGCCTCTTCAGGAAGAGGAACATTATGTAAAAGTACATGATGAAGCTTCCAGTGTTTATCTGATACTAAACAAGTGTTGCATGAATTTATCCACTGTGCAACGTCTTTATCAAGGGCAGGCCACCAGAAGTGTTCTTTCAGTTTACGTGACGTGCCTCCAACTCCTAAATGACCTTGATGAGCTGCTTGAAATAGTCTTTTCCGCAAGCTTAGAGGAGGAACACACCGGTCACCTCTGAAAATTACATCATTAATGATGGAGAGTTCCTCAGAAATTTGTGCAAAAGATTTCAGGGATGCCGGAAGGAAACGTATCTTAGGCCAACCTGAAATAATCATGTTCTTAACAGCCATTAAAATTGCATCATCCGAATAGCTTTTAAACCAGTCATTTTCTGAAATGGAAAAAATCAAAAGAACCAACTCCTCTATAGAGGCCACAACACACTCTACATCATCAATATTTTCATCTCTATCATTCTCTAAGGGTAACCTAGAAAGACCATCCGCCCTTAAATTCCTACCTCCTGAAATGTGTTGTATATTAAAGTTGTATTTGTGTAATCTGGAAAGTATTCTTACTAATCTGGCAGGCGCCTTACCCGTGCCATTTCCATTAAGAAGGTGTAGTAAGGGTTTGTGATCACTAAAAAGTATAAAGTGAGAACCCCAAATATAAGTTTTAAACTTTTCAACAGCCCAGGAACAGGCAAGGGCTTCTCTCTCAATGGTGCTATAATTGGATTCTGCACCACTGAGAGATCGTGACGCAAAGCCGATGGTGTGTTTGCTGGCACCATTCCATTGACAGAGTACAGCTCCTAGACCTTTCAGGCTGGCGTCAACATAAATTTTGCATTTTAATCCTGGAGAGAAAGAAGATAAAGCAGGTGCGCCCACAATAACTTTTTTAACAAGATTGAAAGCCAGATCTGACTCTTTTAGAGAAGTAGTGGAGAGCGGCCAAATCCCTAATTCATGGAAAGGATCACTAATAACACCAATCCTAAAGAAAGGAAATTGGCAACTATTGGAAAACTATCGCCTAATTACATTGCAGGACACCGATGCAAAGTTGTTTGCCGGACTCCTACTGAAGATCTTAACGGAATGGGCAAAAGAGAAAAAGGTACTGCCTGCGAATCAAACAGGCTTTATTAAGGGACTTGGTACATCCACAAATATTTTAATACTATCACTACTAATAGATAAAGCAATCACATCTAAAGAACTGCTATATCTGTGTTTCGTAGACTTTAAGTCTGCTTTTGACTGTGTTGACAGAGAACTCCTTTGGGAAAAGCTTAACAAACAAGGAATTCCGCATAATCTCTTACAATTGATCCGGCTCCTGCACACAGAAACTTGGGTAAAGGTAAGGTTAGGTGAGGGAAATACACTAACCAGAAAAATCTTTACATCGAGTGGCCTAAAACAAGGGTGCGTTCTGGCCCCCTTACTTTTTAACTTATTCTTAGCAGATCTTTCTACAGACCTAAATGAAATCAATGCACATTCCCCAAGGCTAGCAAACAAACTGATATCTAACCTATTATATGCCGACGATGTTGTGCTTTTAAGCCAAACCAAAGTCGGCATGCAACGATTAATCGATGGGATTTTTAGGTATTCACAGGAAAATGGCATGCAAATAAATGAAGCTAAGACCAAAGTAATGGTCATTTCAAAAAATGCTCATCTTAAATCCAAACATAAGTGGTTATTAAACGGAAAAAAATTGGAGCAAGTAGCAGATTATAAATACTTGGGAGTTACTTTTAATGACAAAGGCAACTTTCAGACACAAAAATCGGACATTATAAGAAAGGCAAACTCCCTAGTAGGGGCCTTTAAAATCATTCAGAAATCAACGGGAGATTTGTCTTATCACCCTTTATTAAGAATAATTGCCGCAAAATTATTGCCTGCTCTAACCTATGGAAGTGAGGCACTCAATGGTCAAGATGCTGAAATTATTAATATAGCTGTAGCTAAAACGTACAGATCCTTATTCTCTCTCCCGAAGAATGCCTCACAAGCTCAGGTGAGACTTGAGTTTGGGCTAAACAATCAATGCTACGCAAGGAAAGGGCACATACTAAAAGTATGGAACAGAATAAAAAACGACAAGGATAATGAAATGTCCTGCTTATTGTGGCAGGAAGTGAACAACAAAACAAACACAAACGTCAGCTCCTGCTTAAACAGCGCTATTGCAGAATTTGGTATAACACCAATCTGGGAAACCACAATTACGTCGGAGAGCTTCAAAAAAACAATAAACAAACTTACTAACTACCTCTCCATGATTATGGATAAAGATATTCTGGTCAAGCGTAGCCACGCATGGTCAATTGTCTCTGGATATAAGAAAAAAAAGGTTCAAACCTATCTAGAAACTGCATGGTCTAAGAAAAATAAACACATTTTTATTAATGCCAGATTTGGCTTCTATTCAGGCACATGCCACTTACCACCATGGAAGAGACCACAAGGAAATAACATATGCAGGCTTTGTAACCTAGGAGAAGAAAACATCTTACACCTATTGTGTCTTTGCCCGGATATGGAAATTGAAAGAAAAACTACAATTAAAAGAATGTTTAACATGCGTAGTGTAAGGACATGTAGACAGGCACTGATCGCAAGTCTTAACCCAGAAGATTTGCCGATGAGTTCTGCGCTTGTTAAATTCCTTCGTGCGGTACAGAAGAAATTGGATGTTTTTGATTGACCAAACAATAGTCTACGTGAATATGGACTTTATACAATGCAGCTCTTTTTCTTATTTATGTGTATAATATGGGAAACATCACTTACAATGCAACTTTTACAACGACATACCATTACAACGCAACTTTTACAACGCAAAAACTTTTACAACGCATGTATTTACAACGAATGTTTTTACAACGCAGGTACCTTTACAACGCATACCATTACAACGTAAGTATTGGTAAGTATATAATTATATTTTAAATGTTATATGTTTGGGGTAAAGGGGTATTTTTAGGGTTCAGGGTCAGTTTTGGGTTTTTGGGTAAAGGGGTATTTTTGGGGTTCAGGGTCAGTTTTTAGTTTTTGGGTAAAGGGGTATTTTTGGGGTTCAGGGTCAGTTTTTAGTTTTTGGGTAAAGGGGTATTTTTGGGGTTCAGGGTCAGTTTTTAGTTTTTGGGTAAAGGGGTATTTTTGGGGTTCAGGGTCAGTTTTTAGTTTTTGGGTAAAGGGGTATTTTTGGGGTTCAGGGTCAGTTTTTAGTTTTTGGGTAAAGGGGTATTTTTGGGGTTCAGGGTCAGTTTTTAGTTTTTGGGTAAAGGGGTATTTTTGGGGTTCAGGGTCAGTTTTAGTTTTTGGGTAAAGGGGTATTTTTGGGGTTCAGGGTCAGTTTTTAGTTTTTGGGTAAAGGGGTATTTTTGGGGTTCAGGGTCAGTTTTTAGTTTTTGGGTAAAGGGGTATTTTTAGGGTTCAGGGTCAGTTTTTAGTTTTTGGGTAAAGGGGTATTTTTGGGGTTCAGGGTCAGTTTTTAGTTTTTGGGTAAAGGGGTATTTTTGGGGTTCAGGGTCAGTTTTGGGTTTTTGGGTAAAGGGGTTTTTTGGGGTTCAGGGTCAGTTTGGGGTTTTTGGGGTACAGGGGTACAGGGTAAAAATAAATTAAAATTAAATTTAAATTAAATTACATTAAATTATATTTTTTTTAATTAATTTACGATTATAAAATTAATATATATTTACCAATACTTACGTTGTAATGGTATGCGTTGTAAAGGTACCTGCGTTGTAAAAACATTCGTTGTAAATACATGCGTTGTAAAAGTTTTTGCGTTGTAAAAAATGCGATGTAAATGCATGCGTTGTAATAACATGCGTTGTATCATCATAGATCCATATAATATATATCTAACTTTTGAAAACTGATTGAAAATCCAATTGTTTTATAATTTTAAATTTGGTAAAGTTTTATCTGCTTTTTTGTAAGATTTTAATTAATCAAACAAATAAATAAAATATGAAAATAATATATATGACTCTTTAGACCACAAAAACTTCACATCTTTTTTTAAGCAAGACTCTAAGGGGTTGCACAAGTTGGGAATAGTTTTGAATAAATCTGGAATAATATTCTGTCAGACCTAAAAAAGACTTCAAAGAATCTTTATCTTTAGAAATGGGAGCGTTTGAAATAACTTGGGTAAGAGAATGCTTGGGTTTAATTCCTTCAGTAGAGATTGAGTGCCCAAGATAATCCAATTCTTTAAAAAAAAAAAAGGACATTTCTTCTCACCCAAAGTTATACCAACATCCCTAAAATGTGACAGAACTTTCCTTAAAGTTTGAATATGTTCATGTTGGGTTTTTGAATATATCAAAACATCGTCCAGGTATGCCTGGACGCATTGAATGTCATGTAAAATGGTTCCCATAAATTACTGGAAGACACTCGCTGCGGATGCCAACCCGAATGGGAGTCTCAAATAGTTGAACGCACCAAACGGGGTGCTAAACGTGGTAAGCTCCGATGAACACTTTGTAAGACGAATTTGATGATAGGCACTTCTGAGGTCAAGAAGTGTAAAAAAATCTTGATTCAGAGATGCCAGTAAGTAACTCCTGAATTTTCGGCAAAGGATGACAGTCAATTAATATGTTTTGATTTAAAGAACGAAGATCCGCACATAGACGAATTCTGGAGTCTTTCTTTTTAACCAAGACAATGGGACTGACCAATAGGGATGATGCCTTAATGATGCCTTCACAAACCATTTTATCTAAAACCTTTTTTAAATCATCTCTGACATTAAGTGGAACGTTTCATAATTTATGAATGACTGGAATAGCATTGGGCTTGAGCTTAATAAGATGTTCAAAATTTCTGATTCTTCCAACGGAGTCATTAAAGACATCTGGAAACTCAGAAATTATATCATGAATGACTCCTTTATCTATACTATGAATAGAGGAGATGGGAGCATCATTTATCTGAACGGGAAAGTCAGAACCAGGAACTAGTTTGAGACCCATTTTGGCAAGGTCATGCCAACCAACAATACACTTGCCATCAATGGCTACATAAACTTTAGTGTGAACACTCCTGCCCAAACATGAAATCTTTGTGATAAAGAGCCCTAACATATCAATTTCTTTGCCACCATATGCTTTTGGAATTATGTCTAAAGATTCCAATTGTACATTTGAGGACCAGTGCATATTAAATAATACATGAGATATAATGGTCATAGGTGCACAAGAATCTGCCATCATGTCCAGAGGAATATGATCGATAATAACTTCACATGTAGGATCTTTCACACGCTCTATATTAGATATATTAGAAGAAGTTTCAACCAGGTGAATGGAAACCATGTGAATGGAAAGTATCTCTTTCTTATTTAAAGGTTTTGGAAGTGCATCCTGAAGATCCTTAAAATCAACAGTATTGATATTAGTATTTCCCAAAGTGGATTCAATGAAAGGAACATCAATATCATCATCACCTAGAGAAGATATTGTGCTAACTTGAATCGCTCTTTTGTTTCGGCAAACAGTATGAAAGTGTCCGATTTTCTGGCAAAATGTACACTTTTTTCCCAAAGCAGGGCATACAGGGCTATTTCCAAGATGCATTTTGGATCCGCATCTGTAGCAAAATGAATTAGCTCTTTTTTTAAAAGGCTTGGTAACCTTGTTCCTGGAATAAACCGCATTGACATTTAATTCATTTTGGAAGGGAGAAGTGACCCCCTTCAGTTATGCATTGCGATGATACAATGGATCTTTCTATGCTCTTGGCCATTTCCAATATTTCTGACAAGGATGGATCACGGCAACTCAAAATTCTTTCCTGAATTTTCTTGTGACAACACTTATAAACAAACTGATCCCTGAGTGCAGTATCTAGATATGCTCCAAAATTGAGATCTGCAGCAAGATTCCTAAGAGCAGATATGAACTCTTTTACAGATTTGTGTTGTTCCTGTTGTCTCTTCATGAAATTAAACCGTTCTAGCATGACACTTGGCTGTTCTAAAAAATTCTTATTAAGTCTCAGAGTTGCATCCGTATAGTCATTCCATCCATTCCCATTTCCTGGAGGAGGCAGAGAAGTGGGTAAATTATCAAAGATTTGATGTCCTGCACTCCCCAGGTGGCTATATAATATAGCTAATTTCCTTTTTGAAGAGTATTCATCTGCTCCAATTGCGATCAAATAACTTTCAAAACTCTTAAACCATAGCTTCCATGTTTCGTTAGGTTTGCCAGGTGAAAGTAGAAAATGATTTAAATTTACAATTTGACCTGTTGCCATGTTATACAAAACAGTTAAAAAAAGTTAAAAATAACAGGTTTAAAATTTTAAATATAACTGAATCTTTAGATAAAGACTCTTATAGTTTATAAAAATAATTTTTAAATGTACCTTATACCTTTGTAGTTCTTTGTAAGTATTTCTTTCAATTTTCCTAAATAAAAACTTTAATATAATATTTCTTTAAAAATTCAGGGTGAATACTTGTTAAATAAGATAAGCGCTTACTTTAAAACGCCAAAAGTTACACACGGACGTGTGTATAATCGAAGAAAACAGCCTCTTTCCACAAATGTCCCGATCATAGGACTGTTGCTATGGAAACGATGTGTTAGGTGAACCAAATGGCCGCCGGGACGTGGTGACGTAGGAAAACGTGCTGACGAAAGCCGAGCACTTCCTACTTTTGTTGGTCGGTGACGTGGAGCTGTGCATCAGCGCGTCACGTGAACCAACTGAAGCCAATTAAAATATTTCAAACAGCAGAAAACACCCAAAATTCATTTCGAGACGATCCAGTTGTAGTTTCCATCCGGAATTTCGAGGAAGATGCTGGAGCCACTCTCGGGTGAAAGACTCTTTCCTTCTTTTGGTCGCGCAAATATTGGTGAGAAGCTGTTTTCACTTTTCCATCGTCGCCAAATGTAAAGTGTAATCCTTTATTTAGTAGAGAGAAATGATGTACAACTGAAGCTTGAATGAAACGATTAGATCTGTGGTTTATTTGAAGAAGGGAACAGCAAACTCACTGGAGCACGACTATCTGCAGTGGCATCCAACCAACGAATGACATTCTTCAGTTAGATGACACAGAGACGCGCGACTCACAAGAGATGCACCTTTTAAAGAGAAACATTCTCTTCAAAAGGTGCGTGACACAGAATACACATGAAACAAGAATGAACATAATGAAAAGACTCTTCATAGATAAAGTAAACCTAATAAATGAGGTGCAACACGTACTTCACAGATGACCTATTTACCGAAAATACTTTTTACACATGGAAAGCGGAAACACCAAGCAGATGTGGCGGCTGCTGCCTACGTAATATAATTTAACGGTTGTTTCAATCCACCATTACACTAGAATCATGTCCGGACACTGCACTTAAAGTGGTAAATAACAGGGTGCACTGATGTCGCACCTCGAAGCCCCAACGGGTCTAACAAAAGAGGAACTAGAGACGATATGCATTCTCGGTTGGGGATAAGTGGAACATATTCCACACAGAGCGATGTAGAAAGTAGAGGTGTAAACGTGCTGGAGCAAATAAAACACCAGACTGCAAGGCCCCTTAATCGTCAAACCCTGTTGAAAAGAACACAGAGACAAACAAGCCTGCGAGTAGTGCGCGCATGCTGCATTGTCTAGTGTTTTATCAACTGCATGAGAAAACAAGTGGTGCTCGCACATGCGCTGCTTGGCTGCCAAAAACGGCAAAACTACACAGGGGGTGAGGGAGGAGAGGGAAAGAGACAGGCAAATGTAAACAAGCGCAGGCACAATAATTACAAACAAATGGCCCCTGCACGCCTCTGCTCGTTCCCGCAAGGTGGATGCCGCCACATGCACAAGTGTGAGGAAAAGTGCAGACCGATTTCATCTCCTAGAGCAGCGCCTTGCGCTAGACTCTACCTAAAAAGGAAAAAACTGCTTTATTTAAAAAGCAGTCACAGAAATGGTGGTCTGCTGACCCCAGCAGGCCACCATCCTTGTGCATGCTAGCCATTCCCAATGGGGTCGCAAATTTTGCTTGCCTCATGAATATTGATGAGGCATGGAATTTGTGACCCCATTGGGAATCGCAAACAGTGCAGGGATGTGGAATCCCTATAGCCCGACTCCCAGAACATATTGTTTGAGGTCAAGGGCAACAAGTTTTCAAGTGTATTTTGTCCTTGGGACAAGTAGGCCACGCCCCCTACAGCACAAACCCTTTGGCTGCCAGTTTACAGTATCACTTTATGGAACAGGAAAGGGCAATGTCTGCAGTTAAGGTAATGTTTGTGTCCATGTGTTAAATGCTGTTCAAGCTTGTATTTTTGGTTCATTAATGCATTTATTATTAGGGTGAGCACTAAAAGTAAACGCTGTAAGCTCGGCCTGCACTACTGACGGGGGTTTCAGTATAAATGTGCATACACGTTTTCAAAGTTTAGTAATATGAGGCTATGTATAATGCTCCCAGAATGCTCTCTGATTATATGCAAACATTTGCCAAAGCTTCAAAGCAAGAGTGATAATTCTTTGCTTTCAAAATAAAATGTTTAAAAAAAAATGCAAGTAGGAAAAAACCCATTTTGCTACAGTAAGATTTTAGGTACCATATCTTTGCAGCATCATTTAGCAACATGTTGATGTATGCTTGTATTTACCCAAAAATATTCATAATGGAAAATCAGTGTAACCAGTTTAAATACGAATACCGGAAACAAAAATAAACAAGCATTGGCAAAGGCAGTAGGTCTGAAATTGGTGGTCAGCCTTTTGCTTTTGTCAATGCATGACTTGTTCAGGCATGTTTTTTGTAAAACCGTATCCGTGTGGTTGCTGCTGGGCCCTCACCATTCTAACAAGCATTGGCAAAAGCAAAAATAGTTTTTGGTCTCAAAAAGCACACATTGCCACAGCAGTTCCCGGCACTGAACAAAACTACTTTGTGTTCCAATATGCTCCTTGTCAAAGAGCAGAATACTGTCACTGACATTGAAGCCATCTGATAGACAGAGAGAAAAAGAGCGAGAGAGAGACAAAATGTTATTAAACACAATAGGTCATGGTTAACGCCAGGCCTAATTAGAAGCCCAATTATTAACGAAAGTCTCAGAAGTGCGTCCATGGTATATATCCTTGCATTAAGTGCACATATACAGTTTCCATGAATTCACAAGAATTTACAGAAGTAGGCCAAGAAATAGTACTCCTAGAAATTATTTGTGAACTGCATTTTAGCATGAGCACATGTGCATGTTTAAATTGGCTCATGTGAAAATCTTAATGTTTCAAGTTCACTTTTCCTCTAAAAGAAGAAGTTTTACGTCTGCGACTGTCAGGAGTACATTTCCAACCTTTTTCAGTACGGGAAAAGATTAGAAAAGAGTTGGTGCAAACCCAACACGCGTGTTAGTAGGTTTGCACAGACTCAAAAGGGCATGCCATCCCTTGAACTATTTCTTACCAATACCTTCAGCCCAGTATGTAGACCTGCAGAAACATGGCAGCATAGGGGAGTTGCTAGTATGCAACCCTACTATGGTACGAGCCCTGGCATAATTAGAGAGGTTATATCAGAACTCTTATATAATGAGATTGCTGCCGTAATTTGTCATCGCATTACATGGCACAAAAGGGACAAGTGGATTTTGTTACAGGGCAAGTAGATTTATGAAGCAACCTGCCCCATGGACAAGTAGATATTTTATTAAATTCCACACCCCTGCAGTGCCTGAGACACTGTTGTACATTCACTGTAGTGAGTCGCAAATTGCAAGTCACAATTCGGCACAATTTGTGACTTGCTAAAGTGAATGGGCGTACATCTCGCCCTGGGTCTGAAAATTGTTTATAGCACTATCGCACAAGTTACTACTTGTGTAACGATATATCTGTAAGAGACATTAGTTAGTGATAGATTCCTTACCGTAGAATATCCCCAGGCGTCAGACTGGATCCGGAAACTTTTGCGTAGCAGTACCCTTGCGCGTCGGTAGGCGTCATCTGCGGCTCCGCATCCGTCGTCGGCGTTGTGGGCGCCGTGATGACGTCGTCGGAGTACTTAGACGCCGCCTCCGCGTGCTGACGTCAGTTCTTAGACACAGTTTTTCCGCGCCAGAAGCGCAGAGCCATGCCAAAAACCAACACTGGTGCCATGAAACTAGGGCCCTGAAAGGGCATGACCTTAACCCTAGATATCGGTTCGCAGAACGGGGAGGATGGGTGGGTCGGTAAGGAATCTATCACTAACTAATGTCTCTTACAGATATATCGTTACACAAGTAGTAACTTGTGCATCTGAAAGAGACACGTTAGTGATAGATTCCTTACCTTAGAATAGATACCCCAGCAATACCAACCCAGTGGTGGTGGGTCTGCGAACCAATAATCACACCAGAAAGTCCTGGAGGACGGAACGGCCAAAGTAGCCATCCCTCCGGACTTGACTGTCCAGGCAATAGTGTCTTGCAAACGTGTGCAGCGAGGCCCACGTAGCCGCCTGGCAAATGTCCTGCAAGGGCACACCGCGGCCCAAGGCAGTTATAGTGGCTGTGGCTCTAGTGGAATGAGCCTGCAGCCCAACAGGGGGTTCCTTCTTAGCCAAGGAGTAACACGCCTGGATGCACAAGATAATCCACCGGGAGATGGTCCGCTTGTGCACCGCTTTCCCTTTCTTAGCGCCCGCGTATCCAACGAAGAGTTGATCATCCACCCGGAACTGTTGTGTGCGATTCAAATAGAATGAGATCGCACGTTTTGGGTCCAGACGGTGGAGCCTCTCCTCCTCTCTCGAGGGGTGCGGAGGCGGAAAGAAGGTGGGCAAGGTGATGGATTGCCCAATGTGGAAGGCCGTGACCACCTTGGGTAGGAAGGAGGGCCTTGTTCGTAACACAACCTTGTCCGGATGGACTGAAAGGAAAGGAGGCTTACAAGATAGAGCCTGGAGCTCACTCACTCTCCTGGCAGAGGTGATGGCTACCAGGAAGGCAGTCTTCAAAGAAGAGGACAGTTGTGAAGTGGCTCAAAGGGAGCGCACATCAGAAACGTAAGAACCAGGTTCAAGTCCCACTGAGGCATCACAAAGGGAACAGGAGGGAACGTATGAGTGATGCCCTTCAGGAATCGATTAAGGACAGGGGACTTGAACAAAGAAGGTTGGTCAGGCAGCCTCAGAAAGGCTGAAAGAGCTGAAATATAGCCCTTGACAGTGCCCAGAGCAGAGCCCTGCTGGGCAAGAGAGAGAAGAAAGAGGAGAACCTCAGAAAGAGGGACATTAAGGGGATCCACAGCCTTTGCTGTGCACCATGCCACAAATCTGTTCCACCTGCAGGCGTATACCGACTTTGTGGAGGGACGCCTGGCTGCCAGAATGATGTTACAGACTTCAGGAGGCAAGTCAAATGGCCTCAACTGTCGCCGCTCAATCTCCAAGCATGGAGGTGGAGACTGGATAGGTTCGGGTGGAGGACCGTCCCCTGCTGCTGCGACAGAAGGTCCTCCTGAAGAGGCAGACGAACCGGGGGATCGACTGACATACTGAGTAGCTCGGGATACCAGTACCTTCGTGCCCAGTCCGGAGCCACAAGGATGACTTGTGCCCGGTCGCGCTTGATCTTCTTCAGCACTCTGGGCAGAAGTGGTATAGGCGGAAAGGCATACAACAGACCGCAACTCCACTCGCGACGAAAAGCGTCTCCGAGCGAGTGCCGCCTTGGAAATTCCAACGCGCAGAACTGATGACATTGCGCGTTCTCTTCGGTGGCGAATAGATCTAACCAAGGCTCTCCCCACTGCTGAAAGAGGCCTTGCGCCACGTCCGAGTTCAGACGCCATTCGTGATCCATCGAGCACCGTCGGCTGAGTTTGTCCGCCCTGGCATTCAGAGAACCTGCCAGGTGTTGAACCATCAGAGTCACGCCCTGATGTTCCAGCCATTGCCAGAGGAGCAGAGCCTCCTGGCAGAGGGTCCACGACCCCACCCCGCCCTGTTTGTTGCAGTACCACATGGCGGTGGTGTTGTCCGTGAACACCTGCACTGCACTCCCTCGGACAGATGGGAGGAATGCCTTCAGTGCTAGACGAATCGCCCGCAGCTCCAACAGGTTGATATGGAGCCGGGACTCCGCCGGAGACCAGAGGCCTCTGATCTCCGCCTCTCCCATGTGGCCTCCCCAGCCCTGGAGGAACGCGTCCGTCACAACTACGTGCTCCGGTTGGGGAAGGGTGAGGGATCTGCCGTTGACCCAATCGTGGTCCGTGAGCCACCACTGCAGCTGACTCACAGTGCCCTCCGAGATCAGGACATGGTTGGACAGGTTGCCCTGATGCTGGGCACACTGAAACTTCAGGTCCCACTGCTGAGCCCGCATCCGCCACCGTGCGTGATGCACCAGAAGGATGCAGGAGGCCATCAGCCCCAGAAGCCGCAGCGTCAACCTGACCGAAACTCGGGATAAAGGCCGGAAGATCGGAATCAGAGCCTGTATATCCCGAAAGCGCTGTTTGGGCGGGTAAACCCGAAACTGCGCCGAGTCGAGAACCGCTCCGATGAAAAGGAGCTTCTGAGAGGGGCACAGGTGTGACTTCGGCACATTGATGGAAAATCCCAGGTGCAGGAGATCCGCCGTAGTCTGGAGGTGGCGGACGACTGTCTGGGGCGAGCCCGCCTTCAACAACCATTCGTCGAGGTAGGGGAAGACTGAGACCCCCAACCTGCGCAGATGAGCTGCGACCACCGCCATCACCTTCGTGAACACCCGTGGGGCGCTGGTAAGGCCGAAGGGGAGCACGGTAAACTGAAAGTGCTCGTGGCCTACCGTGAACAGCAGGTAACGCCGGTGGGCCGGCAGGACGGGGATGTGGAAACACGCGTCCTGCAAGTCCAATGCTACCATCCAGTCTCCTGGGTCTAGGGCAGCTAAGACCTGAGCCAGAGTCAGCATTTTGAACTTCTCCTTCCAGAGGAAGCCGTTGACGTTCCTCAGATCCTAGATAGGGCGTAGGCCCCCTTTGCCCTTCTTGGGTACCAGAAAGTAGTGGGAGTAGCAACCACGTCCTCCTTCTGGCCCAGGAACGTGCTCGATGGCCCCCTTGGCCAAGAGGGCCGAAACTTCCTCCTGCAGGAGCCGCACGTGATCCCCCGATACGTGGTGGTGTTGCGGTGGCATGGCTTGAGGAGTTGTCTCGAAGGGGAGGGAGTAGCCCCTCCGGACGATCTGCAGCATCCACCTGTCCGAAGTGACAGTGTGCCAGTGAGAGTGGTGATGGCGAATCCTGCCTCCCGCTGGCGTCACATGGGCCGAAAAGCACGGACTAGGAGGGTTTAGAGGTGGATGGCGCGGGGGCAGGTGTGGACTGACTTCGCCTGGTTCCCCGAGCGCCTCGGCGGCGGTTTCCACGGCCGCCGCCGCGCTGGACGATAGTCTGCGGCGAGTGGTTGGCGGCACGTGTGGGGGTGCCCCTTCCCTGGCCACGAAAGGAGCGAAAGGCACCCGTTTGCTGGCGCGGGGCCGAGAGGCCCAAGGACTTGGCCGTAGCCCTGGAGTCCTTAAAGCGCTCAAGCGCGTGGTCGGCCATGTCGCCAAAGAGGCGACGGCCATCGAACGGCATGTCCATCAGAGTGTTCTGGACATCTGCCGAAAAATTGGCGGATCTCAGCCAGGCATGGCGTCTCACCGCCACCGTCGTAGCCATCGCTCTGCCTAGCGAGTCGGTAGTATCCAGCCCACACCTGATTGAATACTAGGCTGCATCTTGGCCCTCCACAAGGGCTTGGCCGAGTTTGGCCCGTACCTCCAACGGGCACTCTGGCAGCACTTCCACCACCGTCTCCCACAGAGAGTGGGTGTAGCGGCCCAAGAGGCATGCGGTGTTGGAAGACCGCAGTCCCAAACTAAGGGAGGAGAATATCTTCTTTCCATAATTCTCATACCTCTTGGATTCCCTGTCCGGCGGGGCCGTCTGGAATGCGGTTTGGGAATTAGAGGCCTGGATGACCAGACTCTCGGGGGTGGGGTGGGAGGACAGGAAACATGGGTCGCCCGGAGCCGGGCGGTGGTGTCTGGCCAAGTTCATATCCACGGGCGAACCCGTAGCGGGCCTGGACCAAGTGCCCAAAAGAACGTAAGTCAAGGCCTCATTAAAGGGCAGCAGAGGCTCAGCCGAGCATGACTGCGGTTTAAGGACCTTTGTGAGGAGGTTAGTCCTCATGGCCGCGACTTGGAGCTCAAGGCCCAAGGCCTTGGCCGCCCTCGTCAACACCACACCAAAGGTAGCCACCTCCTCCGAAGCCACGGTAGGTGGAGAGACAAATCCAGTGTCTGGAGAGGTGTCCAGGCCACTGGCCTCCCCAAGGTCTCCTGCCCAGTCCATATTAGACTGACACTCCTTGGTCAGAGGGTCCTCAGACCCCTCCCAATCCTCCTCATCACCCATCTCCTGAGATTCAGGGTTGTAATTCAATGAGGTCGGTTCATAGAAGTAAAAATCTCCAAACGGCGTCGGGTGCGGTGCCGACAGGCGCCGTCCCAACGTCGGAACCGAAGCAAAGGAGGTATCGGGGACGGCGCCGCCCGAGGACGGCGCCGGAGGTGACACCACACGGACCGACGCCGGGGGGGTCGTAAGGTCCACCGGTGACGATCCAGAGTCCGAGGAAGGCCCAGTGGCGCCCTGCGGCGCCGGGCCCGGAGGCACCGGCGGCGCCGGTGCCGCTGTTCCCTGCGGCGCCGGGCCCGAGGGCACCGGCGGTGTCGGGATCATGGGGCCCTGCGGCGCCGGGCCCGAAGGCGCCGGCGGCGTCGGGGCCGAAGCACCCAACGGCATCGGGGTCGAAGCCCCCGACCCACTAGGGCCCCCAGACGGGTCCGCTGGGCCCGGAGGCGCCGCGGAGCCCGTCGGAGGAGAAAGGGACCTCGTGGCCATGAGGAAACGCTCAATCTCCTCCGGCGTCGCGTTCAGCCCAGGGACCGGAGGGTATGAGGCCGGACACGACGCCGGCGATTCCCGAGGAGCTGCGTGGGTGGTGTCACCCGAACCCCCGGCCGCATCGCGCGAGCTTCGGGGGGGAGTCAGAAGAGCGATGATGCCTCTTCGACTTCTTTTCATTTCTTACCTGACGACTTGGACCTGGAGGAGTGGTGCCGACTCCCGGAGCTGTGACGGCTCCGTCCCCGCGACCTGTCCCTCGACCTCCCGTCGGACCGGGACCTCACGCGGCTCGGGGCCGACTGCCGGAGTTCGAGCGCCTGCGGGACCGCTCCCCACTGGCTTTCCTCGAAAGGCCTCGACAGTCGGGGCAGGCCTCGTCGTCGTGGTCGACGCCCAAACACGTCAGGCACTGGCGGTGAGGATCCGTGACCGACATGGTGCGGTCGCAATCTTCACAATGCTTGAAGCCGGGCTTCCCTACGGCACCGTCGGAGTCGCAAGACTTCGAAAAGGATCAAAATGATCACCAAAAAGTTAGTCTAAAATTGACTGGGTTACTGCTTTTTCCAGATCTGCGCTGACTGTCGCGGAAAAAAAAAAGCTGTGTCTAAGAACTGAAGTCAGCACGCGGAGGCGGCGTCTAAGTACTCCGACGACGTCATCACGCCGCCCACGACGCCGACGACGGACGCGGAGCCGCAGACGACGCCTACCGACGCGCAATGGTACTGCTACGCAAAAGTTTCCGGATCCAGTCTGACGCCTGGGGATATTCTAAGGTAAGGAATCTATCACTAACGTGTCTCTTTCAGATTTGTCACTTGTGCTAAATGGTGCAGTTTGGCTAACATCTCACGACAACACTGGCAGTCAAAAGGCAGTGGAAGTAGAGTACGCAGCCAAAAGTAAACCTTAAAAAATTATCATTTTATAAGTAGAGTCATCTGAAATCTGTGGCCGCTATTGTATCAATTACAAATAATATTCCTAAAAGGTAAGTATCTTGGTCTTCTAATGAATACCCACTCCTTCAGCTTCCTTACCCAAAGCATCTTCAAAGAAGGAAGGTTGAGGATACCACAATAAGTAATGAAGCATTAGATGGGCATAATTCCTTTAGAGAAAAGGCAATAATGTTTTGGAAAAGAATGATCTGAGGACTACATTGCGATGCTGCAGACCACCTGAATGGAACAGGTGAGGTAGTCATTGTTCCTCTAGTAGAAGGGGCAAAACATTCCTCGAGAATGGGCTTACAAGCCAGCTTATAACAATGAATTGGTAGGTAAGTTCCAAAATCCTTAACCAGGATATTGTCCAATTTAAAGGGTTATGTCCTTTAGATGTAATGGTTCAAAGCCCTTTAAGAATCGAACCTTTGAACTTTTACTTTTTCTTTAGATAGATGAGGAGAAAAAATGATAAAGAAATAAAACTTTTTCCATCACGTATGGGAGGGATGAAGAACCATCCAGTTATTGGAGAAGTTGCTAAAGGGTGGAAATGCAGGGGCGTGTCCAAGATGGCAACCTCAGCAGACAGGTTCTGTGCTGCTCCGTCTCGGTCCGCTGAAACATCCTGTATTTATGTGCATCCTTGGGCCCCGATCACACACAGGCTGCAAGTGCTGAACTACTGACAGCCTGACTGAGGGAGAAAATCATCATCCATCGAGAGCATAGACGAGCGGTGAGGACCTGTGCTGCTGACGCGGAACTCTACGACTGGGCTTGCTCGCAGTAGCCCGCAACACCCGGAGCCAAGACGCACATTGTCCCGGACATCCGAGGCGTGCGGACTCAGGATGCCTGCCAAGGATTGTGGCTGCCGACTTGCACATGAATTACTAGCACTGGATCACCAGCAGCCTGCCCGTGTGGGGAAAAGATTCTGCAACCGCCAAAAGCAGTGATGAATGGTGGGTTTTACACTGCTGAATCGGAGCCTGGTGGTGGGACCCTCCCGCGAAGCCCTGATGCAACTGGATCTGGAACGAATGCCGACCCGAACACCAATGGTGAGCGGGCTTCGAGCTACATGCCGGAGATCAAGGCTGACGGTGTAGAGATTGTGGAGCCCCCACCGGTGATCAGAGATACCACCGCTGCCGCTCCCGTGGTTGGGGCACAGCCCAAACAATGGCAGTGAGAAGTGGCAGGTCAGACCCCAGCGCAAATAGCTTTGCATAACGCCAAAGCCTGGATATTGCACTGCAGAGGTCCTCGGCCCTGGCCATGTGAATGCCTGTAGACCCAGACACTCAGAGGTGCGCTGGGGTGGGCCTGGGCCCAATGAGGAGGGAACCGCTCAGGCCCCCAAATATCCGATGGAGTGCTGCGGTGTGCTTGGGCTTCAACTTGGAGGTTCTGACCAGAGCCTGTGGGTACCAGCCCCTGCCTGTGGGAGCTACTCAGGACCCTGTGAACGCAGTGGACCGGGGCATTGAGTGGTTGGATTCATCCGGGACACGGGGATCAGAGACACACCGCTACAGACCTGGTCTATACAGGAGGGGTCGCCCGCTGCCTTAAACATTGCAGGTGGGCTATCGTTGGCCAGTCGTTTTGACGGATGGAGCAGCCCAGAAATACTGCTGTGGCTGGCACGTCAAGATGGGCTTGAGAATTGTGTCAAAAAGGCTATTAAAATTTTCATCAACTGGTGCCATACTGCGGCGACCTGAAACCTGAATTGAAACAACAGCCTAGATCCCTATTGTACATTGTTGTACAGGAAGGTTTGCCTTCCTGTACAAAAATAATCATTCCCTCAACGTAGGCACCCTTGCACCATGGTGCAAAGGTGCCTGTGTCAGCGTGCAGCAGCCCATAGGGCGCCCGCTCAGGGAAAAGGAAGGGAATGCGCTGTGTTTGATAGATGCAGAAAAATTCTTGTCCTTGCCTTTTGCCGTAGGGCAGCACAGCAGGAAGGGCTGCTGCGCTGCCCTATGGCCAAACCTCATAAATGAGGCCCTTAGTATTTGTAAACTTCTGTAATATCCTGTGTTATGTGGGATTTTCTGTTCTTTTAAAAAAATATATATTCTTTTACAATTATTTAGTCTTGTATTGCAGCTAAGTGCGAATGGCTGGCTGCCTGCTGGCGATTGAGCCTGGGAGTGGGAGTTGGGGAATGTTTTCAGTTAAAATGCTTAATCCTTGCCCAAACATGGTAGCCTTGAGCCCTCTTTCTCTATAGCCTCAAATAAAGCATGTGAAGCGTTGTCCATCAGTGTCCGCCTCTCCCCCCCAGAATACCTTTAAAGCGATGCTAGTTTATCGTCCTCCAGGGCCTAGAGGCACTTATTTGGACTCGCTCAGCGCTCTGCTGGAAGAAGGGATATGAGCAAACTCCTTCATGATAATGGGAGATTTTAACTTTTATTTGGAAGATGCCTTATACATGGATAACAAAAGACTTATGGATCTCATGGGCGGAGGAGGGCTAGACTAAAGGGTGGGTGGCACGTCACATATAGCAGGGCATACCCTGGATGGTATTTTTTCTTACAACTCAGGCTTGGATATACTGGAAATTCTACCCCTTCCGTGGTCAGATCATGGAGCCATCATTTTCACGCTCTTCCAGCTACCTCATAACCAAGCCAATCCCAAGCCAAGGGAAAAGATTTCCATCTGGGCATGGAAAAATGTAAATGGTGCTGAGATGGGTAATTTCCTGACCTTGAATATCCCCAGCTTTCCAGCAAATGTAGATAAGGCAGAGGAGATTTAATCAAGTGGGATTGAGAGCGTGTGTGACAAATTTGCACCGGTAAAACTTTTTACTCCCAGGCGAGCCCAGCCCTCGGCCCCTTGGTTCTCTGACTCGCTGCAAAGCACAAAACGGATTGTAAGAGGCTTGAGAGGACATGGAGAAATGGGTATTGCACAAACAATAAAGAAAAGTATAAGGAAAGCCTCACCATATATAAGAAACTGATATCAGAGGCTAAAAAAGCTTATTTCGTCGAGCAGATACAGAAGGCCAACTCATCCTCTAGAGAACTGTTTAGGACCATCTCAAAGCTGACTATCCCTACTAAACCCAGCTCACACAGCAGCCCGCCAATGTGTGAATCATTAGCCTCCTTTTTTAGGAATAAGGTGGAATGGATCTTTTCCTCCTTCTACCATGCTCACGGGGAGGTGGGGGAAGCAGCAAACAGCCTTGAATCAAGGGTGAGGGTGTCATCTGACAGATTATAGGGTTTCAGTGTCCTACAGACCACTGAGGTGTTAAACCTACTGCGTGCGGCTCGGTCGGGATCCCCCAATGATCCTTGCCTGGTAGCCGCACTTAAAATCTTCCCCCTGAGGTCATCGCAACCACACTTACCCCCGTGTTTAACACCATCATCGACTTGGCAGAGTATCCTAAGAGGTGGAAATCCGCCTCAATACTTCCCTTAATAAAAAAACCTAATTTGGTTGAAAACGATCCTAATAGTTACAGACCAATATCCAGATTCCCGCTTCTGGCCAAGTTGCTGGAGAAGGCTATAAATGGGCAACTAAGCGCTTTCTTTAAGAGGACTAAGGTTAGAGTGGCCGTTGACCAGGGAGAGGTGGCTGTCATGATTCTGCTGGAACTGTCGGCAGCCTTCGACACGGTCCACCATGGGGTGCTGATGGACCGGTTGTCGAGGCCAGGGGTGGACCGCACGGCCTGGGGCCACCTGAAATCTTCTTTGGCCGACAGAATCCAAACAGTTGACCTGGGGTTGGACAAATCTAAACCTTTTGCCCTCCCTTGCGGGTTGCAGCAGGGGTCCACCCAGAGTCCAACGCTTTTTAATATCTATGTCAGCCTAATAGGCGGCCTTGATAAGATCTTTTGGTCTGCAACTTACATCCTACGCAGATGACACACAAATTGTGTTATCCATACAACGAGGGTCCCAAGTGGATATGGCAGCGAGATGCCATGATTGCCCAAAAGATGTTGCTGGTTGGATGGCCTCCAACTGCCTTAAATTGAATGCTGGGAAGACCGTGGTCATCATACTTGGGAATAACCGTAACATCTGGAACCTGATATGTGGCCTGAGGCCTTGGGAAAGCTACCAGTCCCACTGGTAAGGCAAAAAATCTCGGTGTTATCATGGACCAGAATCTTGATTTCGGGAATCAGGTTAGTGGAGTGGTTTAGACCTGCTTCCATATCCTTAGGATATTAAGAAAAATGTAATTTTTTCTTCCAGCCGATGGTTTCAGGACAGCAGTTTCAGCACTCATTTTGTCGCGCTTGGACTACCGTAATAGTCTGTACCTGAATTTGAAGAAAAAAAACATAGGTACAGATTGCAGTTGGTACAAAACGTGGCGGTGAGACTGCTGACAGGGATCCCAAGGTTAGCCTCTGTACGAGATGGACTCCGGCAACTGCATTGGATGCCAGTAATAAGACGAGCACAATTTAAAGCTCTGTGCACTGTCTTCAAAAGCTCTGATGGGCAGTGGCCCAGAGTTTTTGAGTAGGTGTTTCAAGTGGTACGTGCCTGGGAGAGCACTGCGCTCTGCCGAAGGCAGACTAGTTGCGGTGCCACATAGAAAAAAGGCCAGTTGGAGAGGAAACAGCTTCTTCTAATGTGCAGCAAAAGCCTGGAACAGCCTGCCAGCGCATCTCAGGAATGCCTCGGAGCTCCTCCCTTTCAGAAAGGGGCTTAAGACCTGGGTATTCAGGGATTAGATCATCGTGTGTTCTCTCTGGAGTCAGTATGTAGCGCCAGGATGCCTTTGTGAATAAGTGCGCTTTATAAGCTCCTAATAATAATAATAATAATAACATGTTCTCTGTCACCATGGTCAGATTTAACAACCCTTATGCAATGCAACATATATATATATATATATATATATATATATATATATATATATATATATATATATATATATATATATATATATATATATATATATATATATATATATATGTGTGTATATATATATATATATATATATATGTATATATATATATATATAGCCACAGATTTCTTCTTTCCACGTTTAGGTAGAGTAAAGACCACGGCACAGCAACAGATGGATTTCAGCGCTTTATTTACACACCAGTGCAAAAGATAACGTGCATCAAATGGACGGTCTACGCGTTTCGGCTCCTGCCTTCCACTGGACCATAGAGTCCCTGGGTCTAGACCTTACTTATATAGTGCAATTAGTGTAAGTACCCTCTACCATTTCCATGGTCATCTAGACCAACCCAACCCAGCATAGTGTATATACATGGCAAGTACATGTTAAAAGGCATATACACAAATATGTACAATCAACGTAAAGTACATTAGTCAAAATCTATGACCATATATAATAAAGTATTATAGCATTTCATGGTCTGTTTTACATATCATTGTGTAAATAATTGTAAAGGTATATACATAACTATGTATAATCAACGTAAAGTACAACAAAGTTTTATGACCATGCATTCAAAATAAAGTATTATCAGGTTTCATGGTCTATTATTACATGTCAATGCACAAATTTAGTGTGAAGTACCCCTTTGTGAAGAACCGAAGATTATTTATGAAATAAAGTATGTACAAAAAATTCATTATTTACATTTAGATCCATCCCCTGTAAGAGTATTAATTTGGAGGATCACTTGAGTTAAAGATGGTTATAACTTGTGGAGAAACAGTCAGTTTCTAAAGTTTTACGAGAAGAGAACTTAGGTCTTTAAGCTTAATAAGTTGTTGCAGAGTTCACAATAAAGTATTTACAGTATATCTACAGGAATGAATTCCAAAACAGTATAAGACGTCATTATCAAGGTACCATATGACCTATCGTATATAGCTTAATATACCATCTATATATATATATACAAGTTTGATGGACACATTACAGCAGAGGTGGAACATAGACTTACGCATTATTACTTTTCCGCCCATATGGCCACATGAGTAGATACTTAGGATACTTAGGATGGATGTGGGTTGGCAGGCTGTACAAAATGCAATTGAGTATCAATACCTAAGGAGAATAGGGGTCACCATTGCGCTTCTACAAGAAACGCATGTGAATGCACAGATAATTACATTCATGTGCAAAAGGTGGAGGGGCACGGTGGTAGGAATTACACTTTCAAGCTATGCTAGATATGGGTGGCACCAAGGGCCCCACTGAAATAAAATCTATATGCACTGATCTGAATGGAGGGTGTACAACCCTAGAGGAGATATTAAATGGACAACCAATAGCACTGATCTCATTATACGCCCCTAATTCAAGTCAAGCCCAGTTCTTACAAACGCTTACGTCAGCGTTACTGGAAAATCCTAATGTACCCATGATTTGGGCTGGGGACTTCAACTGCACTCCCACCATGACACTAAACTGCCCCCCCACCACCAGCACAGGGCCCCCAAACCATTGCCCTCTCACATCACTTACGGACCTGGTCATCAAGGACACACTTATATGACACATGGTGGGAACTGCCCCCTACACACTGGGGCCGATTCACAGAGCTAATCTGAGACAAGATCCTAAACTTACTACTTTTGGTATTCACAGAAGGCATTTAGTGGTAGTAAAGTTAGGATTTTGTCTTAAGTTAGGATCTTGTCTTAAGTTAGGCTCTTGTCTTAAGTTAGAATTTTGTATTAAGTTAGGCTTTTATTTTAAGTTAAACTTAAGTTTTGATCTTTGGACAAAATCCTAACTTAAGACAAAATCCTAACTTTACTACAACTAAATGCCTTCTGTGAATACCAAAAGTAGTAAGTTTAGGCTTTTGTCTCAGATTAGTTCTGTAAATCGGCCCCTCCGTGAATACTCCCTTTACTCTGGTCTCCATCACCTCCATACTAGAATAGATCTGATATACTGTTCATCAGAAGCTCTGCCAATGATATCATATGCTGAGTATCTCCGCCGTACACTTTCGGACCACAATCCTCTGCAAATATTAAGGATGTGTGGACCAATCCGATCCAGTATTCCAACGTGGAGCCTTCTCCTGGAGGCGATTCAGAAAAGGGGGTGGTGATGAACAGAGTGTCTGAATTAAGCAGACCACTCTTACCCAGTCCAAAGATCAGGGCTTGATCCATCACCGTTATTTATCTCACTGCACCATCCCAGTTCAGAACCTGGCTATATGCAAATCAGTCTGTCCCTGGCCCAGTGCATCATGGGAACAGGGCAGACTAAACTACCAAGCCAATTCTTCACCAGAAAGGAGACAAGCTACCCGGGACCGGTTTCTGGCATTTCAGCCGTCTTCGGCCCGGCTTGCTTGAATCCTGATGGTGCAGTGAGAAAGGGACTCATGTCTCGGGAGTATGAGGCCCCGCTCTATCCGTCGGTGCCCCCAATCTGGAAACGAGCGGAAGTGGAGGGTCTGATGGAAATTGTTTCTAGTCTTTTGTACTCCACATTTAATGTCTTCAACATCTTATTTCACACATTTTCCTTTCCTCACAGTAGCCTGCATAGTCTCACACCATTTTTGGACCTGGTCTGTTCTTTTGTGTTTCGTATATTGGTTATAGGGGTTTGAACAGACAGGTCATTAAATATACTCCCCTAGACCCTCCACACACCTGTCTTGTTTTTCATCAAATCATATAACCAAAGCCACATAATATCTACATCTGAAACCATCACGTAGTGCTAGACGATCTAATGGCACTGCTGGAATCTTTCGGGCAGGTCTCTAGTCTCAAAATAAACTGGGAGAAATCCCTCCTGTTCCTGATGGTTCTTCAATCCCTAGAGCAACAGGTGACTTTACCTCCGGCACCTCTCACCCAGACATACGACTCCTTTAAATACCTGGGGTGCAAATATATCACTTACAAGCGAACGTCATAGAAGGCAGTTTGGGGAGGGCAATCGTTGGGGCATGCTCTTCCATGGCATTCTGGATGGAACTATCTCTGTCCCCAATGGGTCGAATAGCGATATCCAAAATGCTACTATTACCTCGATTTTTATATTTTTGGGCGACTAGACCATTTCCATTGCCAAACAATTTTTTCAGTGAAATGAAGTCAATTTTAACTTCCTTAATCCGGGGCAAATCTAGAGCATGCATAGCCCTCACAAAGCTCTATGCTCCAATCACAGAGGGGGGTTTGGGGGCTCCTAACTATGAGAAATATTATGCAGCTGAACAATTGCAATGGCCGATGAGGTGGTTAGCGAATCATAATATCTGGGGCATTAGTCACCATATAGCAACCAGATGACATTGCTGGAGTGGCTGGGCGGATCGAATGAGACGATCCCAAAGAACCCAGACAATATCTTAATGTCCATACCACTTAGCTGCTGGGCTTGATATGTGCAGACCATGCAATTACCCCAGCCTTATTCCCCAGGCCTACCTATAGGGGTACTCCCCAACTCACAAAGGGACATATGACGTCTGGAAATGGCCGAATGGTATACCGCAGGACTAAGCGACCTGGGTGGATCTATTCATCAATTCCACAGTCTGTGAATTTGAGACACTAGTAAATAATTATGGACTGTCCCCTGGATCATTCCTATTACACGCATTACTAACACAACGGTTATCCCAGACGTGGGGTACTAGACAAGCGGAGCCAAAAACCTCTGACATACTTCATATGCTCCTGTACAGCAAGGGTAGAAGAGCAATTACTATACTAAATAACTCACTTAACCGGACACCATGACCCTTATGGCTCCCCTCAGGGATTATTGGGATATTGCACTGCAGACCACATTAACCGATAAAGAATGGGCGCAAGGTTTATCATACCCAAAAATGATATCAATCAACGCTCTAATCACAGACTAGCGAGGACTTACGAGGGCTCCCGCGACATCTGTCCTTGCTGCCGAGGCACCAGAGCCACGTTCCTACACATGGTGTGGGACTGTCCAAATATACAAAAATAATAATACATTTATGGACTTGGCACTCAGACTGCCCAAACGTAGACTGGCCATGACGTGGAAATCGAGCCAAACACCATGTACACATACATGGCCCACAGATCTTAAGACAGTGCTAATCACAGAACATTCACAACTACAGGATACTGCGTACAGACATAATATAGGTGCTAACCCCCCAGAGTGGCAGAAATATGTAACGTATGTATAATCGAAACTCCGCCAATACGAACACAATGACATTGCTCCATAGAACTGACTCCCCTTGGCAACATCCCGCCATAGACTTCCCTCTCAACCAATCCCAATCTGGACTATCACAGTTAGTTGCTTCAACATCTCAACCTTGTGCACCTCCCCCCCCATGCTTATGCACAAACACAACTGGTCAAAGGCCTTGCGCTCCTCCCGAGCCCATTTATCCTAAGATCTAACCCCCATCTCACACATATGTCAGCACATCCGTCAGGTGATTCACCAAGCAATACAGCGCAACGTATCAAGCACGTAAGGGTGAATTACATAATTACCTAAATATAGGCAGTTGAACAGATACACATATTTGTATATACTAAAGTATATGCAAGATTTCTTGAATGCTGACCTAAATACAAAATAGGTAGTATTTCACTATCAGGACATGCCACACACATCAGGACATGTCCCACCTTTCACATACACTGCACCCTGCCGACAGGGGTACCTTGGGCCTACCTTAGGGGTGCCTCACATGTAAGAAGAGGGAAGGTTAGGGCCTGGCAAGTGGGTGCACTAGCCAAGTTGACAGAGCAATACTTGGCTGCAAACAGGCTCAGCAATGGCAAGCCTGAGTTACCCTTTCAGGGCTACTCGTGTGGGTGGCAAAATCAGTGCTGCAGGCCCACTAGCAAAACCAAAGGAAATGATGGACGGAGCGTTGACAATACAAGCACTCACCCCCAGCCAAATGATCTGGGTTTAATCCATCACTGTTCTTTAGCCCACTCTGCCACCCCAGTTTAGACATGGCCATATGCAAATCAGTCTGATCCTGTGCCTCATGGGAACAGTCCAGCTCGAACTGCCAAGCCATGCCTTCCCTGGACCGGAAACAAGCTACAGAGGACCGGTTTCTGGCATTTCAGCCGTCTTCAGCCCGGCTTGCTTGAATCCAGTGGCAAAGTGAGCAAGGGACTCACGTCTGAGCATACCCTGCCAACTTATGGCGAACAAAGAAAAACCAAAGGAAATGATGGACCGAGCGTTGACAATACAAGCACTCACCCCAGTCAATTGATCTGGGTTTAATCCATCACCGTTCTTTAGCCCACTCTGCCACCCCAGTTTGGACATGGCCATATGCAAATCAGTCTGACCCTGTGCCTCATGGGAACAGTCCAGCCCGAACTGCCAAGCCATGCCTTACCTGGACCGGAAACAAGCTACAGAGGACCGGTTTCTGGCATTTCAGCCGTCTTCAGCCCGGCTTGCTTAAATCCAGTGGCAAAGTGAGCAAGGGACTCACGTCTGAGCATACCCTGCCAACGTATGGCGAATAAAGAAAAACCAAAGGAAATGATGGACGGAGCGTTGACAATACAAGCACTCACCCCCAGTCAACTGATCTGGGTTTAATCCATCACCGCTCTTTAGCCCACTCTGCCACCCCAGTTTAGACATGGCCATATGCAATCAGTCTGACCCTGTGACTCATGGGAACAGTCCAGCCCGAACTGCCAAGCCATGCCTTCAGACTGATTTGCATATGGCCATGTCTGAACTGGGGTGGCTGAGTGAGCTAAAGAATGCTGATGGATTAAACCCAGATCAGTTGACTGGGGGTGAGTGTTTGATTTGCTCGAACGCTCCGTCCATCATCCCCTTTTGTTTCGCTTTGTTCGCCCTAAGTTGGCAGGGTATGCTTAGACGTGAGTCCCTTGCTCACTTGGCCACTGGATTCAAGATAGCCTGGCTGATGAGGATTATGAATCCGAAACCGGTCCCAGGATGCTTGTTTCCGGTCCAGGGAAGACATGGCTTGGCAGTTCGGGCTGGACTGTTCCCATGAGGCACAGGGTCAGACTGATTTGCATACGGCCATGTCTGAACTGGGGTGGCTGAGTGAACTAAAGAATGGTGATGGATAAAACCCAAATCAGTTGCCTGGGGGTGAGTGTTTGATTTGCTCGAACGCTCCGTCCATCATCCCCTTTTGTTTCGCAGGCCCACTAGTAGCATTTGGTTTACAGGCCCTGACACACTCAGTGCACTTTACTAGGGGCTTACCAGTAAATCAAATATGCCAATCATGGAGACAGCAATCCATAATAACATTTTACAACAGGAGCACTTGCACTTTAACACTGAACAGCAGTGAGAAAGTGCGCAGAGACACTAAACCACCAAAAACAGAGTCAAAACCAGGAGGTCAGAAAGCAAAAAAGACAGGGAAAACACGCCAAAAGATGCCAAGTCTAACAGTCCTCATGTTCCACATTCTTCTCTTTAGAGAACACCCCGCATGTCTCTTATTTTCATATGAATCGACAAGTGACAATTTACACTGTGTTAAATGTCACAGGAGTGACTTCTAAGCACTTTGAGGTAACTACTTTGTGGTATCTCAGATAGTATCGAACGCCTCAGTTCCTCTTAGGGAAAACAATACCTTGCTACAGTGTAACCAACTGCCAATATGAGTGAGTTATGTAGTGTTAATGTCATCCAAGTGGCTACTAAGCACTATCGATTTTCAACGAGGAGGACAGGGCACTCTAAAAAACCTCACTACAATGCAAAATTGTTCTTACAAAGTGCTACACTTGCACACATGATAAGTCACGGTTTACTGTTAATATTTGATGATATGAATGTTGTTAAAGACTCTGTAACTGGTTGCCTATTCAAGTGTATCTAAATGATATACAGACCTCTTTGTATAAAAACATGAGTTCAAAAAGTAAATAAATAATAAAAAGAACATTACAAATCTTTCTTATTCTCTCCAAGAATGCAGAGTTTGTTGGGGTGATTTAGGTAGCTAGGATTAGACTGATTGGCAGAGCTGTAAAATAGATTTCCAACTTGCCTTGGGGGGCGGGTGGGGGGGTGGGGTATTTCAGATTGGACCACCCTGGCTTTATAGCTAAAGTGTGCCCCTGGCAAGAATCTGCTCGACGCAGACACCAGGAAGAGAGCTAAACGGAGGGAAGGGCTCCTTTATCTCCCACGGACTCCTCGGGAGCAGGCAAGGGGCACCCTCAGCCTCAGCTGCCAAATGGACTCTTACCACAGAAAACGCTCTAGGTATCTCTAGTCTGAACAAGAGATATCCATCAACAGTGGAGTCTATTTGCTCAATCTTCAAGGAGATATCTTGGGGAGTTTGTCCAGACGGGCAGTTTTTACTGCAGGCCTTTTGGAGTGCTTCCTCGTCAAACAGGGCCATCACCTACAAAAATAGTTTTTAAAATCACCGAATAAAGTCTGCGCATTTAAGTCGACTCAGAGCCCACTGGTAGGCCTTGAAATGGAATTTAAAATGTGGCGTTCGGAATTAGAAACACGACCTCCTCACACGATTGATACCATTTATGTGGACTGCAGCATTCTGAAAATAAGGGTGGAATACATTTGGTAACCTGCTGATACACTTATGTAATTTTCAGAATCTGGCATCCTGCTCTGCAATTAGTACCTGTTGTATATACGTCTATGTTG
Source organism: Lissotriton vulgaris (assembly GCF_964263255.1). Classification (NCBI taxonomy): domain Eukaryota; kingdom Metazoa; phylum Chordata; class Amphibia; order Caudata; family Salamandridae; genus Lissotriton; species Lissotriton vulgaris. The sequence continues at coordinate 554,957,217 of NC_141685.1, read as the reverse complement.
GCAGGCCTGCTAAGTTAGGGGCGCTTGTATTGATAACAGTGTTTTCTAAATATAAAGTCAAGTAAAAAAACTGCTAAAGTGCATAGAAGACACAATGTTGACGTTTTTAGCTTGTCAGTGGAACTTTTTTCTCCTTATGAATACTGGGCCAGTTCAAGGCTATCTTGTATTTTTGTCTCTAATGTAAGCTGGGTTCCCTCCATCTCTAAGTTTAGGGCTAACAGCTAATATTGACTTTTGCTCACTGGAATCTGTAAGTGTGTTTCTTCAGAGTAGGGCTACTCATCGGGAGTGGATGCAACTCAGAGAAAGTTAAAAAAAAAGGGAAAGGAAGTGCCAGCGCCCTGGGGTCTCGGTTGGGTGGATATTCAGGGCCAGTTATGGTTCAGGTGCGCAGTGCTCTCAGACACAATCAGTGTGTGCTGCTACAACCTGCAAAAAGGTGCCTCTGCTTTAGGCAAATACAGAGCCCTGTCATCGTCCTCACTAGCTTCAGATGTAGGGCCATTCACCTTTTGCAAAAGTAACTTCGGAGTGACAAGGAAAGTGCACAAAAACAAGTAATAGGGAATGTAAATGATTGGGGGTTGCAATTATAAAGGGAGCATGGTAAATTATACAGTAAGGTTCTATTTAGAAAGTCTGTGCATGCATAATTTCCCCCCAAAAAACTTTTAATAAAAATAGACCAGCCATGCTATTATTAAACCATTGAGGGTAAAGATAGTAGAAATAAAAACTAGCAAGAGCCCTGTGCCAATGGCATTCCAGCAAGAGTTCCTGAGTCACTGGCCCTGGAAAAGTTTCAGGAAGCTTCCACACTCACACTTAGAGGTACCTCCGCTGCCTGTGAAGTCATCCGGCACCATGCCTTTAAATATGGAATCAGGAGTCTCCCTGGTGTCACACGTCTTGCTAGGGCTCAGTGCTAACGGGAAATGAATGGAGATACTCTGCAGGACTCCCAGCTCCGCCACTTCTTGCTGACAACAAGTACAGTCACTTCGCTCCTTGGCTCTGGGGCGGCACTTTATTCTTCTTAGGGACTGGCACTGACAGCAAGTGGGAAGTTGTGTGGTTCTAGAAAGATATTCAGAAAGGCATTCCAACTGTAGGAAGTTTGAGCTTGTGGTGTCGTCAGAGCCTGGAGCTCTCTGCAGACGCTCAAGCAGGCCTGGAGACCAGAGAGCCGGGGAGTTGCTCGGTCCCCTTTAAAAGGCAGGAGTGGGGGCAGGCGCTGAGCTGGGGCTCTGCCGAGCAGCATAGACTCTTGGTTGGACTCTGTCTGCAAGACCCCGGGGTCATGACATCAGCAAATAAACACAAGCATTTGCAATGCAATAGGACTCGCATTTACGCAAGACCTATTGCATTGCATCACAGACAACTGGAGCGCAGGAGGGGGGAGAAGGGGGCGAGAAGGCACGGACAAAGTAGTGCTCACAGTCTAAATAACACGTACTGTACTATCTAACACTCGAAGTAAAGGGGCCAGTAGCCAAGGGCGGGTACAAATGACGACATCGCCATAATACGGAGGGACTAACAAGCCTCATAATCAATCAGACAGCAGCATTTACAAAATACAATGACACAAGCCAATTAAAAACATGGGTGGAGAGTGGGCGGAGCTTCCACAGAGCTTGCACTCCATACACCATTCCTGCATGCCTTGCAAAGCGAGCAGTGCATGTGCTCTGCTGCTATAGGCTCTACTTAAAAAAAAGGGTTGAAGTGCAGATATAGCCTTAAGCCTACTTACTCACCTCAACTGACATTTGGCAAGAAGCAAAACTATCTTCCAATCGAAGATTTAGATAATAGCAATTCAAAAGCTCAAAAGACTGTCCCATAAAAAAAGTGGACAACAGACTCCGTGACACACAAGAGGATCTGTGGAAATGTACTTTGCAACTACTTCAAAAGTGAATGACAGCACGGAATTTTAGAAGTGAACCTTCTTTGGGAGAGTTAATATATACTGACATGGAATCAAGTATCCTTCCATGTGTATAACTTTAAATCTGACAAAAGGAAATCTACTACTTCCACCAAGAGACCGTAATTAATTAGTTAACAGATCAGGTTCCAGACAAGCAAATTAGGTGTACCAAATTAGGAAAAAGACTGAGCTCTGCAATATGCAAAAGTAAAAATGTTCTATAGGCAAGGCTGCCATGGGAGATAGCAACTCAAGTACAGAAGAAGAGGTGCCACATTTCACATAGTGCCCAGGGGACTTAACAGGTGTGTGTATTCAATTTCTTCACTCCAGGGCACTTAGGTATTGCAGAAGGAGCTGCAGACACTTGTGCATCCCCTTTTGTAATACAGATCCAATGGGCGCACATGTAACACCGGCTTTGTTCCAAGGGGGTGTTCACTCATTTACATGGATCCCTATACAAACTAGGAAAGTACTTTACCTCTGTGCAAGTGCCATATTGTAGACACACATGCTAAGGCAAATGAGTTATCAGGGGACTGCTGACTGTGCAACACAAACAGGTGGTGCAGAGTTACTGCTCCACCGAGGGCCACCCTTGTAGGAGAGGGGGGAAGAGGGTCAGATGTGGGAAACCCTACACCTGAGAATATAATTCCCACTCTAGGTTCACAGAGAGAATCCTGCTTGGAAAATTCACAGTGGTATTTGCCTTTTCTGCATGATGAGCTATCGACAGATCAATTTGTCCACCACCCAGTTTCTGTGTTCCATAGGCTTATGGTAAAGAGGGAGAGTTCCTACTGCTCCCGGCTTGTTATGTAATACATGATATTTGTATTTTCCATCAGCACTTGAATCAGCTTTCCCTGAAGAAGAAGAAGGAAAGCACTTCGGCAAATCTCTCTGCTCTTCATTCCAAAGGTTGATGGGATGCATACATTCTTGAGGAAAAACAAAAAGAGTTGAAAGCGATATTATCTACATGTGAACATCAATCTAGGAAAGACATGTCTGTGACCATTGTCAGCCTGCACTTCAGCAGTTGTAGTCCTCACCTTCCAACAGATTGAGGGTAATGGTCAATCAATGTAGCAATTTCAACAGGAAGAAAAACGAAATCCCATCATGATGGTGCCAATAACATTGATTTTCGATGAGAACATAATGATTTGCCAGGGCCCTGAACTGCAGACAAGTGTGAGGAACCAAGTAAATTCATGTTGCCTACTACCAAGAAGTCTCAGAATTGAATATGCTGGCTGTGAGTAAGTAATTGAGAACATCGCCATCATCCCCTGAATGCTGGCCAAAGTCTCCAGGTTTGGGAAATGTTTAATCTGGCAAGTGTCTAATACTGCCCTTATGAACTGAAGTCACTTAGTTAGCACCAGACAAGATCAGGTTGATAAAGAAAATCAAGACTGTGTAAAGACTGACATCTATTAAAGCATTGTTTAATAATAACATTACAGACACAACATTTAGAAGATATCTAGGTAAGCATTAGCTTGGATGTCCAGGAAGTGAAGATATAACACTGGCACCAAAATCAATTTTGTGAAAACCCACGGGTCCAAAACCAGCCTGAACAGGAAGTCTGAAAAGTGGAAGGGGAGATCCACTACTATAAGCCTCAAGTACTTCTGGTGCTGGGGAGAAAATGGCATATACATGCAGGCGTCTAGTAGATCCAATTATAGTAGCATGTCCTGGGCCCGTAGACCCAAGAGTGCATGCTGAAGGATAAAGATCTTAAATGTTTCCTTTTTCAGAAGTTTCAGTACCAATCTAAGATTTAACGTGAGCTTGAGTGCCTCTCATATCTTCGGCACTAGATAGTACAGAGAGTAACATCTCTGATCGCGCTAAAAGGGGGGAAACAGTCATATTGTACCTTTGACCGGGAGGGAAACAATCATCCGTCCTCATAACCTTTTGAAATGGCTTTTTTATTGTACTCCAACATAAAAAGAGAAATTCTTTTAAAATAACGTTCTTTGTTGGTAAAATATATAATGACCTCAAAAGTAAAACAAGTACAAGTGGTGAATATAAAATTCTTTCAAAATAACGTACTATGTTGGTAAAATATATAATGACCTCAAAAGTAAAACAAGTACAAGTGGTGAATATAAATCTCTTCAGCGCTGGGGTGTGATTGTGATGTCAGCAGTACTTGCTCTACATTTCTGTTGTTGTAAGCATCCCATTAACTCCTGTAGGAAAGTATGATCTGCTTTCATGGTAACCCCACTTTCTTCTGGTATTATTCTGTTTTCTGGCTAGTTTGACAGGGATCCTGCTAATCAGGACACAAGTCACAGTGCTTCCTTCCTAAATTTGACAGTGGTAAATACCTTGGTACCTTCCCAATTTTCTACAGGTGTACCCATGCAAGTCCCTAGTATATGGCACTAAGGCACCCAGGGCATAGGTACAACAGCGGTCTCCCATGGACTGCAGCATGTATTATGCCACCCTTGAGAGACCACTCAAATAGTGAATACAGGCCTGTCTTTAAAACCTGTGTAAGCTGGTGCTAGCACCACTTACAACAGATATAATGTTTCTTGTATTAGAGGTTACTGCACTTAAAACCTATAAGTCAACCCTAAGCCATGCCTTTCAATCCTGAAAGCAGAGCGCTAGGTTATAACTCTGAGGGTGCCCTGCATGAGCAGGACACCCCCTACAAACCCTGGAGTTGATTTTCCAGGCTTTGTAATTGTTGTCAGCCATTTTGATACATATGGTGGCCATGCTTCATTACGTGATGGCTAACTATGTATTGGCTGTGCCGAACCTTGGTATGTTTTATATCAAACATGTTGGAATCATACCCCAACACCATTACCGATGTTGGAGGTATGAATCAATGCACCAGGGGACTCCTCCAGGAAGCCCTAAGTGCTCCCATTGACAGCCTTCCAGAGTCTGCCAGCAAGCTACTGCTGCTGCCAAACCCAGACACGAGTATACCCTCCTGCTGCTGAACTGAGCTCGAGCAAGGGAAGGTAGAACAATAGGTTTCCTGTGACCACCTCTCAGACAGCACATAGTGTATTGGGCTGGAGTGGGGGCGCTTGCCAGCGCCACCAGACGGCTTTGAAGGGCACATTTGGTGCCCTCCTTGCTTACTCTAGCTGGAGCCAGTTGATGGAACCCTTGGCTTCCACTCTGGTGTTAAACTGGATATGGGAGTATCCTCCCCTCTGTCCAGCTCCTCCTCCAGGAGGGACCCTTGAATCCTTCCAACCCTTTCCTTAGGGTACTTTAGGACTTACCTGTGGGTGGCTCTTCAAATTAATCGTGGGAGAAGATTCAAACTCAAAACCACTTCAACTTCAACCGTCTTGGCACCTCGGACTTCGCCTGGAACCGAGACTGCACCAAGGAAGACTCCTGCTGCTCCTGGTCTCGCTGTTCTGCAGGTCTTCTTCATGGTCTGTCCCTGCGCTTCACCCAGGTTCCTCTCCAGGCCTGTGGGCATCAAAAACAACCGAAGGAATCTCCCCTGGAGTGAAGTAGTCACTCCCCTGCATCTGCAGGCACTGCAACTAAGCTGACCAGTCTGCTGCTCCTGACGTCGCCATGGACTCTGAAAGGCTCAGCAACACAGGTGGTCATTCTTAAACTCCCTCGAGGCCTGACCTGTCCTCTATGCATGTTTAAGGCCAGTATCCCTCGTCAGAAACGCGGGAACAGATCCCCAGCCCACAGCCTCGACTTCCATTTGTCAAAGCTTGTTGGCTCTGTCCTCTAGAGATTTTCGGGCTGCAAGAAGCTTCAGCCTAAAGGTATCTCTTCCTGCCATGATCTTCATCCTGACCACATCCTCTGTACTGTGGGCCTGAATCTTTGGTGAGCTGCTCGGAGTCCTCTTGTGACTCCTGTGCCTTCGGCCTGTGGGTCCTATTCAGGGTCTTCTTTGGCTTCAGTAGGCTCACCTACTTGCTCGGGCCTGCTCTGATTTGCGTGCATTTGGTGAATCCCTTGGTCCTTGCTGGTCCCAACCTTTTTTGTTTACCATGCCTGTTGCTGCTGCCAAGGCTTCTTGGTGCTCCTGCCATACACTGAATAATAATATTATAATACAGATTCTTGTATAGCGCGAACAGCTACCTCACAAGGAGGTGTCCCGGCGCTGAAAAGAAACTACAGCAGCAGAGTGGATTACAAGGTGAAATTCTTAGGCTTTCTGCAAAAAGAGCCAAGTCTTTAGGAGTTTCTTAAAACTAGCTTCTGACGTGGCAGATTGGATGGCAGAGGGGAGGGAGTTCCAGAGTTTCGCCGTGCCAACAGAAAAAGACCTGCCACCAAGTCTAGCTTTCCTAACTCGTGGAACAGCTAGTTGGAGCCGGGAGTTAGATCGCAGGTGTCTTTCTTGATGGTAACGGGGAAGTCGGAGTTTTAGATAGTTGGGACATGTCCCTTTTTGTGCTCTAAACGCCAGAGTGAGAGCTTTGAATTTTATTCTGCTCGCCACTGGAAGCCAGTGCATCTCGTGCAGATGCGGAGAGATATGATGTTTAAACGGAATGTGCTTTATCAATCTCGCAGCCGCATTCTGCACGCTCTGCAGGCGTTGCACCAGATATTTCGGCAGACCAAGGTAAAGGCCATTAGAGTAATCCAGTCTGGATGTGACTGTCGCATGGACAACCATTTTTCGACAATCAATTGGTAGAAGGGAGAGAAATTTTCGGAGGTTTCGGAGTTTTTGGTGGCATCCTGTAGTGACTTGTTGTATGTGAGAGGAGAAGGAGAGAGTCTCGTCCCACCTTACACCCAGATTTTTTGCATTGGTTCCAGGGGTTGGTGCTGGGCCCATTTCGGAGGGCCACCACAGATCTGGGGAAGGGTGAGCACTTTTTCTAAAGAATAGTACCTCAGTTTTGCTTGCGTTCAATTTTAATTTGTTAGTGTTCATCCAGCTGGTTACATCTCTAAGACAGCCTTTTATTTTGCTAAAAGCTGCTTCTGACACCTCCGCGTAGGGGAAGACTAATTGCGTATCATCTGCATACGAAATCGCCTTGACCCCCCATTTGGCAATTAAGGTGAAGAGTGGGGCCAGATAAACATTAAAAAGTAGCGGGCTAAGTGCAGACCCTTGCGGGACACCACACCACAGCCGTTTTGGTTTGGAGGAAAAGGCACCCAGTGCCACTTTCTGAGAGCGGTTTGTAAGATAGGAGTGCATCCAGCTCAGTGCCTTGTCTTCCAGACCTATGTCCTTCAACCTAAGCAGCATTCTGCCATGATCCACAGTATCAAAGGCGGCAGATAGATCCAGGAGCACCAGCATGGCTGATGCTCCTGAATCTAGAGACCACCTGATCGACTCAGCAACCTCGATGAGGGCAGTCTCAGTGCTGAAGCCAGCCCTGAAACCTGACTGTGTTTCGTGTAGTATACCTCTTTTTTCGATAAAACTGTTAAGTTGGCGTTAAATTAGTTTTTCGAGCATTTTACCTGGGGCTGCTAATAGGGAAATGGGGCGGAGATTGCTCAGGTCATCGGGGGCACCATTGGGGTTTTTTTTCAAAGGGAGAAGAGTGGCATGTTTCCAGCAATCAGGGAACGTGCCAGTCTCAATGGACATGTTCCAGATGTGTAGGAGTGGTGCCACAGTTGCATCCAACATCATTTTCCAGAGTTTGGGAGGACAGGGATCATCAGGGGCACCTGATTTGCATTTTTTTAATTCTTTCAGTGCCTCCTTGTGGGCGATAGAGTGGAATAGAGTTAGGGGAGGGGTAGGCAACTCAGTATTGTCGTGGTCCGCCATAGCTGTCGGCTCGGGGGGGGGGGGGGGGGGTAAAGGAGTCATAAACCTTCATGATTTTTTTGTCGAAGAAATCAGAGATATCTTCACAAAGTTTAGTGGAGGGGGTGATTTCTGTTTCGATAGCCTTAGGTTTGAAAAAGGTTTGAACTATTTTAAAAATTTCTTTACTAGGTTGTTCCGCTTGCTGAATAGAGGATACGATGAACAGTTTTTTGGCTTTTTTTATGGATTGATGTAGGCTGTGTAGGGCTTTTTTGTAACAGATTTTTGCTGAATCAGAGTAGTTTGCCCGCCAATGGCGTTCTAGTCTTTTGAATTTGCTTTTTTCAGCCATCAGTTCTATGGAGAACCAGGGAGCAGACGGGGATTCTCTTTGTGATGTGGCTACTTTAGGAGGAGCAATAGAATCTACTGTACTACTTATCCAGTGATTCAGTAGCATCGCATCGGAGTTCACGTCTGATGATAGTAGTGGGGGAGGCGGCTACGAGAGCGGGACATAAAGTCTCAGCTGATAATTTATCCCAATTCTTCCGCACATAAGAGCATTTTCCTGTTGTTTGAGAAAGGGAAGGGAATGAGATTAAGAAAGGGACTAGGAAATGATCCGTCCATAACAATGGCATCGGGGGTTTAGCTGAAGTGTCCAATATGTTAGAGAAAATGAGGTCTAGCATATGGCCTGCCTGGTGCGTGGGACCAGGAGTGAATAGGATTAAATTGGCCGATTGTAGCGTATTAATAAGTTGGGAGGCCAGAAGACAGTCAGGTCTGTCTGCATGAACATTAAAGTCGCAGACTACAATGTAGTGTGGGTGAGAAAGAGTACTTTGGACTATAAAGTCCATAAGTTCATGGGTGTGGGCCGGAGAACAGTCCGGGGGTCTGTATATGATCAGGCCAGCTAAGGACGTTTGAGGGTTGATTTGAAGGCAGAAGTGTAGCCCCTCTATGCCAGAAAGGGTAGTTGGTGTAGAAGAGGACAGGGTGTATTTATCTTTAAAGATAATAGCCACTCCTCCACCTCTTCTGTTCTTCTCTCTATTAGAGAAGCTTAGTATGAATCCGGGCGGGACAGCCAGAGAAATGGATGCCATGTTGTCCTCATCGAGCCATGTTTCGGTAAGAAATAAGGCGTCCCACTCAGAGTCAGCTAACAGCAGATAGATATCATCTGCATGTTTAGGGAGGGATCTGCAGTTCAGTAGCCCAGCTCTAAAAGAAGCGGTAGAGGTGTTGGCTGAGCGATAATTCAATATTTTTGGGTAGGTGTTTATTGAATGTGAAGCGCCACACAGTGGCTTGTTGCACAGTGAGCAGGAGGGGGGAAGGTCAGGGTTTGAGGGGTCGAGCCTGGGCGCCTGACATGGTTTGGCTGAGTTTAGTGCCAGTAGTTCACTGCTGGTCCAAACTATCCTGCTTGTATGTAACTGTTCACTGGCAGCATGGCCGGCGCCGGGCGCGATCCGGTCGCGGACGGGCGCAGACGGGCTTGCCTTAGGCGCGCCTTCGGCGCGCAACCGGCGTGCCCGCTGCGCTCGTCCGCTGCGCTTCCGGTAGAGACACATTTTTATAATGAGAAGGGGGGCGTGGCCAGTTGGGGTGGTTCTTGACTTCTGATGTGGGATAACTCATGAATGGCTCCTGGTCTTCAACAGCATTGCCTGATCCTCACACCTGCAGCAACACGGTCAATATCATCACTCCTGCATCTTCCGTCATCGGTGGTAGTTGGTCTTGTGTGCCTCCGGTCACCTCAGAGTGGATTAGACTCTGCCCCCTCGGCTTGCAGTTACTTCTTTTCAAGAACCCATCCTTGGAATCCACTGGATTCTTCCACCTTCTTCACCAGCTGCATCTTTCCTGAAGTCCTCCATTGTGGCCTACGGGGGTTTCCGATGTTATTTCGCACATATGCAGCCAGCTTCCCTGGTGTAGGTATAGTAGTTCCTGGGGTATCCACGAGTGGGGTACTCTCCAACCTTCTGTCTTCCACAGAGTTTCTTCAGGGTCCAGTGGAAAGGGTCCTTCTTCTTGAAAACTACAACCATGACTTTTTTCCATTAACTTGCATTGAGTACACAGCTGTGCTTCTACTCGGCACACAGCTTCCGAGGAGGTTTCTGGGTACTTATTTCTTATCACTCTTCATTACTGCCCTACCCCATTCCAGAAAAAATACTGTAATCTTGGTTATCTTAGACTTTTTCACCAAATATGCACATTCTGTACCATTATATAGATCACCAACAGCCCTTCAATATGATATGGAATTCTTGCATGAAATTGTGAGATTATATGGTTTGTTCACAGAAATAGTGACAGACAGGGGCCCTAGTTCATTTATAAATTCTGAAACTCTTTGATTAATAGACTGGAAAAAGGAATTTTTAAGTCTATTAGTAGGCCTGGGAGGAATTCCTCGGAACTGACAAAAAATCTTTACCAAGTAAAGCAGAGTTCGGCGAACAGTAGAGTGCCTTACCTTGCACCAATTGCCCTGATTTTTATAGCGCTGTGTATTTGTCCAGTGTGAACAGCACGCAGAGTGCAAGAGGGCACAGCTTCTTTCTGCCACAGGAGTAGAAGTTCGACTTGAGCGGCAGCTTCCTCAACGCAAACAGACGTTTTCTCAACACGAGCAGTAGCTACAATCCGCGACCGCCTGCATTGAGAAATCACACTGGGAAGCAGTCTAGTGTTGGATATTCCTTGCTGGAGCTTGCTAACTTACCACTGGCGAGTGCGAACGAGGAAAAAACTCCACTCCGCTACACAGAGTTTTTCAGGACTCTGCGAGCTCCGGGGAGCGCAAGGTGCAAAAAACTCTGCATCTCTGGGAGCAGAGCAGAGTTCACTGCCCAGGCCTATCTAATAGTCATTTTCAAACTGATGGTCAAACCGAAGTGGTTCATCAATCCTTAGAACAATACCTTTAATGTCACACCATGACTCACAAGGAACAATGGGTCACTTGGTTGCCAATAGCTGAACTGGCATAGATCAATTCCTTAAATTTCTCCCTAGCCTGTTCTCCCTTCTTGTATTCCCTCAGTTTTCCCTCATAAATGTTTCCTGGTGCTGCATTTTAGACTTCTGTCTCCACAGTCACAGCATTACTCTCCACTATCTACATGATACAATCCAATACTTTTCTTCACCTGCAACAAGCCAGTGATGACGGTAACTGCTTTCCAGTAGTGAGATTAGTGAGCCAAGCGGCAGTGGTTAAGTTCTTCCTAGAAGATGGTGGATTCATTCTGCCTTTCACATCCCTAGAATCAAACCAGCCACATTAAAGAATACTTATCCCCCTCCCCCAGTCGTTAGGTCATTGGTCCACAGAATTTAACACCTTGGCTGAGGCTGGAATTCCGCGCCGGTGCTGAACATTCCGATTGCGGGCGTGGTCATGACGGCTCCCAGCCACCATCAGCACACGCCCACCGTGAGTCATGATGGCTGGGAGCCGTAATGAGCACCGAAGGGGTTAAAGAGTGAGAGGGCAATTGCATTATCCTGTGACCTGGAAAGGGATGGGCTTGCTGTGCATTCTTGTCAGGCTGCTTCATATGTTCATGCTTCTAGATTGGTGGCTTCTTGTTTATCACAAAATGTTCATCTAAACTAGCACCAAGAATATTTCAGCGCTCCGATTATCATCTCCTTGTGTTTTCTTTATTCACCCTTAGTTGGCAGGGTATGTCCAGACTTGGGTACCATGCTCACTTTGCCACTGGATTCAAGCTAGTCTGGCTGAGGAGGGCTGTACCCCAAAACTGGTCCCAGGATGCCAGCTTCCGGTCCAGGGAAGACCTGGTGGGGAAGTTCGGGCTGGATTGTTCCCATAAGGAACAGGGTCAAGACTGATTTGCATATGGCTGGGTCTGAATTGGGGTGGCGAAGTGAGCTAAAGAACGATGATGGATTCAACCCAGGTCCGTTACTTGGGTTGAGGGTCTGAAAACTTTCAACTCTCTGTCCATCATCTGCTTTTTTTTGCTTTTTTCACCCTTAGTTGGCAGGGCATGCCCAGACGTAAGTCTCAAGCTCAGTTTGCCACTAGATTCAAGCTATCCTGGCTGATGAGGGATGATACCCCGAAACCAGTTCCAGGATGCTTGTTTCCGGTCCAGGGAAGACCTGGCTTGGCAGTTTGGGCTTGACTGTTCCCATAAGGAACTGGGTAAAGACTGATTTGCACATGGCTGGGTCTGACCTGGTGTGACGAAGTGAACATAAAAAACAATGATGGATTCAACCCAGATCTATGACTAGGGGTGAGTGTCTGTAAAGTTTCAGCCCTCCGTCCATCATCTCCTTGTGTTTGTTTTATTTGCCCTTAGTTGGTAGGGTATGCCCAGACGTGGGTCCCTTGCTCACATTGCCACTGAATTCAAGGTAGCCTGGCTGATGAAGGGTGCTACCCCAAAACCGGTCCTGGATGCTTGTTTCCGGTCCAGGGAAGACCTGGCTTGGCAGTTCAGCTTGGACTGTTCCCATAAGGAACAGGGTCAAGACTGATTTGCATATGGCTGGGTCTGAACTGGGGTGGCAAAGTGGGCTAAAGAACGATGATAGATTAAACCCAAATCGATGACTGCAGTGAAGGGTGAAAAGTTTCAGAGCTCTGTCCATCATCTCCTTATGTTTGTACCAAGAAAGTATGGGCACCAAACGTGGGAGTGACTGAGGGTGTGCTACTGCCAGGAATAAGCAAGGAGAATTGAGTCCTTGGTTTGAGGATGGACAGTGGTGAACTGTGAGGTGTATTACTACATTGGGGTTGAACGGCCTGTGGAACCTAGGGTTCTGAGGTTACTAGGCAGAATGAAGATGATGCGATGAGACTTTCAGGGCATGTGATAGAACTTGGATTTCTGGTTGGAAGAAGTATACACCCTGTCTAAGCAGGATCCACAACCCTTGTCAGAGTAAGTCAGGTGCACCCCATAAATTAACCTGTGCTCACTCTCTGGTAGCTTGACACAGCAGAGCAGGCAGACTTAACTTAAGACGCAATGTGTAATGTATAAGGGTGGGCGTAAAATCCGTTTCACGGGCAAATTTGCGGATTTTGCGCGATTTCGCGATCCGTGAATCTCGCGAAATCGCGGTAAAATCTGCAAATCAGCGGGGACGAATTTTCAGCCAAGCAAGGGTTACAGCAGCAGGTGCAAAAGTTGAACCTAATTTCTTTGTAACCTTTTACAAAAGGGTTACAAACAAATTAACTTCAACTTGGACACCTGCTGCTAATTGCTTCCTGGCGCCTCGTTGCCTACTTGCAACTATTCTCTGACCCTGCTCTGACCCTTGATGCAGGGTCAGAGAATAGTTACAAGTAGGCAACGAGGCACCTGTCCAAGGAATTAAACCTCATCAGGAAGCACTTACAGATATGAAAAACAGGAAGAAGGGAGAGGATGGCAAATACACCCATTTTGAGTTGTCAGGAGGGGTTAAACTAAAAGAGACCTTTACAGCACAATTTTCATATGCATTTTGCTAAAAATAAAAAGCTGTATGTTCTGTAGGGGCAACTCAGGAATCTGGCCCTTCAGAGATCCGGCCTCTCTTTCTTTCTCTCATTCTCTCTCTCCCTCTCTCTTTCCCTCTCTTTCTCTCTCTTTCTATCTATCTATCTATCTATCTATCTATCTATCTATCTATCTATCTATTTATCTATCTATCTATCTCTCTCTCCCTCTCCCATAAACGACTGCATGGGTAACTTCGTTATGCAAGCGGCTCGCGAAGATGCAAAAAGCACCGCGAACACGCAAAAAACCCTGCGAACACGCAAAAAACAAAAAATCCGCAAATTCGCACAAATTCGCGAATTTTGCGGATCGCGAATTCGCAAATCCGCAAATTCGCGGATCGCGAATTCGCAAAATTCGCCCATGCTTAGTAATGTATTTGTGCAACACTTCATACAGTAACACAGTGGGAACACCGCAAAAAGACTTCACAATAGTTAAGAAAAACAGATTATGATTTTATAAACAAACCTAGATCAAAAAAATTAAAATCCAATAATGTTTTTAAACTAAAGTGAAAATTACGCTTAGAAGCATTAGGTGCCAATGGAGGTTATCTGGTCAAGTGCACAGTCAAAATATCAATTTTAAAATATTAACCTACCTTACTATTGAGTTTTAAATATCGTAGGCACAGAATATCGAAGTCAAGAATATCGTTGACCAGAATATCGACCTTAAGGTAAGTAATATCGTTTTTTAAAATATCGAAGTAAGTAATATCAAAGTAAGTAATATCGTTAGCAATAATAGTGTTGTCAATAATATCGAGAAAAAAAATTAGTGTTATGTATTTTAGTATGTATTTTATATGTATGTTTAAATTTTTTTAATGTACTTTCATACATTTTTAAATAAATCTTTAGAAATGAGTAATTTTGTTGAAGTAAATTTTGAGTTATAGTATCAGAGCGGGTTTGATAGTCCATAGGGGAATAGGTTGGGAAGTAATTTAATTAAAATTAAATAATTATTTTTTTTTATTTGTTGTTATTGATTATAAATTAATTATTAGTTCGATATTAATTGGTAATTAATTTGTATTAATTGGTTAATTTATGATTGTATTAATTATAATGATTTTATTATTAATGTGTGTCTATTGTTATTGTTAATTAATGTATTGTTAATTTAATTATTAATTGGTAATTCATTTTTATTAAGTGATTAATTGATAAATTAATTATATTATTTTTTTATGGGTTGTGGGTTTATAAGGGAATAGGGTGGGAAGTAATTAAATTAAATTAATTAATGAATATGTTTTTATTTATTGTTATTGATGATTAATTTATTGTTAATTAATGATTAATTGGTAATCGATTTTTATTAATTGGTTAATTTATAATTATAATAATTATAATTAATGTATTATTAATTTTTAATAATTGATTAATTGATAAATACATTAATTGTGTTTTGTTTATGTGTAGTGTGTTGTGTGTTAAAGGGGGACTAGTGTGGGAAATAATTTATTGTTATTTAAGTAAATATTAATTTAATTTTATTGGTATTTAATAATACATTTTTTGTTAATTATTAATACGTTATTTATTAAAACAAATAATTTAGTTGATAAGAATGTTAATTTAACTCCTATTCCATCCGACATTTTCCACACTGTTACACTCATTGGAGTTAGAATAGTAATTTTAACCCCTATGCTATTTAACAATTTCCCTACTGTTGCACTCACTGGAGTGGGAATAGTAATTTATACCCCTACGCTTTCCCTACTGTTGCACTCACTAGAGTGGGAATAGTAATTTTTACTCCCACGGTATCCAACACTTTCCCTACTGTTGTACTCACTGGAGTGAGAATTGTAATTTTTACCCCTACGCTTTTCAGCACTTTCCCTACTGTTACACTCACTGGCGTGGGAATAGTAATTTGTACCCCTACGCTATCCAACGCTTTCCATACTGTTGCACTCATTGGAGTGAGAGTAGTAATTCTAACCGCTATGCTATCTAACGCTTTCCCTACGGTTGCACTCACTGGAGTGGTAACAGTACTTTTTACCCCTACGCTATCCAGCGCTTTCCCTACTGTTGCACACTCTGGAGTGGGAATAGTAATGTTGCCCCCCCAGCTATCCAACGCTTTCCCTAATGTTGAACTCACTGGAGTGGGAATAGTAATTTTTACCCCTATGCTATCCTGCGCTTTCCCTACTGTTGCACTCTCTGGAATGGGAATAGTAATTTTTACCCTGAGGCTATCCAACGCTTTCCCTAATGTTGCAATATGTGGAGTAAGTATATATATATATTAATTTATGTATATATTTAATGAATTTTAACATTATATCTATTAGTTATTATTTTTAAATCTGTTTTAATATTTTTAACTATATTTATTTTAATTATTTGTATTATTTAGTTAATTTTCCATCAATATTAAAACATTTAAAAAACAATATTTTTAACATCAATATTTTGCCAAATATTTTTTCTCTCAATATTTCTGTACTTAACTTCAGGTAGATTAGACTTCGATATTTTTGACTTAGATATTTCTTTGTTTAAAATTTTTTAGGTCGAATTTCTGTTGGTCGATATTTTGCCAGATATTCATCTGGTTACGCGGGGCCGGGGCAAAGTCAAGAGTTCAGGCCGACCGCGATGGAACGCAGGCCGGGGACAGGAGCCACGCAAGGCCCACGGAACAAAAGTACCTTGATCCTGGTTGCAACAGCGAGATGCGGTGTGCAGCCGAGTGATGCGTCGGTGTCAATCCTATATTCAAGGTTATGCATCGATTTTCTCCACACAGTGAAGGGGATGCGCCTGTTCCAAAGGCAAATCGCTGATTCCAAAATGTGTTGGTTCTGAGTATGATGCACAGGGCTTCTCCATGCAGTCAAGGGGATGCACAGATTGTCTCTCCTGCAGTGGCAGTGATGCAGTGGTTCTGATGCATCGGTTTCCATGGTGAAGCGCTGGTTCCAAGTCTGATGGGCTGGTTCTGTTCCTGCAACAGCAGTGATGCGTTGATTGAGCCTCATGCACTGGAGTGAGCATCTGGATCCACTTCAAATGGACCAGGCACAGGAGCAGAGCTTAAGACTTTGATATCCCTAAGTCAGGAAACAAGCCAGCATGCCCATGGAGATCACTCTGGGTTCAAGCTAGAGTCCAGTTCTCCCTCCGCAGGGCAGATGGTAGCAAGTACCACAGCAGAAAAGCACTTCTTCCAGATCAGCAGTCGAGCAGAGTGGCAGTCTCTGTAGCAGCACCTCAGTCCTTCCTCCTAGCAGATTCATTTCACAGGTCCAGTAGTGTCTGATGTAATGGGGTCAGCGACCCAGTATTTATACTCAGTTGTGACTTTGAAGTGGAAGTGACTTCAAAGAGGAGCTTTGAAGTGCACAGAGGCCCTTCCTTCCAGCTCTGTCCCCAGACTCAATTCAATTTCAATTCAAAAGACTTTATTCGGTTATATTTCATAACCAGAAAAGTACATAAAATCACATTAAAACTATACATCAAACATTGATTAAAAAAATAGAAAAAGGGGAACAATCTACACAGTATATATATACACGGGCCCAAATCATGTAATCGTTGTCTTACGCAAATAAGATATGCTTTTTAGAAATGCCACAACGGAAGAAACAGAAAAAATGTCCTCCAAGATCTGTATAGCTAGAAATGCTGGGTGACACTGTCTCAAATTCATATATTTTAAAATTGCCATTATCCATCTCTTCCTAGATATCACATAAAATCTACAGAATAGGATGTGTATGTCCGATTGATCAGAGACATTGTCGCAAGGGCATTTGCACAAAACCTTAGACCAGTCATTTGTGGCTGGAAAGCTCAATAATCTGAACAAAATTCCAAATCTGAATCTGGTCAGTAAGAAACTTTGTTGCTCTTTCATTTGCAGTTTTAAATAGGGCTGGATGGTCCTTCCTTTAGTGATCATTTGATGAGCAATCACAGTCTTTTTTGCCAGTTCACCTGATTGTCTTTGGTTCACAAGGAAATTTAGGCACAAATGTTTCAAAGTCTTCCTGGTAATATTGGACATAGTATCTGGCTCGTCAAAGAACTCCGGGTGCTTGATATTGTTGCAGACAGTTTTTATATAACATAACCATTTTATCCTTTTTACCCCGCACAACTTTAATGCATCCCCCAGTATGAGTCTGTTTAGATGGCATTTCTCATTGGTCCAAACCCGATGCCATAAAAGCATCGGTTGGATCTTAATTAGATCTTCTAAGTAGGGGATACCCAGTTCTGTGTGACAATTATAATTGGACATACTCATTTGGAGTGCCAAAAGGTATCGTAAAAAACCGTTTTCAGTTACTTGTAAACTGCTAACATTTAAGTTTCCCCAAATACCAGCCCCATATAGTGCCACCGAAACACAGCTAGACTTATATATATATATAAGCTCCTTAACTGGCTTTTTGCCCATCTTTCTGCTAAAGGTCTTAAGGGCCATTATGGATTTGGTGAATAGTAAATTCCTGGCCTGTATTGCACTATTCCAGTTCCCAGTATGCTCAAAGAGAATCCCCAAGTATGGAAAAGTTGGGGTGTGCTGTAATGGGGTTGATCCAATGAACATGTTTTTTTTCCTTTGGCGGGCATTTCCACCGCAGTTCATTACAAATGTCTTAGTGCAATTTATTTGTAACTCAAGTTTATCCATAAGGCACTAAAAGACGAAATCATGGCCTGCATGGATAAAGGGGTTCTTGCCATAAGCACAGTATCATCTGCATAAATAAGTGCAGGTAACCGACGGGCTGAGGCGTTTGGCATATCATTACATTCCTGTAGAAGTGTATCCTCTAAGTTATTAATATAAATAGAAAATAAAAATGAAGCGAGGACACACCCCTGCCTCACGCCCCTTCCAACACTAAATTCCCTTGTGCACTCCCCATTTATGCCAAATCTGACCATTGCACTGGCCCCATTGTACAATTCTCTTAAAAAGCTAATAATGTTTGCTTCTACTCCCAAACTGGTTAGAATGGTCCATAGTTTACCGTGGTTTACAAAATCAAAGGCCGAGGTAAGATCTGAAAAGGTTAGGAAAAGTCTTCCACCCTTGGCCGTTGTGTATTTCTCTATCAAAATTGATAGATTAAGTACTTGCTCAATGGTGCCAACCCCTTCTCGGAACCCATATTGAAGATCACTAATGATATGGTGTTCCTCTGCCCATTTCTGAAGTCTATCTAAAATGACTCTCCCAATAATTTTAACGGTAGAGTCAAGCAATGATATGGGCCGGTAACAAGCACAACTAGATCTATCTCCTTTTTTAAAAATTGGGATTATAATCGACTTGTACCACGTATCAAGTAATCCTTTGGAGCTTGCAGCATTGAAAGTTCTAGTGAGCAACGGAGCCCAGAGACAGATGTTCTTCTTAAAAATGTCTACTGGAACACCGTCGGGCCTGGTGCCTTACCCCCGAGACTGGACTTAATACCCTTGATTACCTCATCCAGAACAAAGTTAAGTTGCTGCCCTTCTGGATACTTTTTCTTAACCACGGGTTCTCTTGTTAAATCAGCGGTAGCTGTTACTGGGTTGTAGAGAGATTCAAAATGCTTAACCCAATCTTCTTCATTTACAGCTATCTCCATACGGGCCTTTGAGCTATCTATAAAAAAAGGGGCGTTAACTGCTTTCCAAAAAGCAGTCATGTCCTTTAATTCTGAGGCCCCCATAATGGCTGTCCAAGCTTTGTTTTTCATCAACTGTTTTTGGGCTTTAAGTGCAGATTTACACTCCTTACGTAGGGTCCTTATCAAGGGTTGGTTTCTCACTCGCTGTTGCAAGGCCAGTTTTAGTTGTTTGTGAGCCTTACTACAGGCCGGTGTAAACCAGCCTTTGGTTTTCCTTTGATTCTTATTGACCTTGGCATTAACCCATAAACCCTTTTTTATACCGGCAGTTATCTCTTTAAAATTAATGATAATTTGTGCGTCCTCAGTTTCCGGGTCCAAGCAAGCCTCAAAGTTTGTACTACAAGCATTGACTAGTTTGCTGAGGAAAACCTCAGGGACCACCCTAGACCATTTAAGGGCATATCCATTTTGCCTATTTATGTGTACATCAACAGAAAAATCCTTGGCTCTTTTGTGCACAGTTAGTAGTGCATCCAGTAGTTCTATCCTTATCGGGAAATGGTCGCTAAGGGAAAAACTTAAAACATTTTGTTTGACAATACAGTCCCGGTAACATGATGAAATAAGGATACAATCGATAGTTGACATCAAACCTCTTCCATTAAAGGTTGGGGTGAATGGGGTCTTGTTATGACATAATTCATTTGCGAACCCTAGATCGTAAGTAAACAGAATTTCATTTAGTGCATTCCCCAATGTTGAGTGCTCAAAATGGGATGTTATGGTATCCCTATCCATGGATAGGCCGCAATTTCCTGTTCCAGATCTTTTACACAGAGAACAGTTAAAATCCCCACCCCATATTACCATGAACAATCTATTCGAACTATTGATAATACCATTTAACTTATTGTTCAAGGTTTTGTGTACCATCAATATATCTACGGGAGGGATAATATTATAAAAATTAACTATGAATATGGAAACAGAACTGCTAAAGTGCACCCGACAATATGAAAGAAGCAGGTATGAAAATATAACTGTAGTTTTTAAAAAATTAGACGATTAGAAATGTACATACATAGACCCCCTTTCGCTCGTCCATGCACTGAGCCTACAGCGGGGATGGAAACAGTTTTAAAACCACTCATATGGTATTCACTCTCTGTCCATGTTTCTTGGAGACATATGACATCACAATTCTCAGTAAAAAGTTTCCAGTCTGGATTCTCTATTTTTGCCCTGAGGCCGGCTATGTTCCAGAATGTGATAGACCATTTTTTCCGGAAGCTTCCATTTAATCCTCGTCTGTTACACATCCCACTGTCTGTAATAGTTTCAGGGAAACCCCCCCCCCAAAAAAAAAAATTCCTTGCCTATAGTGATTTCGTTGCCTAAAGTGATTTCATCATTCTTTTCAGTTACACAGAACTCCTCCAGTGAACTGACAGGTTCAGCTCGACCAGAGGCATCACTGTTACCAACACTACTCTCTTTTGGGTTAGCTTCCCTTATCATTACAGCACTCAAATTGTCTGTGCTAACCTTCCCAAAATCATTACTTGCATCTGCTATAGATTGACAGTTACGCATGAAGCCACAAGGAGATTTCTCCGTCCAGCAGGGTGCTTTGAGTCATTCATTTTCATCCAAACCTGAGAAAGGATTAAATAAATTGTATAACGGTGTGTTCCAGTATTCCCTGGGATTATTGGTGTGAAAATTATTATTATCAAATGATGGTCGGTGTAGATTTGGGTTCATGGGTGGGAAAAAAGGGGTGTCATTCTTACTGTAGTATCTATGGACAACCGGATTCAGGATTAGATTTGGTCTGTATGGTGCATCAGGTCTATGCATCATAGGAGGGTAATTTTTGGGCAACATTGATGGATTATTTAAGGGCGTCATCATAGCTTCTGGATAGAAGTAGCTCAGATTCCGCGTTGATATGCCTCCCTCACATCTCTCGGGAAACCAGTCACCAATATATGTGATTAGTCTATGGTCTTTAAAGTTGACTATTATCACGTCCCCTTCAATGTCCTTGGGTCGTAAACCCACCCAGTTACACCGTCTCACGGAAACTATGTCTCCATTTAGATGCAAGGGGAGCGGTCTATTCCTACGCAGCCAGTGGATAACTTTATTTTTAAGACTAGAGTTATGTTCAATGTTACCAACTGGCATGACCGGAACGCCTGTGAGAATAATAACATAGTTTGACGATTCCGGGGGCAGGCCTGCTACATTCCTAGTTTTTGGTCTAATTGTATAGGGAGCCTTACTAGGGGGATCGTTTTTGGTATGACCTCTTTTAGATATACCTACGTAAGGTTTTTCCTTGTTTATGTTTTCGATAACTGTAACAGTTTTGGAACCCGCTGATTCATTAGAATTTGTTACAACTAACGTTTTTTTGGGTATGGTTATGGCAGTTTGTTGCCTAGATGGATTATTGGTATGATGTTTAACTACAGAATGCGTTTTGCTTTGGTTGTTGGATTTTGGGTGCTCTGTCGCATTTTGCTGTAGCAGGATCTTGTCCATTTTCTCCCCTAGCCTTTTAACTCTTTCGGTAAGCGGAAGTATAAGAGCTTTTAAGAGGCATTCGATATCCTCTAATAGCCCTTTATAATTGGGGACAAATTTTGGGTTTACGGATGGATGCCCTATCGAATCTGCCATCCCTGCTTCTTTAGGTATCTTATGTGGAGAGTACATATTACTAGTAGCCATGGGAAGAAATCTGTCCCCCTTTCTAACCCCTCCCTTTCTTCTCCTCTTTCTTGGCGGGGAGTGAGATATGCTATTAATCCCCTTAGTAGGAGTGTTTTTAGACTTTTTATCAGTTACTATAGTCGGATGAAAGTCTGCTCCTATGGGTGTAAACACAGGGGAAGGTACATTTATATTGTGAAGGGGGGCCACATCAATAGGTAAAGGTGTAGGTCGGTTAGAGAATTAGATATTTGAGTTGATTCGATGGTATTAGAATCAGGAATAACTATCCTATCATCTGAAACTGATAGAATGTCTTGAAATATTAATGGTATATTTTCTGTGCTGAATAAGTCAGCATCAGTTTCTTTGTGTGTAGTTAAGTCCGATGAAGTGCATGTGTCGACCTTCTGAAGAGCAGGAAGTGGTTATTTTTTAAGGAGTTCACTAGAGAAACGACGCTCAGCCCGTTTCTCAGCCAGTGTGATCTCTCTATCTACCTCACTTTTAACTCTAGCAAAATATTTGTCCAATGGACCAAGAATGGATACCCCTACAGTACTGGGTAAAGGATTCAAATCAGTTAACAACATCTTGGGTATAAAGAATTATGTAAACGCGTATAAGAAAAGTCCCTTAAAATATACAAGTTTCACAATTAACAACAAACCCAATTATACGAGAAGAGTCATATATGACATGGCTAACGGTAGTATAGAGCATGTAATGGGCGGTATACAATATTTGTGAACTATACCACTGTACCAATGTCCAAATGTCAGTGGGGTGGCCCGACCCGGCCTCCTCCAGCCCCTGACGGCCACAGACGGTCCCGCCCTTGTCCCGGGCTTCTCCCGGTCGCTCCCGTGCAGCGGGACTAGGCTGTTGTGTTTATAGAATCAGTGTAAGAGGGGAGGAGGGGAGGAGCCTGCAGGGAGAGCGGCCCAGGTGCTGGCAATAGAGGCTGACGGGCGCTCCTGGGACTAGTAGTCCTGCGCCCACCCTCGCTCGCAGCCCTGCACTTTCACTATCAAGCGCCCAGAGATAACGCCACGGGCGTAGTGTAAATCACTCTTCAGCCATGTGTCACAAAAGGTGCTGTAGTTTAAACCCCACACGAAGCGGCACCCGCAGAGCGGGTTCCGCGAACAGTTGCAGGAGAAGGCACAAAGGATTTCAGCAGCTCACGGTCCCTGACGTGAAAACAGAGCAGAGAGTATCCCAGTGAAGATCCAGGTACAGCCGTTTTTAACTTCGATCTGGTGGGGAGGAGCCTGCAGGGAGAGCGGCCCAGGTGCTGGCAATAGAGGCTGGCGGGCGCTCCTGGGACTAGTAGTCCTGCGCCCACGCTCCCTCGCAGCCCTGCACTTTCACTATCAAGCGCCCATACATAACGCCACGGGCGTAGTGTAAATCACTCCTCAGCCATGTGTCACAAAAGGTGCTGTAGTTTAAACCCCACACGAAACGGGACCCGCGGAGCGGGTTCCGCGAGCAGTTGCAGGAGAAGGCACAAAGGATTTCAGCAGCTCACGGTCCCTGACGTGAAAACAGAGCAGAGAGTATCCTAGTGAAGATCCAGGTACAGCCGTTTTTAACTTCGATCTGGTGGGGAGGAGCCTGCAGGGAGAGCAGCCCAGGTGCTGGCAATAGAGGCTGGCGGGCGCTCCTGGGACTAGTAGTCCTGCGCCCGCGCTCGCTCGCAGCCCTGCACTTTCACTATCAAGCGCCCAGAGATAACGCCACGGGCGTAGTGTAAATCACTCCTCAGCCATGTGTCACAAAAGGTGCTGTAGTTTAAACCCCACACGAAGCGGGACCCGCGGAGCGGGTTCCGCAAGCAGTTGCAGGAGAAGGCACAAAGGATTTCAGCAGCTCACGGTCCCTGACGTGAAAACAGAGCAGAGAGTATCCCAGTGAAGATCCAGGTACAGCCGTTTTTAACTTCGATCTGGTGGGGAGGAGCCTGCAGGGAGAGCGGCACAGGTGCTGGCAATAGAGGCTGGCGGGCGCTCCTGGGACTAGTAGTCCTGCGCCCACGCTCGCTCACAGCCCTGCACTTTCACTATCAAGCGCCCAGAGATAACGCCACGGGCGTAGTGTAAATCACTCCTCAGCAATGTGTCACAAAAGGTGCTGTAGAGTAAACCCCACACGAAGCGGGACCCGCGGAGCGGGTTCCGCGAGCAGTTGCAGGAGAAGCAGGAGAAGGCACAAAGGATTTCAGCAGCTCACGGTCCCTGACGTGAAAACAGAGCAGAGATTATCCCCAGACTCACTTAACGGGGGTATGCAGTCCTTTGTGTGGGGACAGAACACTGCCTATTCAGGTGGACCTGTCAGCTCTTCCCTCCCATCCTTCCCAGGATGGCCAATCAGTCACACCTAACCTTCCTTTGCATGTAGCTGTCTAGAGGGAATGCACAAAGTCCAGCAGTTACCCACCCCAGATGTGAATTTGAGACAGACTACAGGCACAGAGAGCTAGGAGCAAAGAAATGCCATCTTTCTAAAAGTGGCCTTTCTAAAATAGTTATGATAAATTCAACGTTGTCATTATTATTCCAGTAATATGAAACATGACAGAACTACTCCTTCTCAATCAGGAATTATAGCTTATAAGTGTAATATGAAATTCCCAATAAATTTCTTTTTTTTAATGAGGTTTTATGATTTATAACGGTTTTGGGTATAGTGTAATGGAAGGAAGAAAAAACAATGTCCGAAAGTCATAGTACAGCATTGAAAAAGTGGGTAAATACCGTACATGGCCACATATAGAGGCTTAGAGAATGACAAGCATGATCAGAAAGACATATTTCACAAAAAAGGTACAATGGCTTGAGCTATGAGTCATGAAACATGCATCTGTGTACATTCATATAGTACATGGGTACTCACAAACTTTCTCTCGGGGGCCAAATTTACAGAGTGGTTTGTGTCCGAGGGCAGCACTGGTGGGGGCGGGGTCAGGGGGAGGGGGCGGGGATAGAGCAAAAAAAAACTGTGACCATGAGGTTGAACACAGGTTCCTGCAGCAGACGCCTTCGTCCACTGAGCCACCAGACTCAACACAAACACACGCCTCTCTCTCTCTCTCTGTCACCCTCACTCAGACTGTCTCTCTCTCTCTCTTTCTCTCTCTGTCTCCCTCCCTCTATCTCCCTCCCTCTGTCTGTCTCCCTCTGTCTGTCTCCCTCCCTCTGTCTGTCTCCCTCCCTCTGTCTGTCTCCCTCCCTCTGTCTGTCTCCCTCCCTCTCTCTGTCTCCCTCCCTATGTTTCCCTCCCTCTCTCTGTCTCCCTCCCTCTGTTTCCCTCCCTCTGTCTCCCCCACCCTCCCTCTGCCCTTCCCTCTGTCTGTCTCCCCCTCCCTCTCTGTCCCCCTCCCCGTCTCCCTCTCCCTGTCTCCCTTTGTCTCATTCCCTCTGTCAGTCTCCGTCTGTCTCTCTCCCTCTGTCACCCTCCCTCTGTCACCCTCCTCCCTCTCTATGTCTTCCTCCCTCTGTCTCCCTCCTCCCTCTCTCACCCTCCCTCTCCCTGTCTCCCTCCCTCTCACTGTCTCCTCTGTCTCCCTGTCTGCCACCCTCTGTATCCCTCCCTCTGTATCCCTCCCTCTGTTTCCCTCCCTTTGTCTCCCCCTCCCTCCCTCTGTCTCCCCCTCCCTCCCTCTGTCTCCCTCCCTCTTGTCTCCCTCCCTCTGTCTGCCTCTCTCTCCCCTCTGTCTCCCTCCCCCCTCTGTCTCCCTCCCTCTGTCTCCTTCCCTCCCTCCATCTCCTTCCCTCCCTCCGTCTCCTTCCCTCCCTCTGTTTCCCTCCCTCCCTCTGTCTCCCTCCCTCTGTCTCCCTCCCTCTGTCACTCTCCCTCTGTCTCACTCTCCCTCTGTCTCACTCTCCCTCTGTCTCACTCTCCCTCTGTCTCACTCTCCCTCTGTCTCACTCTATGCCTCGGTCTCTGTACCGACTGCACGTCTGCACCCGAAAACTGATCTCACTAGTCGGCTTTAGTCTGATGTCCTGGAACTACTGGGTCACCCACCATAAAGTGTTGTGGTGCACGGGGGTGGTGTGATTCAGCAGGGGAAGACAGTGCTAAGCTTCTGCATATTTCTGCAACACCACTGGTCTGTTGTAGGAGTTTGGATCCAAGAAGGTACCAGAGGAACAAATCTGAGTGGGAAAAATCTGAGTGGGTCCTAAGCTCCTAAGTATCAATACTCAACCTAAAGTCTGAGTGATCTTGATATTACTCATGGTTTTAAGTGAACAATGATACAACATGAGTAATGCAGAGGACTTCATTAAGCTCGAAGTTCAGGAAACCTAAAAACAACTGCTTAAGTGTTCAGAAAAAATAACCGGGCGGTTTGCCGTAATGGGATATAGAAATAAAAAATCGGTACCCTGAATACATACCGAAAGTGTTAAGATGAAATACTTTCACTATGAAATATTCTATATTATAAACACAAAGGCACGGGTTTGTGTTAGGCTTAGGTTTAGCATTAGTTCAAGACATGTTTTAAAGCATTTCATATTACTCTTTTAGAATTATAGTAACAGACATCGTTACTGTTGTTCAGGTATGGAAATGTCATTTTCAATAAAAATAAATTTACGTTTTTGTCCAGGTAATTAATGTGCACATCTAGCATTTGGGAAATATTAGCTTTCCTAACATCTTAAATTGTGTCAAGTTGAGACAGGAAGGCGGAAGAGCATTGTAAAGCTCACTAATTCAATGTAATTGGTATTTTAAATAGTTGGATTATGAAGAGGAAATGTGAACCTATTGTAAAGCGCTCTGATATCCTTCGGGATCTTGTTCGCGCTACATAAAAGTTTACAAATAAAAAAAAAAACTAAAACCCCTGTTTATTTTCTGCTTTTTACTTCTTGCCTTTGTCACTCAGCAACAAATATGAGGTTATTGATGGGAAAAGGATGCAACAAGCATGCAACCCTGTGTCTCCCTCCCTCAGTCTGCCTACCTCTCTCTCTCTCTCTCCCTCCTTCTGTCACCTCACCTGGCGTGCGTGTGTGTGTCAGTCGGGGCTGAGACAAGACAACTTCCAGGCCGCACCGAGTACTTCACAGGTCTTTAAATGACCACTTACTCGTTAATGAGGCTTTGATATGTTTCACCTCTTGGCGCCCCTGCATCTCCTCTCTGACCTTCCCTGGATTCGCCCGGCCGCATAGAGCGCTGCTGCCACCAGCAGTGTTTGCAAACACAGGACACTTTAAAAAAAAAAAAAAAAAAGACACAGGTAGGATGGCTGCAAGGTCCGCGGGCCGCCAAGGAAGGCTTGCCGGGCCGCTGGTGGCCCGCGGGCCGTACTATGAGTACCCCCGATATAGTAGAACAGAAAAACGTAGACATATTGGGTGTCCTGTAAAAATGGAATGGAGCCAATAGGAAGAGATAAATGAAACCTCCATCAACGAGAAGGGGGGGGGGGCAAGAGGCTGGGGAGAAATTTGAGATAGAGGACTCAACAAGGGGGTGGGGCACAAGCAAGATCAGCAAGTTAATGTACAGGGGAGAGGAAGGTGATGTGGGCTGGAGTTCACAAGAGGCAGAAGGTGAATGAGGGAACGGTTACGTGAGCACCACAACCTCTGGCACACCTCAGCACAAGGTGGGGTCTGGAGGGCTGGAGGGGGGTTTGTCGGCCAGCAAAGGGCCTGAATCAAAGACCTCTGTAAGCCAACAGTGCCACTGGAAGCTAGGGAGGTGGAAGGGCTAGGGAGACAGGGAGGAGGGTCTCCATAAGTAAGTTCCTTGAACTGTGCAAGCATGGTATCCCAGGCTGCAGCTATGGGCCACTACAGATCCATCTAGCTTACTCCCAATGTAGTGTTGTGCTTTCTGCCTTTCCCCAAGGAAGCAGCACTCTGTGCCACTGGGGAGGAGTTGGGGGCTGTTGGGCATTCCTGTGTATGGCGAGAAGATGCTTAGCCAGCAGGACAGCAAGATTAGCAAAGTGCGCTCGCACCTTGTGATTTCCCCCTCCCCCACCCAGGGAAGAAACCTAGGGCATTAGGTAAAAATCAATTTGGGTCTTTCTCACTACCAGGACATGCTAAACTTAACAGCACATGTCCTACCTTTTAATTAAACAGCACCCTGCCCTATGGGCTATCTAGGGCCTACCTTAGGGGAGACGTATGTAATAAAAGGAGAGTTAAGAGCCAGGCAAGGGGTTTTAAACGGCAAGTCGACATGTAAATGGTACTGCACACACAGGCTCTGCAGTTGCAGCGTTTGAGACATGTTTTAAAGTGCTACTTGTTTGGGTGGCGCAATCAGTACTGCAAGGCCCCTAGTAGCATTTAATTTAGAGGCCTTGGGCACAAATAGTGCTCTCTACTGGGGGCTTATAGATAAATTAAATATGCCAATTGTGGATATGTTAATCAAACCATGTTTTAGGAGGGAAGTATGTGCACTTTAGCACTGGTTAGCATTGGTAAAGTGCTCAGAGTCCTATCGCCAACAAAAAGAAATCAGCAAAAAGGTTAGGCAAACAGGCAAAAGGTTTGGAGAAGACCACCCTAAGGCTGTCAGGTCCAACAGCATTTTAGGCAGAGGTGTTACTTAAGATGTTAACCTTTCCAAAGAAGATGATCCCCATTACATTGGCTTCACCACTTGTCATTCTTTTTTGTGGACAGTTGTTTAATCTCACATCTATTTTCTTTTCTACCCTTTAATGTTTCCCTCAGTTACAGGACTTCTTGCCTGCCCTTTGAAATTTATTACAGATTCTGTTTAAGCTGTGTTGCTTCGCTGTGTCTTGGTCTAAGCTTATATCATTAGCAGCACTGGCTTCCACACTCATATTGGCTAAGGTTTCTAGTGGCCCCCAATTCTGAAGCCACCAAGAAAATCCTATTGCTCTGTCCGATTATTACATATGCATTAATGTACGTTAATGGTGCTAGATAACAGGTGACTTACCTGCGGTAACAACATTCTGGAAGATACTCTCTCTACCTGCAAGTTCCTCACCTGTAGAATATTCTCATTTATCATACTCTTTCCAGAAACTTCAAAGTTGTCATATCACGGTAGGGGACACTGGAGTTGAAACGGTGCTGAAAGTGGCATCAGGTGAAATCACTGAAGCCAATATAGCTCCTTTCCAGGCACCATATGTCAGATTTCATTAATTTGTATCCAAAGCCTTTGAAGGCAGTGGACAAACTGATATTGATAGAGCAGTGCAGTGTCAAAACATGTAGTTGAGATCTTATTACCTTTTCCTATGACAGTCCATCAAACTGGGAGGCATGCGGGCCGGATTGGAATCTGCAGGTAGATAAAGTGTCCACCAGTGTGTACCTTCAGATTCCTCACCCATAGAATAGATTGCCAAGCAGTACCCAACTTAGAAGGAGGATTGATGGATGTTTATATGAGAAAATTCCTGCAGGACGGATCTGGTGATATAACCATCTCTGCAGGCCTCGGAGTCCAGGTAGTGATGTTTGACATAGGTGTGTAGCAATGTCCACGTTGCTGCTTGGCATGAGTCTGCAATCAAATTCCCCTTGCGAAAGATGAAGTGGTGGATTTAGTCCTGTTGGAAAGAAAATTGATCCCTTCTGGTTATTCCTTTGTGACCAGAGCATAGCATAGCAGGTCTTGATGCAGAGGATCATCCACCTTGAAAGGATTATTTTCTGCATCGATTTTCCCTTTTTGGCACCACAGTATCTTACGAAGAGCTGTTCATCCGGATGAATGTCCTTCGTGTGGTCTAAGTAGTAGTGGGATGGGTTGGGGGATAAAAGGTTGAAATGGTGATATACTGACCTAGGTGGAAATGATTAACCACCTTTGACAGGAAAGCAGCCCTGGATTGCATCACTAACTTGTCTGGAAAAAAAGGTAATGAAGAGAAGATAAAAACTCCTAGCTTGCAGCTCACTTACCCTTGCGGTTGAAGTTATAGTCACCGAAAATACTGTCTTTAATGCCAGTATCCGAAAGGGCCAGCTATGAAAGTACTAAAACGAAGTTGCAATAAGAAAAAATAGAACTAGACAAAGGTCACACTGGTGCACAACAAACGGAGTAGGAGGATACAGATTAGTCTATCCCTCATCACACAACAATAGGGTACTTAAAAAGTGATGGCTAATAAGACAGAAATAGGGCACAGACAATGCTGCTAAATATCCCCAGACATTTAGATTGTCTATCTGAGGGGGATGTGGGGAAGGTACCTTGTGATTTTCCTGATAAACAAGATGCTTGGACAACCAATCTCTCTGGTAAAGGGTGATGAGAAAGAAAGTAGAGATCACCAGGAAGTGGGTGGTGGGATCTGGCATCTAGACCCTTGACCATTGAAGCAGATGATGGACTTTCCCAAGCTGTAATGACCAGCTCAGCAAGGCCTCAATAAAAGACGATAAGGGTTCTGAGGTTGACTGTGCAGGGAAAAGGGCCTCCATTATGATATTCTTTTTTTACTTCAGCCACAGAGAGTTGTAAATTGAGAACCTTGCCTGCTTTCCTGACCACAAAGTGAAAAAACAAGACTTCTGGAGTTAGTGATCCAGCAGAAAACTCCATGACCATGGTGAAGTGTCTAGGTCACTGGCGGATGACAAACCAGGAATGTCAAAAGGATTATCAGCACCATTGTTGTCACCATGGTAAAGGTCCAAGGGGTCTGAATCAGAACCAAATAAGTTACAAATTCTCTATCCGTACTTCTCCTCAATCAATCTCTGAACGTCTCATGTAGATCCATGCTGAGATGGTACATCTGTAAGAGGAGGAGAAAGGGGTGGGTGAGGCACCAATGTCTCTGAGCATGACTCCAGTGGAGGTGAAGGGGGCATTGGTGGTTTATGTGGCTGCGGGAGTTACAGCGTTGATGGAAAAACCATATATTTGGCTGCTGGTGGAAAGGCTAAAAATGGACTGTGGGCCACTGGTTTGGCGCCATACAGCACCATAGACATGAATATGGGAAAGTAAAAATTAGACGGTGCTCCAGAAGTGTTGGAGCCACGAGAGGACGGTGAAGATTGGATTCAGGAATGCTGTTAGATCCATGCCCAACATTAGGAACTCCAGAAATGATAAAGAGGGTGCCAGGAATTCTATTATCTGTGGCGTTAGCGCCAATGCATTTGGATGGAAGGGTACCAGTGCCAGTGGAGTCAGGAATACAGATGCCGACGTCAATGTAACAGACTCATAGGTCAGGTTCAGCAGATGCACCCATAGCAGGTTCAGTAGGGCTTTAAGTCGACAACTCCAACTCCGAGGATGAAGATCCTGTAGGAGCCTGGGCAAACTCCACGACGTACCTTTTGTAGGTCTTATATTGTGTTTTATATGCTTCTTCTTATTGGTCTCCGAAGAAGTCGACCTCAACCGGGGACTTGATCAACAGCTCTCGTAGTGGGCCGAGTCCAAAAAAACATTGTCTCTCAATTCTTAATGGCCTTCAGGTTTATGCTGAGCCTAGGGTTGGGCGCAACTTGTGTAATTCCATGCCTCATAATCACGCGGAATTACCAAATAATTCAGCGAGATTCAGCAGAATTACGTGAAATTGTGTAATTATGCATTTAGCACTATCTTCTTAGGGCCAAGATGCCCACTCATGTCCAAAATGGACACAAGGATGCATTTTTAACTCATAAGTAGCACAAATGCAAAAGAACAAAGCCAGCACTTAGGGTAGGATTCACCCCCACCCCCAATTTACTCACTGCAATTATCCCAATTTACAAAACATGCAACAGAACATGAATAGCAAGAGCAAGCAGAATTATGTTCCTTATATTACTCTTAATTAGGTGAGCATGAGCAGTCATGTTATTATCGGTAATTCCATGTCAAAGAGTAATGCGTAATTACTTTAATTACTCCTAATACTGCGATGCAAATAAAATTCTCCCCAGGCCTAGCAGAGGCAAGAGTCACAATGACGGAAATTCTGCTCATAGCCTATTTCACCGTAGAAAGAAAATGGGAGCTATTGATGGACTTTTGTCCATTGTGTACCCTGCTTGGTTTAAAGCCAGACTGCTTGGGTGTAGACATAACACTGAACTTTTTATAAAATGTTTGTGAAGAAAACTCATGCCTGTCCTGATCCTTGTCGAAGGCATGAAAATTGGGAAGTGACGTTGTGCTGGCGAGGGAGCGATATAGCTTAGGTAATGTCACCTGACACCACTTATGTCCCATCCGAAGCGGGTGCCCCCTACGGATGATGTGAGAGCATTGAAAATTCCTGATCTAGTTTGCTGCCTAGAATTATGATAAAGGTGAGGAATCTGCAGGTAGAAGTATCCATCAGAACATATTTGTGCTCCCTTTACATTTTTGTATGCCCCTAAAACTGTATGAGAAAGCCATAGAGAGAAAGAGTTATTCTTGACACATCTGTGACGTTGTGACAGTCTGTTTTCTCTCTCACTCTCATTCCTTCTTCCCTTCAGTATTTAGTTCAGCTTATAGTATTTAATCGAGTGCTAACAAACCACGTTCTGGGAGCAGGGATCAGACTATGCCAGAAAACACTCACAAAGCCTGATTAGTACTTGTTGTAGGAACAGTTTTCCCTGTTCCACTGAACATGGTAGATCGGGAAGATATTAGAGGATGGGCAGTGCATAGAGAATTCTGCTAGTACCAGTGGCTATATGTCTCTGAAATAAAAATGAAAACAAGCACTTTCATAGTAAAAAGGATGACATTCCTCAACCTTTTTCTTCACCTTCTTCTCATCTTAATGCACAAGTTACTTACCTTCGGTAACGATATATCTGTAAGAAACAGTAGTTAGTATTAGATTTCTTACCTTACAATATTCCCAGGCGTCAGTCTGGATCCGGAAAGTTTTGCGTAGCAGTACCCCAGCACGCCGGTAGGTGTCGTCTGTGGCTCCGTGTCCGCCGTCCGCGTCGTTGGCGCCGGGATGACGTCGCCGGAGTACTTAGACCGCGCGCTGACGTCAGTTCTTATACACAGCTTTTTCGCGCCAGAAACGCAGAGCCATGATAAAAACCAACACTAGTGCCATGAAACTAGGGCCCTCAAAGGGATAAACCTTAACCCTAGATATCGAATCGCAGAACGGGGGGATGGGTGGGGCGGTAAGGAATCTAATACTAACTACTGTTTCTTTCAGATATATCGTTACCGAAGATAAGTAACTTGTGCATCTGAAAGAAACAGGTTAGTATTATATTTCTTACCTTAGAATAGATACCCCAGCAATACCAACCCCGGTGGTGGGTCTGCGAACCAATGATCACACCAGAAAGTCCTGGAGAATGGAACGGCCGAAAAAAACTTCTCTCCGGACTTGGCTGTCCAGGCAGTAGTGTCTAGCAAACATGTGCAGTGAGGCCCACTTAGGTGCCTGACAGATGTCCTGCAAGGAGACTCCCCGACCCAGGGCAGTAGTAGCCGCTGTGGCCCGAGTGGAATGGGCACGTAGCCCCACAGGAGGATCCTTTTTCAGCCAGTGGATAACAAGCTTTGATGCACAAGACGACCCATTGGAAAATGGTCCGTTTGTGCACCACCCGTCCCTTCTTAGCGCCCACGTAACCAACAAAGAGTTAGTCATCCACCCGGAACTGGCGTGTGCGATCCAGATAGTAGGAGAGCGCAAGTTTTGGGTCCAGACGGTGGAGCCTCTCTTCCTCTTTCGAGGGATGCGGAGGCGGAAAGAAGGTGGGTAAGATGTTGGACTGGCCGATGTGGAAGGCTGTAACTACCTTGGGCAGAAAGGAGGGACGCGTCCTCAAAACAACTTTGTCCGGATGGACACAAAGGAAAGGAGGTTGTGAAGAAAGAGCCTGGAGCTCACTCACCCTCCTGGCAGAGGTGATGGCAACCAGGAATGCAGTCTTAAGAGTGAGAAGACGAAGAGGACAGTTATGAAGTGGCTCAAGGGAGTGCACATCAGATAAGTTAGAACAAAGTTCAAGTCCCACTGAGGCATCACAAAAGGAACAGGGGGGAACATATGAGTGATGCCCTTCAAAAACCTATTTACAACCGGGGACTTGAACAGAGAGGGCTGATCAGGTAGCCTTAAGAAGGCAGAAATGGCAGAGAGGTAGCTCTTAATAGTGAAAGAAGAAAGAAGAGAACCTCAGAAAGGGGGGCAGAAAGTGGAACCACAGCCATTGCTGTGCACAAATTTGTTCCACCTGCAGGCGTATACCGATTATGTGGAGGCACGCATGGCTGCCAGAATTACATCGCACACTTCAGGAGGCAAGTCAAATGGCCTCAACTGTCGCCGCTCAATCTCAATGCATGGAGGTGGAGGCTGGACAGGTTCGGTGGAGGACCGTCCCCTGTGCTGCGCCCCTCCTGACGAGGCAGACCAATCGGGGGATCGACTGACATGCTGAGTAACTCGGGATACCAGTATCTTCGTTCCCAGTCCGGAGCCACAAGTATGACTTGGGTCCGGTCGTTCCTGATCTTCAGCACTCTGGGCAGAAGTGGTATAGGCGGAAAGGCGTACAACAGACTGCAACTCCACTCACGACGAAAAGCGTCTCCGAGCGAGCGCCGCCTTGGAAATTACAACGCGCAGAACTGATGGCATTGCACGTTCTCTTCTGTGACGAATAGATCTAACCAAGGCTCTCCCCACTGTTGAAAGAGACCTTGCACCACGTCCGAGTTCATACGCCATTCGTGATTCATCATGCACCGACGGCTGAGTTTGTCCACCCTGGTGTTCAGGGAACCTGCCAGGTGTTGAACCACCAGGGTCACGCCCTGATGTTCCAACCATTGCCAGAGGCGCAGAGCCTCCTGGCACAGGGCCCACGACCCCATCGCCCTGTTTGTTGGAGTACCACATGGCCATGGTGCTGTCCGTGAACACCTGCACTACACAGACAGAGGGGAGGAATGCTTTCAGTGCAAGCCGGATCGCCCGCAGCTCCAGAAGGTTGATGTGGAGCCGGGACTCCGCAGGAGACCAGAGGCCTCTGATCTCCGCCTCTCCCATGTGGCCCCCCAGCCCAGGAGGGACGCACCATTCACAACTACGTGCTCCGGATGGGGTAGGGAGAGGGATCTGCCGCTGACCCAATCACGGTCCGTGAGCCACCACGGCAACTGTCTTGCAGTGCCCTCCGAGATCAAGACGTGGTCTGACAAGTTGCCCTGAGGCTGGGCCCACTGAAACCTCAGGTCCCACTGCAGAGCCCGCATCCGCCACCTGGCGTGATGCACCAGAAGGATGCAGGAGGCCATCAGCCCCAGAAGCCGCAGCGTCAACCTCACAGAGACTCGGGATAAAGGCTAAAAGTTCAGAATCAGAGCCTGAATATCCCGAATCTGCTGTTCGGGAGGATAAACCCGAAACTGCGCAGAGTCAAGAACTGCTCCGACGAAGAGGAGCTTTTGAGAGGGACAAAGGTGTGACTTCGGCACATTGATGGAGAACCCCAGCCAGTGCAGGAGGTCGGCCGTAGTCTGGAGGTGGCTGACGACTGTCTGGGACGAGCCCGCCTTCAACAACCAGTCATCTAGATAGGGGAAGACTGACACCCCTAATCTGCGCAGATGAGCTGCGACCACCGCCATCACTTTCGTGAACACCCGAGGGGCACTGGTAAGGCCGAAGGGGAGCACAGTAAACTGAAAGTGCTCGTGGCCTACCATGAACCGCAGGTAACGCCGGTGGGCCGGTAGGACGGGGATGTGGAAATAAGCGTCCTGCAAGTTCAACGCTACCATCCAGTCTCTAGGGTCTAGGGCAGCTAAGACCTGAGCCAGAGTCAGAATCTTGATCTTCTCCTTCCGGAGGAAGCCGTTGATGTTCCACAGGTCCAAGAGAGTACATAGGCCCCCTTTGCCCTTCTTGGGAACCAGAAAGTAGTGGGAGTAACAACCACACCCTACTTCTGGCCCCTACTTCTAGCCCAGGAACGCGCTCGATGGCCCCCTTGGCTAAGAGGGCCGTAACTTCCTCTTGCAGAAGTTGCAAGTGATCCCCCGACACGCGGTGGCACTGCGGTGGCATGGCTGGAGGGGTTGCCTCGAAGGGAAGGGAGTAGCCCCTTCAGGCAATTTACGCACCCACCTGCCCAATGTGGTGTTGCACCAGTGGAGGAGGTGATGGCGAACCCCGCCCCCTACTGGCGTTAAATGGGCCTGAAAGCTCAGACTAGGAAGGCTTTGAGGCGGATGCTGCGGGGGTGGATGTGGACTGGCCTCGTCATTGTCCCCTGGCACCTCCACGGCTGTTACCACGTCCGCCGCCATGCTGGATGTTAGTCTGCGGCCTGTGGCTGGCAGGACGTGTGGGGGTGCCCCTTCCTTGGCCACGAAAGAAGCGAAAGGCAGCAGTTTGCTGGCGCGGGCTGACAGGCCCAAGGACTTGGCCGTAGCCCTGGATTCCTTAAAGAGCTCAAGCGCACTGTCTGCCTTGTCGCCAAAGAGGCGACGGCCATCAAACGTAATGTCCATAAGGGTGTTCTGGACATCACCTGAAAAATTGGCAGACCTCAGCCAGGCGTGGCGGTGAACCGCCACCGTCGTTGCAATCACCCTGCCTAGCTTGTCTGTGGTATCCAGCCCACATGGAATGGAATACCGTGCCTAATCTCGCCCCTCCGCAAGGGCTTGGGCGAGTTTAACCCGGGCCTCCTCCGGGCATTGTGGCACCACGTCCGCGACCGTGTCCCACAGAGAGTGGGCATAACGGCCCAAAAGGCAAGCAGTGTTGACAGACCGCAACCCCAAACTAAGTGAGGAGAACATCTTTTTCCCGTACTGTTCATACCTTTTGGACTCCTGATCAAGGGGAGCTGTAGGGAATGCGGTCTGGGAGTTAGAGGCCTGGATAACCAGGCTTTTCGGGGTGTGGTGGGTGGACAGGAAGCAAGGGTCAACCGGGGCCGGGCGGTGGCGTCTGGCCACGTTCCTATCTACATGGGGGCCTTTAGCGGGCCTGGACCAAGTGCCCAACAGAACGTCAGTTAAGGCCTCATTGAACGGCAGCAGAGGCTCCGAAGAGCTTGCCTGCAGTTTGAGGACCTCAGTGAGGAGGTTAGTCCTCACGGCCGCGACGGGGAGCTCAAGAGCCAAGGCCTTGGGCGCCCTCATCAACACCACACTGTAGGCAGCCCCCTCCTCCGTAGCCACGGTAGGAGGGGAGACAAATCCAGTGTCGGGCAAAGTGTCCAAACCACTGGCCTCCCCTAGGTCACCAGCCCAGTCCTGAAAAGACTGGCACTCCCATGCCAGAGGTTCCTCAGACCCCTCCCAATCCGCCTCGCCCTCCATCTCCTGGTACTCAGGTTCAAATGATGGGGCCGGATCATAGAAGTACTGCCGTTGATCGACGCCGTTCGATGTCGGAACCGGATCGATGGTGGGATCGGGGATGACGACGTCCGGGGACGTCGTCGGGGGCGACACCCAAGGAGTCGCCCTCAGCGGAGGGGTCGTTAGGTTGACCAGCGGTGACCCGGATCCAACGGATCCAGCGGGTCCCTGCGGCGTCAGTACCAAAGTCGCCAACGGCGCCGGGGCCGAAGTACCCGGCCCGCTTGGGCTCCCAGTCGGTATCCCGGGGCCTGAAGGTGCCGTGGAACCCGACGGAGGAGCCAGTGACCTCATGGCCACGAGGAAAGCATCAATCTCCTCAGGCATTGCGTTCTGCCCAGGGACCGGCAGGTATGGAGCAGGCCGCGACATCTGCGGCTCCAGCGGTGTCGCCCGAAACCCGGCCGCATTGCGCGAGCGCCGGGGGGAGTCAGAAGACCGATGTCGTCTCTTCGACTTCTTGTGCCTCTTACCTGAGGACTTGGAGCACGACGAGTGGTGTCGACTCGCCGAGCTGTGATGACTCCGGCCCCACGACTGGTCACTCGACCTCCTCCTAGACCGGGACCTCGAATGGCACGGGGCCAACTGCCGGAGCTCGAGGCACTTACGGGACCGCTCCCGCCTAGCTTTCAACGTCAAGGCCCGGCAGACGGGGCACGACTTGTCATGGTGGTCTGCCCCTAAGCAATACAGGCACCGGCGATGGTGGTCGGTAACTGACATCAGTCGGCTGCAGTCGGCACAGGGTTTGAACCCGGGCATCTCTACTGGTACCCACAGAGTCGTTCGACTCAAAAAACAGATCAAAAGGATCGAAAAAGTTTAGTCAAAAAATGACTAAAGGGTACCACTTTTTCCGGATCGGCGCTTGCTGGCGCGGAAAAAAGAACTGATATCAACGCGTGAGGGCGGCGTCTAAGATCTTCGGCGGCGTCATCCCAGCACCAACGACGCAGACGACGGACGCGGAGCCACAGACGACGCCTACCGACGTGCAGGGGTACTGCTACGCAAAACTTTCCGGATCCAGACTGATGCCTTGAGATATTCTAAGTTAAGGAATCTAATACTAACCTGTTTCTTTCAGATAATTTTTCTGCACCTTTTGTGGTTTTTTGCATATGCTCTAGAAGGAATGCTTAAGATGTCTCAACTGTTCAATTGACGGAGATGGTTGAAGCAGGTCTTAGTTGCTGTGATAGCCAAAAGAGATTTTGAGGGGGTCATGGTCAAGTGAAACAGACATTCTAATAACTAAGAAAGATAAATAGTAACCTACAGAAAATCCAGCAGTTCATTCTCTTTGTTATGCGGCAAGAAGTTATGAAGATGTTGTGCCAGTTTCAGGTTCAATCTACACCTGGGCACCTACTTCATGATCCCATTTGAGATGCATTATTAAGAGCCTGAGACTACAAGTACCCCTCACTTTCTGGTGCAGAAACATATGATCTAAATGTTTATGGGGAACTTTCTCTTCCACAGTGAAGGTGGACTCATTACTGCCTGACCTAATTGGTAAAACCTCAGGGGCACTTTACGACATTTCTTCAGCGTATATATTAACAGAACAAAAGCCTCTCTGAAGCCTATTTGATGTCTCCAAGAGGGCTGGGGCTTATCGCATATATTGCACACCAGGAGTAAAACAAAAGAAAAAGTTAATTACCTGCAGTAATGATCTTTCTGGTAGATTCTCTTTCTAACTGAACATTTCACTCCTGTGTTACAATCCCAGGCGTCTCAATATGAGAACTTCAAAGCTCTCAGGTTCCCAGTACGGTGTGCAAGCTTTGGCTGACTCCAAAAGTGACATTAGATGAGAACCTCCAACCTACATAGTACCTGCCTCAGCTCAGAAGTGTCTGTTTCCATCATTTTTTTCAAGCCTTATATGCGAGTGCTTCGACTGACATCAACAGGGTAGTGCAGTACCAAAAGATGACTTGGGTTATTATGATTTTCCCTATGGCGCATCCATCAAATGTAGAGGTGTGCGGGTTAGTAAGGATTCTGCAGGCAAATTGAGGATCCACCAGAAAGACCATTACCGCAGGCAAAGTTTTCTTCTGATGGATACTTCTGACTGCAGATTCATCACCTGTAGAACATATTTCAGAGCTATACGACAACCCCATTGGAGGGTCAATGAAGGATCGATAGAGGAGGAAATACTGCAGTATGGACCTGGTAAAGTGTCTCCTCCTGCGCTCCTCGGAATCCAGGCAGTAACATTTGGTGAAAGTGTTCACAAATGCCCACATCACTGCCCTGCAGATCTCTGCACTGGGGAAGCCTCTACAAAGGGTAGAATAGAACTGGCTCCAGGTGAAATGAGCCCTTCTGCGGGGGTCTTTCTTGGCCAAAGCACAGCAGATTCTGATGCAAAGGATGACCCATCTTGAGGGACGTCACAAGGGGTTGTGTGCTACATGTCGGCCCCGCAGAGAGCGTCACATCCTGCTGCTGGGAGCGGGGAGTTTAGTCTGTTGTGGAAGAAGGCGGCTTGCAATGACTGGCTTGGGGGCGGCGCTGCAAATTAAAAACACCTCCTATAGTATGTCACTTTTCTAATAATAACAGTGATGGTTGTCTGTTCTAAGGCCAGAGTAAAGTAAGGGACTAAAATGTTCAATATAAACATTCTCAAATATTTCACAAGAACATGATGTCTCCTATTTAAATATTGCTTCCTAATCAACAAAATAGTGTTACAGTTCCCTTTCCAGATGCCGCCCCGACGCGCCCTTGAGCGACTGATATACAGATGAGAGTGCGGCCCACCCACCATGCCCTGCGGTGCAGCCCAGGGAGAGGATGTGAACCAGTGACTACATGACTTCTGCTTACACTACAAGCGGGGAGCTAACTGAACTATAAACACAGAGGCTGCATCTGAGCCTGTGATCGTGGGGGCATTACACAAAAGGAGAGGTGACCCCCAGCCACCATACATGGATCACACGAGCAAGCTAAGAGTCATCTATCTCCCCACTTGATCGGGGCATACACCTCATGTATTGTATTGTATTGTAGTGCGCCCGTTCACCTCATGTTTACGACCTCATCAACATTTACGCGATTCCCTGCATCGTTCCCAAAAGTAAGCATGAATTTATTTATAATGTGGTGCAGGGCTTTAAGTGGGCTGGGTCTTACCGGGTCTGAGCACCAGCAGTTTTTTAAGGGTGCCTCGAAACGGATGGTTCACTATCGGGCTCTGTTTTGTGCCCTGGCACAAGTGGTCCATTTATTTTTTCCGGACTGCAGTGGCAGCGAGAAACATCGATGTGAGCGTGGTGAGCATTGTAGAGGAAGGGAAATCCCTTAAAGAGAGCCATTTTCTCTCTGGGTTTCCCATCTCTTTTTGAAACTCAGGACCAGCAACATTGTCGTGGTGTCACCAGGGCTTTACTTGGAAGCTTTTTCAATATTATATACAAGCCATAGTTGCTGCTTATTTATCCTATGCAACTAGCAACCGTTGACAAAGCTAATAGTCCTGACTTGTAGGTATGATGTGACTTGTATCATATATCTAGAGGCAAGGACAGGAACAGCAAAACACAAGTCGGGCGGCACACTGTA
Organism: Lissotriton vulgaris; assembly: GCF_964263255.1. Classification (NCBI taxonomy): domain Eukaryota; kingdom Metazoa; phylum Chordata; class Amphibia; order Caudata; family Salamandridae; genus Lissotriton; species Lissotriton vulgaris. The sequence goes on along the minus strand of NC_141685.1, from coordinate 554,916,673 downwards.
CTAAACACAGATTTTTAGCTTAAGTGTTTTTAAGCCACAGCCTCAATTACATTGACCACGCCCCTTAGAGAGACCCCCAGTTTTTTCATCCCACTTAAAACCCTGACATGGTGAATGAAATGTTGTCGTGCATCAAAGTCTTTTCTACTGTCGGCGATGTCAGTGAACACCTGCCCTAAACGTCGACATTGTCTTCGTCTGTATTCTGAAATGGTTACATAAAGGGTTCTTAACCGGAATTACTACTGGTAGCTGTGGATCCTGGCTTCAGCAGTCAATCTGAACTTCAAAACAATATTCAAAATACAGAAACACATGCATCAAATCTATACAAAAAATAATACATCATTTATTTAATTCACAAACAAACCCTCTCCCCTCAACAAATCTAAATTTTGAAGGGATGGTTGAAGCGACTCAGGATGTACTTTTATTTCTAAAAGACAAAGCAGTACAGTAGATTACACCACATTACTATGTAATGTTTGTACCTACTGCATGCTCTCATTTTAACTGCATATACCAGTGCTTTCACCAGCCAAACAGTCTTAAAAATTAAAATATAATCAACTAGTAAAGATTACACGATTCCTTGTAATCCTCTTTGTGTTATGTATTATTTCCTAGACAGATTTAGACATGTATGATTCATTGTCTCTGCACAATGTGTGTGTGAAGTAGAGTGCTCTAACACCTTACATTGGTATGAGTAGAGCTCAACAACAAATTAAATGGATGTAAGAGCGAGGCTGTAGAGAGATGAGGTGCACTGGTGGAGTATGATAGTAAGGGACTCTGTGGAGAAGGCGGTCGTTGTAGCACCGAGCACCACCAGTGCTGATGCCGGCCCTGAGAGAATAAGTCAGTGATGTCTGTCATTGTTCTGTTTGAGGTTGACAGCATACTAATGTGGTAGTACTGTAACTTCTAAGTTGGTATTAAAGCTGTTTAAGTAGCCAAGGTATAATGACCCGGCAATTTTACTCTGACTTTTCGGAGAAACCAATTAATTTGATAATTTGTCCATGGCACTGTAAGCAGCTCAGTTGTCGAGGCAAAGGAGCTGTAAAATCATGTGTGATGATGTAGAATGGATGTGTAATGGACTTCACTGCTTGGTTTTGCTCATGAGAATGTGCCACTCTAGGTGTCAAACATTTGGTCATTGAATGTCACCAATAGGTACACTGAAATCATGAAAATGTCACACATACTCAATCTCACACATTGGCAGCTATGGCAAAGCTGTTGATTTAAAGAATTGCTAACCTGCACACCTATTTGTTAGATTTTATTCTTTTTTCTTTGTTCAAAAAGGCATTTGCCTGTATATTTGTTGTTTTTAACAAAAGGTCTTATAAACAGTTGGTGCGACCCTAGGAGATCCCTGACTAGCCCTTGTCAGGTAAATATAATAAACAAAGTTGCGAACAGAATCTGTTCGAGTGCCAAGGTGCACTATTCACAAGCCCCTTAGGGTGCTACAATGTATACCAATCGTATCGGTCTTAATACAAGTTTTTACCATAATCTCAAATAAATTACAGCAGAGAAAGTGCAGCTTGCATCATCTGTCATGCCATCATAATTCAAACCTCATTATAGTCAAGCAAGAAAGTAAAAAAAACAACAAAGATACACTCTTATTCAGTGTATTACTTTTTAAATAAAGTCTTAAACAAGAGAAACATATGCATGAAATGCTGAAAACAGTGTAGAAAAATGTAAATAAATCACAAAAAATCAATACATATTCATATACAATTCTTTGTATTTGAAAAGCTTTCGTGATTCAATGCTTCAGTGGAGTGAACAACATCTCCCAATGCATTTCGGTGAAGCCACCTTCATCAGGGGAACACTGCAAAAATATATATGTTCAATTACGTTGCTTTACATATATTCGAAGCATAGTCAATGATGAAATACATTTGCATGCACTGGACAAAATCTTACTCTCCCCTTTTGGCTTCACTCAGTATATTTATGGTGTTGGTTCCTTTCCTGGCACCATGTTGAGCACATGATCATTTTCGGAATGCACACGATACAACCCTACACGTTTTTTTGACAACATATTTTTCCACGTGTCTTATTGAAAATAGCACGCATTGAGAAGCACTACAAACAGGGCATTTGACCGTGGTACTTCTGCTGTTGATAATTTATTTACATATTTTTTATCTGCGGAACCCTATATACTAATTGATTTGATACATTACTTTCTTGTAGTATTTTGTCCGTTGCATGCAAATGTATTTCATCATTGACTATGCTTCGAATATATGTAAAGCAACGTAATTGCACATATATATTTTTGCAGTGTTACCCTGATGAAGGTGGCTTCACCGAAATGCATTGGGGGATTTTGTTCACTCCACTGAAGCATTGAATCACGAAAGCTTTTCAAATACAAAGAATTGTATATGAAGATGTATTTATTTCTTGTGATTTATTTACATTTTTCTACACTGTTTTCAGCATTTCATGCTTATGTTTCTCTTGTTTAAAACTTTATTTAAAAAGTAATACACTGAATATTTGTAGTTTTGTTTACTTTCTTGCTTGACTATAATGAGGTTTGAATTATGATGGCATGACAGATGATGCAAGCTGCAGTTTCTCTGCTTTAATTTATTTGAGTTTATGGTAAAAACTTGTATTAAGACCGATACGATTGGTATACATTGTAGCACCCTAAGGGGCTTGTGAATAGTGCACCTTCGCACTCGAACAGATTCTGTTTGCAAAGCTGTTGATTTACCAAGTAAGGGCCTGCCAGGCCCAAGATAGTGAGGTGTGGCCCTGAGGAAGAGGACAACTGTACGAGCAACCACTAAATGCGTGAATGGAAAGGGGAGACCACTCGGTCCCCCCCGAACGTATGGATGGGTGCCCCGATCCCCCGGGAAACCATTGTGGGCGGGGGGCGTGTCCCGGCTGGTATGCCCGAAGCGGCGTAGCCGAAGTACGCCCCTCCCGCCCAGAAGAGGTTGGCCTAGACACCCGCCCGGAAGTCCGTGCACGGATGGGCGTACCTGAGGCGGGCCCCCGCCCTCCCGCAGATGGATAAATAGCGCGGGAATCCAACGAAGCTTCCTCTTGTTCCTGTGCTCTGAAGGCTGCACCACTCGTCGCTCGTGAGCCCTCTGGGGAACAAGCTGCACTTTTTTGAGAACTTGTAATCTTTGTCTTTCTCTTTCAGTATCAGGAGTGTGGAAGATCGAGTCACCTTTGCGAGTCAAGTCGGACGGAGTGATCGAAGTCATGCCTGGCAAGAAATCTGGAAAGAGCTCCGAGATGGAAAGAATGCTGCGCACATTGGTGAACCAAGTAGCGGTGATGAACCGAAAGTTGGGTAAAGTTGACCAGCTCGGTCGTGGCTTAGCGGCCGTCAGGAAGCAGATGGAGGCCCAGAATGCTCCCTCGGGGCGGCCTAAAAGGGTCATAGGACCGGCCTTGCCAAACATCGCCCCGGGGGATAAGGGTAAGAAAAAGAAGGGGAGGGCAGGTCCTAGTGAAGTCCCAGTAGTAACTCCACCGAGTCCCGGCGGGGACATTCCCGTCGCGCCGGCGGCCAGCCCGGTACCAGGACCGGACGGGGGTTTGCCAATCCCCGTGGTGATCACGCCACTGGGGGATGACCAGATGCCCCCAGAATTAGCACTTCAGTTAGCAGCGGTATTACCATGGCTAAAGAAGGGAGCAGGGGGATCAGCGGCTGCGGGAGACCCGGCTGAAGAAGCCAGATTAATTATTGAGCAGTTGCGGCAGTCAAGGGATGCCGGGACAGCGAATGTACCTTCTATTTCCCCGCAGATGGCGACGGGGGTCACGGCTGACGGTCGGATGAAGACAACGGACACAGCTGGGAGTTCGGCTGAAGCCGGTAAGAGAGCGTTGCCATTGGTGGGGGAGGACCCAGTACCCTCAAGGCGGGAAAGTTTGTCGCAACATATTCCCATGGTTACAAAAGAAATGGTGTGGGGAGACAAGTATATTAACATGTTTTCGCTTTTGACTGACCATCGTGAGTTAGAATACGCAAAGACCCAGAAAGATCTATGGCACCCCAGCGTATGGCGGGCCAAGATGGCGGAATTCAGGGTCGATGAGACCATGGTGAACTGGGTCAGGGCCTTTTCTATTTTCACGGCAATTATCGGGGAGCGTAAACCAGAAGTGTTGACTGACTTAGCATGTTATCAGAACAGGATCATGAATTTCCATGCGATGTATGGGGGAAATGAATGGAAGGGTTACGATGTTGCCTTTAGGAAAGCAAAGGAGTTTAATCAGGCCTTGTCATGGGATTGTTTGGATACAGTGTCATGGCATGCTCAGCTCTTGCCGGGACCGGCGGGTACTTCGGGACCAAGCACGAGTGGCTCTGGGGCATTCCAGCAGAAGCCGTCACAGCCCTTTCGGGCAAGCGCCGGGGGAGATTCCCAGCCCAGGTTGGGCGGGAATGGAGGCAAGCGAGGGGTTTGTTGGGGATTTAACAAAGGAACCTGTACCAGGCCTCAGGGAACGTGTAGGTTCCAGCACGCATGTTCGGGCTGTGGGAATTCCCCACACCCGGAAGCCAGTTGCCGATCTAAAGCCAATAGCGCAGGAGGAAAGGGGGGATCCAAGCAGGATTGATGCGGTGCCTCGGAAGCAAACATCTTCGCCCGTTGATATCTTGGCTTTGACCCCTTCTGAACCGATACCCTGATCATGCGTCCGCCGGGACTTTGAGGGATGGCTTTTTATATGGCTTCAGGATCCCGGCGGGCAATTTTCGGGGGAGCCCTTCCTGTAAAAACCAGCTGTCTATTCAGCACAACCCTGCGGTGGCCGCCAGAAAGATAGCGAAAGAAGTTAGCTTGGGGCGAGTGGCAGGTCCATTTGGCGGCCCACCAGTTGCGGAATTTGTGTGTTCTCCTTTAGGAGTGGTTCCAAAGAAAGACCCGGGGGAGTATAGACTTATCCACAATCTGTCGGCCCCTAGGGGGGCCTCGGTAAATGAAGCTATTGACCCCGAGGTATGTTCAGTGAGGTATGCATCATTCGATGACGCAGTCGTACTGTTGAATCGCCTGGGCCCTGGTGCATTGTTAGCTAAATCAGACATTGAATCTGCATTCAGGTTACTCCCGGTACACCCTCAAGACCAGCGCCTGCTGGGATTCACGTTTCAGGGGAAATTTTACATGGATAAATGCATGCCCATGGGTTGTTCGATTTCATGTGCCTATTTTGAAATGTTTAGCTCCTTTTTGGAATGGGTGTTCACCGAGGCCACAGGGCATAGACAGGTGATGCACTATTTGGATGATTTCCTCTTCCTGGGCCCAGCGGGCTCTCCGGACTGTGCGCAGGCGTTGCAGGACTTCTGCACGCTCATGCGGGGTTTTGGGGTCCCATTGGTGCCAGGTAAGACGGTGGGGCCATCTACCTCACTCGAGTTTCTGGGTATTGAACTAGACTCGGAGGAGGGGTGTTTCCGTCTGCCGGTTGAGAAGGTGGCCAAGTTTAGGGCTTCCTTGGTACAATGTCTCCGAAAAGAAAAGGTGACCCTACACCAGTTGCAACAGACAGTGGGTCAGCTTAATTTTGCCTTGAGAGTGATGCCGATGGCTCGCCCTTTCTCGCGTTCCATAGCACAGGCTATGGTGGGCCTTAAAGAAGGACACCACCGCACTAGACTGTCGGCAGAGGTTCGCCAGGACATGCTCATTTGGTTGGCATTTCTGGCGGATTTCAACGGTCGAGTGGTGTGGAACAAACCCCCAGCCTCGTCGGACGAACTAGGTTTGTGGACCGACTCGGCGGGGAGCGCGGGATTTGGCGCAATCTTTGGAAACCGGTGGTCGGCGCAAACATGGCCGGCGTGGTGGCACACAAGCGGCCTAACAGGTAACATTGGATTCTTAGAGCTATTCCCCATTTGGGTGGCTCTGATGGCATGGCCAGAAGACTTTAAGGACCGCTCAGTGGTGTTTTGGTCAGATAACATGACAGTGGTCGAGTGCATTAATCACCAGGCTGCACGCTGTAAATGGATTTTAAGACTGTTGAAAGAAATTGTATTGCGATGCATGAGATTGAATGTACAATTCAGGGCAAGACATGTGCCGGGTGTACTGAATAATGCAGCTGATGCACTCTCTCGTTCAAACATGCAGGCTTTCAGGGGTTATCTACCCACAGCGGAACTAGTGGCGGCACCTTTCCCCGAAGCACTATGGCAGATCGGTGCCCCGGACTACAAGACCTCGTGGCAGCCAGTTTAGCGCCCAGGACGAGGAAAGCTTATGAAGGAGCGTTCCGTTCATACTGCGCCTTTTTTAGGGCCGGTAGGGGAGCATAGCTGGGGGCGGGAAGAGTCCTTGCTCCAATTTCTGGTGGCACTTCATAAGGAAGGCCGGTCGGCGGCAACTGCCAACAGGTATAGGGCTGCCATATAATTTATGGCACAGCTCCACGGGACACGGGACCCGACGAACTCCTTCTTAGTCAGGAAGGCTCTCCGCAGCTGGCAGCGCCTGGAGGGTCGCAGACAGGATAGAAGGCACCCGATTGGGTTAGACAGATTGTCCACATTACTAGCGAAGCTGGATGAGACATGCTCCTCGCCCAGTGAAGTAATACTGTTCAGAGCGGCTTTCGCATTGGCATTCTATGGGGCCATGCGGGTAAGTGAACTAGTGGCAAAGAATAAGAAGGATGTGGGGGGAGGTCTATGCAGGGATCATGTCCAAGTAAGGGGGGATTCTCTGCTGATCTCGATAGCCAGGTCAAAAACAGACCAGGAGGCGTTGGGGAGTAGTGTGGTGCTGCAGCGCGCCCGGGGGAACCCCGGTTGTCCGGTACGGTATTTGGAGGCCTACATGAAACAGAGGTTGACAACATGGGGGGGGACCCTGTTAGACACGAGGACGGCACCCCGTTGACAAGATTTCAATTTCGGAGGTTGCTGGCAATTACGATTGCAGCGGCAGGCTTGAACCCGTGTGATTTTGGGACCCATTCATTCAGAAGAGGGGCCGCTACAGAGGCTACTGCTCGGGGTCTGCATACAGAGGAGGTGAAACAGTTAGGCCGTTGGTCCTCGAATTGTTTCAAGAGGTATGTGCGCCTGCACATGTTGTAAAAGACTGATGAAATGCACTCACGCTTGTTGTCTTTTGTTTGGATTACAGTTTCGCGAGCCTGTAACGCGGGGCGGAAATTGGGATCGGCCCAACACCATCTGACCAGCGGGAAGGAATCACTGACTGGAGATCAAGTGGTCTGGGTCGTGGGCCACTCATACGTGAGACGTGCCAGGGACATATTCAAGGCAGGTGATGCGATTCACGCATCTGAGGAATATGGGTTCAGGGTGACCTTCCATGGGAAGGGAGGCCTCTGTATTGACCAATTGCAAAATTTTGTGGAGGAACTCTTAGGGCGGCACAGGTCACCGCCATCTGTAATCATAGTGCATGTGGGAGGCAATGACTTGGTGAGACTGGGAAGACGGGTGTTAGTTGAGCACATGTTGTCAGCAGTCAGTTGGTTGGCCAAGAGGCTCCCTGGGTGTACGATCGTCGGGTCCCACATGATTCCCAGAAGAATATGGCGGGGGGGTTTGTCTGTGTCAGCATTGAACCACTCCGTAAAGAGGGTCAACAACAAGATTGAGAAACTGTTTCGCTCCGCTCATCTCCAAAGCATTCCTCATGGGTGTATTCGGGGGGATCACTATTATTTGAATGATGGGGTGCATCTGTCCAGGCCTGGGAATGACTTACTCAGAGGAGACTTCGTAGCGTGGCTAGTGGGATTGAGGAGACATGACCTGTAGGAGGTGTGGGGGGGCCGGATAGTCGGTCAACTATCCGGCCTGTGGCGGTAAGGTCATGATCGGTGAGCAGTGATTTCAAGGTCCCTAGGGGGGGCGCCACCCATTATGGATGGGAGCGCCCGGGGGGAGGCGGCCATTGGCCCCTCCCACGGGGGGTGGCACCCACTACGGATGGGTCGCCCAGGGGGAGACGGCCATAGGCCCCTCCCAGGGGGAGACGGCTATATGCCCCTCCCACGAATTTCCCGGGGGCCGGATATCCGCTCCGGCGGAAGAGAGTGTGGGGAAGGGGGGGAGTCCTTCTTACGGATACCTCGCACGGGAACTCGGACGACCTTAAGATGGCGTCGAGTGAAAGGGGGCCCCCACGACAAGGGAAGTTACAGTTGGCTGCAAGGGTAAAGTCCTCTGCGCATGCGCCACTCACACCGTGAGGGCGGGAATTTGGTAATAGGGATCTGACACCGGTTAAGACCTTGCCGTTGGCCCTTAATGCTAGGTTGTACAAATTCAGAATGTTATGCATTTTCAGGATGCTAGACTCGGCTAGGAAACCTTTGTATTAGAGATTTGTTAAGGTTAGCCTAAAAACTTGTCTTCATCGAAATGTAATTGAAGTTGAATTTGTACATGATTCATGAAACATTTTAATTTAAAGTTTTACATTTTGCTTCATATTTTAATAAATATAGCCGGGGGGGTCGTGAGGTCCCCCCGCCTTCCAAAAGTTTAAACCTGTGTCTGTCTCCTCCCATGGGGAAGTGGTGTTGGGAGGGGTGGCGGGCATCCCGGCCCATATGGAAAGGGGAGACCACTCGGTCCCCCCGAACGTATGGATGGGTGCCCCGATCCCCCGGGAAACCATTGTGGGCGGGGGACGTGTCCCGGCTGGTATGCCCGAAGCGGCGTAGCTGGAGTACGCCCCTCCCGCCCAGAAGAGGTTGGCCTAGACACCCGCCCGGAAGTCCGTGCACGGATGGGCGTACCTGAGGCGGGCCCCCGCCCTCCCGCAGATGGATAAATAGTGCGGGAATCCAACTAAGCTTCCTCTTGTTCCTGTGCTCTGAAGGCTGCACCACTCGTCGCTCGTGAGCCCTCTGGGGAACAAGCTGCACTTTTTTTTTTTTTTCCCAAAACCTTTATTGCACTTTGCATAGTACACAGCGGAGTGCCTACAACCCTGCGGGCCGGCCGCTATCAAAGGATCATTGCATACAATGTTTTCAGTAAAACGGATATTAAAGTCATAGTTACATTAAAGTCATAATGAGGCGTACTGAAAAAGTAAAAGTGCCTGTTAAGCAATTATTCAGTGCAGGAAGTGAGGTTTTGATGGAGTTTTTTCGTTTTTTTTTTTTGAAAAATAACAAACACATAACATCAACAGGTAGGAATGACAATACGGTCCGGCATGAATCAGTGCATTTCAGGTTACAGATGTTCCTTGGGAGCATGGAGATCCTGCATCCCCGTTCCATACATGCATGCCTCTGCGTCCCACCTATGCCCCCCCCCTCGAGTCCTCAGTTTAGGTTCCAGTAAGAGGCCTCCCGCCACAATCAAGGCCTCCATCCCACTCCTACCTCCCGTCTAAATTACCTTTCCTCAACCTCATCATCGGAATCATCCTGATCATCCTCCCGTAAGGGTTCGCAGATGTCCCCTCTATATTCGTTCCATTTCAGCCATATTTTATTCCATTTCCCCGGACAGGCTCGGTTGGAGTACACTGCCCGTTCGGTTAACATCACACGATCCATGTTCAGGCACCACTGGGATTTTGTTGGGAGGTCTACCGCTCCCCAGTGCTGCGCTATATCACGTTTCGCTACCATTAGCCCTGCTGTGACCCAGAGTTGTTCATGACGAGACAAGTCAGTGGGCTCCCAAATGTTCAGCAAGCACCTTCTCGGGTTGGGTAGTATAGAGTGATCTAGCGTCTGTGAGAGTGTACGGAGTATTTGTTTCCAATATTCCTGGATCTTGGGGCAGTCCCATATGGTGTGAAAGAACGTGCCCTCCTCCCCGCACCCTCGTAGACAGTAGGGATGCGGCGATCTGTGTATGCGGTGTAGCATTGTCCTTGTATAATAAACCCTGTGCAGGATCTTAAATTGCACCAGTCGCATGCGTGCTGAAATGCCTACTTCTTTGGGGGACCCAAGTGCCTCATTCCATTCATGTTCATCCATGTCATCAATCTCCCCTTCCCATTTCTCTTTTAGGTGTGATGTGGGTTCGGGGGAGTTGTTAAGTAATTTACGATAAATGAGGGACGTCGCCCGCTCTATCATGCAATCTGTGAGTAGGCGATCCTCCAAGGGTGAGGATTCTGGCAGTGGTGTGTCGGCTGGGATGGCCGCAAGCAGGGCATGGCGGACCTGAATGTACCTATAGAGTTCCCTGTCGTTGAGCTCATAGAGTTCTTTCAAGCGGGCAAAGGGGATCACCTCATTCCTCTCCCACAGATCTCCCACCGTGGAGATACCTATCGTGTCCCATTGTGTGAACCCCTTGGTGTTCCTCAGGTTGCCCAGTGCGCGGGAGTCCCACAGTGGCGTCATCTTAGTGATTGTCCCTTTCCAGCCTAGTGCTGCCGTCGCGGCGTGCCATATCTGCACAGTTAATTTGGTGGGGCCGACCAGAGTCCGTATTTTGCGGCGATCGTACAGCGGACCCAGCAGACCTTCCGCGCCCAACTGTACCCTGTCTGAATGAAATGCCGGCTCGGTATGTGGTGCGTGGATCCATTGATTAATGGGTTTGAGGTGTGCTGCCCAGTAGTACAGTTTTAGGTCTGGTAGCGCAATGCCTCCGCTGTACCAGTCCCTGCATAATTTGGATTGTGCCACTCTTGCCGGAAGGGCGCCCCATAGTAGGTTGGAGACCAGTGCTGCTACCTTCTGAAAGAACTTGGGAGGCATAGGGTAGGGTGAATTCTCAAGGACATATAAAAAGCGCGGCAGCGCCATCATCTTGTAAAGTGCTGCCCGACCCAGGAGTGTTAGCGGCAGGCCGGACCAGAACTCAACATCGCGTTTGAGCCTTTCTAAGGGCGGCTTTAGATTTTTGTCTGTGAATTCTGTCGAGTCCTTAGTAACGTAAATGCCTAGGTATTTGAAGGATGATCCCGCCAGTCGTAGTGGGCAAGTATCGTCGAGAGTCGGAGCCGGACCTCGTAAGACGTATAACTCCGACTTAGACCAGTTTAGCGTGTAGCCAGAGATCCTGCCGTACGTGTCGCAAATGCGCAAGAGGGCCGGTATCCCTTCCTCGGGTTCTGTCAGATACAGCAGCATGTCATCTGCGTATAGGGACAGGCGGTCTTCCCAACCCCCGGTCCCCGGTATACCTTTGAGGAGGGGAGAGGCTCGTATGAGAGTCGCCAGGGGCTCTAGCGAGATGGCAAACAGTAGTGGTGATAGAGGGCAACCCTGTCGTGTGCCCCTCCCCAGCGGGAAAGTGCGTGAAATATGGCCATTCGCCACCACGTGGGCCACTGGGGCCGTGTACAGCAGTCTGACCCACGCCAGAAAGCGAGGCCCAAACCCCATACGCTTCAACGTTTCGAAGAGGTACTCCCACTCCACCAGGTCAAATGCCATCTTGGCATCAAGCGCCAGGATCACCGCCGGCGCGTTGATATCATCAGATCTGGCCAGGACACCATGCAGTCGCCGCAAATTCGGAGCTGTGTTCCTGTGCGGCATAAACCCAGACTGATCCGGGTGTATAATCGAGGACAGATGGGGCAGGATCCTCTGTGCCAGGAGCTTGGCCAGGATTTTCACTTCCGCGTTCAAGAGGGAAATGGGTCGATATGAGGAGCAATCTTCCGGTGGCTTACCCGGTTTGGGGATTGTCACAATAGTCGCCACACGCTGGTCTAGTGGAAGGGAGCCCCCCTCCAGACAGTCCTTGAACATCCCCAACAAGTGTGTGCTGAGGGTGTCCGGCATCGTCTGATACCATTCTACCGGTATCCCGTTCGGTCCTGAAGCCTTGCCCGGGTTCAGTGCCATAATGGCCATCTGAATTTCGTCGGCTGTAATGTCTGCCTCCAAGTCGCTCGATACCTCTGGTGATAGGGTCTGGACCTCAATCGGCGCCAGGAGTGCCCTGGCATCCTCAGGTGTAATCTGACGTGTCGGGGTGTACACTTGCTCAAAATAGGTCGCAAGTAGTTCTGTTATACGTCTCGGATCAGTGTGTGGCATCCCCTGCTCGTCTTTTAGACGTTGGATCCCCCTGGAGCTGCCCTCACGCTTATCGAGCCACGCCAGCATCTTCCCCGCCTTGTCCCCCACTTCGTAGACCCTGTTCTGAGTGTTGGTGATGTGACCCTTAACTACCGACCAAAGGTGGTCATTGTAGAGCTGTTGCTGGAGAGTGAGTGCGTGCAGGGTAGAGGGAGAAGGGTGGGATTCATGAGCCTCGGTCCGTTCCCGCAAAGCGATCTCCAGGTCGGCCAGATCTTGCGATTGCTGTCTTTTATGCCCGGTTATGGTGTTAATGGCTTGGCCCCGCAGAACTGTTTTATAGGCCTCCCAAAGCGTTGCCGGGGAACGCACTGACTGTGCGTTTTCAAGGAAGTAGTGTTTTGTGGCGTGCTTGAGTGCCTTTCGAACCTGTGGAACCTTAAGATAAGATGCATGTATGGGGTAAATGCGCCTACGTGCTCTCGTCTGTAGGGAAAGTGTCAGTGTGAGTGGTCAGAAATACCTCTGGGGTGAATCACCGAGGTGTCCACATGGCAAAGGGCCTCCCCTAGTGACAGGAAGTAATCTATACGGGACAGGCTTCCGTGCACCGTGGAATGAAAAGTGTATTGCTGCATGCCCGGGTGTAGGTGTCTCCAAATGTCTGTCAGGCCCATGGCCGTGGTGAATCGTCGGAAATATGTTTCCCCCCAGTCCGGTTTGGAGCGGGGTATTTATCCAGTTGTGGGTCTAAGACAGCATTAAAGTCCCCCCCCAGAATTATCTCACCCTCGGGGAGAGTTAAGAGGAAGTCCCCTAGTCTCGGGAGGTGGACTGAGTGCAAAGCCGGTGGAACATACACTGACACTAGATTGAAGAGTTTCCCCTCCCATTGTCCCTGCACGGCCGCAAAACAGCCCTGGTCGTCAGTTTTGGTGGACAGGGGCAGGAATCGTGAGTTTTTCTGCACGAGAATGCCGGACCCCCTGGAGCCGGACGTGAATGCAGAGTGTGCCCACATTTTGTAACCTCGCCTATCTAAGGCTTTAGTAGCCCCTCCCACCAGGTGTGTTTCTTGCAGTAGGGCCACAGTAGGCCGCAGGCGTTTAATAGCAGTTAGAACCAATCCCCGTTTTACCTTGTCCCCCAGGCCTCTCACATTCCAGGACATCAAGGTCAGTGGTGGGCATTGTGCATCAGCGGGGTTCAATCCCCCTGCCTGTACAGTATTGTTAGCCATCGGGGAGTATGAGACACACGCTGTAGCGCCCCAGAGATGAGACTGGTCTATCGGCTGCGTCGTCGCGCAGCGAGGCGTTCAGAATCTTCATGGGGGCATAGTGTCACTGTCTGTTCTCAACAATGTCTCCCGATTTCCATAAGCCCTGAAACAATGTCCTCAACCCTTTGTGCACATTCCTAACAGAAACCATTCAAAACAGTCCCCCCTCCCTGCCCCCCTGCTTAACGGACCGTCAACTGCCCGCCACCCCAACTGAGCAGAGTGCTTTACCCATCCCAAAACCAGAGTACTTGCGTGTAAGGGGGAGAGCGTCTCCCCGGGTTGGCGGCTCCCTTGTAGGCTCTCGGGGTTGCCATGCCAGAGTCAACGTGCAGCTGTGAAACACAAAGTGTGGCCGGTGATTGGCGAACTCGTTCAGTTCAATGGCCGCCGACGGAGTCACTCATTTTCGCCTCCCCCTTCAAATCCATGGGAAGGCGAGCGTTCTGCGCCCTCCACACGCCCAGATGCCTGCGAGCTATTTCTGCTGCCTCCTCTGCGATCCGACTCCGGTCTGTTCGTCCTGCGCTGTCGTCCAACGGTGTGCCAACCTTCCAGCCAATCCCGGGCCGCGGCGGGAGAATCGAAAATCCAAACTTTTTTGTCCGCTACCACCCGTAGCTTGGCCGGGAATATCATTGAGTAGGGTAGCTCTTTCTCCCGTAGGGTTTTCTTGACTTCCAGGAATGTTCTTCTCTTCCTCGACACCTCCGCTGTGTAGTCCGGGAAGAAAGCGATTTTGGAGTTCTGGATTTGAATGGTCGGCGCCACTCTTGCAGCCTGCAAAATGGCGTCCCTGTCTCGGAAATTGAACAACCTCGCCAGTATTGGTCGCGGTGGGCCCCCGGTCCTGGGTTTCCCTCCCGGAACACGGTGGGCTCTTTCGACCGAGAAAAAGTTTGACAGGCCGTTAGGCTGGAGTCGAGTCTTTACCAGATCTTCCACGTACAGGTCTAGGACCCCAGTGTCTTCCGATTCCGGAACGCCTAGAATACGGACATTATTGCGTCGTGAGCGACCTTCCTGGTCGTCCAGTTTGTCCCTGAGTAGTTTGTTGTCCGTCTGCAGGCGTTCCATAGCAATCTGCAGTTCGGACACATCTTCGACCAGCGATTTCGTGACCACTTCGACTTGCTTGACCCGTTCGTTCATCTTCTGCAGATCCGCCCTGATTAAGGTGACTTCAGTCGCCGTGGCCCCCACTGTCTCTTGTACCTGTGCCAGCGCCGCCAGGACATCGTCCAGTGTGGCTTTCCTCACCACCTCGGCCTCCGCGATTTTCCCTCCAACGGTTTTGCGCTGTTCCTGTGAGGGCGAGCGTCTGTCGTACGCAAATTTATCCAGCTTGGCCTGGGTTGTTGTGTTTTTGGGGCCTCTGTGCGACATGGTGCAGTTCTTGTCGAGGCGGCACAGTGATTTTCCCGGTCTTCTTCGCCGGGTAGTGGCGGCGACGAGCCTCGAGGACTTGTCGTCTTCCGAGTCTCTGGCAGCGCTTAGTACGCCCGGCGAGGGTCAACAGGTGATTGTAGAGTGGGCTCACGAGTTTTGGTCGCTGCGGAGAGATTCCGCGGGTCTTCGGAAGGAAGCAATTGATGAGCCGACACTTCCGGTCCCTCGGCCCCGGCTTCAGGCCGCTTCCGGCTGGGTCGCCCAAACTGTGGCTCCGTGGTCTCGTGGTCGCGTGTAGGCCCGGCTCCTCCTCCGTCGTCGGCCAGCGGTAAAGTGCTGGTTCGGACTGTCGCCGCACCGGAAAGTTCTGGAGACGTTCGCTGCACGGTCTCTGGGTCCGGTCCACCCTTTGTAGCCGGAGTAAATCAGGATAATTGTGCGGATTGATGCGGAAAGCCGCCTTTACCCGGGAGCCTCCCTAAGCTGCGGCCGCCATCGTTGGCTGCTAGCCACGCCCCCCACAAGCTGCACTTTTTGACCCACCCACCAGCCCCTGGTTGCAAAGTTTGTGGAATAAAGTAATTCTCTCGTTGATTATTTGAATGTAATAAAAAGATACAGTCAATTTTGCATCGTGAATGTATGCCTTTGATTGAATACTTGCTTATAGGCCTTTTTTCCTCTGTAGAATTGTATAGGAATGGATTCAATAAAAATGGTGTTTTGTGCTTTAGGACTTTTTTCCCTTTGTAGTAATGTCAAAGTTGGTGAATTGTCAAGCTGTTACAGATTTAGGCAGAATTTTCTTTCCTTAGTAGGTAAAACAACTGTCGTATTTATTTTTTGGTCGGGCGGTAAGGTCATGATCGGTGAGCAGTGATTTCAAGGTCCCTAGGGGGGGCGCCACCCATTATGGATGGGAGCGCCCGGGGGGAGGCGGCCATTGGCTCCTCCCACAGGGGGGCGGCACCCACTACGGATGGGTCGCCCAGGGGGAGACGACCATAGGCCCCTCCCAGGGGGAGACGGCTATATGCCCCTCCCACGAATTTCCCGGGGGCCGGATATCCGCTCCGGCGGAAGAGAGTGTGGGGAAGGGGGGAAATCCACGCTGTCCTTCTTATGGATACCTCGCACGGGAACTCGGACGACCTTAAGATGGCGTCGAGTGAAAGGGGGCCCCCACGACAAGGGAAGTTACAGTTGGCTGCGAGGGTAAAGTCCTCTGCGCATGCGCCACTCACACCGTGAGGGCGGGAATTTGGTAATAGGGATCTGACACCAGTTAAGACCTTGCCGTTGGCCCTTAATGCTAGGTTGTACAAATTCAGAATGGTATGCATTTTCAGGATGCTAGACTCGGCTAGGAAAACTTTGTATTAGAAATTTGTTAAGGTTAGCCTAAAAACTTGTCTTCATCGAAATGTAATTGAAGTTGAATTTGTACATGATTCATGAAACGTTTTAATTTAAAGTTTTACATTTTGTTTCATATTTTAATAAATACGGCCGGGGGGGTCGTGAGGCCCCCCCCCCCCCCGCCTTCCAAAAGTTTAAACCTGTGTCTGTCTCCTCCCATGGGGAAGTGGTTTTGGGAGAGGTGGCGGGCATCCCGGCCCATATGGAAAGGAGTCGTACGGGGGAAAAGGAACAGCTTGCAGGGTCATCAGAGAGCACCCGTTAGGCAGGCACATGAAAGACGCTGCTGCAGTATAAACGAGCACAGCAAGAGATGCATGGAGGCACCGTCCAGACAGACCTGGCAGGAGTAAGGACCGCAGCAAAAACTGAAGAAAGGAACCCGTCAGTACTACTTCTTGGGAGTTTAAGTCTGAGCTATTCCTCTTAGCCAATGCCTAACGCAGCCAAATCTCAGTAGCAGCAGCTGAAAGCCCCAGTGCCTGCCAAAAGCCCTTTTTTGTGCATGTACGTATAAGCTGTGTGGTGTGGTGTTTTGTGATGACAATAGATAGTTAAAGCTGTCTGTAGGAGAGACATAAAATGGACCTTTCTCTCTCTTTCAACCCTTCACATCACAACAATCTTCAACAAAAGCGAGACATATTGATTTAGTCAATGGTTATTAAATTTGAGTTGTTATAAATAATATATTCTGGTAATATTTTTATGTCTGTATTATGCTGATAGATATATAGATACATCACCTGTCTCTAGCTTCTTTCCCGGGCTGTGAAGAAACAGACAAGCTATCTGTGAAGCAAGAAGTAAACATGTCCCATTTGGATCCTTTTGACTGTTGTATATCTTTTGCTTCTTTAAACCTGAACTACGGTATCAAATTTAGAAATGCATATGGTTAATATTAAAGCAAGTTAAACACTGGAATTCATACACAACTGACCTAATTCGTACTTGATGTATGCAGCTACATTAAGATACTTTGTAATGCTTGATGTTAAAGAGCTGGCATTTTAATAAATTGCAAAACATAGGCAAAACAAATGCATAGCATTGTGTAATTTTATAAAATAACATATGGAAATAATAAATTTGTGTTGGACTTGGCCCTCTCTACACGGTCACGCCAAACGTTTTGCCTGCACCCCTCACGTTTTCTGAACCCTTTTTTGTTGGCTTTTGGACTCTTACTCACTTTACAACTGTAAACCAGAGCTAAAGGCCCTGTGCTCTCTCTTTTAAACATGGTAAAATTGGCTTTCACCCAACTGCCACATTTAATTTACTTGTAAGACTCTAGTAAAGTGGCACTACATGTATCCAGGGCATGTAATTTAAATGCTACGAGTGGGCCGGAAGTACTTGGGGTCATAGTTTGTTCCCAGAGGCCCATTGCCTTCATTCTGGGGAATTAGTTGCTACCAATAGTGGAAGAGGCAGGAGGGACAGCCACTCAGGATGCCCTGAAGGTCTAGATTTGTGGGGGCACTGCTCTCACAGTGAGACTACAGAGGGCCTTATTGCGGGTCAGGGGAAGGAAAGGCTCACTCCTGACTCCAGTTCAGTCTCAGGGTACAGACTATGGGTTGGCGTACAGTGGCAGGATACCAGCCCTGTACTGGTGGGAAGGAGAATATAAGTAGGGTGCCGATCACCCAAGTATGTTGCCCAACGCTCTGAGAAACCTCAGAGGTCATAGAACCCTCAAGAGATCCTAGGAAACTAATTTCCAGCCCAAAGGCTGGAAATGAGGCCTGCCCAATGTCCTCACTTGGAGCTTCCATCTGGCAGTGGATGGCCTCGGCCTTGCTCTTGACACTGACAGCTGTCAGTGACCTCTGTTGGTTGCTGTCCTTATTGTGCAGACAGAAGTTTCCTTGGGTTAGGTACAGATGTCTGATCCAGGAGGCGGAATGGGACACATTACTTTGTTGTCCATGGTCAGGCTGTGTGCTTACTGGTAAGCATATGTGAACTAGTTTAGCTTATGAGATGCAAAGATGGGGTGCACAGATGAAGAGAAAGGTTCCCTATGTGTAAATCCAGTGGCTAAGGAGGGTGAAGAAAGAGGAAACCAACTGGTTTCAGAGTGGTTTGTAAATGACAAGTGTCACTGCAAAAGATGGCCTTTGTCCAGTTCTATTGTCATAGCAGGGAAGCCCTTCAAGGTTTTGATTAACACCTTGAATGCTCATGACGAGCTCAGCTCGTCATGAGGCATGATGCTCCTGTGCTCATGAGGAACTGAGCTCGTCATGAGCCGTGGAACGCTCACACGTGGGGATAATTCCCCTGCTGTGCTGAACGTTCCACGAAAACGGGTGCGGCCTTGACGAGCTCAGCTCGTCATGAGCACAGGAGCACTGTGCCTCATGACGAGCTGAGCTCGTCATGAACACTGGGGTGCTATGCGCGCCCCCCAGCACAGCGGGGGAATTACCCCCGCAGCGAAGGGGTTAGTCTACTCTGGCTTTATTTTGGGGGAAGTCGTGTTGGTCTTCTGCAGCGTCACCCCTAAACGTTTTGCCTTCACCTCTCCTCTTTTCTGAACCCGTTTTTTGTTGGTTTTAGAACCCTGCGCACTTTAACCTGTGTTATAGTTCTCAAACTCTCTCCTTTAAACATTGTAAATTTTGTTTACATACAATTGGCACATTTAGTCCATAGTAAAGTTGGAATACATGTACCCAGGGTCAGTATATCAAATGCTACTAGTGAGCCTGAAGCACTTATTATGCCACTCACTTAAGTAGGCTTTTTAAACATGTCTCTGCCCTGCCTTTGCAGCCTGTGTGTGCAGCCTTTAATTGCCAGTTTGACCAGGCAATCATTTTGCCAGACCTTAACCTTCCTTTTTAATACACTTAAGCCAATCCCAGGAGAGGTCTGAAACAGACCTCAGGACAGGTTGCATTGTATTTAATAAGTTGGACATGTGCTTTTAAGTTTTACATGTGCTGGTAGTTAAACATTTCTAAATGTGTTTTTAATTATTTCAAGGCCTACCCAATAAGATAACATTGGGTTACCTTATTGCACTTAATAAGTGATAACATTTGATTGTAAGCAGTTAGAAAGTCATTCCTGGTGTCTGAGGAATTGTAATTTTAAATCCTATTCAATGGTAAAGTCAGATTTTAAGCCACAATTCTGAACATGGCACTATTAGAAGTTGGCATATCCTTGTCCTAACCATTTGGTGCCTGCAGAAAAAAAGCTGTCCGCAGTGTGGCGTAGGCCTACATAGGTATGGTAATAAAATATAACTTCACATTTTAAAAACCTAGAAATTTACAGAAAAAAACAGCAGATTAATGTGATGCTATAGTTAGACAAAAATGTAAACTAGAGGAACTCTAAACCTTCACCATGCACTTCTTAGGACCGCACATCAACTTCTGTTTTTGGATGGCGGACATGTTTACTAATGTTTTTTACAAGTAAAATAGTTTGGAATTTTAAGGTTTGTGGGGCATCAATGTTGCCTTTAAGGTCTGTGGGCCTTTGAGTCTCATCCTGCCACGTCTTAAGAGCCAATGCAGTGATTGTACAGCAACCTTTCAGACAAAGAGCATCTACAGAAGGAATTGAAGCTCTTGTGCACATGTTCAGAACCAACCATCTGTGAGCACACTGCTAATAGAACCATTACACAGACATATTGGGAGAACCCCTATTCAAAACCACTACACCATGCTCATCTGCCACAGCCATAGTGAAAAGTCATAATGCTAAGTGGCTGATGAATATCTTGGCTACAGGCTGATACTGAAGGGCACAATTGGTGTTATTACATTAGAAAATCACCCCCTCCATTGAAGCTAAGTGGGTCATGAAAGTTTGTTGGTCTAAAAACTGGGTTCTGGTTCTAAACTGTTTGGGATGTACTGATTTAGAATATGAATATTCAGTATAACACTCTGTTCCAAAGTCCAACACTTTACCCAAAGTAGTGACATTTGGAGTGAGAATAACAAAGCTAGACCCCCCCTACCCAATCAAACACTTTTCCCAATTAGGTTAGGTTTGGAGTGAGAATCATGAATCTAGAACTCCTTCAACACCACTAAAGTCCAACACGTTCCTTGATGTGATTATGTTTGCTGCAGGCATAGTAAATTTAGAACCCTCAAAGTCCAACACTTTCTCAAAACGTAGTTAAATTTTGCAGTACAAGTAATAAAATTACCAAACATCACCAAAGTACAACACTTTCCCTAATATGGTAAAGTTTGGAGTGGGAATAGTAAATGTAACTCCCCTAAGTCCAGCAGTTACTTTAATGTGTTTATGTATGGACTGTAAATAGATAATGTACCTTACAAAACTTGCTTTTAATTTGGTTAAATCAGTTGCTTTGGAGTTAAAACTATTTATTTTTTAATTAGTAAATATACAAACTGAATTTAACTTAATAGTTCAAATGTTTTACCTTTTTTTAAAGAAATAAATAACAGTTTATTGTAACAAGGTTTGTGGAATATATAACACAATTTTAACAAACATTTCAAAAGGTTGTATTTATATAAATATGCATTTATTGCATAAATATTTTCATGCACATTTCCATGTATACATTTGTTAACATTTTAACACAAAATATTTAAAATCTCTGTTCTGTGTTTTAGTTTTTCTATATTTATACATTAAAAATATTTTACAGTATTTTGTAAATATAATTACATTTTTATCTACAACATTCTTTTCCATATATTTATAATGTTTTAAACACATTGTAATTTTTTTAGAAAATATATACATTTTTTGTATTTATTTATTGCTTTGTTTAATATAGCAAGAGAGTGTTTTTTCCTTTCAATTTTTCTGCCTTTGTTTAGCTACTTGCTTTAATTTGTAGTCCAATTTCATCGTTTTTGGACACTGATGACTTTGAAGGTTAGTGGTTCCTCATTGCTGTTCTCCGTTAAAGGTAAGTTTAATTTTTAATCTATTTTCTATAGTTACAATGACTAGGTCAGGCAGCAGATGACTGCAAGTCTAGTATTTGTATGTTAATGTGTTTTGTAGGTTATAGCTAATGTAGGTTATGCCATAGTGGTTTAATGTGCATGCAGTAGGACTAATACTGTCTTACTGCATATATATTTTTATTGTATGAAAGTATGTTATATTTTAATCTAATTTTACGTATTTTGACTTGTGTGTTAGTATTTACGTGGGATATATTTGTATTGAGCATGGGTATCTCCTTGTTTTCTTTTGGATTACTGACACAGTATTGAAACCATAAATATTGTGATACTAAAATAGTGTGTCAAAAATATATACATTTTTTTTTTTTTTTGGTGTTCAAATCTGCTTTATTGATACAAGCACAGTAGGATACACAGCCTGAGGTGCCCACAACCCGGAGGCCGGCAGCAAATAGAGAAGCAACTTTACACAGCCTCGTAGCCGGCATCCCGGGGGCCCGGCGGCGCATTACAGAAATAAACATCATCCCAGCATTGTCCGGAGGGGCAGGTCAAGGAAGGATGTGCCGCAGTCGAACAGGTTTTTTGTGAGTGAGGGGAGAGCCCCACTCTATTTTTTGTAATTTGGAAAAACAAGAACCAAGAAAGAGAAAAGAAATAGAAAAAACAAACATCCCAACAAGGTTACACTAAGGTGGTGGTGCATTACTGTGCGACGTTAATGTACGGTGGTGGTGTATTGTGGCGGCTCTGCCAGGTGCCTTTGTGTGGGGTGAGGAATGACCCAGGCCCAACTTTCTAGATTAGCGGCAGTTCGTGGGGTGACAGCGCAACGTCAGGGGGGATATGCAGGATAGTGCTCCCCGGAGGGGGGGGGGGGGCTCCGCCTACATGGTTGGGAGGGAAAGTGGGCATAGGAAGGGGCGCGGGGGGAGTACCATGGAGACCGGGGCCGCATGCCCCACGAGGAGACAGCAGGGGCACAGAGGATCTTTTAGTGGAGGAAATCCGCACGTGGTCTACACAGCCAAGAGACAGAATGTAGTGGAAAGTATTATTGTGATTGAGAAATGGTGGGCTCATCGCCCGACTGCGTATCCGCGTCTGAGCTTTTAAGCAGGTAGTGTACCAGCGGGTCCCAAATGTCCCTAGGTCTACTTGTGAGAGGCAATAATTCAGAAAAAGTGGTATGTTGATCCTGGCAATATGTTAGATCAGTTAGCCAATCTTCGAACTTGGGCGCTCTGCCTCTGCTCCAACGGCAAGCGACACGTCGCTTGGCCAGGAGGAATGCCATGTCGGCGAATTTTCTGCATCCCTTAGATAAGTGCTTTGTATACCCAAGGATGGCTACCAGAGGGTCCTCAGGAATCTCCTCATCCACCATCTGTGCAACAGCCCCAATGACCTGTCGCCAGTAATCAGCAACCTGGGGGCAGGACCATGCCAAGTGGAGAAAGTCAGCATGCTCAGCTCGACATCGTTCACAGCGGTCGCTATCGGCCAGTCCGAATTTATATTTCCGGACCGGTGTGTAGTAAACCCTCTGCAGGTATTTATAATGAATAATCTTCAACCTGCAGCTGGCAGAAATGCGGGAAGTCAATGTACAGCAGTACTTCCATTGGTCGTCTGAGAGCTCAATATCAAGTTCCGCTGACCAGCGCAATCGGGCGGCTGAGACTGGCAAAGGAGCAGCGTCGCGATATTGGCGGTAGAGCCCAGAGACCAAATGGGCCCCATCTTGTGACTCCAAAAGGTGATGTAGCGGTGGCAAGGTCACAGGTTCAGCAGGGTAATCGGGAAGGATGTCCCGCATCCCAGCTCGTAATCGAATATAGTAAAAAAATTCAAGGGGCGTGTGTGTCTGCATTTTGAAGAAAAGATCCGCCGATTTGAAAAGTCCATTGTGAAACAGATCTCCCCAGCAGGTGACATGAAGTTTATCACAGAGCTGCCGGAACCCCAGTTCCGATAGCAAGGCAAGCCTTGGGTGATAGGCAAGAGGTAGTTTAGGGGAGTAGGGCAGCATGCAGAGCAGCCGCCGAGCGATGCGCCGCCACGCATCTAGCGTGCATGACACCGAGGTATTCGATGTATAGATGGAAGTCTCGGGACAGTGTATCAGGCCGTTCAATGGAAGTGGGTGTGCTATCCAGTCTTCCACTGCTATGTGCGGCATGAAGGGGGTAGGAGCCATCCAGTGGTAGGCAAAATGCGCTTGTGCGCACAGGTAGTATGCCTCAAAATCAGGGATGTCGAAACCGCCCTGGTCATAGGGAAGGGTCAGCGTGGACCATTTTAGTCGGGGAGATTTGCCACCCCAAAAAAGTCTGCGCAGTTCAGCACGGAGTGTCTTGAAGAAAAAAGCGCCAGGATAGTAGGGGATATTGAGGAAAAAATACAGGAAACGGGGCAATATAACCATTTTTATGAGGGAGGCTCTGCCAGCCATGGAGAGTGGCAACGTGATCCACCTGTCGACGGAGGCAGCCAATTTGGTTATGGCTACTCCATAGTTGGAGCGGAGTGTCTCACCTTTATCTCGTGCCACACGGATCCCCAAGTAGCGAAGATCATCTCGGCACCACACTAACGGGTAATCCAGTGGGAAGTCACTCACCGCATCCGTTAGGGGAAAAAATTGTGATTTTTCCCAGTTGATGTGAACACCCGACAGACCTCCGAAAAGGACGAACTCACGAAGCAGGGGGTTAAGATGCAGATCCGGGAACTTGACATATAGTGTGATGTCATCCGCATAGAGGGACACATCGATTTGCCGCTGCAAGCATTGTATCGCTCCCTCTCGGTGCAATTGGCGCATGCGGCATGCCAGTGGTTCCACCGCAATAGCAAACAATAGGGGCGAGAGCGGGCATCCCTGGCGGGTGCCTCTCGTGAGGCTGATGGGCGACGACAACTTCCCATTGATCAGCACCCTCGCCGTGGGGTCTGTGTAGAGGAGGCGCACCCAGGCCAAGAACAGTTTAGGGAAACCCATGCGGGCCAGGACCGAGAAGAGGTAGGGCCATTCGACAGAGTCGAACGCTTTGGTAGCATCTAAGAAAACAGCCGCCACTGGCATATCAGGATGGACCGAGCGAAGTAGGGAGAAAAGGGTGCGGAGATTATGGGAAGTGGATCTACCCACCACGAAGCCAGATTGGTCGGGCAGGACAATTCTAGTCATGAGCAGGGAGAGTCTCGTGGCGAGAACTTTGGCAAGGATCTTCACATCACAGTTTAGAAGGGAGAGTGGACGGTAAGAGTCACAAGAGGCGGGGTCCTTACCAGGCTTCAGGAGAGAGGTGATAACCACCTCGCGCATAGAGCGGGGTAACACCCCATCAGCCAACGATTCGGTGAAGACTTCGCTCAGCACGGGTGCCATAATATCAATATAAGCTTTGTAGAATTCGGCTGGGATGCCATCGAGTCCCGGGGCCTTCCCGTTTTGGAGGGACATAATGGCCTCGCGCACCTCCTCGAGCTCGAAAGGTGCCGCAAGGAACTCTCTATCGCCATCGCTGAGCCAGCATAGCGCCACGTCGTTCATATAATCAGCGTATGGAGCATCCGCCTCCGCCTTGGAAGTGTATAGTGCTGAATAGTGCGACGTGAATGCAGCAAGTATCTCATCCGATTCTCTAGTGACAGCGCCAGTCTCATCAGCTAGTTCTAATATGATGTTGTGTGCACGTGGTGGACGCGTGAGTGAGGCCAGTACTTTACCAGGCCTATCCCCTTCGCAGTACCTCCGGGCCACCCAATGTTTGCCCCGGTATTTCGCCTCCCTGGCAGCCTCCTCCTCAAATTTGGATAATGTGTCCCTAAAGGCTATCTGTAGGTGTGGGTCGTCCCCCGCCGCCATTTGAAGCTCTAGTGCTCGCAGCTCTCCCTCCAATGTGGTGATGGTACGTAGAATATCCTGCAGTACCCCATGGCTTTTAGATATGCAGAACCCCCTTATGGTGACCTTGAAAGCTTCCCATATGTGTTCCACTGATTCCACTGAGCCCTTATTTCTAGGGAAGAAATCCCTAATCTCCTCGCCCAGCTCTGTGCGGAAAAGCTCATCAAGAAGTGTATCTGGGCTTAGCCTCCACTGCGGCCTCGGATTGTCCCACCCAGGAGTCCGGAACTGCAGTCTAACAGGGCTATGATCTGAGTAGGTTCTGGGCAAATGGTCGACTCCTAACAGTTCCACAGTGATGCTCCGGGTTACCAAAAAGTAATCCAAGCGCGCCCAAGTCCCGGTGTGAGATGTAAAGTGTGTGCCCTCCCGTCCGTGGGGATGTAGCTGTCGCCAGGCATCAAACAGACCACCCTCCTCCACCACCCCCTCCAAAACCTCCCTAGCTCGGGGCTTGTAGGAGCTAACCCCATCTGCCCTATCCAGGGAGGGCGCCAGCGCCAGATTAAAATCTCCACCCCAGATGACATGTCGCGCCCCAATCGAGACAATCCTACCCCACAGTGTAGAAAAAAAGGCAGGTGAGTCCACATTCGGTGCATACATCGAGACAAATAGATAGACGTCATGTCCCACCCTCCCCCATAGCAAAACATACCTCCCCTCCCTGTCCGCCTCCTCCCCAATGTGGTGGAAAGGTACGCCACGGGCCACAAGTATCGCCACCCCTCTTGCATAGGACGAATAGGAGGAGAATGCGCGGGCCCCTGCCCATTTCAGTCCAAACGGGGTGCTCCTGCGTATGGGCATGTGTGTCTCTTGCAGCATAGCTACTTGTATATGATGTCTATTTAAATAGGCAATAACATTCCTGCACTTTCGAGCATCGTTCAACCCCCGAACATTCCAAGAAAGACATGTCAATCGCGCAGTCGAGTTTACAGCAGCCATGGGCATAGTGACAGTAAAGAAGAAGGGGCCCAAGTAGGCCAAACCATGAAGCCACACCTGCGCCCGGAGAGCCAAGTCCAACACCAAGCCAGTATATATATGCACAGTTCAAGCAATTGTAACCTTACAAAGTCCAAACCCCCCCCCCACCCACCCCAGCATCCCAATCATGCCAGCAGCCATAAGATCCCCAAAAACAACCCCCCCTCACTCCCCTCCCCCCCAACTCCTGGGTGGCAATTAGCCAAACAAGCAATAAGTCAACGGGGAATACCCGACAGGGGAACATCTGAAGGTGCGCGCTGCCACTATCCGGCCCATAGCTCCAATCTGTACCGCCCTCGGTGGAGGCTAGAGCTGAGAGAGCGGTCCTTGGTATACGTTACCACTGGGGTGCGATGTCCAGTAAATATCCTCACTCGTGTATCTTTCCATCGCCCAAATGGTGATTTAGCGCCAAACCAGCAGATAGGTACAATGTTATCATAGAACAAAGTACATGAAGGCCATTAGTCTCCTTGGCGTTCTGGAGGTAGTTCATCATTCTCTAGTTCGTCCTCAGGCGCCTGGTCTTCTCTGCGTGCTCTCCGGATCGATTTAAGGTAATCCTCGGCCTTCTGCGGGTTGGTGAAGAAGCGCTGCTTGCCCTGGTGGGTAACTCTCAGCTTCGCCGGGTATAAAAGTGCATAGTCTATTTGGGCCTCCCATAGCTTCTTTTTCACTGGAAGGAATTTGCGCCGTTCATCCTGAACCATCGGAGTGAAGTCGGGGTAGATGGAAAATGTGATGCCCTCAAACCTCAGCGACCTTTGTGTCCGGGCTGCTCGGAGGGCCGTGTCGCGGTCTCGATAATTCAGTAGTCGAGCAATTAAGGGCCTCGGTGGTAGGCCAGGCTGGGGCATAGGTGCCAGCGAACGATGAGCCCTCTCCACTATGAACTGGGATGAGAAAGCTTCCTCCCCAATTGAGCCCTTAAGCAATTTCTCCACATAGAGCTCCATTCTGCCTGTGGCAGTGGATTCCGGCACGTTAGTAATGCGAATGTTGTTCAGGCGGCTTCGTGCTTCCAAGTCCTCGTTCTTTGCCGCAATTATGCGGAGGAGGTTATCCATTCTCGCCAACTGTGTCGTGTGGGATGCAGTGGCGTCAGTGTTGTCGGAAAGTCTTTGTTCCGCAGTCGTGAGGCGTTCCTCATGGCGGTCCACTTTGTGGACCAAGGCATCCAGTCGGGCCGTGACGCCGTCCACCTTCTCCACCACGGTAGCAAATCCTTGCCGCATTTCCTGTAGCAGGTTGGTAATGTCCGTAGCAGGGGCAACAGGTGGGGCAGGCTGCGGGGGCGACTCACTGGGCCCCGGGCGCGTCTGCGTCGACGTATTGCCCTTGCGGGAGTTATCGAAGCTCAGTTTAGGCTGGCGAGTGTCAGGTCGCCCCATAGCGGCGCCTCGAGGTAGGCGAGGGTCCAGCTAGAATAGGGAAGGTAGAGAGAGCCAAGTGGGCGATAAACAGCCAGCTGCTCGTCAGGAGGGCCACAGGTTCGAAGCTCTGTAGTGTCACGCAGCATGTGCCACCAGCAGCGCCATGTGTCCAATGAATGTACAGAGGCAGCAGCCGCCCGCCTTGTCCCGGGCCCTCAGCAGCAGTCCCAGGCACTCGTCAGGTAGCGGGAACGTCGAGGCGCCGGTCCCCCTGTCGCGCCGCAGGGCCAGACCCCAGGGAAGCGCGCCCCACCAGACACCACCAGGCGCGATGCGACTCACCGGGTAGTATTCTTGCTTTATGGTAGTCCGGTATCCCGGTTATAGCCTCCGGCGCCTCCAGCGCTTGAAGGCTTCGTAGCGCCGTGCAGGCAGGCAGCGCGGGAAGTGACAAGGGTATCCTGCCAAGCTGTGGTCGTTCCGTCCCCCGATCGATGAAGCCTGCGGGCAGCGCCGCGCAGGTCCGGGCCCGCAGCGCCACTAGGATCAGGCCCAGCAGCAGACGTCCCGGCAGGAGCAGCTCTCACTCTTCACCGGCAAGGCTCCGCCCGGGTGGTGAATAGACGCTGGGTCGCCGCGTCCGCACACCCTCCCCGCTGCCACCGCACACCAGTCCGGAGAGGTAAAGCAGGCAAAGCAGGCAAGGCCGCAGTGTGGCCTGGGCACCTCGTGGCAAGCCCCGGGGTCGCGTAGCTGCAGCGGCCGGGCGCCCTCCTCAGTCAGCTCCAGGGCAGGCGTCGGGTAGATTTCAAGAGCCCGTATCTCCGGCCCTGAGGATCACAGCCGCCTCAAACTTGGTACGAGTGTGGGGATCAGTCTCTAGATGCAGGATCCGGTCTTTTGGTGGCAACACGGCACCCCGTGGCGTAGGATCAATGTAGGATTAGTGACCAAGGAGCGGGAGCTGCAGTGCTAGGCAGCCATTCCGCAAGCGCGCCCTCTAGCGCCCCCCCCAGTTCGTGTGTCAAAAATATTGATCACAAAATTACTGTTTTCATATACATATAGGGCAGAGTTCTTCAATCTGTGGGGTGCGCCCTCCTGGGGAGGCGCGACACCGTCTCAGGGGGGGCGCGCACTCCACCCTAAAATCTCACCTTTGTCCTCAATTCTACTTCACCAGCAGGCAGAGGCGCACCGCCCTTGAGTCAAATTTCAGGGGGCTGATTCTTCAAGCAAACGGCAGAGTGGAGCGGCAGGGGCCCTAAGAAGGGGTGAAAACCATCAACGCTTCGTGAACAAGTGAATGGTCTTTAAAAGACCTGTGAAGTGCTTGGGTGCAGTTGTGTGTGTGCCCGGAAAGCTGTCTCAGCCTGGGCAGACACACACGACAGGAGGGGGGTGGGGGGGTGAAAGCTGAAGCCCTTCGAGTCCTATAAATGTTTATGTTAATGTCGAAGTTTTCATGTACTGGCAGTTAGCTTGATATGATTTACTTTTCTCACATAGATCGCTTTTTTTTACTTGTGGATTTTGTACTTTTGTATAAATACCATGGGTTTAAAACCACCGGACAGTGGTGCTGTATTCCTTGTTTTTCAGACGTTTTCAGACAGTAGAAATGCCAAGATAATTCTAGTGAATTATGTTTTTTTGTGGCAGAGATCAGCATTTAGTTTAGTGGCAGTTTTCTCGCTAATAAAGTAGCGCAGAGGGTTCATACTGATTTCTGAAGTGGGCCATATTAAACAGAAAAAAAGGATGGCAGGTTGCAACAATGTCCAAAAACCCTTAGCACGTGTGATTTATGTACATAGAAACTGGGCACTGAACACACAAAATTTCAACCCAAATTAAAAAGAGGAGAATGTTTACATTCTGTATCTGTCACTTCCAAGTTCATAAATTCAACGTGCTTGAACATTTATTATCCCCATTCATATGAGTGTTTCCAAGGTAGAAATGCATGTGAAGGGTATTGATTAGATGTTCACACACATACGACACTTTAGCTCTTTACTTGGACTTAATTCCTTAGTTTTACTTGTGAGAAAGTGTCACTCAGTATCACAAATTTAGTAGTAGAATGTGATAAGTACACTGAAACCATGAAAATGTCTCATATAAGCAATCTGAAAACTTGGCATCTAGTCTTCACTCTTCTGAGGCTTGCCCAGTGCCCTACGGTCTGCGGTGGGCTGACTGTTGAGTCCCAAAATCAGCAGACTGTTGCCCTTCCATTTCTGGTGCTTTGCACCATTTTAAGATGTTCTTACAGTTTCTCGTTGCTTAAATGGGTGTAATTTCTGATATTTATATGCTTCCCTTCTCCTCTTTGCTTGATTTTGCGCGCGAGAAGGTGTCACTAATAGTTGTTGAAATGTCACTCATAATTACACTGAAATTATGAAAATGTCACACATAGCAATCTGAAACATTGGCAGCTATGAGTCCAATGGGTGTAGCGCGCCTGCCAGCGGAGAGCTTTTGTAACATTGCTGGTCCATTTGGTGCTGCCCAGTTTCCCAGTGGGGTGGCTTGACGAAGGGTCGGAGGGGGAGGGAGGGAAATCGATGGGTCACGAAGTGCCCATTCTGTTGCAATTTCACCCGAGCTATCCCGGGTTAATTCATACAGCTGAAATGCTTTAGCTGCAGTGGGAGGCAAGGAGCCCCCTTTGCTAAAACTGAAAGCAACTATTTCATAGTTGAGGAGACTCCTTGCCTCACACTGCAGATGAAATGAATGTCTGTTACTTGCTTTCAGTTTTAGCAGTGAAGGCTTCCTGTCTCCCACTGCAGCTGAAGCATTTCAGCTCTCCGAATTTTACCCCGTCAGGGGGGGTTAGCTCTTCCCAGAAAGGTGACAATGTTGCTTTTTAAATTACACCGGCAGGAGCGCAATGATCACAGGGCTAAAAGAGTTTTAAGTTACCAAAAGACAAATCTCAATCAGGTGTTTAAACAGCCTGCAAATTGCTTCTCTTGACACTAAATATGGGTTATAAATAAAGAACTATGTATTCATTTATGATATGAATTTTCTGTCTTTGTTCCCTTTTATTATCAGTCAGATCATTCAGGCAGCCCTGAAACACAATTTAAAGTGCTTTCTATTTATATTTGCTGTTCAGAGTATGCACAGATAAGTGCTGAAAATAGAGCTTTAGGTGACTGCTTATTTTTGTACCACCTGGGACATCAGAATAATGAGCTGGCAACCCTAATCATAAAACTGGAAGTTTGTTGCAAGATCAGCCCAGTATTTATTTCCTCCACCCTCGATCCCTGGTTAATCCCATAATAGCAATAGCAATAGTTTGACATATCTGAAACCCTGTGCTGCCGTCAATAACATTCTGAGTTACTGCAAGCGTCTTGGAATGCACCCTGCATTTAGACCACTCACTCCTCCTTCTCGCCCTTCACTTTCATGCTCACCCTGCACTCACAGCGATCACAATTCCCTCACACTGAACCCCATGCAATCACACCATTCACCCTGCACTCAGTGATCACTCTGCTCTCACAATGCACTTGCGCGGTTTTCCCTGTACCTCAACCTGCAGCTATACAAGCACACTACCCACCCTGCACTCATGAGACACTTCACTCACCTGTCCCCCTCACTGTTCAATCTGCAAACTCACTTAAACAAGCCCATCACTAACCATGCATTCATTAGTGCCACTCTGCACTAACATGCACACCCAAATTCATATGGTCACCTCACTCACCCTGCAGTCACTCCACTTACCCTACTCACACTGTCGCATACCTCACTGTGCACTCACATGAGCATTTCTGCCACCCTCACAGCACAGAGGGTTATTGGGCCTGCTACAAAGAAGGTGTACCATGCAGATCAAAGAACTGAGGGGCATAAGTTCAAGGAAGTTGCGGAGTGAGGCGTTAGCAGTCATGGGTTAAGGCCTCTCTCTGCCACTTCAGAAACGGAAGGCTGCACCCTATTTACAACAATATGGTGCAGCCTTGCGTTTCCCCTGCGCTGGCGCTAAATTTAGCAGTGTAGCGCCAACGCAGACACTATTGCACCATAGTGCAAGGGTGTCTGCATGCAGGGGAAATTTTATTTTTGTTTATGTACTGGAAGGGGACCTTCACAAAATTGTTTTTTTTTTTAAAGATTACAAATACAAGGCATTTTGCTTTTTCCATGTGTGCTGCACAAGGCAGCACACATGGATGAAGCAAAAATTAGGAGAAATAATGCATTTCTTCTAGTTTCGCCAGCTTAAGACCAGGGTTTCCCTGTTCTTAATTTTAACACTGCCTCCCTTTTATGCTGCCCTTGTAAATAGGGCGCAGCATCAAAATCAGTGCCTGTTGCAGTGGAACGCCCACTGCAACACCCACTGCCAACCCTTTCACGCTAAGCATAGCATGAAAGCGGGCCTTATTTACAAGGCAGCGTTAAGCCTTGTAAATAGAGCAATGCCTCTATCGCCACCACAACGTCGTAAAAAGTGACGGTGTGGTTTCTATAGGGGTTGTACATATACCCCTGAGTATGATGAAACTATGAGTAGCACTATAAAAAAAATTATATGTTTGCCAGAAAGGTGCCATAGAGAGATGAGGTGCATTGTTGGTGAGTGGTAGTGAGGGAATTCATGGAGAGGGAGGAAACACTCATTGTTTTGAACTTTATTTGCCGGATATGGCCGGGATATGCAGGTGGCGGTCGATTATGTAGTGTACCAGATTCCAGAAATTTCTGTCAGGTGGTGAGGGGGGGCCCGACATTTAAAAGAATTCAGCTGGGGGGGGCTCAACCTTCAAAAGTTTGAAGACCTCTGATATAGGGGGTCATTACTATGTCGGATGGAAAGCCTCGCCTGACACAATGGAACCCTTCTGACCGTTGAAATTGTTTACAGTCCGACCGCATGATTACAATATTCTCTGTCGCAATGTAAACTGGTTGCTCATTCCGACTGAGTTCAAACCTACTTGCAGAGTATTCCTGTTGGTTGGAGCTGCACCGGAACACCCTATGGGCTGTGTTTCCGCTCTTGGTATAACGATGTCGGTTCCCAACAGCCTTTACATGTCAGCCTTTCCAACACAGAAAGACCCTCAGAAAGTGGCTTTGGGGGCCCCTTGCGGAGCCCCCTAGCAACCTAGGACTACGTTATTGGCAGAGGGGGTATCTAAGTTAAGCCCCTGTAAAACCATGCACTGTGTGGCAGGCATCATGGGCTGCCTGCAACAGGTTGCAGGGTTTTGCACACAAACACACCATTTCCCATAGGAGCCTGTGTTACGGCCGGTTCTCAGGCGTAACACGAGCTCCCATAGGAAACAATGGGAATACAACAAACAGTTTTCGGTCTCATCGAAATCCGGCGGTCGGAACTGCAAATCGGTCGGTCCCGAAAACCGAGAC
This sequence comes from Lissotriton vulgaris, assembly GCF_964263255.1. Classification (NCBI taxonomy): domain Eukaryota; kingdom Metazoa; phylum Chordata; class Amphibia; order Caudata; family Salamandridae; genus Lissotriton; species Lissotriton vulgaris. The sequence continues at coordinate 554,883,922 of NC_141685.1, read as the reverse complement.
GTTGTAGTGTGGCGGCGTTCCGTCCAACAGCGTAATGACCCCCAAATTGGCAAGTACAAAAATATTGGCAAAAAAATATTGTTACACACTGATATCGAAAATATTTAAAACATACAGTTTGTAACTATACATTATGTATAAATATCTTCACATACAACATTAATATAATGTAAATTAAAATGTTTAAATAATATTTATCAATATTTACTAAATTAAACAAACACACAAATACATAGATAAAAAAAGTGTTTATACACACATATGTTGTATAAAACTATCTATAAATATTAATTTGATCTTTAATTATATTTTAACAATGGTTTTCAAATTAACCAACACTCTCTCTCTCTCTCTCTCTCTCTCTCTCTCTCTCTCTCTCTCTATCTATATATATATATATATATATATATATATATATATATATATATATATATATATATATATATATATATATATATATATATACTACTATTATAAAGAGAGAACAGAAACCTTTTGGCAAGGTAAACTCTGGAACCACAGCGCCAATCCACACACCCAATACATTGTTGGAATCCTCAGGGTGTGTAGATGGACATAGGCGACGTAAAATAAAAATAAAACGTAAATTAAAAAATTAAAATTTAAAAACAATGTAGTCCCCTAAAACTAGGATAATTCAGTTACACAGCGCTTCAGCCGGCAACCCGGGGAGTCCGGTGGCGATTAGGCTTACATGTCAAATCTATAAATATTGAGACACAGGAGAAATAAGGTTTTTCTTTTTTTTGTTTTGTAAAAAGGAAACCAACAAAATAAATAAAACAAGAAAAAATCTATACAACTGATGAGGCAAGACAGGCATCATATACATGAGTGATCCCTCCGGGAGGGGGAGAACCGCACCTAAAAGATTCTTCTGTATCAGCGGATAAAGCTATAAGCAGTAATAAAGAGGAGAGGGGGAAGGGGGAAGAGAGCGAGCAATCAGTGTATCAACTAAAATCAAGACAACAGAAGGAACAATAGGCTAAGGGGATTGAAGCACTTCCGGTGGATTTACAAAAGGGGGAGTACAAATCTCTCCGCAATACATATTCCACTGGTTCCATATCCTCCCCACTTCTTAGGTCTACCCCATGCGACATACACCGTTTTTTACCGAAACATGCACCAATCCATGTTCTTTGCCCAGGCTGATAGACTGGGTACCCTCGAGGACCCCCACAGCTGTGCAATGTCTCGTTTGGCGACCAACAGCCCTAAAGTGGCCCATTGTGTCTGAGCCACGTTATAATCGTTGGGTTCCCACACATTCAGCAGACACCTACGGGCCTCAGGCAATATCGAAACTCCTGTCACCTCTTTCATGACGTCATGCATACGATTCCAAAAGGATACTATCTCAGGGCATTCCCATAGAATATGAAGAAAGGTACCCATCATTCCACACCCATGCTTACACAGTCCATCCACAGAGTATCCCATACATAACAATCGGGGCCTGTCAAATACACGCAGTGTAAAATTTTTAGTTGCACCAGTCGAAGACGGGCCGGGATAGCCACCTCCTTAGGAGAGGATATCGCTGCCTGCCAATCCTCATTATCCAGCTCCAGTCCATCGCTGGTCCAGGCCTCCCGCAGCTGTAGAAGAAGGTCTGTCCGGTCGTTTATCAGTTTTTTATATATGAGAGAGATGGTACTGTCCAGGACGTGACCATCGAGCACTCTATCTTCCAGGGGTGGGGATTCCGGAATGAGGGTACCGGTCGGGAAGACCGAGCCAATTGCGTGTCAGACCTGCAGGTATCGGAAGTATTCCCTATCGCTAAGCGCATATTCAGTTTTTAACTCATTGAAGGTCTTTATCCTATCCTTAATCCAAAGATCCCCCACCTTGCTAATAGCGATGAGGTCCCACTTATCAAATCCCTTGGAGGTCCATAAATTGCCTAGCTTCTCGGTAACATATAGTGGAGCCGCTCGAGTGACAATATCCGACCAGCCCATAGCTGCGTTTGCACTATACCAAATCCGCACCGCCACCTTGGTGAGTCCCGTTAACGTCCTATCTGACTGCTTGGAATATAGTGCCCTGTGATAGTTCCCGCCCAGGAGTAGCCATTTGTCCATGGCGAAGGCCGGGTTGGACGCCGAGCCATACATAGCGTGATTGATCGCGCTTAGTTGGGAGGCCCAGTAGTAACGTCTAATGTCAGGCAACGCAATGCCTCCATCATACCAAGGCAATGTTAGCTTAGCCAAGGCAATACGGGGTCGTCCAAGCCACAGTAACTGTCTCTGAAGGCTTTCAATCTCATGGAACTAGCTGGTGGGCACAAGGTCAAGAGTGTTTTGGAGTGCATACAAAAATCTAGGCAGGGACATCATTTTGAATATATCTGCCCTGCCCACAAGAGACAGCGGCAGCTTACACCAAGCTTTCACATCGGCTTTCAACCGAAGGAGCGGAGGGAGCAAATTACGGTGGTACCTAACTGCAGGGTCAAGCGAGATATATATTCCCAAATACTTGAAGCCGGAGTGTGTAATTTGTATCGGGCAATTACGTGGCAAGAGTGGTGTATCATCAGTGAGCGTGTAGACACAGGACTTACTCCAGTTGATCACCAGACCAGAGTTCTTACCAAAGGAGCTGAGGACATCAAACAGTACCCCCAGCAATTTCCGAGGGGAAGTGAGGTAAAGGAGAATGTCGTCCGCATATAATGATATGCGGTCTTCAAAGTCAGGGGTCCACCTGATACCCTTGAGCGATGGTTCCCACCGCAACCATGCGGCCAGGGGTTCCAAAGCCAAAGCAAACAGCAGCGGGGACAGGGGGCAACCTTGTTGCGTACCTCTCCAAAGAACGAAGGGATCTGAGACCCTACCATTAACAACAACCTGAGCCAGAGGTTCCTCATAGAGAAGCCTGACCCAGCTAATGAACACCGGCCCAAAGCCAAACTTCGTAAGGGCCACCCACAGGTATGGCCATTCCACTGTATCAAAGGCCATAGTGGCGTCAAGAGAAACCAAAATGGCCGGCTCATGCAATGTCCCCGCCCTAGCAAGAACGCCGTAAAGACGGCGTAAATTCAACGCAGTGTTGCGGGTTGGAATAAAGCCAGATTGGTCTGGATGTATCAGGTCCCCAATCACTTTAATTAATCGATTCGCTAACAATTATATTTCATATTCTTAATGTAAAATAATAACAAAACTAAATTGATTTTTTTTATTAATTATTTTTTTTCCAATATATTAAAATTGAATTCTATATAATTCCTTTATTTATTTTTTTAAATTTGTTTTTATTGCAGATATAAAAAACAAACAGTAAATTATCGTGACCTCCATTTCTCCGAACTACATTATTCGCCGATCCGCAATGATACTCTACACAGCCATTTAGCCCACATCCCGGAGGCCGGGCGGCAGTAGCTACCGATCTTACAGAGATATCAAAGAAACCATTGCGTACAGGCATCTGGTCAACAGTGCAATTGGTATCTGCTTTTCTATAACTCCCAATCCCCCCCACAACGACCAGCCATTCGAACTCAACTCATCCACACTCATTCATCCTTAGGGAGCGTCTCTCACCGGGCTCTCTTAACAATCTGCTTCCTATCTACCTAGCTTCACCGTTGGGAACCTGTTCCCCGATTACTCCGGACATATCCCTTGCCTGAGTCTACCGTTCACTCTTCTGTCAGTGTCGGACCCCAACTAACCCTCCCCTTATCCCACCCCCTGCAACTGCTGCTGATGTGGGCCCTATCCATCTACACACAATCAGAACTTTGGCTACCTGAGGGATCTATACATACATGTCTCCGTGTCCCATGAAACCTCCTGTATTGGCCATCTCCTAATCCTCGTCCTCTGTTAAATAGTCCTTTAGGGCCTGCACTATTGCTTCCCAGGCCCTTGCCAGTTCTAATCCCTTCACATTCGCTGTACGAGTGGCTTGTCGAAGTCTGACCACACTTTCACTCTGTGCCCATTTTTGCAATTCGTTCGTCCATCGCCTAATTGCCGGGCCCTCTCTCGATTTCCAATGCCAAGTAATTTCTCTCTGGGCTAGAATGAGGCCCAGGTCAATGAATTTGCTTGTCAGTTTTGTCTTGGCCATATGGGGGAACCAGAGCAACAGACACGTCACCATATCGTACTCCCCTGTCGATCAGTTACCGCATTAAGAAGCTCCCCCACCTCCAACTAATATGACCCCAATTGTGGGCAGTCCCACAGCATGTGATCCAATTCCACATCGGGTGTCAGGCATCTAGGACATGCTGCTTCCCGCACCCGGAAATGTCTCTGAATCTTTCCCGGAGTCAGGTAGGCTCTGTGTATTACAAAAAAATGCATTTGCTGAAACCGGGCATTTCTGCACCCCTTCCACGTTCTCCTCAAAATATGGCCCCAGGCCGTATCCGGTATGGGTTTCCCTATACTTTCCTCCCATTTTTGCTTTAAGGTCGTGAGCGGACTCAGCCCCTTGTGAAGCATTCTAGTGTGGAGGCAGGTGACCGCCTTGAACGTACCTGCCGACATTACAACATATTGGCAGGCCATGGTTGTGCAGGGTTCCGATAATCCTGCTTTCCAATGTTTCTGTATAGCCGCTGTCACTGCTGCGTGCAACAAAAAACCCCTATCAGGGAGGCCAAACTGGTCCTGGAGCACTGTGAAGGGCAGTAACAACTCATCAATATATAGGTCCCCCACCATCTGAAGGCCCAAGTCCTCCCAATCCAGTAATGGAGACCAATCTCCTCCATTTGGCAACGCCGTCAGCATCCCCAAAGGGATCTCCGGAGCATAGGGACGCGCCGCCCCTGCTCTTTTCAAGCTTCTATGCCAGCAGAGCTGCAGAGATTTCTCCTCCATGGTCAGATGTCGCAATTCCAACCTCTGTTGCATAATAATATAGGATAGGATATATGTCTCTGGATCCCTGTCCCCCTGTCTTGATCTGGGGCCCTAAATTCTTTTGCGACATTCTGTGTCAGAATCTGCAGCTGTGCCGCCAAGTAATATAATTCTAAATCAGGGACCGCCATCCCCCCCTCAATCTTAGGTCTCATCATCGTTTTTAGTGCTACGCGGCGCATCCCATGTCCCCAAAGGAAGACGGTCGTCAATGTCCTTAATTCCTTAAAGACCCGCTGAGGGATCCATACTGGCAACGTGCGGAAATAGTATAGCAGTCGGGGCAAAGCCACCATCTTACGCAATGCGACCCTGCCTTGTACCGAGAGGGGGAGAGACGCCCAAAAGGCCATACATCCCTTCAGGGCCCTAATACAGTGACCTATGTTTCCCTCCAACAGGTCGTTGGCTTTGTGATATATGCGGACCCCTAGGCAAGTGAAGCACGACCCCTCCCAAACCACCTCCTTCGTAGCGGAAAGATGCATGTCTTGCTCCAGTTTACTCTGAGACCCGACAGCCTCCCAAAACACGATAGCATCTGGACCGCCCCCTCAAGCGCCGCCACTGAGTCCTCCAGAAACAGCAACAGGTCGTCCGCATACAACAAAATATAATGGTAGGCTCCGTCGCTCACAATCCCGCCGTATGCTACACCCGACCGCGCCTTGGCTGCCAGGGGTTCCATTGCCAGCGCGAACAACAGAGGAGAGAGTGAGCAACCCTGCCTCGTCCCTCTGCACACCGGATATTCAGAGGATATCACAGATCCCAGTCTCACCCTGGCCGTCGCAGAAGAGTAGAGAACTCTCGTCCAGCGTCTGAATTGTTCTCCTAGACCGAACTTCTCCAGTGCCCTGTCAAGGTACACCCATTCTAGGCTATCCAAAGCTTTTTCGATATCCACCGATAGCACCGCCGGCATCTGACCTGGCTCCAGTTGACTCCCTAGCACCCTAACGAGGCGGCGGATATTAGTCGAGGTATTCCTGGTGGGAATAAACCCGGCTT